>NC_030815.1:55543714-56203714 GCF_001704415.2 Capra hircus | reverse complement strand
AAACACTATAGCATCGCTGGGTTAACAGATACCAACTGCAGGCAGGATCCAAAATTCTTAGGCTCATTTCAAATCTGTGGAACTCCTGAGAATTCTCTATATGCTTAAGCAAAACACTACACTGCCTGGATATCTGCAACTATTCAAAAGCATACTTTCTGATTCAAGATGAGCTTTCCAATAGAAGCTAGACTTCACTTGGTTAGGAAAGCAACTGCAATAGACACTCCATGTAAACTATGCTGAAGGCTCAACCAACTTATTTCTGTCCTTCATCAGTTTATTATTTTCCTATAGGTACATTCTGGTTCCAAACAGGAAAAGGAGTAAGTACGTCAAGGCTGTAGATTGTCACCCTGCTTATTTAACTTATATGCAGAGTGCATCATGAGAAATGCTGGGTTGGAAGACACAAGCTGGAATCAAGATTGCTGGGAGAAATATCAATAACCTCAGATATGCAGATGACACCACCCTTATGGCAGAAAATGAAGAGGAACTAAAGAGCCTCTTGATGAAAATGAAAGAGGAGAGGGAAAAAGTTGGCTTAAAGCTCAACATTCAGAAAACGAAGATCATGGCATCTGGTCCCATCACTTCATGGGAAATAGATGGAGAAACAGTGGAAACAGTGGCAGACTTTATCTTTTTGGGCTCCAAAATCACTGCAGATGGTGACTGCAGCCGTAAAATTAAAAGACGCTTACTCCTTGGAAGCAAAGTTATGACCAACCTAGATAGTATATTCAAAAGCAGAGACATTACTTTGCCAACAAAGGTTCATCTAGTCAAGGCTATGGTTTTTCCTGTGGTCATGTATGGATGTGAGAGTTGGACTGTGAAGAAGGCTGAGCGCCAAAGAATTGAACTATGGTGTTGGAGAAGATTCTTGAGAGTCCCTTGGACTGCAAGGAGATCCAACCAGTCCATTCTGAAGGAGATCAGCCCTGGGTGTTCTTTGGAAGGAATGATGCTGAAGCTGAAAGTCCAGTACTTTGGCCACCTCATGTGAAGAGTTGACTCATTGGAAAAGACTTTGATGCTGGGAGGGATTGGGGGCAGGAGAAGGGGACAACAGAGGATGAGATGGCTGGATGGCATCACCAACTTGATGGACATGAGTTTGAGTGAACTCCGGGAGTTGGTGATGGACAGGGAGGCCTGGCATGCTGCAATTCATGGGGTCACAGAGTCGGACACGACTGAGTGACTGAACTGAACTGAACATTCCTGAATACATTAAAATACTTGATCCCTTTCAAGTCAAATAGGCAAAACACCTGTGTCTCTTGGTAAATATCCAGTCATACTTTCTCATTACATTACTGTTGAATTAGGACAAGAAGTGTTACCATTTTTATAATGTCTTTGCCTCCCAACATTAAGAGGATCAGCAGCTGACTTCGAATGGACACTTACTAAATGCTAGTCACTCATCAATCTCTATTTCATTTAATATCCCCTCAAAACTTCTGAAAACAGCTACCATTATTATCTTCGTGTTGTAGATGAGAAAAATGAGGCTCAGAGAAGTTAACTAGATTTCCAGGGTCATATGGTGAAGACTCAAGCCCAGTTATGTGAATCCTGTCCTGGGCTCCTGGCCAATCCATTCTCATATTTCCACTGATAGTATCCGTGGAGGTTTATCCCTGTCTCCCAGGAGAAGCTCCTTCTTGTCACTAGTCTTCCCACTTCCTAGCTACTATACTCACAGAAGAGTCATACTCTAACTCATTGTGACATATTCAAAACTAGAGAGGCAAACACATTCATTTCCTTATTGTGTCCACTCACAGGGTACTTTCTCCCAGCTTTCCAATAAGCAGAAGACAAGGAAAATCTGCTCTAAACTGCAGTTTCTCTCTTCCTTTCTTACTCTTCTTCAGGAGGTAGGAAGAGGTAGGAATGACAATCACTTTCCTAAACCCTGAAAAGGAAAAGTGACTCAGAAAGTAGCCACTCTGCACTTTCACCACTGCCTTTCCATCACTCGCATAAGACTGTGTTGTCTCCCAGGAAGCAGGGGCACAGAATGAGGCTTAAGTGAGAACTGTCACAGTCTTTCTCAGTCGCACAGCTCAAGACAACTCCAAGGTCAATTTTCTTCCAGTATTAACTAAATAACTACTCGGAACAAGCAGAGGAGAGAGGAACAATCTATTTTCTTCCACGCGGATAAGCAAGCACGAAGGTTCATGACTGGTTTAACATTTTGTATTTGGGTGCTGCTCTCAGCATAAAGGTGATGAACAGACTGCAAATTTATGTGAGGACGTAAAGAGAGATGGCATTTTAAGGTGTGATGAGCAAAGAACCTTCAGCCTGTGACCAAAGTCATTTTTTAAATAAAATATTGACTATAATTCTTTACTAAAATAAGTAAAAATGCATTTGAAGAAAAAAGAAACCAGGCTTTGTCCAGCTTAAGCCATCCGGTTCCCCCATGTATATTCTCCCCACAAAGAAATGTTTATCACAGGCTTGCACACAGTTTGGAAACATATTAAGAATTCTATTTGTTTCTCCTCTATTATCCTATTCCTTTTACATATACTTTTTTTTTTTAGTCATACACTTTTAGAGTCTATAATTTGTGAACTCTCAAAAACACAAAGCCAATTCTAAGTAAACTTAGCTTGTTATAATTTCAAAGTTTCCAACAATATAAAGACAAACCAATAACATAAAGTAAAACACTATAGGGAAGATTACCTCACAAATCCAATGGTTCAGGTAAATCAGGCTACTGTGAGTTTAGGTGGGCAGACATCCATCACACACCCATATACACATACATGCATACATATGTCATATGTGTGTGCACATATATAGGTATCTTTTCTTAATGTCATGTTTATCTTTTCTTAATGTCATATCATCTGCACACACACATATACATACATGCACGTGTCATATATGTGTATGACTACATATAAAGATATTTGCATATATTTTTAATGTCATATCATCTATTGTACTATGTTTTAAGATGGCAATAAATTCAAGTTGGATGAAGAAGTTTTCCATAGGAGTCCCTGAGGACAGCTGATTATAGGTTTGACCTTTTGAGATTCTGTGTATTTCCCACTTAATCAGTGCTGGAATGAGCTTCTGCTAAGTGGGATCTATAGGATTCCTATGGGAAAAGTGAAGCCATTTAAAAAATAATGAGCCTCTCTTCCACCCTCTCTGCCTTTCCATTTTGAGCTCTATTAGGCCATGATGACAGTCTTCATCTGGGCTACACAAAAGCATAGCATAAGCATATACTGTTTGCAGTATACAGGGAAAGAGTGGGCTAGGAAAGGTTTGGGAAGCTCAGAATATAAATGACACTTTGCAACAGGATAAAAATAATGCTTTACTTGTCCTTTTATAGATAGCAAAAAAAAGTGTTTGGTTCCAAAGAAGTCCTATGGGGCTTGTAAGCTCCCAGTGTTTCAGATTTTGACAGTGTAATTGGTTCCCTGTTGCCTGGGCAAGCATGCAGAATTGGAACCATCTCCATTTTGTCTTGTTACAGTACGACACGTGATAGTTTAGATACAATTTCACAACTACTCTAGCTTGGTCACCAGTTTATTTCTCAAAACCCATCACATGAGTGTGTGTGTAGATGTGTGTGTATGTGTGTGTGCATGTGTTACATGCGCCCATCCCTATCCCCTAATACCCCTAATGTCTTTCCCCAACCTTCTGTGAAACTGAACCGCATAACAGATGTAATTAGACCTTCAGTAATAGGACCGAACGGAGCAAGCGATGAGACTCCTTCTAGGGAAGCAATCAGTGCATTAGGTCCCCAGGACTGAAACCACTTTTAACAAGGTTTGGGGCTTAGGGAATGTCAGTCTAGGCATCTACTGCTTCCCCAAGAGGATGCTGTACCCTGAATGCAAATCTTCATTTACCATTTCCAGAAAAGGGAGGAAAAGAATATTAGGTACTTTCTTACACACATAATGAAGTAAGCTGGAGTTGTGAATATGTTTTATCAGCAGTAAATCAAGTGTTCACATGTGCTCCGAAGTATACATGCATATTTCTTCAGTATTTTAAAAGCATTCCTGATGTTTTCATCACCAACTGTTAAAAGAAGATAATGCCAAATTGTATTAAACAAAGTCAGCCTTTGTGCTTTCAGGAGCAGGCTGAACTCCTACAAAGGTGGGAGATTTAGTCAAACAATATTCTTGAGACATACTTTTAAAGAGTCAGTTTCAATAACCACAGATGGGTCTGTAGACTGAATACAACATATTTGGTATTATTCCATTCCATGTGCACTTTAGTAAACTCAGTGGCTCAGAGGTAAAGCATCTGCCTCTAATCCAGGAGACCTGGGTTTGATCCCTGTGTCGGGATGATCCCCTGGAGAAGGAAATGGCAACCCACTCCAGTATTCTTGCCTGGAGAATCCCATGGACGGAGGAGCTTGGTGAGCTACCGTCCACAGGGTCGCAAAGAGTCGGACACAACTGAGCAATTTAACTTTCACTTTTTTTCTTATGAAGAAAAATTGTGCATTCTATTCACACCATATAATGTACCTTTGCAATGGTTCAAACTTTATCCTAAAGGATAAAGTTCTTCATAACTGGTGATAAATCTTAAACTTTCTCATATAATATATATTCTGTAAAATGTACATTGACCAATAGAAAAAAACTGCAATTATAATATTTAAAACTTTTAATTAATGGATTAGGTTAGATCTGGATGTATTTTGGCTAGCTTTGTTGTTGAAAATTTCAAGACATACAGTTAAACTATCAAGTTATTTGAACAACATGGATGAACCTTGTAAACATTACTCCCTCAAGCCAGGCATAAAGGACCACACAATATATGATTCCATGTATATGAAATGTCCAGTTTAGGCAAATCTACAGAGACAGAAGGTAGGTTAATGGTTGCCTTGGTTATGAGAGGATTGAGGGGTGATGGCTATACAGAGTTTCTTTTTGTTGTAGTGAAAATATTCCAGAATTGATTGTATTGATGGTTGTACAATCTGAATATAATAAAAAGCATTGAATTATACATTTTTCATTAGTGAATTATATAGTAAGTAAATTGTATTTTAATAAAACTGTTACCAAAAAGTTACTTGAGTGACTAAAGGGCTCCTGGAAGAACAGAATTTAATATTATAATCCTTGGCTTAATTCTTTTAGTCCATATCTCTTCTTTTCCACTGAACTCATTCAAGTTATAATGCATTTTTTTTCATTAGTGACATGAATTTAACTATGATACATTATCAGGACTGATTTTAAGTGTTTTTTCTTATTGCTTTTATAAGTATGTAATACAGATCATTTTACACTACAGATTCTGGGAAGACAATGCAAAATGTAGAGAATGAGACAGGTGATGATCAAACAAAGATACTGAGAAGAAAGCATGAAGTTTGCATATAATGTTAAGAAAAAATCAAGATAATTTAGGAGGAATATTTAGGTCAGTTTGTGGGGAGCAGAAAGATTCCTGGATGGTGTACTATCTAAGCAAAATTCCAAAGGATAAAACATAAACCAGGCAAATAAATATCAGCAAGAAAAGTATTCAGGCAATGGGATTACCAGATAAGACTGAAGACAATACAGAGCCTGGTTTTGGTGGACCCCTGGGAAGTTCAGAGTAACTCCAGCCAGAACGCAAAAAAGCAATCGGAAAAAAGAACTGAAAGATATAATCATGTATGGCTAAATGATTAAAGTTCTCTTAAGTTCTTTCTTATAAAGAATAGAGCTACCATATGACCCTGTAATCCCACTCCCGGGCATATATACAGAGGAAAATATGGTCTGAAAGGACACATGCACCCAACATTCACTGCAGCAATGTTTACAATAGCCAAGACATGGAAGCAACGTAAATGTCCATTGACAGAGGAATGCATAAATAAGATGAGGTACACATGATCAGCCCTGGGTGTTCTTTGGAAGGAATGATGCTAAAGCTGAAAGTCCAGTACTTTGGCCGCCTCATGCGAAGAGCTGACTCATTGGAAAAGACTCTGATGCTGGGAGGGATTGGGGGCAGGAGGAGAAGGGGACGACAGAGGATGAGATGGCTGGATGGCATCACTGACTCGATAGACGTAAGTCTGAGTGAACTACAGGAGTTGGTGATAGATAGGGAGGCCTGGCATGCTGCGATTCATGGGGTCACAAAGAGTCGGACACGACTGAGCGACTGAACTGAACTGAACATAGGTTCAGTGGGATCCTATTCGCCCATTAAAAAGAATAAAATAATGCCATTTTCTGCAACATGGATGGATTTATCAAATATGAATGGATCTAGAGATTGTCATACTGAGTGAAGTGAGTCAGACAGAGAAGAAATATCATATGACATCCCTTATATGTGGAATCTAAAAAAAAAAAGATACAAATGAACTTATTTACAAAACAAAAACAGACTTACAGACTTAGAGAATGAATTTATGGTTGCCATGGTTTGCAGGGGGAGAAGAATAGGGGAAAGGAATAGTTTGGGAGTTTGGGATGGACACATACACACTGCTATATTTTAAATGTTTAATCAACATGGTTCTACTGCATAGCACAGGAAATTCTGCTCAATGTTATGTGACCATCTGGATTCAAGGAGAATATGAGGGAGAATGGATACAGGTACATATATGGCTGAGTCCCTTTGCTGTCCACCTAAAACTATCACATTGTTAGCTGACTATGTTTCAATGTAAAACAAAAAGTTAGAAAAAGAACAAGCAAGTTTGGAAATAGAAATCCAAAGAAGGGTTTTAAGCAGTATAATGACAAGATACATTTTGTATCCAAGAAAGCTCACTCTATCAATATTTTGAAGACTGTGTGATAGAAGGCCAACAAGAATAGCTGGAAAGTTACTGCAAATTCCAGGTAGAGATGATCTCTGCTAGAACATGGCAATAACATTGAAAAGCAAATAAAACTGAAAGCAGTTTAAAACACTGAATCCTTGCACTGAATGAATGAAGAATGGGTATGAAGAAAGAGGAAGATAAAAGAACAGTCCCCATATATCTGGCTTATGTTTTTAGATTATCTTAAAAAACAGACTGCTTTTTAAAGAACAGTGTTAGATCTACAGAAAAATTGAGGAGAAAGTCTCCATATGTCCAAGGTCTAAATGTCCTCTATTATAAATAAATTGTGTTAGCATGGGACATTTGTTAAATACCAATGAACAACACTGCTACATTATTTCAGTACTTAAAGTACACAATTTACATTAATATATACTCTTGTACAGTTCTATAGGTTTTGACAAATACATGTCGTTTACTCACTACTGTGGTTTCATTCCTAACATTTCCACTGCTGAACAAATCTCTCTGGCCTCTCCACTCTGTTCCATTGGCCTATTTGTCTGTTCCTTCATTAATACCATGCTGTATTGATTACTGTAGCTGCACAATAAGCCCTGAAGTTGGGTAATATCAGTCTTCTGACTTTGTTCTTTGTTGGCTTTGTGTTGGATATTCTGAGTCCTTTGGCTTTCCATAAACTTTAGTGTCATTTTGTTAATATCCACAAAATAACCTACTAAAATTTTGAGTGGGATTGTATTGAATCTATAGATCAAACTGGGAAGAACTGACATTTTAATAGTATTAGTTTTCCTATTCATAAACACAGAATATCTCTCTATGTATGTAAATCTTTTTTGAGTTCTTTCTTTGGAGTTTTGTAGGTTTATTTTTATAGATCCTATGCATATTTTGTTAGCTTTATATTTATTAATTTTTGCTTTCAATGTAAATAAATTGCATTTTAAAATTTCAAACTCTAATCATTTATTGTTGCTGTGAGCAATTGACCTTTCTATCCTAGCCATGTATCGTGCAAACTTGTTATAAATGCTTAGTGGTTCTGGAGGCTTTTTTTGTTGATTCTTTGGGAATTCTACATAGATAATCATGTCATTTGTGAAAAAAGACCATTTTATTTGTTCCTTTTCGATCTGTTTGTGTTTATTTCCTTTTCTTATCTAATTGCATTAGCTAAGACTTCTAATAGGGTGCTGAACGGGAGAGTCAAGACGGAACTTCCTTGCATCATTTTAGATCTTCAGGGGAAAGCATCTGGTTTTTCACCATTAAGTATGTTGTTAGATGCAGGTTTTTTGTATGTTTTCTTTATTAAGTTGAGGAAACTCCCCTCTATTTAAAGTTTTCTGAAACTTTATCATTTACTGATGAGGCACATGATGTTTCCTATTTAACTTGTTGTTGTGATGAATTAAATTACTTATTTTTCAAATGTTGAGTCAGCCTGGCAAACTAAGAATAAATTCCTCTTGGTTATGGCATAAAATTATTTTTGCATATTACTGAATTTACATTCTTAATATTTTGTTGAGGTGTTGAGGTTTTTGTATTCATAAGCATGAAAGTTATTAGTCTGTACTTTTGCTTTCTTTCAATGTCTTTATCGGGTTTTGATACCCTCACTTTTTAAGATAGACACAGTATAGTTGGAAACAGAGGCAGAAAAGACGTATGTGTGTTTGCATGCAGCTTCTCAATGATGTCCTCTATTCTCTTTCCTTGCAGTTTGAACTGGCTGCAACTGAATTATCTTTCCTAACTTTCCAGTCTCTCTTTGTCTGAAATTAGAAGGTTATAAAGTTAGACCTACTGAGACCTTAGTCTCACAAAATATGACACTAGTGATAGGGGAAATCTTCTAAAAGATTCCCTTTTCCTAAAACAAATGTGAGAAAACAGACACATCTTTCCTATTCTAGTCCATCCACAGATATTCAGTATTATGCACACATTCTTTGCACAAACATATTTGGCTGTCTAAATAATGGAACTGTTTCTGCTCACATGCCAATTTTTTTTGAGATTGACGAACTTACCAAGAAAACTCGATACTGCATATTTCCTGAATTCTCCTTTTCTGTGACTCCTTTATTGCTAGCTAGAACGCTAACTCTACAATAGTTAAAGGTATAGAAAAATGATATTAAATCATTAAAAGACAAATAAACTCCCCTGGCTGCCATCTTTGTCTTTATCTCTTTACTTTATATGTACATGAATAATTTCAGATGGCGGGAGAATTCTGGTTTCAAATTGCCTCAAACTAGTCATCTTAGTTTAGTAGAATGTTGATGCTGAGGAACAGAAACTACAAAATATGAAGTATACAATAAAGAATGTGACTAGGAATGAAACATAGTGGTTCCAAACTATATGCAGTAGGAAAACATAAGTGAATAACATTAGATCACCATTTAGGCAAGATCATCAAAGATTGCTGGAGAAATAGACAATTCAGAGCACAAGTTTTATATTTGGAAGCTCTTTTTAATCAGGTTTTAAGAAATAGTAGTTCAGTTCACCAGTTCAGTCACTCAGTTGTGTCCAACCCTTTGCGACCCCATGAACTGCAGCAAGCCAGGCCAGCCTGTCCATCACCAACACCCAGAGTCCACCCAAACCCATGTCCATCGAGTCAGTGATGCCATCTAACCATCTCATCCTCTGTCATCCCCTTCTCCTCCTGCCCTCCATCTTTCCCAGCATCAGGGTCTTTTCAAATGAGTCAGCTCTTCGCATCAGGTGGCCAAAGTATTGGAGTTTCAGCTTCAACATCAGTCCTTCCAATGAACACCCAGGACTGATCTCCTTTAAAATGGACTGGTTGGATCTCCTTGCAGTCCAAGGGACTCTCAAGAGTCTTCTCCAA
Source organism: Capra hircus (assembly GCF_001704415.2). Taxonomy (NCBI): domain Eukaryota; kingdom Metazoa; phylum Chordata; class Mammalia; order Artiodactyla; family Bovidae; genus Capra; species Capra hircus. The sequence continues at coordinate 56,193,998 of NC_030815.1, read as the reverse complement.
AATGACAGTTCAAAAGCATCAATTCTTCTGGTGCTCAGCTTTCTTTATAGTCCAACTCTCACATCCATGCATGACCACTGGAAAAACCATAACCTTGACTAGATGGACCTTTGTTGGCAAAGTAACGTCTCTGCTTTTGAATAAGCTGCTTAGGTTGGTCATAACTTTCCTTCCAAGGAGTAAGCATCTTTTAATTTCATGGCTGCAGTCACCATCTGCAGTGATTTTGGAGCCTGGAAAAATAAAGTCAGCCACTGTTTCCCCATCTATTTCCCATGAAGTGATGGGACACTCTCCTCTTTCACTTTCATCAAGAGGCTCTTTAGTTCTTCTTCACTTTCTGCCATAAGGGTGGTGTCATCTGCATATCTGAGGTTATTGATATTTCTTCTGGCAATCTTGATTCCAGCTTGTACTTCCTCCAGCCCAGTGTTTCTCATGGTGTACTCTGCATAGAAGTTAAATAAGCAGGGTGACAATATACATCCTTGACGGACTCCTTTTCCTATTTGGAACCAGTCTGTTGTTCCATGTCCAGTTCTAACTGTTGCTTCCTGACCTGCATACAGGTTTCTTAAGAGGCAGGTCAGGTGTGGAATGCCCATCTCTTTCAGAATTTTCCACAGTTTACAGTGGAAACAGCAGAGTCCCACAGAAATAAATCAAATCCAACACACACACAAATAAATCATAACTCATAAAACATGCATAATAATGAAAAGAAAATAACATTCACTGGAAATAAAACAGAAAAGAGTCAAACAAACCTTTTATAAAAACAGATGATTAGTACTAACATCTCGACTTAAATCACATGAAAACTTAACAGTGATGTTTCTTTTATGCCCATTATGTACACTCTTATTGTATTTGGTTATTGTTCGTGTAGTCTGGAAAGATTTCAATCAAGACCAATTGTTACAGCCTTCAAAATGTGAAGAGGTGAATAGAGTAAGAACAGAAATAATCTCAGTGCTTTTCCCAGAGAGTCTTAAGAGTAGAAGAGACCATCAAGAGGTTTAGGAAGCCTAGACAAATAGAAGTGGGACTCTGTGTATTATCTATTACATTTTCTTTTAAAGGATTTCCCCCCTTTTTTATCTCTCTCATTTTTAATAACCTCTTAGGATTTCATCAGTTAAAATCCATTTATTTTTCTTTTCACATACATTGGCACATAGTTTATTGTTCCAGTACTGATTTATAATCTCAGACTGCTACGACTGAGGATATTAACAAATATAGTAAAACAGCCTCTCCTGTTTCTAAAAGTATATGAAAATTTCCTTTTATATGAACTTAAGAAAAACAGTACTGTCTGTTAATAAACTGTCATACTGATTTCTTCTAAGAAACATAAAACATGTGCTCCAACATCCATAGCTACAGTATCAACGGAGGGGAATCCAAGCAATCCAATTCAGGGACTGAGATAATGGTTCAGGTGCCAGTTTCAGCTTGGACTAGAGGAATGCTTTTGTCCAGCATGCACATGGATTCAAGGTCCCTCCACTGTGTATCATGTGAGTTTGACACTGAAAGGGTTGTTTTGAAAAGATATGGTTTGGGGAGATCCCATGTATTTACTCCAACTTGAAAATACCAGTCTTCTCACTAAAGTTCATCTAACCAGATTATTTAGATGATAGCATAAATTCTTTGACAAGTCACTTATTCTGGTCTAGCTTTATCTATGCAGATAGGAAAACAAATGCCTTTACAGTTTAAGTCTCTATTATGCTAGAAAATAGTTAAATATCAGCTCCTTACCAGAACTCTCAACTAGACAGCCATTCACAGAATACAGTCTATGTGCTAAACTGAAATGAAATTCTGGTGAGACATTCATGGTCTTTTCTCAGCAAGGGACCAAGGAAATTCAGAAAAAAAGAGTCATTAAGAATACTTTCTCATCGAGTTGTGTTACCTAGAGTCATGATATAAATTCCAAATTCATGGCATATTATTTAGAGGGTCTTGATACTATTCTCTTTGTATGTCAGATACATATTTTTTAACCAGAGATTTAGGAAATATATTTGATTTTTAAAATATTTTTGATTTCTGCTTCCCTCTTAAAATGCCAAAGAGAAACATTTCCCCTCTTAGAACAAAAAGTTTAATAATCTGAAAAATTATAACTCCTACTGAAACCATGAGAAAACTGGGGTTGTAAGGCAACCAATCAAGCGAAACTCAAGGGAAGACAGGAGTCTGCATGGTAAGATGAGAAGTGGGTAATTGTTTGGCTGGGATGGATGTCAGATATTGGATCCCACATGAGGTACTGCCAGAGGAGAAATGAGCAGGAAGGGAGACCCTCTCTAAGAGACAAGGGAAAACCTAAAGTTCAGGGGGAAACATTGAAAACAAACCACCTGACGAACCAGCCCACATCTTACATGTAACACTTTACTACAGTAATTTTAAAACTAGGAGGCATTAGGATAACTATAACAACAAAATCCAAAACTAACTCAACTCCTGACAAGATTAACTAAATGTATATAATGAAGGTCTGACCAAAAAAAAAAAAAAAAAAAAAGATATGCCATTAGTATGAGGTAGTACTAATCACCTCAGTCTCTACTGTCTTACAACAAATGTTCACCAAATATAAGACATGCAAAGAAGTCAGACCAATCAAAAACAACATCATGTCAAGTGATAAAGGATTACACACACTAGACTCAGAGATATGATCCCAATATTTGAGTATCAGACAAAGAATTAAAAATAGCAATGATTAATATGTTAAAAGATCTAGCTGAAAAATGGGCAACATACATGAACAAGTGGAGAATTTCAGCAGAAAGATGAAATATATGAGAGAATGAAAGACAAATAATCCAAAAGAAACATATACTAACAAAGATGAAGAATCACATCAATAGACTCATCAGTAGGTTTCACAAAGCTAAGGAAATAATTACCTCCAAGATACATCAATAGAAATTATCCACACAGAAACAAAGAATAAAACATTAGAAAAAAAAAGAGCATCCAAGAGCTGTGGGAAATACCAAAATTGTAAAAGAAAACAGAGATAATGGAGAAGAAATATTTGAAGGGATAATAGTATAATTGAGAATTTTCCAAAATTATCAAGATAATAACCATAATTCCCAGATCTCAGAAAACACCAAGGAAAATAACTACCAATGTACAAACACTCACACACACATGCCCCATTATAATATCAGACAAAGTAGACTTAAGAACAAGAAATATTACATTATGATAAAAAGTTCAACTCACCAAGAAGAAAGCGCACAGTTCTAAATGTATAAACACCTAATACCAGAACTTTAAAATGCAGAGAAAAAAATTTCTAAATTATAAAAACGGAAGAGAAAGCCACAATTATTGTTAAAGACTTCAACACTCTTCTTAGTAATCAATGAAACAAATACACAGAAAATCAACAAGGATGCAGAGGATCTGAATAATATATCACCAATTTGGCTTAAATGCATTTATACAAAACTTCACATAACAATAGTATATAACACACATTCTTTTCCAGTGGACATTCACCAAGAGACCATATTCTAGACCATAAAATACACCTTAGTGAACGTAACATAACTGACACCATACAAAGTTTATATTGTGATTCATTCACCAATGAATGTCTATTTGGCTATCTACTAGGTTTCTGATAGTACCTTGATGATGATACTAATATTCAGTTCAGTTCAGCCGCTCAGTCATGTCCGACTCTGCGACCCCATGAATTGCAGCATGCCAGGCCTCCCTGTCCATTACTAGCTCCCGGAGTTCACTCAAACTCATGTCCGTTGAGTCGGTGATGCCATCCAGCCATCTCATCCTCTGTCGTCCCCTTCTCCTCTTGCCCCCAATCCCTCGCAGCATCAGAGTCTTTTCCAATGAGTCAACTCTTCGCATGAGGTAGCCAAAGTGTTGGAGTTTCAGCTTTAGCATCAGTCCTTCCGATGAACACCCAGGACTGATTTCCTTTAGAATGGACTGGTTGGATCTCCTTGCAGACCAAGGGACTCTCAAGAGTCTTCTCCAACACCACAGTTCAAAAGCATCAATTCTTTGGCGCTCAGCCTTCTTCACAGTCCAACTCTCACATCCATACATGATCACTGCAAAAACCATAACCTTGACTAGATGGAACTTTGTTGGCAAAGTTATGTCTTTGCTTTTTAATATGCTATCTAGGTTGGTTATAACTCTCCTTCCAAGGAGTAAGCATCTTTTAATTTCATGGCTGCAATCACCATTTGCAGCGATTTTGGAGCCCAAAATAATGAGGTCTGACACTGTTTCCACTGTTGCCCCATCTATTTCCCATGAAGTGATAGACCAGATGCCATGATCTTCGTTTTCTGAATGTTGAGCTTTAAGCCAACATTTTCAGTCTCCCCCTTTACTTTCATCAAGAGGCTTTTTAGTTCCTCCTCACTTTCTGCCATAAGAGTGGTGTCATCTGCATATCTGAGATTATTGGTATTTCTCCCAGCAATCTTGATTCCAGCTTGTGCTTCTTCCAGCCCAGCGTTTCTCATGATGTACTCTGCATAGAAGTTAAATAAGCAGGGTGACAATATACAGCCTTGATGTACTCCTTTTCTTATTTGGAACCAGTCTGTTGTTCCATGTCCATTTCTAACTGTTGCTTCCTGACCTGCATATAGGTTTCTCACGAGGCAGGTCAAGTGGTCTGTTATTTCCATTTCTTTTAGAATTTTCCACAGTTTATTGTGATCCACACAGTCAAGGCTTTGGCATAGTCAATGAAGCAGAAATAGAGGTATTTCTGGAACTCTCTTGCTTTTTCCCTAATTCTCTGGTTCCTCTGGCTTTTCTAAAACCAGCTTGAACATCAGGAAGTACACAGTTCACGTATTGCAGAAGCCTAGCTTGGAGAATTTTGAGCATTACTTTACTAGCGTGTGAGATGAGTGCAATTGTGCAGTAGTTTGAGTATTCTTTGGCATTGTCTTTCTTTGGGATTGGAATGAAAACTGACCATTTCCAGTCCTGTGGCCACTGCTGAGTTTTCCAAATTTGCTGGCATATGGAGTGAAGCACTTCCACAGCATCATCTTTCAGGATTTGAAAGCACTCAACTGGAATTCCATCACCTCCACTAGTTTTGTTCATAGTGATGCTTTCTAAGGCCCACTTGACTTCACATTCCAGGATGTCTGGCTCTAGGTGAGTGATCACACCATCGTGATTATCTGGGTCATGAAGATCTTTTTTTGTACAGTTCTGTTTATTCCTTCCACCTCTTCTTAATATCTTCTGCTTCTGTTAAGTCCATACCATTTCTGTCCTTTATCGAGCCCATCTTTGCATGAAATGTTCCCTTGGTATCTCTAATTTTCTTGAAGAGATCTCTAGTCTTTCCCATTCTGTTGTTTTCCTCTATTTTTTTTGCATTGATCACTGAGGAAGGCTTTCTCATCTCTCCTTCCTATTCTTTGGAACTCTGCATTCAAAAGTTTATATCTTTCCTTTTCTCCTTTGCTTTTTGCTTCTCTTCTTTTCACAGCTATTTGCAAGGCCTCCTCAGACAGCCATTTTGCTTTTTTGCATTTCTTTTCCATGGGGATAGTCTTGATCCCTGTCTCTGGTACAGTGTCACAAACCTCCATCCATAGTTCATCAGGCACTCTATCTATCAGATCTAGTCCCTTAAATCTATTTCTTACTTCCACTGTATAATCATAAGGGACTTGATTTAGGTCATACCTGAATGGGGTTGTGGGTTTCCCTACTTTCTTCAATTTAAGTCTGAATTTGGCAATAAGGGGATAGGTTTGTGCAAATGATTTTTGCATTGTTGAAATTTGCCATTGGTATTGGAATACATCCTAAATAAATGCGGTTATGTTATACATCATTTTAATGTGCATTTATCACTATTTTTTTTTGCTAATGACTTACTACTACATGCTACTTATTTTATATTTAATTTAGACTATGGAAAGCTCTTAAAGAGATGGGAATACCAGACCATCTTACCTCTCTCCTGAGAAACCTATATGTGGGTTAAGAAGCTACAGTAGAACCCTGTATGGAAAAACTGATTGGTTCAAGATTGACAAAGGAGTATGACAGAGCTGTCTGTTGTCACCCTGTCTGTTTAACCAATATGCTCAGCACATCATGAGAAATGCCAGGCTGGATAAGTTACAAGTTGGAATCCAGATAGGCAGGAGAAACATCAACAACCTCATATATGCAGATGATACCACTCTAATGGCAGAAAGCAAAGAGGAACTAAAGAGCCTCTTGATGACAGTGAAGGAGAAGAGTGAAAGAGCCAACTTAAAACTAAATAATAAAAAAAAAAACTAAGATCATGGTATCCAGTCCCAATACTGCATGGCACATAGAAAGGGAAAAGGTGGAAGCAGTGACAGATTTCCTCTTCCTGGGCTCTAAAATCACTGCGGATGGTGACTGTGGCCATGAAATCAGAAGACAAACACTTCTTGGAAGGAAAGCAATAACAAACCTAGATAGTATGTTGAAAAGCAGAAACATTACTCAGCTGACATATGTCCATATACTCAAGGCTATGGTCTTCCCAGTGGTCACATATGGTTCTGAGAACTACATCATAAATAAGGCAGAGCACTGAAAAATTGATGCCTTCAAACTGTGGTGCTGGAGAAAACTCCTGAGAGTCCCTTGGACAGCAAGGAGATCAAACCAGTCAATCTTAAGAGAAATCAATCCTAAATGCTCATTGAAAGGACTGATGCTGAAGCTGAAACTCTAGTATTTTGTTCATCTGATGCAAACAGCTGATTCACTGGAAAAGTCCCTCATGCTGGGAAAGACTGAGGGCAGAAGGAGAAGAAGGCATCAGAGGCTGAGATGGCTGGATGGCATCACCGATGCAATGGATATGAACTTGAGCAAACTTTGGGAGATGGTGAGGGGCAGGGAGGCCTGGTGTGCTACAGTCCATGGCTTTGCAAAGAGTCAAACATTATTGGGCAACTGAACAACACATGGAAATGATGTTAGACAAAAAGCAAATTTGAATGACTTTCTTGTTTGGGTTCAAACTGGGTCAAAAAGCAGCAGAGACAACTCACAGCATCAACAATGCATTTGGCCCAGGAACTGCTAATGAACAGACAGTGTAGTGGTGGTTCAAGAAGTTCTGCAAAAGAGATCAGTCTTAAGATGAGGAGCAAAGTGGCTTGCCATCAGAAGTTACCAATGAACCAATACAATATTGTAAAGTAAAAAAATAATGATAAAATAAAATAAAATCTGAAAAAAAAAAGAAATTAACAATGACCAACTGAAAGGATCATCAAAGCTGATTCTCTTACAACTACAAGAAGTTGCCCAAGAACTCAACATCAACCATTCTACAGTCATTTGACATTTGAAGCAAACTGAAAAGGTGAAAAAGCTTGATAAGTGGGTGCCTCATGAGCTGACTGCAAATTGAAAAGATCATCATTTTGAAGTGTCACCTTCTCTTATTTTATGCAGCAACAACGAACCATTTCTCAATTGGATTGTAATGTGTGACGATAAGTGGATTTTATATGATAACCAGCAACAACCAGCTCAGTGTTTGAACAGAGAATAAGCTCAAGAGCAATTCCCAAAGCCAAACTTGCACCCAAAAATGGTCATGGTCACCATTTGGTGGCCTGATCTGCTACAGCTTTCTTAGTCCCGATGAAGCCATTACATCCGAGAAATACGCTCAGCAAATCGATGAGCTGCACGGAAAACTGCAAGGCCTACAACCAGTGCTGATCAACAGAAAGGGCCCAATTCTTCTCCAAGACAACATCCAATCGCATGTTGCACAACCAACACTTCAAAAGTTGAACAGTTTGGACTATGATGTTTTTCCTCATCCACCACATTCACCTAACCTCTCACCAACCAGCTACCACTTCTTCAAGCATTTGGACAACTTTTTGCAGGGAAAATGCTTCCACAACCAGCAGGAGGCAGAAAATGCTTTCCAAGAGTCTGTCAAATCCCAAAGCGTGAATTTTTATGCTACAGCAATAAACAAACTTATTTCTCACTGGCAAAAATGTATTGATTGTAATGGTTCCCATTTTGATTAATAAAGATGTGTGTGAGACTACTTACAATGATTTAAAATTCACAGTCCGAAACCATAATTATGTTTGCACTGAACTAACAATTTGCCTAAGTCACAAGCTTCAACAAAATTTCCAAGCAATAAAAGATTTAATTAATGCCAATGAGGAGCTTATTCTGGAAGTAAAGACTATAGCTTTATCACCCACAACTACTATCATGTGTATTGTTGAGTGAGGCTAAGAAAAATTAAAGTTATGTGTGTGCTCAGTTGCTCAGTCATGTCTGACTCTCTGCAACGCCATGGACTATATATAGTCCACCAGGCTCCTCTGTCCATGGGATTTTCCAGGCAAGAATACTGGAGTGGGTTGCCACTTTCTACTCTAGGGGATCTTCCCAACCCAGGGATAGAACCTATGTCTCTTTCATCTCCTACAATGGCAGGCAGATTCTTTAACACTGTGCCACCTGGGAAGCCCAAATACTAAAGTTGGTCTCTGCTAAAGCTACTGTTGAGAGATGCAGGCTTCCTCTCCACATCAGGATTCAGAATGGAAACACCAAGCGTTCCATGTTATGTCCCTATCTGTCAGCAACCATTTGGTTCCTCAAACTACAGCACTCACACTGCATAAATGATTGGTCTTTTGGCTTTTCACAGCCTGGCTATCACTTTAGGTGACAGTTTGGACCTGGGATACTATAGTCCATTGTACAGACCTCACATGTCAATGCAAAAACTATTGGGCTATAATGTGACCATGCTGCCACCCACACTTATTCAGGCTTGATAGCACTATGGCCATATCCAAGCTAGCTGGTAAAATAACTCATCTTCATCTTGATGGCAAATTTTCTTACAATGCCTGAAGCAGCTCCTATTGGCTATTCTGAAATTTGCATAATATAGGAGGCATTATACATGCCAGCCGGATTCCCTGACCACCAGGTGACCTCAATACATTTGATAAACATATTCATGAGGGAGAAGCATTTCAGTCCAACCGACCAACACAACCAGATTTTTACTTCAGCCACACTACGGACCTGAACTTTACTGCCAGTGACTAGCGCTGCTCCTCTTTTGTTCTCGGCTTTGCACGGTGCTCAGCTCACACTGCTCCCTTCTACCTCTACTCCTAGAGTGCACGCTCTCACCTCCTCAGGCTATGGCACTTACACCCAACGGAAGCTTACCTTTAGCTCCTTTCTGAATTCACTGCAGGAGAGAATGCTATCTTCATCTTAGCTACCTGTCTAAAGCCTTTCCCTACCCATCTCCAGCATGTCAGTCTCTGCTGCATCATATTTTCTAAATCACACAAATGCAGTGACACCATGCCTACGCTCAATATTGCTACAAATGAGTGTCAGTGTTTACAACAGGCTATCCATGCTATGAAGAGCACCAAGATCAAATCCCTACTTATTTATTATTTAGCTACATGTTTTAGGGAGCTGCTGATGGGTTATCTGAAGTTCTCTCTGGACCTAGGAATACCCTCTGTCTGCTCCGTTCTACTGGTCTAGGCTATAGCCCGACACATGCAACTTTCACAACCAACCTTCATTCTCTTCCAGATTTCACCATCTTCAATATTTTCCATCCCTGACAACTACCACTCCACCACCCATGAACAAGTCCATATCTTCCTTGCCAAGCCCCACATTTCCACTCCTTCCCCCAGCTCCATTCCCATAATTTTCCCCATTCAGTTTGCAGTATCATCTTCACTCCCATTCCTGTCTCTGCTCATGTTTTTTCCCCTTCTCTCAAGACCTACTTCATTTCATCATAGTAATCCCCTCCCTGTCTTGAAGTGTCTCTCCCATAATATATATTTACCACTCATCAAGTATACAGTCCAAGTCCTTTGCTTCACTAATTGCTGAGTTTGACACCAGTCCAAGATAGGTCATCAGCTTTCATCATCCACTTCCAGTCAGTCTCATAGAAGAAGTTATCCTTGGCCAGTCCTCCCTTTCTTAAGGACAACTCCATAAAAACTAATCAGATCCTAAAATATTTATTTAAATTGCTCATTTGGTCTCTCTGTCTGATTTGTTTTACAGATTCTAAGACAATTTCCTGCTTTGCTCAGAGCAATAAACCTACGGGCCCTTCATAAGCAGGGTGCTTGCACTACCACATGCCTTAACCAGGATTCTCAAATCTCCAGTGGCTCTAGGTTCACTTCAATAACACTTGCTTGTTCCTCTGTTCTTACACACCACCACCAGGCCTTCCCTCTGATGTCCTACATATAAGGCGGGATGGGGGTGGCAGGCAACGTTTCTTTCTGGTCTCTCAGCTCAACGTTTCTTTTTCAGCATTAGGTACAAAAGAACTGTTGCACATTATGATTGCCCTACTTACAGTCTTGGGGGACACTGGCACTGCCCTAGGACCCATAATCCAGTCAGAAACAATAACTAATAAACCCACCACCACCACCAGACACATGCAGCAAGATGCCCATCCTTTGGAGGCCCATAGTGAGGAACAATGCTTCCTGGTGACTTTAATGGCTGATAATTGCCTATTCTTAGCCTATTTACCGGAGAAGGCAATGGCAACCCACTCCAGTACTCTTGCCTGGAAAATCCCATGGGCAGAGGAGCCTGGTAGGCTGCAGTCCATGAGGTCGCTAGGAGTCGGACACGACTGAGTGACTTCACTTTCACTTTTCACTTTCATGCATTGGAGAGGGAAATGGCAACCCACTCCAGTGTTCTTGCCTGGAGAATCCCAAGGACGGGGGAGCCTTGTCTCTGGGGTCGCACAGAGTCGGACACGACTGAAGTGACTTAGCAGCAGCAGCCTATATACTGCCCAGCCAGAAAGGTGTTTTCTTCCTTAAAGGTATTTTTTCTTACATGTGGATAGACACAATGGGAAAAAGTTGCTCAAATAACTCAACAAATGGGACAACAGATAAGCATTGTTAATAATATAATTTGCTTTTTTGAGCAAATACTCCAAACACCAGCTAACATTTTTTCATGGTTTTCAACAACTGTCCAAGGTGACTGGATACATTTGTCCAAGCTCTTTCATTTTCATTTGCTACAGAGGCATACGGGGCTTCCCAGGTGGCACTAGTGGTAAAGAACCTGCCTGCCAATGCAAGAGACAGAGATGCAGGTTCCGTCTTTGGGTCAGAAAAATCCCCTGGAGGAGGTCATGGCAAACAACTCTAGTGTTCTTGCCTGGAGAACCCCCTGGACAGAGGAGTCTGACAGGCTATGTCCATAGGATCGCAAAGAGGCAGACACAACTGAAGTGACTAAACATGCGTGCACAGAGGCTTATGGCTCCTAAAATTATACTTAAACAAATTCAGAATCAGTTGAATAAGACACAGTACAATTCCATCATCAATCGAACAATGGGGTGAATTGCAGTAAGAGGTCTGACTCATTTTTTGATTTTTGACCACTGACAGCTTCAAAGCCCCATACTCCCTCTTTCCCCTTTGCCCCGTATATAGACAAGCTAATAATGATTTTAAAAATCCATCAGTCCCCTTGGTGCCCATGGGAACTTCAAACCACACAAACCCTGGACACAGGAAGAAACTTTCACTCCAGACTTGCATTTTATCCAGTCAAAATCAAGTCATTACACCACCACTTCCACTATGCTCTTGGCTTTATGGGAGAGATTGCACCTGTCCTATTGTTCCAAGAATTATTTTTTAAGTGATAAATTGTCTTCCAAATTATTTTGGTATGTGTATCATCATTTGCCTCAATATCCAGTCCACTAATTAGGAAGGAATCCTTCTCATCTCCATGGGTGGATAGAACAGGATTAAACTAGAAATAAATCAGTGAAATAAATGGAATTAAACTAGAAATAAAACTGGAAAATCTATAAATACTTGGGGAAAAAACACCATATTTCTCAGTAATCAACATATCAAAGGACACAAGAGAAGCGAGAAAATATTTTGAATTTACTAAAAGTGAAAAGACAATATATCAGGTTTTTGAAGATATGCTAAAATGGTTCTTAGAAGAAATCTTATTACTTGAATGATCTAAGCTTCCTCCTTAAGAAACTAAAAATATAAAATAAAATAAACCAAAAGCAAATAGAATGAAAAGATATTAAAAGAAAATAAATCAATGATATTGAGAACAGAATAAAAGAAAATAAATAAAATAAGATTTTTTTAAGTTCAATAAAGTTAATACATTTCTAACTATACGGAAAAGAAAAAAGAAAGAAAATACAAATTACAAAAACCAGGAATTAATGAAGAGACATCACTACAGACTCTAGAGATATTTAAAAAACAAAAGAACACTATGAGCTATCTAGAACTATAAATTCAACAACTTAGATGAAATGGACAATTGTTTCAAGTTATCAAGTCTCACTCAAGGAGAAATTTATATGATACTCAAAAATCTACACAGATAATGTGGACATTTCAGTAATAGGAAAATGTTCACAAGAAAGAGAAACCTCTAATTCATAGAAATTTTTACTTTTTACCATCATTTTTAAGTAGGTAATTTTTCTTTCTTTTAAATATTGACTATGAAATCAGAATGAGAGCCCACATTGTCTTCTATTCAATAAGATGCTATATTCTTTTTTAAAAGTCATTTCTCTATAACTCATTAAGGTAAGAAAATTTTATATCTACTTATTATTATACTTGACAAATAAGTTTTTCCTCAGGAATATTCTGTTTTCACTTTGTTTCCAGATCTGATTTTTTTTTTTAAAGTAAGTTGATCCTTTTTTAAAAACAAGAAGCTCATTGGATATTTTTACTGTCATCTAATTTGAAAAATTCCAACTAGCTATGTCTAGATATGGATTTATTTTGTATTGTTTGCATGAAAAATAAGTCCTTAATGTTCTCAGTGAAATCTTTCATTAGGTGAAAAGAATTTATTTTATAATTCCAACAAGGCTAAAGCTTCAGTTGTGCCAGTTTATTTTTACTTCTGCTGCTGCTGCTGCTGCTAAATCGCTTCAGTCGTGTCCAACCCTGCGTGACCCCATAGACGGCAGCCCACCAGGCTCCCCCGTCCCTGGGATTCTCCAGGCAAGAACGCTGGAGTGGGCTGCCATTTCCTTCTCCAATGCATGAAGGTGAAAAGTGAAAGGGAAGTCGCTCAGTTGTGTCTGACGCTTAATGACCCCATGGAATGTAGCCCACCAGGTTCCTCCACCCACGGGATTCTTCAGGCAAGAATACTGGAGTGCCTTCTTCATTTTACTTTTGAGTTGTCCTTATCATTGGATGGCATTCTGCCTGGACTTCCAGAACAATATTCTTAATTTATCTCCAGCCACAAACTAGTGAGCAATGATGAATAAGAAATTTTCCAAAGCACATATTCTGCTATTCACTGACTCAATTACACTTTAAAGTCTCATGTAATACATCTTAAGTGTTTTGCAGAAAGTTCTAAGGATTCTTTCCTCAGTTCAGTTCAGTCGCCCAGTTATGTCCGACTCCCTGTGACTCCATGAATTGCAGCATGCCAGGCCTCCCTGTCCATCACCAACTCCAGGAGTTCACTCAAACTCATGTCCATCGAGTTGGTGATCTTTCCTCAGTGGAAATAATTTACAATCCTAGGAATACAGTGTGGGTAAAATATTTGTGTAATAAGCTCTATTGTATCAAGTGAAACATCACTATGGCTGGCCTTAGCTGGATTTCTTTCACTTTGCTTTTCTTTATTTTTTGATTTTTGTTTTTCAATTCATAAAATTTATTCAGAAGCTGTTAGAATCCTTTGCTATGTCAATGACAGACTATGATATAGTTATTGCATAAATTAATTGTGAGTTAGATATTTTGCATTGAAAGTTATCTTGGTACTGAGCCCTAAGACATATTCCAAACAGGTCATGAAGTCTAATTAACCTTTTATCACATTCAACTACTTTAAGTTACATGAACTTGAATCTGTCCTCTAAATATAACAATATGATTTTGGCATCTCATTAATAAACATGACAGCATTTATTAACACTGCCATGTAACTAAAGTAAAACTTCATCAATTCAAATCTCAAGGAACCAGAAGTAATCAAGCTAGAACTAAACAGGAACAAATTATCTGACATCATATTTTAGCAGCAAGAGCGCTGAGAAGCTAAACAACTTGCTGCTTCTGTCAAACAATCTTGATTACTTGTCAGTGTGGAAGAAGTCAGTTGAGTATGGAATGAAAGGTTAATTTACTTGCACTCACATAACCTCTCCCTCTCTTCTTATTGACAAATAACCAAGGTCATTAACTGAAGTTTGCAAATCAATTTCTATGAATTCATGGCTCATAGAATCATGTACTTTAAATTATAAATATAATAGTATTTGACCTTATCCTTGCCAAAATATTCTATACTAGATTACTTATTTTCACTAGCAACAGCAATATTAAATTAATAAAAAATTGTATTTTTAGTCTTTCATCAGAATTCTAAGCTCAAATATTTGCTTATTCGTTCTTCATTTATCAAATATTCCATTTTTCTTCCTCTCCTTCTCCTTTCTTTCCTCCCTTTGAAAATAAGACATTTAAAAACATTTTAGGTGCAATATAAGATATATTCCACACTTGCCTTTGATGTGTAACTACATAGCTTCAATTGCAAAGGGAACACATGATTTTATCATCTGTATCAGGTGGGCATTAACACTGAGTATTTAGACAAAAAGAATTAAAAGCTGTTAGTATTTATTTAATACACTGTGTACATATCCTCACATTTAAATCTCACAACCCTGTAAAGAAGGTACTTTCATCTACATATTCTAGAAATATAAACCTCACAGAAAGATCACACAACTAGGATTAAATACCAGTATTTTCACTCAGTTCCCCTTGAATCCAAAGTCAGAGCAGTGAAAAAAAGCAGACATACAGCCTTTCTCCAACAAATTTATTGTTGCTCTTACCCTATGTACTGAATGCACTAAAAAAAAAAAATTCCTTCCTTCCTTCCTACTTCACTTGTTTCCTCTCTTCCTTCTTATATTAACCATGTTTTCTATTTTCTGGTGCCTTGACATCTGGTGCCTTGCTGACCCTGGAAGGAGTCAGCTGGTCTCCTGCTTAGACAATTTTCGGAGACTGTAAACAGCTCATCCAAGAGCATGCCTTTCAAATACAAATCAACCAGTCCAGAACGTATACCCCCAACAATGTCTTTTATCAGGACCCTACACTCTCAGGGTCACTATCAACTTGCCCTATCACCCCTGGGTCAAGTACCAGACAAACAGGGACAGTCCCTATACTCCAGAGTGTACTGAAGTTATTCAAACTCGCCAGTCCTAAACCGGCTTTCCGGCTTTCCCTGACGCACCTGTTCCTTCCCCCAAAGAAACCACAAAGAAAGTTGTTGCCACAGTTTCCTCCCACCCGCCCTCCCCTCGAGTGCTTCCCTGTGCAGCAATCAATGATGCAGCATACCCCCTCCACATGCAGTGTGTAACACACTGTCTTTTCAATGGCAGCAGTCTGAACTGTTAACCTTACTGATATGGATAATAATAAAACTTATTAAACTCGTCTTTCTCTCTTCCTCTTCCTCCTTCTCCTCCTCCTTTCTCTTTCACTCTCTCCCTCCAACCTTCTCTCACCATTTCCATTCTCCCTCGCTCTCTCTTTCTTCCTTGTGTAGAAACTAGCAACTATTTAAATAAAGTGCCATCAAGTTAGCAACGTGCTGTACTCTTCTGGCTGCACTACGTGAAATGAATTTTAGCAAAATGAGTACTATAAGTTTTGGATGGACATATGTTCTTTCATATTTAATAATCTTGAGTGTGAAGAAACACTTCTGCAATCTGCCTTGAGTTATCTGAACATTAGATGAGCGGGTCAGTCTTTAAATGTCAGTTATATTTTTAGAAATAAGGAAACATTATTCCTCAGAACCCTTAAACAACAGCATATGTTCTTTCCTTCGTATTAACTATAGACAAATACCAAGTTTAAATGTAAACTCTGTTTGGCTGCTAAGAAAAATATGGGTACAAATTTTTGAAATGGTGCCAATCACACTCTACCCTCAATGTAGAAAATATAACAGCAGAAAAGAAACTGCTGAAATCAAAGAACCAAAGGATTAATTGACTTTAAAATTATTTTCTCAGCACCTGAAGAAAAGTCATTTCTACATTAGATTTTTTTCTTAATTAAGTGGAGCATACTTGTGAACTTTATTTTATTTGGACTAAACATCTTTTAAAACGTGGGTTTTAGCTTTTTTGTGTTTATTTATTTTTGTTCCATGGATTTTCTGTTTTCACTTAAGCTTTGGCCCATTAGGTAGGAAGTTAAGCATGAGCTAGGAGAGGTGAGCTGACTGAAAGGGATACAAAGTGATGGGTAAACCCCATCCCAGACACACCCAGAAGAGCTGACAGATATGCTACAAAACAACCACAGGAACTTTTTCAACTCCAGCACATGTGCCCTAGGCTCACAGTGGATACAAACTAATCAAAGGAGCTTCTTAAAGTAACCTCTGGCATCTGGAAACCATTAAAGGTTAATGAATATCCTGTACATATATACATCTGATTAAAATAGACTGAATTATAGGAAGACATACACAACACAGCTTGCTGTTACATAACTTGCAATTGTCAGCTGGCCAGAGCATATGCCCATTCGCATTCCCTTTCATTGACTTATGGTGAGTACAAGCCCTATTTTGCACAGGGCACAAGGAAGAAGAGGAGACAGGAAGTATAAAAAGGGGGAAGCCAAGAGGGATCACCAAGACGACGCCTTTGGGATTGGCCTGCTCCCATGTTTCGGGAGTGTCTGTCTAATAAAAGATATGTCTGCTTGAGCTGAACTGAGCTGTAACTTGTCTGTTGTTTTACACCCAGTAGTCTGTTCCAAATTTTTGTTGTCACGTGACAAGAACCAAGAAAGAGAAATAAACTGACCTGACAAGTCCATATCTGAGTTTCATTTTTTATTTATGTCTCCTATATTGCCCTCTCTTATACTATCATTTATTTTTCAATTTTCCAATCTCCTAATTTCCCTGTGTGCTTGTGATCTATTTACCCACCCCTTCCTTTTCTTGTGGAGCAGATACTATTTCAAACCCATTCATTTTCTCTTTTATTCATTTACCAAAATTTTTCTTGATACTTATCATCTGCCAATAATAATGAGAGGCCACAAGTTCACAAGAATGACAAAGATCATTTCTGTTCCAGAGAAAATGAGAAAAATAAAAGTCAATAATTAACTAAAACAAAACGTGAAAGTTGTTGTAATGAAAAGTATATAGTAAATATATGACAATAGTGGACAGCCTACCAAACTCAGAAGATTCAAGGAGGGAGGTTTTCAAAAAGGTTTTGCTGTTAGAGTGGAGAATTGTAGAAGAGATGAAAAATTTCCATGGGAAGAAGCAGGAGAAGGATATTCATGACACCACCAGAATTCTCCAACACAGCATTTCATTTTTTTTTCACTTTCATTTTTATATTTACATGCTTATCCTAAAGATACAGGCTTCTGAATTGTAGTCACAAATTCTAGATTTTTATTTCCTGTCTTTAATTTGATTTTTTAATTTTTAATATAAATTTATTTATTTTAATTGGAGGCTAGTTACTTTAAAATATTACATTGGTTTTGCCAGACATCAACATGAATCCACCATGGTGCAAAGCAATGATGATACAATATATAAAAATTAATAAACAGAAACCTCAATTAAATAGAATTGGGAATTGTTTCCTTAATTTCTTTTTCTACTTTCTCATTATTCGTGTATAGGAATGCAAGGGATTTCTGTGTGTTGATTTTATATCCTGCAACTTTACTATATTCATTGATTAGCTCTAGTAATTTTCTGGTGGAGTCTTTAGGGTTTTCCATGTAGAGGATCATGTCATCTGCAAACAGGGAGAGTTTTACTTCTTCTTTTCCAATTTGGATTCCTTTGATTTCTTTTTCTGCTCTGATTGCTGTGGCCAAAACTTCCAGAACTATGTTGAATAGTAGCGGTGAAAGTGGACACCCTTGTCTTGTTCCTGACTTTAGGGGAAATGCTTTCAATTTTTCACCATTGAGGATAATGTTTGCTGTGGGTTTGTCATATATAGCTTTTATTATGTTGAGGTATGTTCCTTCTATTCCTGCTTTCTGGAGAGTTTTTATCATAAATGGATGTTGAATTTTGTCAAAGGCCTTCTCTGCATCTATTGAGATAATCATATGGTTTTTATTTTTCAATTTGTTAATGTGGTGAATTACATTGATTGATTTGCGGATATTGAAGAATCCTTGCATCCCTGGGATAAAGCCCACTTAACTGACAAACAACTAATCTCAAAAATATACAAGCAACTTCTGCAGCTCAATTCCAGAAAAATAAACGACCCAATCAAAAAATGGGCCAAAGAACTAAGTAGACATTTCTCCAAAGAAGACATACGGATGGCTAACAAACACATGAAAAGATGCTCAACATCACTCATTATTAGAGAAATGCAAATCAAAACCACAATGAGGTACCACTTCACACCAGTCAGAATGGCTGCGATCCAAAAATCTGCAAGCAATAAATGCTGGAGAGGGTGTGGAGAAAAGGGAACCCTCCTACACTGTTGGTGGGAATGCAAACTAGTACAGCCACTATGGAGAACAGTGTGGAGATTCCTTAAAAAATTGCAAATAGAACTACCTTATGACCCAGCAATCCCACTTCTGGGCATACACACGGAGGAAACCAGAATTGAAAGAGACACATGTACCCCAATGTTCATCGCAGCACTGTTTACAATAGCCAGGACATGGAAACAACCTAGATGTCCATCAGCAGATGAATGGATAAGAAAGCTGTGGTACATATACACAATGGAGTATTACTCAGCCGTTAAAAAGAATTCATTTGAATCAGTTCTGATGAGATGGGTGAAACTGGAGCCGATTATACAGAGTGAAGTAAGCCAGAAAGAAAAACACCAATACAGTATACTAACACATATATATGGAATTTAGGAAGATGGCAATGACGACCCTGTATGCAAGACAGGAAAAAAGACACAGATGTGTATACCAGACTTTTGGACTCAGAGGGAGAGGGAGAGGGTGGGATGATTTGGGAGAATGGGAATTCTAACATGTATACTGTCATGTAAGAATTGAATCGCCAGTCCATGTCTGACATAGGGTGCAGCTTGCTTGGGGCTGGTGCATGGGGATGACCCAGAGAGATGTTGTGGGGAGGGAGGTGGGAGGGGGGTTCATGTTTGGGAACGCATGTAAGAATTAAAGATTTTAAAATTTAAAAAAAAAATAAAAAATGATTAAAAAAAAAGAAAAAAAAAGAAAAAAATAAATAAATAGAATTGGGAAAGCAGAAGGATGAGCTCTCCTACCCTACCTTGAGAGCAGAGCCTGACAGGAAGAAGAAAGACTCCTCTTCTTTCCTGCCAAGGACTCAGCCAATGAGAAGCCATGGACCCTCTGCTTGCTGAGGCTTCCGAGGTAGCACTCGTGGTAAACAACTTGCCTGCCAATGAGGAGACGTAAGAGACACAGGTTCGATCCCTGGATCAGGAAAATCCCCTGGTGAGGGCATAGCAACCCACTTCAGTATTCTTGCCTGGAGAATCCCATGGACAGAGGACCCTGGCAGGCTGCAGTCCATGGACTCACAAAGAGTCAGACGCTACAGATGTGACTTAAACACACACTGTTTGCCATCGCCCTCTCAATCGCTTTTTCCCTTTGATAACAGTATTCTCCTTTCCTTGCTGTGTGGAGATTTGCAGGTAGCTATTGCAGATCCTGAATTGCAATTCTCTAGTGATCTCAAATAAACCTATCTTTGGTGCAGAAATATCTGACAGTCTGTTTGTTTGGGGCCAACAAATATAAGCACAGAAAGGCTGAAATGCTGTTAACATTCAATTTACCCTCTCCCTACATCTGCCTGAAAAACAGAAAGTAGAAAACTTCTGCTGACCTGTCCCATATTCTAAAAGTTGCTTCTCTGGACTATCCCTCCAAACTCCTTACCACCTTGGTTTCTGTTTGGGTTCAGCCCAGTGTTGGCAATGGCACAGAACAGGAGTGTTGAAGAAGAAAGGCGTGTCACTTCCTCCCTCCCTTTTAAATTCAGTACAGCCTTTCTGGCCGTAACTGCATCCCTCCCTGATGGTGATAGTTCCTCCCTCTTCCGTGTTTCCAATTCTCACTGGACTCCAGTTTAACTTCTTCCTCCCTTGTCTCTTTGGCCCTAGCAGTGGCAATGGCCTCCCAGTGTTTTTACTTCTGGGGCCCAACCAATCTTTATTTGTTCAAATCCCAATTGTACCTCTTCAGATTTAGTACTTCCAAAAAACACTTTTCATTTTGGTCATCTGAGTTAAACTGTATTTCTTGTTAAACACTCTGACTGATAGGGTAATAAAATGTTTAATAATGCATGAGCTTTAAAATAACAATTATTTTCTAAAAATCTTGTTTTAACCAGGTTCAATAAAATTTTGGCTTTTTATATGTTTGTATAAACAAACAAATAATAACAACAACAACAAAAAAAAATGGGAAAAGCGTGATGTGAGATAAGCAAACAATTATTTAAAAAAAAAATACCTGAATTCAAGACATTATTTCTGGATTTGGGAGTCAACCCTGGCTATGAACAGAAGTAAAAGGGAGGTTGATGTTTTTAAAATCAGAACTAAATACAAAGTCTTGGAGAAGGAAATGGCAACCTACTTCAGTATTCTTGCCTGGAGAATGCCATGGACAGAGGAGCCTGGCAGGCTACAATCCATGGGGTCGCAACAGTCGGACACGACTGAGTGACTAACATGCATGCAAAGTCTAGTAGACACATTCGCAGAAATACAGATTGTTAGTTCCCTAGGTGGAGAGTATTGTCAACATAGAAACAAAGGGAGCAAGGCACCAAAGGCAAGGACTTTCTGAGAGAAATTATTCCCGCGTCCTTCTCTCATCCCTACCTGACCTTGGAAAATAATTGCTTGTCCTGTTCACCCAGAAAGTCAAGAAACAGCAAAGCTATCTGGAACTGCTCAAAAATGATAAACCAGAAAAATACAGAAAACTAGTTGGGATGAAAAAATAGGCTCTTGTTGCCCCAATACTGTCTCAAACTCTGTTCAGGAAACTTCATTTCCTGGAATCAGAGGGCCAATATGATGGTAAAATAAAACAAGCAGACAAGACTCAGTTCAGTTCAGTCGCTCAGTTGTGTCCAACTGTTTGCAACCCCATGAATTGCAGCACGCCAGGCCTCCCTGTCCATCACCAGCTCCTGGAGTTCGCTCAGACTCACATCCATCGAGTCAGTGATGCCATCTAGCCATCTCATCCTCTGTTGTCCCCTTCCCCTCCTGCCCCCAATCCCTCCCAGCATCAGAGTCTTTTCCAATGAGTCAACTCTTCGCATGAGGTGGCCAAAGTACTAGAGTTTCAGCTTTAGCATCATTCCTTCCAAAGAAATCCCAGGGCTGATCTCCTTCAGAATGGACTGGTTGGATCTCCTTGCAGTCCAAGGGACCCTCAAGAGCCTTCTCCAACATCACAGTTCAAAAGTATCAATTCTTTGGTGTTCAGCCTTCTTCACAGTCCAACTCTCACATCCATACATGACCACTGGAAAAACCATAGCCTTGACTAGATGGACCTTTGTTGGCAAAGTAATGTCTCTGCTTTTCAATATGCTGTCTAGGTTGTTCATAACTTTTCTTCCAAGGAGTAAGCCTCTTTTAATTTCATGGCTGCAGTATCATCATAAATAGTACTCCCTGAGATACACCATCAAATCTGTTCCCCAAATACAACTGCAAGAATATGGGAGCATCCTGGGCTTTTGCCTCACTCCAGATACATAATACCAGCCAAGGAAATAGTAACTGATAATAACTATTAATAGTTGAAAATTAAAATAAAAATAACTGATGAGATGAAAAATCCCAAGGGTGTTTGAGCCTCCATGGGTGTATAGTGAATATCTGTATATTTATATAATAAAACATTATGAGTTCCAAGCATTATGAAAGAGAAATAACAAATTGAATAATCTACACCACAGAAAGCAGAATTAATGGCCCAGACACAATAACAACACAACTTAAGCATAATAATTGCCTCTACAGAGATAAAAGGGTGTACTGAAAATATAAAACAAAAACATTTGTACATTTTAAAAAGAACCAACTATAGTTATGAAAAAATATATAATTTTTCAAATAAAAGAGTCAGTGGAGACACTGAATAGAAGAATGTTTCCAGCTAGGAAATGCACCACTTACTGATACAACATGTCAAAAAATTCTTCTAAATACATCTGGGATAAAGAGATGGAAATTATGTATCAAAAAGAAAAAGGTAAGTAGGAATGAAATACTTGCTTTTATACTTATTTAAAAGACCTGTCAGAAGGAATGGGAAAAGGGAAAAAAACGTGAAAAGGCAAAAATACTTGAAAAATAATGTCAGATAATTTTTCAGAGTTAAAGAGTCATGAAACCTCCAATTGAAAGGGTTTATAAAGAGCCAAACAGGACAGATGACAGATGACAGATTCACACACACATACACAGAAATAAATATAGTTTAGTAAAATTTAAAAATGTCAAATACAATTGCAAAACTTTGAAAGCATCCAGGAAGCAAAAACGTTTATATACAAAAAGAACACAGTAAATGGAAAAGGTGTGAAATAATACTTGGAAACTGCAGACAATAAATAAGAACTTTGAGCCTACAATTTCACACCCAATTGGAATATCATTTAAAATAAAAGTGAACTAAGCATATCATCAAGTACATAATTATGAATAATAAACTTATTGAAATAATGACTCTCCATTTTCAAACACTTATAGAAAAATTGTACTCAAAAAATTTGATATGAATTTTGGAAGTCCCTTACTCATAGAAAGTTAAAGATTGAGAAAACACATTAATAAATGTATGAGTCTATAAATTGGCAACAACTAAAATATAAGATAAAATAGCATAGTGACAAAAATTCAGAACTGAAACTCCACATGACAGGAAAAAATCAAAGGGAGATGAAAACAGACCAAAGCATTCTCAATTTGAAAAAAAAAAAAGGCATATATTTTAATGATTTTCAGAAACACAGAGGAAAAAAGTAAACATTAGGTGTGTCTTATTATGAGAAGAGGAACTACCAATGAATAGAAATGGAACATAGTTGTCAAATTAGCAAAAGAGTGTTCAGGGAAAATAAACAGAAAATAAGAAAAAAGTAGTTTTAAAAGTACATTAAATAGAATGCATGATATAAGATATCAGAAATAAGCTCTACTACAAAAGTAATGATGATAAATCTCTACTAATTTAATTAGTCAAGTAAAGAAGGATTTCTTTTAAACACCAAAATTCAGGAATAAGTTACCTATAATGAAGAAATTTAAATCAAAGAGACACAGAAAGAGTAAAAAAAAAAAAAAGAAAAGAATTGAAAGAGATGTACCGGCAATAATGAAGTCAAATAAAAAAGACAGGAAAGTAGAAAAAACTTTATAATAAATAGGAAAGTTGCATCGTAATATTTCACATATAGTCACCCACATACAAAATCTCAAAGAGAGTGACCTTACATGTCAGAGAAACTATACATTATTTTCTAGCACATATGACATATTCACAAATGTCCTTAATAGACTAATTCTCGAACGCATGTAAGAATTAAAGATTTTAAAATTTTAAAAAAAATAAAAAATAAAAAATAAAACATTTTAAATCTTAAAAAAAATAAAAAATAAAATACGAAAATAAATAAATAAATAAATAAATTTAAAAGATTGAACATCATATAGACTATGTTCTTGTTTTACAGTGCTCTAAAATTATAAAATTGATAATAAAAGCATAACTATAGAAATCCATGTACACAGTAACTAAAATATGTATTAAATAGCCCTTGCCTTAAAAGAAAATTCATCATCTACATGTAGATGGTTAAAGTATTTGCTGAAAGGAAACCATGATATTGTGATTTATAATAAGAAATATATACAGCATCTTACTCATTTCTGGCACAGAGCTCCTAAAATCCTTGGGCTTTCTTAAGTGATGAGAGCACAAAAATATGTTTTATTATATTAATAAAATGATTTTTGCCCCTCTGCCTTCCCCAGGCACCTAAGAATGGGAACTGATTGCAAGAATCAAGCAAGTGACTAGAGGGTTGGAACTTTCAGTCCCACCACCTGACCTCCAAGGAGAGAAGAGGGGCTGTAGGGTGAATCAATGCCAATGGTAAAGTTTAATCAATCATGCCTATGAAATGAAGTCTCCATAAAAACACAAAAGGATGAGGTTAAAAAAGTAACAATCTTTGCACTGAGTTATGATCATAACAATTTAAAAAAATGATCAGTATTCTCACCCTTTGACAATAGACTGAACTTTCACATATACTTAAAAGTCCCTAGTTTCACTGCTAAGTCACTACCCACCCCCAAGAGTTCCTTAAAGGCAGGTATTCAGAGAGGTCGTGCAGTCCCTAACTCTGATCCTGGCTTATTCAGAACATCCCACTGCAGAGAGTTAGGGAGTACCACAGTCCACTCTAGGCAATGCTGCTACCAGGACTGAGGCAAAAGAGGCTCACCTGGAGCCCCACCTTCTTTACATCAGCCCAACCTCAACAAAGGTCTCCTTGCTCCTATTGTACTCCAGGTGTGGCCTGTAAGGTCTGAAGTCCGCCTTTTGTCTTTCTGAAATATGTTGTGATTCCCCTATATTGGTTTTTGATTGTTTTTATTTGAAGCAGTACCTAAGGTAGACAGTCATGACTTAGAAGAAGCTTTGATCCAAAAGAATGAATTAATTTATTTTTTTAAGTCTTGACAATATTTTCTTCTGGGAAACACAAATTCTGTCTAATAAACCTACTTTTCAAATAATCTTTCCAATAACATTTTCATTTGGTTTCTAATGAAAATTCAGAGAAGGCAATGGCACCCCACTCTTGCCTGGAAAATCCCATGGACGGAGGAGCCTGGTAGGCTGCAGCCCACGGGGTGGCTGAGGGTCGAACACGACTGAGCGACTTCACTTTCACTTTTCACTTTCATGCATTGGAGAAGGAAATGGCAACCCACTCCAGTGTTCTTGCCTGGAGAATCCCAGGGATGGGAGCCTGGTGGGCTGCCGTCTATGGGGTCGCACAGAGTTGGACACGATTGAAGTGACTTAGCGAGTTTAGCAAGCAATGAAAATTTTTTAAAAAGTATATTTTTCTATTCTCTCATATTTTAAGAAAAGGTTTTAAGGACATATTTTATGGGTATGAAACAGGAGCAAAGAGAGCAGGGGACAAACTTTAAAAGAATGACATAGCCCAAGGACACAACATAAATTGATTAGAACCAAATATGTCCAAGATGACAGACCAGTCAGCTTCAACTAGACCTTGACCCTCAGTATACAAGCTTATCCTCACACATCAGCAAGCTAAATGACACACCCAATAGCACCAGTTCTCAGCTCAACCATCAAGGACCAAAAAGTGGGCAGTGGCCCATCACCTGGAAAATCCCTCTTCCCTGAAATAGTCAGAATAATCCTCCCACTCATTAGCCTATGAAATTACCCAGCCCATAAAAACTAACCATGCCATATTTCAGTGCTGCTCTTGCCTTCTGGGATAGCTCCAACTGTGTGGAGTGTGTTTCTCTCCAAATAAACTCCCTTCTTACCTATCACTTTGTCTCTCACTGAATTCTTTCTGCAATGAGACATCAAGAACCTGAGCTTCATTAAGTCCTGAAACCAGGTGTATGATCTCAGTTAAAAGACCATGAGTACATGTGTCTTTCGATAATGGTTTTCTCAGAGTATATGACCAGGGAGCTCAACCCCGTGCTCTGTCACAACCTTGGGGGGTGAGAAATGGGAGGGTGCCTCAGGAGGGAGGGAACATATGTATAAATGTGGCTGATTCATGTTGATGTGAGGCAGAAATCAACACAATTTTCTAAAGCAATTATCCTCCAATTAAAAAAAAAGATCATGGGTTTTGCCAAGTTCAAGGGCCAATTTGAGTTACACAGTCTCAGGTACTTCATGGAGCAAAATCAGTTAATTAGGGAAGCTAACTTGGAGAAGGCAATGGCACCCCACTCCAATACTCTTGCCTAGAAAATTCCATGGATGGAGGAGCCTGGTAGGCTGCAGTCCATGGGGTCACTAAGAATTGGGCATGACTAAGCGACTTCACTTTCACTTTTCACTCTCACGCATTGGAGAAGGAAATGGCAACCCACTCCAGTGTTCTTGCCTGGAGAATCCCAGGGATCGGGGAGCCTGATGGGCGGCCGTCTATGGGGTCGCACAGAGTCGGACATGACTGAAGCGACTTAGCAGCAGCAGCAGCAGCAGGGAAGCTAACTAATATATGAAGATAAAAATAATATAATACATAGCTTTCACTGAATATAAGGACAAATAACTAATAAGAGTTTATTCTGTTTTCATATTTACATTCTGAGTTATGGAAAATACTAAGTACAAGGATCAGACACTATTAGTGTTAGCCAATATTAACATTTGACTTTAAGATATAAAATTACTAAAAAACTTTTAAAGCCGAAATGGATCTTAAGACCATGGTTCCAAATCTGAACTTCATATATGATTCAGTGGAAGTCTTTTAAAAATATATTGTTTCCAAGGCTAAGTGACTTCACTTTTCACTTTCATGCATTGGAGAAGGAAATGGCAACCCACTCCAGTGTTCTTGCCTGGAGAATCCCAGAGACAGGGGAGCCTGGTGGGCTGCCGTCTATGTGGTCGCCCAGAGTCGGACACGACTGAAGTGACTTAGCAGCAGCAGCAGACCCTAACCAGATCAAGCCATTGGATAGAATGTGCAAAATATTTTTTAAGGTATTACTGGCAACATTTTATTATGAAAATTATCAAAGAGAAAAGCTGAAAAAAGTTTCCAGGGAAGACCCACTACCTAGATTTTACAACTGACATTATAGTATAGTTAATGTATCTTATATCTATCCCTCCAGCCATCCATTTCATTTCTCTATGTATTTCAAAGTAAATTTCAGACACTGGCATACCTCCTCCTAAATATCTCATCATGTATGTCATTAACTAGCATTTAATATTTGTCTATCTTTCTATTTTGTCTTTTCAGTTATAATATACAATGCAACATGCAAATCTTGGATGTATCACTCAATGAGTTTTGACAAAGGTGATCTTAAGTACTGCCAGAGGTGTAGGGAGTCTATAACTCAATGTTCTTTTGAAATAATCTGTCACAGATCCATTTCAGACCCAGAAAATCACCCATAGCTTAATAAATGGCACAGGACTCTCCCAAAATATATGTTTACTACCACATAGAAATGACTGTTGAAATTCAGTTCTTTTAAGGCAGAACATAAACGTAACTTTGGCCTATCCAAAATTCCCCCACTGGAAACTTTTCATATTATGCAATTGAAAATACAAGTATGTAGAGATAATCCCATTAATAGATACAGAGATGCAGGGTACATTATTGCTTAATCTTTCGCTGCAATCTAATTTGGGCTTTTGTTTTTACTTAAATCAATCTTTTACTCCCTGAGTTCAGGGAGTCTGTATCACAGAGCAAGGTATATTGTCTAAACTAGACCCTCAACCCAAGAGGGTTGATTTGTTTGAAACCAAAAGATTGGAATGGGGACCTAGCTCAATAGTTCAGAGTCTTCCATGTCTTTAATACATTTGATTCTACCAGATATTACTCTGCTTGCCTTAATGAATAATTCAGTTAGAATGCTTTGCTTACCATATATCAGATGTTTCTTGTTTTTCAAATATTTTAAAAATAAATGGCAACTGCACTTAGAAGAGAGATTAATTCTTGATTTCAGTAATTTTTCTGGAAAACTTTCACGCTCTCAGGGTAGGCTGACCCATCTGTGAAGTGTTGCTTGTTGCACTGCTTGCATTTTAGCCCTAGATGAGTATTGTCAAGGAGCCCGAACCAGTGGTATAAGAAATTTAGCTGCCATGTAAAAATGCACTAACTGGCTCAGGGCTCCTGTCTCCAGTGTCCTGCCCTTTGCTTCTGACCTAGGGAACTAATAGAGCAACTGTTGGGCAAAATACAACAAAATAATAAGTCAGTTTTCTCTTTACAGCTACATAACACCCCGTGGCTATAATGGGATCTGCCCACTTTACATGTGTGGAGAAGGAAACATACCACCACCTCAAGTACAGAAATTTGGCAATTATGCATTGTTGAACCCCATGGTAGAGTTTATCTGTGGATAATCACAGGCTTTCTTTCCACAGAGCTATCAATCTGGCAGCTTTCAAAAATACTTCATTTGTGCTAAGAAAAATACCCTAAAAGGCATATGAGCAAGATATACTTATTAAAACTTAAAAGCAGCTAAGTAGGCTTGACTATAATCAACAATGAATTATTTGGAGTATCTTCCTATGAATCACACTAAAAATCAGCTGCGTTATACTGCAATTAAACAATAAAATAATGAAAGTGTTTGTTAAAACTTTATAGATGAGAAATCTATGTACCTGTTTTATTCTATTCTTGAATTCAGCTCAATTTTTCTATCAAATTACATAACATTTCATATTATCACTTTTAAAATATTCATCTCTGGCAAAGAAAAGGAGGAAACACGGTAAACATTCTTTTTGAGAAGGGTGCACTGAGTAAAATGTTCCAAAACCAGCTATAAATGAATTAGCTCAAGGGTGGAAAATTCAATTTAAATAATAAATTAGAAACATATCAGAAATTGGACTCTTATGTTTTAAGGTAAGCTTTAAAAACGTATTTCTCCCAAGCCTGTTAATATGGCAGTGGTGTTATTCAATCATATTTAAAGTTAAACTGCAAATTACTTTCCAAGTATATATTTGATTTATATGCAGTCCATATTTGTCAATTCTCTGATAAAATTAATAGTGGAAATGTTTTACTGATAGCCTTGCCAGTAGATGAATCAGTCTGAACACTTTAATAGCTTAACCTCTGATTAAAACTACTATAATCAATCCTTGACACAGAAATACATCTTGATTAAATATTTCAAATAATAAGACAATAGGGCCAGGCAATTGATAAAGTTTAATTACACAGCATTAGTAATTTTTGCAACATAAACTCATAGGAAAAGGTTTAAATAAACTAGAGAGATCATCTACCTTCTCTGTATTTTATTAAATTTTATGAAAGGTTTTGAAGGATGTTTATAATATGAAGCTAACCATAGAATAGCAACTGTGACTTCTCTCTACAGGGGGCTTCCCTGGTAGCTCAGTCGGTAAAGAATCTGCCTGCAATGTAGGAGACCCGGGTTCTATCGTTGGGTGGGAAAGATCCCCTGGAGAAGGGAATGGCTACCCATTATGGTATTCTTGCTTGAAGGATCCCCTAGACAGAGGATCCTGGCAGGTTACAACAGGGTTGCAAAGAGTTGGACATGACTGAGCAATCAACTTTGTCTTCTGCAAGTGAATGTCAAAAATGTAATGCCTGTGCTACCTAAGTGACTGCAGACTAATAGCCCAAATCATCTCAATGCTGGTTGTTTAATACCATGTGTATTCTTTTTTTTTTTCTTTCTTTCTTTCTTTTTTTTTTTTTAGTTTTTTATTTTTTAAATTTTAAAATCTTTAATTCTTACATGCGTTCCCAAACATGAACCCCCCTCCCACCTCCCTCCCCATAACATCTCTCTGGGTCATCCCCATGGACCAGCCCCTAAAAATATATCATCCCTCAGTAATTTTAGCACAGATTTCCTCCAAAGAGATTAAAGTATTATTTACTGTACTTAGGTTATTTTGGCTTTCTCATAAGGATGTTTTTAAGAGTTTCCTATTCTACCTGTTTTTGAGAAACAAAGATCATGAATGGAGGCTTCAGCAGGAAAACAAACAACAACAAAAAATCATTCTCTATTTCTTGAAGCATACCCAATCAGTTATGTTTTAGGTAAAGGCTGCTAGGAAATATTTGTAAGAGGAAGATAACTCTTTCACCATTCAACTTTAGCATCAAAGTAAAGGGCTGTTCTGTTGATAAGCAAGCACTATCCTATATAACAAGACTGAAAGGAACACAGGCAAGCAATTAGATACTTAACAGATTCTAAAATTCTGAATATAAAATCCAAGAGTTCAAAAGCAATTGTGGAAAGTAAAAAGAATTAATGAGAAATGACTAGATGCAAACACTAGACAATCCCAATAGAGAATCACTTTAAAAATGCTAGAGAATGGTTCAAAATGGTCCTTTCTGTATAGGAAGGTGAAGGAAAGCCCAATGGAAACACTGTTCAAAGTTGGACTCTGCGTATAAATACCAGAATGTGCATTAAGACCCACGTTGATTCTTCATGGGTCAAATAATGTCCAAAATTCTCCAGCAAGGCTTCAACAGTACCTGAACTGAGAACTTTCAGATGTTCAAGCTGGATTTATAAATGGCAGAGGAGCCAGAGATCAAGTTGTCAACATCCGTTGTATCGTCAAAAAAGCAAAAGAGTTCCAGAAAAACATCTACTTCTTCTTTATGACTACCACCAAAGCCTCTGACTGTAAGGATCACAGCACACTAGAAAATTCTTCAAGAGATGGGAATACCAGACCACCTTACCTGCCTACTGAGAAATCTGTATGCAGGTCAAAAAGCTACAGTCAGAACTGAACATGGAACAAAAGACTGGTTCCAAACCAGAAAAGGAGTATATCAAGGCTATATATTGTCACCCTGCTTATTTAACTTATATGCAGATAACATCATGTGAAATGCTGGGTTGGATTAAGCAAAAGCTGGAATCAAGACTGCTGGGAGACACAGCAATAACCTCAGATATGCAGATGCCATCACCCTTACGGCAGAAAGCAGAGTAACAGAAGAGCCTCTTGATGAGAGTGAAAGAGGAGAGTGAAAAAGTTGGCTTAAAGCTCAACAGTCAGAAAACTAAGGTTATGGCATCTGGTTGCATCACTTCATGGCAAATAGATGGGGAAAGAATGGAAACAGTGACAGACTTAATTTTCTTGGGCCCCAAAATCACTGTAGATGGTGACTGTAGCCATGAAATTAAAAGACGCTTGCTCATTGGAAGAAAAGCTATGATTAACCTAGACAGTGTATTAAAAAGCAGAGACATTACTTTGCTGACAAAGATCTGTCTAGTCAAAGCGATGGTTTTTCCAGTAGTCATGTATGGATGTGAGAGCTGAACCATAAAGGAAACTGAGTGTTCAAGAACTGATGCTTTTGAACTGTGGTGTTGGAGAAGACTCTTGAGAGTCCCTTGGACTGCAAGGAGATCCAACCAGTCCATCCTAAAGGAAATCAGTTCTGAATATTTACCGGAAGGACTGATACTGAAGCTGAAGCTCTAATATTATGGCTACCTGATGTGAAGAACTGACTCTTTGGAAAATACCCTGAAGGCGGGAGGA
The DNA here is from genome assembly GCF_001704415.2 of Capra hircus. NCBI lineage: Eukaryota > Metazoa > Chordata > Mammalia > Artiodactyla > Bovidae > Capra > Capra hircus. The sequence goes on along the minus strand of NC_030815.1, from coordinate 56,162,430 downwards.
GAAGGGGATGACAGAGGATGAGACGGTTGGATGGTATCACCGACTTGATAGACATGACTTTGAGCAAGCTTCGGGAGTTGGTGATGGACAGGGAAGCCTGGTGTGCTGCAGTCCATGTACTGGCAAAGAGTTGGATGCTACTGAACAACTGAACTGAACTGACTGTTAGTGAAACTGTTAAGTTTCTCAAGCACTATCCTTTATATATACATATGCGTGTGTGTGTATACACACATAAATATGTGTGTGTACATATATGTATATATACGCACGCACACACACATATATATATATGTTAGGGATACCCGGGAAGAGGGTCAGGTGACCGTGTTGAGCTGGGTTACATGGCAAAGTGAAAGGACAGCAGCAGAGGCTATGTGACCAGTTCATACCATATGCAAATAAAGTCTGAACAGCTGCAAGGGAACTCTTTCATCAGTCCTTGGTGTTGCTAGTGCTAGTGAAGTGCTCAATTGCGTCCGACTCTTTGCAACCCCATGGACTGTAACCTACCAGGCTCCTCTGCCTATGGAATTTTCCAGGCAAGAATACTGGAGCGGTTTCCTTCTCCAGGGGATCTTCCAGACCCAGGGATCAAACCCAGGTCTCCCACATTGCAGGCCGATGCTTTACCATCTGAGCCATGGGGAAGCAACACCTTGGTGTTGAAACAAGTCTTAATCTCTGCCCCCAGAAAAAGTTCAGTAGAATAAGTGTGATATACGATTCATGCATCTTCATCTAGCCTCCCAAAACTTAATACAATTTTTACAACTTTAAGTAATATCTCTTGAAAATTACTGTTTTCAACCTTGGTTTTGACAACAGCACATGAAAGTCAAACTTAAATTCTGGCTTGTGAGACACATATTTATAATCCAGGGCTACTGAATGTATTGCCTTGGCATCATTATACTTCTGAACTTGAACCAAATACATGCCATGACCTATACTGGATGCATTTTCATTTTCCCTTTGAATAACACATCTGCTATAGTTTGGGCAGATTTGTGCATTTGGGGTTATTGATATGCTTCAGAAAAGCCAAAGATCCTCTGCATTGAGATGAACTTCTTTGAGACTGCTTGTGAGTCACTACATATGTTTGTGGGCAGCTGGGTTCTGTGGCCAAATCTGAAGCACTACTTCAAGCTGGTGTGTGCTACCATATGGAGAAATGGTTTCCAGCCAAAACATTTAATTAACAGTGAATTGAGATGACCCTGCCTTCGCGCTGCCACATGGAAGTGCTGAACCACAGTGACAAAGCGAAGACGAGTGTACTTGCTACTAGACCAGGTCTCTGCCCCTTTCCATCTGGTCACGATAACACCCGATCTCACTCCATCTTATTGCACTCCATATGGAGACAGGCAGCAGATACATGGGAAAAGATATATATTTGGGAGCAAATATAATTTGGTTGGCAAAATTTGCCTCTTATAGGACCAACCTGAGACACCTTACCATGAAGCAGAAAATAGGGAGATGTGAAAACCATAACCTTGTTTTCTTAAGTGCAGGTGTTTCGTGGCTATTTCTATTAATGCTTTTTGAAAGGTTGCATCCATTAACACTGAAAATTCCATGGAGATATAAGGCAATGTATTAATAAGAGGAAAGAAAAGGGGAATATACTCCAAACCATACAACTGCCCATTTCTTGACATTGTTCCAGTTTTTGAAACATAATCAAAAACATGATAAATTTAAAATGCAGAAGTTATGGAACATCAAGAAGAACAAAACATCCATTATGATAAGAAGATCATTTCACGGAAGAAATCCCTAAAGTAATATCAAAAAAGAAAATACTTATCACCACAGGTTACATTTAATAATACTACCAACAAAAAGAAGAGATCAGCCTTAACAGCTAATACCAAAGGCAGAACATGTCTCAGTAATGAATCCCAGGATATTTCCATGAACAAAAAGAACCAGAAATAACAAATGTTGTCAGTGCTAACAAAGAAAAAAAGGACAGTTCAAAAGAAGAATGTCTCCTTTAATTAACAGCACCAACCATTTTAGAATGCAAGGTTAACAGCATTACCAACCAGATCTACATTGTCTGATACACTTCACATTTTGTTAACCGATTTCCTACCTTAATCCAACTTTTGAAAAAAATAATACTGGACATTATTATGATCAAAGAGAATTTATTGGACCTTAAAATTTTTTCCATCTCTTTATATCTGATTGTCAAGTTGACCTATATTTTTCACGATCCAGGAGGCTGCATGTAGTCTTTGAAACAAAGCATCATTAGTTCTTATACCAACTCCACCTGTTTAATATTTTTAAAAACAGTAGAATGTGATTTCCTGGATGCCTCATAACCTAATTAAAAGGTATTTAATGCAGTCATTTGTTTTTGAATTACAGAATGTCAAGTAATATTTGCTTGTCTTGCTTTTCTATTTTCACTACAATGAAATTTCAGTAAGGGCTTTCCAGGTGGTGCCACTGGTAAAGAATCTGCCTGTCAGTGCAGGAGATACAAAAGACTTAGGTTCAATCCCTGGGTCAGGAAGATACCCTGGAGGACAAAATAGCAACCCAATCCAGTATTCTTGCCTGGAGAATTCCATGGGCAGAGGAACCTGGCAGGCTACCATCCATGGGGTCGCAGAGTTGGACATAACTCAGTACACACATCTCACTAAAATGAACTATGCATAAATGTTGGGTAGGCATACTCTGAGATGATGACAACATTTTTTTTCCCCAAGTTTTTCTGGGAAATTACAAGTAAACAGTCTAAAAAGATGGTTTTCATTAAAAAGGCATTGTGGTTAAATATCAATTACATGCAGATACACTCACAGATTTCGGTAAATGGCACATTTTAACAGCAATGATCAGAGATGTCTGTCTGCTTCAATCACCCTATTCAGTGAGTGGGACTGGTGTTCCTCTCAGTGGGAGCTGCCATCTAACAACGCTTCACAGTAGGAGCCCAGTTGGATGATACAAACTAGGACGGAAAAGAATGTCTTTATGTTCAAAAAGATTCCAAGCTCTAGTGAAAGAGTCCCATGATTTATCTTTAGAGACAAGCACTTTGTTAACTGAACAAGTTCTAACCAGATGTTAATTGAGCATAAAATTACAAAACTTGGCTAGCACCATGGCAGATTGTAAATCCACTGGATAGAAGCTAGGTTGACCTCTGTGTCCTACATGGCACCTAGCATGATTTGAGTGGTCTATAAATACTGAGCAAAAGGAACTGGGAAGTATTTGGAGTTCAAAATTAACTTCTAAAAAGAATATTCCACAGCTAGTCTTATAGTCTTCTCACTAGTATGTTACCATTAGTGATTGTTACCATATTCTGCCACTTACAAAATACTTTTAAGATGTGTTAATATAGCTAATCTTTGCACCAAATACAAGCTAAATACTATTTTCCTTATTTTCCTATAAAGAACCTGAGACCCAGCAAGCTTTCCCAAAAAAGTGTGATATGAACTAGTAAAGTTATTACGTGAACCATATATACTATTTGCTCAGAAATTTCTCTGAGGAAAATCTCTCAGAGATAGTCCCAATACCCTTTTTGATCTATTTTGATCAGTAAATTCATACATATACTCAGCTAGAGTTGGGTCAGTATTAATATCAATTAACCCACATATTATATTTATTTGATCCCCAGAAGAGCACTAGATGCTTTTAAAGAATGTAGGTCTAGATCATTTTCTTAGCTATGTTTACAGATAGGCCCAGGACTATGACAAAGACCCTTCAAATATCCTTACTGAACTCTGTTCATCCTTTTTGCTTCTTACCTCTTAATATACATGTTGAGAGTATGCAATACCCTCAGCCTCCAACCTGCCATCATCTCCTCTCTTTGAACTAATTCCCTATTCTGTAATTGCAGCCACCATCATTCTACTGAAATGGCTGCTTTAAAAGCACTAGCAATCTTTGAATCAACAAGTGCAAACATCTTGTCTTGGTCCTCATCTTTCTAGGCCTTTCTACATCTTTTAACACTCTGTTGATTCCTTCTTGTTAAGATTTTCTTTTCTGAATCCTCTGTAAAATGTTTTTGTTCCCTGTGGTTCTGCTGCCTACCTGGTGGCCTTGCACCTTTGCACCCACAACTGTAAACTCTCTACTAATGATGCTTCTTTTGAGCTGGTAACCAGCTTCAAATTCAATAGAATAGAACATAACTTGTCCTCTACACTAAAGACTTTCCTTCCTTGACTTGCCTGTTCTAACAATAGGTTTATTATCATTCCAACAAAGTAACTGAAGACTTTGTAGTTTCTCTTCTGGCTTCCAAGAACCACAATTTTTTTCTTCACAGTTGCTGACCTTTTTTACAACATAGTTTGAGCACATCTTGTTCAAATTACTATGCCAAAAACACAACTTAGTGGTACAATCTTAAAATCTCACTTACAACTATTCAGAGTGCTCCTGTCCACTTCTCACTCCTATTACCTAGTAGGAATCTTTTAACAGTCTTCTGACATCTTTAGAACAATTCCTTATTTCATTCAAGACAACATGATGTAAATAAGGAACTTTGATATTTCAGATTCTCTTCCCTTCGCATTTATGCCTGAATCCACAGCTTCTTTAAATTAGAATGCATTAATCTCACATAGGCTGCACTAATAAATCATTCTGAAAGAACCAGAATAAATGCTAATTTCCCACGTGGTCTTCCCTGATTTTCCAAATAAAAAGGTACATCTCTTCCCTATAAAGTCCTTTAAAATTTGGCTATACCATTCATATATCATAGATTTTTCTTTCTTTTTGAATTATTTCTCAATATGCATCTGTGTACCTATCTACTAGGTTACTTTATATAGGTCTATTTTTATGCAGGCCTATGTATCTACCCATCATTTTATCATTATTTACCTTTCTTTCCTTAAAATATTGATTCCAGAATGTTATACACTTCTTAAGATGGGGAATTTCCATTCATGCTTACTTTTTTTTTTTTACACATTTAAAAGCACCTTACATATAATAAACTTCTAATTTGATGTCTAAATAATTTAATTGTGTTTGAATCGGGAGAAAAATGTTTATGAAGAACATTAAAAGTGGCAGAATTCAAAGGGCATAGGAACATAAAAGGCTCATCAAAGGGATCTGAACACTAACATCAGAAAACCCAGAAGAATTCAGTTCTAAAAACTAAGGATCAATGACCAATCTAGACTTCAATGAGCCTACAGATGAGTAGAAAAGGATAGCCAGAAATAGTCATGTGAAGGATCCAACAATCAAAGAGGAAACATGGTCAGGGACAAGTCCAGAAATTATAAATGAAGAAGTAACATGACAATGTTTCAAAGCTAGCCAAAGAGCCAGTTCTCTAGATCAATACCGGCTAGATCCAAACTTTTCCTATGATTCTTCCTTCAGCCTTGTGCTCTTATATCTTGACAGTGTCACAATTCAGGGAGACCCTAAAACCAACAGTTTCTTCTAAGCATCCTTCCCCCACCTCCCATAATTCTTCTGTTAGCAGGAACAGGACTGCTAACAAATATATGCAGGATGTGACTCTAATGCCAGTTCATGATGTGATAACTACACATAAGGGACTGAGGACACTGACTAGAGCCCAAAGCTGGGGTCAACAGTACTCAAAGGACACAAGTGATATGAAACTGTAAGTGAATTTAGCCACTGATTTATCTTTTTAATGGTACAGCATATACCAGACATTGAGCTGAACTCCATATATAGAGCAAAATGAGTCAAGCACGGACTGCTCTCAGGGAGCATGCAGTATATTGGAGGATCTTCACCATAAACGGACCCACACAAAAATGTGTAGCTAAATGCTCAAAGTACAATAGAAGAGGCAATCAAGGATGCAGAAATACGAGATGGGTGAGTGGGGCAAGTTATTGGTGGTTAAAGAAGCTTCTTCAAGAAGGTGATAATTGAGCTGAGATAAAATATGAAAAGCTCTTTGATACAGGAAGCATATTCTAGTTAGAGAAAACATCATGAGCAAAAGTGGGAAAATTAGTTCATTCAAGAAATCTAAACAAAGCAACTCATTTGCTGGATGGTGAGGCAGAGAGAGTATGGCTGGAGATAAGACTGGCCAGACAGGGAATATTCAGATATCTGGATGAAAGAGACGGACAATCACAGAAACAATTAAAATGAGCAATAACAGCCAAAGCACCTTTACATTTATATACCAAAATGATGTGAAGCTGACTTTTAGGAAAATTGAGTTGTCAGAATTCAGGCAGTCTTTAACTAAACACATTACATGACCTATAAACTCTGACCTTACATTATATCAGACCATATTACATAATCTGACTGTATTGTTATCACTAACAGTAACTATAAACACTTTATTTTTGGTTTGGATAATGGCTTATGAGTCACCAAAACCAAACTCAGTCTCTCCTTACCTACCTCCAAAACTTTCAGACTTGGTCTAATTTAGATGCGCTCTTCAGTCACTTTTTTTTTTTTAAGTACAAATTTCTCTCTCCAGAAATGACATTCAGTTGGCATCTTTGCTTCTGAAACACATTCTGAATTCAGGGTCACAGAGATGTCATTTTTAACACCACATTCTATCTCAGAGGAAATTCTGAGTGTCTGTTGGGTTAATTGCTTCCAAAAGAGAGAGAGAGAGAGAAACGAGATGTTCCAATAATATGGAGGAGCGGTTACTCCTTTACTTGTGAAGTATGTTCAGCTTTCTGCCTTTGGGGTTGCATTTCTCAGAGAACGAGAAACGTATTCCCTCTCTGAGGCCACAGGAAAGCCAGGGAGGACACTGAGTCCAAAGGCATGGTGAGAATCCAGAGGACCTGCAAAGCCTTCGCTCTTCTTCCTTGAGGGGCAGCATGTTAATCATTAGCACACTGTCTTTCCCCCTTTGACATTCCTGCCATCTGCCTGGGAGGGAGTCTTGAGCAGTCGAGATCCTGGATGCTCTGATGGCTTGCTGACATTGGCAAGCTTGGTCTCCTGGCCGACAGCTCTCTTTCTGAGAGATTGGTTTTCACCCTGAATAGAGAGCTAGGGTCGAACACACAAGTGTTCAAGAAAAATGATACTAAAAATTCCAGAAAGCTATTCATGCTGCAGCCTCCAGGAAGAGCAGAAACTAGAAGATTTCACTGAGGATCATAAATTAAACAAGGGCCTTAAGTCAAACCACTAGGCAGCAGGCAACTACTAAGGTTCTCATTTTTAAACTTTTTTTGGTGTCAAAAATTCTCTCAAGAAAGAAATCATTTACAGTGCATTAACTTTGGAGAAATGACATCTGTTCTAGATTAGAGTCTGGTGTTCCTTCTCAGTCTCTATGGTAAGATGGGATAGGATTGTCTTCACTTTATATATTATATTTTGTGTTCCATATACACATTGGGGCCCAATTTTAATCCTAAACTTGTATACAGGCATGTTGTCTGGATCTCATCATCAAACACAATGGTGGAACCACAAGAAATATAACTAAATAAGGTTTCTTTCTTTTTTTTTTTTTTTTTTGCTGAAAAATGTTTGGTTTTCTCATTAGTGAATGGAAAGGAACTGTGATAGGGGAATAAGTCCTGATGTACAGTCCAGGGAACTCCTCTCTGGATCCTAAGGACAATAACCTGGTTTTCTCCCAGGCTCTCTGGGGCACAGGGAGCAGGCTACATTTCCCTGGCACTCGAGAGATCATGTAGGACACAGCACTGGAAACAGGATGGCATCACATGGTCAGTGAGCTTCCACTGCTGCTGTGCTCTGAGGGTGGTCCACCTACTTCCCTCAGCCCTCCTCAAATGTCACCCGCTGACATGGATGGCTCCCTGTAGGAGCATGTGCATGGCTTCTGCATCTCCCCACTGGAGGGCATTATCTTTCTCCTGGAGCATGCTTCTTTGCCCTGAGTAAGGTGATTCTGACGCACGTTTCATCCCTATTTTTAGAGAATCCTTGGGGGAGCGCACTTTTATTGCCCATTCATGACAGAATCCAGCTGTAATATCTACTCATGCATACTCTTTACGTCATCTAGCAGTAGCCCATTAAATGCATTATTTATTAGCTTGCCCTTCTTGCCTGTCTTACTTCTCTACTTCCTTATTATGCTTCCTAAGATCAACCTCCAAATAAACTCCCTATGTCCACATCCTTCATGTGTATCTTTTGGAAGAATCCAAAATGAAACAGTTACCTCTAGGTACTCCTCTTTAAAATCATCAGAGGGCAATCCTTGCACAGAGATCCCTTTTCTCATGAACAGTACATGGCAGTGATGATAACGGTGAGCACTGGGCATTGACAGGAGATGTGCAGGAGTGGAACGAAAATGAATCAACAGGGGCTTCCCTGGTGGTCCAGTGGCTAAGACTCAGCACTCCAAAGAACAGGGAACCCAGGTTCAATCCCTGGTCAGGGAAACTAGATCCCACATGTCGCTACTAAAGACCCTGCATGCCACAACTAAGACCTGGCACAGTCAAATAAATAATTTTTTTAAATGAATGAATGATTCAAGAGTATATATGAAACCCTTTGCAGCTAGTTTCAGGAATGTTAGAGAGAGAAAGTAAAAGGAAGCAAGGCCTACCTATGTTATGAAGTCAGGGTACCTCTGAGTAGAGTGATTTATTACTGTCAGAATAAAAGCACCGTGAGAGCTGAGGGGTTTGTGTTCAGTGCTGAGTATTCCACCTAAAACAGTATCTGACACATGGCAAGTTTCCAATCAATATGTATCAAATTAGTGACTAAAAATGACCACTTTAGAAAATGAAGGTGGACGAAGAATGGGAAAATTGCAATACTGTTTACACATATGTATACATATGCACGAATTCTATACATTGCACATAAAAACATGCACAAATACACACATGGAAACTATGGCTCCCAAAAACACAACTTTCATTTTTAAGCAGCATTTAAATATAACACATTTTGAGCCTATATGTTTACCTACATTATTTATGCTTCAATACTGCCATTACAAATACATACACACTCATACACCCACACTTAATGTTAATATAAATGTGCATACATATGTAATTCAGCTTAACTTTTTTCCAACTCTTCTTACTGAGCAAGAACTAAGGCCTTAAATGCCTTAGAAGCCCATCTCTGTTGGCACCGGAACTCCAAAACATGTCACCGAATTTCTTCTTTGACATTTTGTCTCCTCCCTTCCTCTTAACCATCCTGTGCAAGGTCCTCCTACACCCCCTCCTCAATATCTCAGCTCTGGAGGAAAATATGAAAATTACTCTTATCTGAAACACTTACGGTGTAAAAACGTAAAGTTGTAAACAACACTGTATATGTTTCTGTAACCTAACACTTCTAATGAACTATTATGGAGCTCAATCATTTTTTCTTCTGTTCTTGGTTAAACGGCTGCCTACTGCTATGTAGAGTGAACAGAAGACTCTAATTCCAGTTGCTTCTGATGGCTGCTTTGTGTCCCACTGGGTCATAGGCACATAGGGGAACAAACAAAGAAATGTATAACTGTCTCATCATGAGAAGCCCAGATCACAAAATAACCCGTAGCTTCAATTTAGAAAACCATGAGAGCATTAGGTCCTGCAGACCTTATAACCTCTGCTATTCCTATTGCCATCAGTTCCGTTTTGTTAGTTGTACGCTGTCTTCCAAAGAGAGTCATATTTCCTCTGAGTTAGAAAGATCATTTCATTGTCACGCTTGTTCAGTCCTCCCTGGAGCAGGAAGTGGTGTAATATTTGTGTCTAAGCTTTAATATACTATTTTCTCTTTTTTTTTCTTTTTATGGTTTCAACCTTGACCTCTGACTTGAGAGGTCACTGTTTTAATCACCAGTGTTTCTCCAGATTTTAAAGCAGAAGTTACATGCCCCACATTTATGCAGAATGACCTTGGTAAGCTACATATGCCACCATATTAGCAATCATTTTTGTTTGACATGGTATAACCGTACCCAGCATCAAATCAGAACCCTTAAACCAATAAATTGTTTTGCTACTTGGCTGTTAGCAGAATGCTAAGAATGCTAAAGCACATCTCGAGCAAAACTAAGCTGAAGTTGCATTTAAAGCAAGTTCCCTCAGTTAGGGGGGAAAAAAAACCCACTAGATATATTAATGCCCTTCTTAGAAGATGAGTTCATCCTATCTAATATGCATTAGAAATAATCTACTCATTTGATGAAAGGTTTGTGAGGCATGAATAAAGGGCCAGGCTGCTTGTCTACAGCAGCAATTAACAGAATCACACAAAGCCCATTTCAGTGGCCTATTTTCTCAGGCCAGCCATCAGTGTAATTATCTACATTAGAGGAGTTTTCTGAGCTTGAGAAGAGGTTCACAAGTCAAAGGGAGCTGAAGTTCACTCTGGAATTTAAATAACTGTTTGGTTTTAATAATTCTTCATCAAATAATCTCTAAGATATCAAGAGAAATTATTCCCTCTGGTCTCTATAAGGAATCATCATTTTGGTATTGCACTGGCAGTAACACAAGGTGGTAACGAAATCACTTCAGCATTTCTAGGCAGCCTCTCCAACGGGATTATGCAGATCACATTCTTGGTAAAGGAGGAATAATTCTGCCCAAATTACGAGCATGGGCATAGGCCAAAAAGTGACGTTCTCTGCCCACATTTTGATGAAGGAATTATGTACCAAAAAGGTAAACGTGCAGATTCACAGGTTTACAAATGCAGTGTTACAAAAGCAACTTTCTCTCTTCGCCTTATACTCATTTTCCTCACTGTGAAACTCACTGATCATTAATATGGCTAACGGTGGAGGAGTCACTGTATAATTCACAAAAATAATGAATTCATGAATATGCACATAGAGCCCACACATATCACTTACACATGGTATTTATGTGAAGATACACCAGCCATGATGTATACATTTATATCTATTTATCTTTTTTCACAGGGAGGGTCCTTTTGAAAATGATGGGGAATGTTAGAAGGTAACAGTGAGATTTATATACATTCATGTGTGTGTGCAAGTGTATGTATATGTGCAATTTTCCTGTTGATATCACATCCCTCCTTTAACATCATTATAGTGGCTCAGCATCAGTGAACACCGAAACTGCCCTTATTAAACTAGTAAAAGAGACCAATCTTTTCGTAGATTAGATGATTAGATTTAGACAGGCTTTTTCCCAGGCATTTCAGATCAGCAACAGAAAAGCCTAAGAGAAAGATTTTTCACTGTTCCTATTATAAGTATAATGAAATGAAATATACTTCTGGCCAATTTCAACAAAGTGCAATTGGTATTTATGTAGGAAACTGGCATGAAACTAGTCTTTTAATGATGTACTAAGTGAGGTCTTAGCCCAAGACTTTAAAGTCCTTGAAGTCCTATGAAAATCTGATTCCTAGAGTAACTACACTTATATTAATTATGAAGAAAGGACACCCTGCCACACACACCTCCACCCCAGCTATACTTCAAGCATCACTGAGTTTCACAGTGTGAAAACTAGCCAAAAGATGAAGAAAGAGTTGCTCAAATCTTTCTTTACCCTCTGCATATTGGCCCAAAGGTGCCCTTTTTTAAGATGAACTGAAGGATGAAAAGTGATGATGAGGGGATGGCTGATAATAGTGGATATCCATATATTGCTGAAATTATTCTGATTAACATATCTAAGAGATAGGGAGCATAATGTACACTCCTGTACACAGTGAGTGGTTTATTTTGAGATGCAAATTGATCTCATCTTTGATTACCAATGGTAATTTATGGTGAAAGATATTACAATTCAATCACAGACAAGGGAGTAGTCATTCTGTAGCTCCAGAGAGCTGATGCTTTTTCAAAATGCCATTGCTAACACTATTGCGTGCATTCAACAACAAACCAATATCCCTGCCACATTTACAAAGAATTCATGGGGAAACATGGAACTCACTTCTACATGCCACGTAAATGAACAGAACTGAGACTGGCAGACAGAAGTATTTCTGATTTCCAAAGCTCATCTACATGACTGAACTCTCATGTGTGTGTGTGCACATGCATATATATGCACAAACACACACATATACATACACAAACACACATGCAGAGCCAGGTTTATCTAATGTTCCCTGAAAGTTAATTTAATCCTTTTCTACTTCCATCAACATTCTCTGCTTAGTTGGTTATTAACATCTTTTCAATTCATATTCACCCACACATGCACCAGCACACAAGCAAAAGTAACTGGAGTGCATTTTGATCACTTCTGCTCTCCTGACGCCCAAGGCAGATGACTGCAGGACCGACTCAACCATGATTATCAGAATTAGTGAGAGAGGTACAGTGAGCACACCAGCCTTGCTGGAGTTCAACAAGACATCAGATGTTCAGGGAGCAATAATTAAAGCTTTTAATATTTTTCAGATCTATCAAAAAAGTTGTTTCAAAAAATGTAATATAAACAATGTTTTGGATGATGTGACCATTGTTCTTCAATTTGTTTTTTAAGAGAAAGTTTGACAATGACCATGTGATGGGCCATAGGCTTTTGGTCAGTGGATCCAGCCCCACCCATCAGTGGGCTGACATCAGCTTTGAGATTTCTAGGTCCCTGCAGACAGCCATGTCAGGAACCAGCCCTATCCACCAGCAGGTCAACACTAGATCACAGAACCAGAGTCCTGCAACCAGCCATGATAGAAGCTGCTCTGCACACCAGTGGACCATCACCAGCCCTGGGACTCCCAGGGCTCTTAACCAGTTACCTCTTAACCCAGGCCTGCCAGTCAGCAGATGCCACCTCCACATAAGGCAGGGCCTGGCAACCAACCTGACTGGGAGCCAACCACTCCTATGAGACCAGCCACTTAGTCAGCCCAAACAACAGGACCCAGGTAGCCCCATAGGTGACACCCCTAGAACACAGAGCTCTGGAAACGACAGCAGAGTGCTCTGCACACAGGACTTCTCCCACAGCAGATCACTTCTCCAAGGTCAGAAAATGTAATCAACCTATCACACACACAGAAATAAAAACAGCAAGTCAGGAAAAAGGAAGAAACAGAAGAATATGACCCCAACACAGGAACAAGAAAAATCCCCAAAAGATCAAAATGAAGCAGAGATAGGCAATGAAACAGAGATAAGCAATCTACCCAACAAAGAGCTCAAGGCAATGATCATAAAGATGTTCAAAGAACTCAGGAGAAAATCGGATGAATGGAGCAAGAAGTTAGAAGTTTTTTAAGAGTTAGAAAATATAAAGAAGAACCAAAAGGAGATGAAAAATACAATAACTGTAGTGCAAAAGACACGTTCGATATCAATGGTAGATCAGATGATATAGAAGAAAGGATCCATGATCTGGAAGATGGAGTAGTGGAAATCACCGAAGCTGAACAGAAAAATAAAAAAAGCAGCAGCAGCAGAAAAGAGGAGAGTTTCCTGGTGGCTCAGACAGTAAAGCATCTGCCTGCAATGCAGGAGACCTGAGTTCAATCCCTGGGTTGGAAAGATAGCCTGGAGAAGGCAATGACAACCCACTCCAGTACTCTTCCCTGGAAAATCCATGCATGAAGGAGCCTGGTAGGCTCCATGGGGTCGCAGACATGACTGAGCAACTTCACTTTCACTTTCAGGACAAAATTAAACACTAAAATTGACATTATAGAAGAAGGAGAAGAGGAGGAGGAGAGAGGAAAAAGAGGAGGAAGAGGAAAAAGGAGACAGAGAGAGAGAGAGGAAAAGAATGTATTTGAAGATACAATAGGCAAAAACTTCCCTAACCTGGGAAAGGAAACAGGCATCCAGGTTCAGGAAGTATAAACAGTCCCAAACAGGATCAATCCAAATAAGACTACACCAAACACATTCTAATTAAAACAGCAAAAATAAAATAAAATAAAATAAAAAAATAAAAGGTCCTGGATTAAATTTACATCAAAATAAACATTACAATGAGAATCTGGAGAAAAATAATATAGTTTGAAAGAAAATTTGAAAGCTGGGATACATAAACTTTAAATTCAAAAATTCCTAAATCTTCAAATAACAATGTGACAATAGGCACTTAGCATGTAGAATCTTACTTTTATTTATTTTTTTACCCTATATAGAATAGAATCACTAGTCCCTATTTTATTCATTCTTCATTTCATTACAGGACTAATTGTGAAGCTAAAACAATGTGAAAATATGTGAGAGAAAAGGCATACACAATATATTGTATACCCTGCAAATCACATGTACACAAACATACAAAAGGATAGTCATGATATTTCTGATGAATTGTAGCATTTCAATACCAACTCACCTTGTATATTTTTATATTTTTTAATTCACTAAATCTCATTTTAAAACTGTTTGATATATCCTGCAAGATGTTCCAGGAAAAACTAAAGGACTCCTGTCCAAATGTTCAGGACATAAGAAACCCTATTTCTTCTGAGATATTTATCAAGCATATTAGCTGAAGTCTGAGAAGCCCTATAGCCTAAAAAGTGTTTCAATTTTCATTCTCTCAGAGTATCCACATTTCTTTGACTTTGCAACATACTTTTTGGATGTGCTATTCAGTAACATCTCATCTGACATCGAACTGCTAGGTCCCATAGGACAGTTTATGAAACACTGACCTACATTATTTCTACCATTCTCACTTACTACTTTCTCTCTCTGTATGACTGTATTATGGTATTAACAAATGTACCTGACTCAGTACATGCAAACTTTGTTATTTTACCTGTAGAACTGAGGAAGGAGGCAGACAGGTGCCCCAGGGTAAAGTGATTAGAGACTCATTCCTATGAACTGAAACTCCAAGACAAGCATACCAGGACAATTAACAGGAGGAGGCTGGAACTTGCTCAGACCATGGATTACTTGTTCCTGAAGTCAGGGGACCTCCCCGACCGCACATGTGCAGAAAAGGAATCTTGGAGGCCAAAGGGAAGTTATGTCAAGGGATGTTCTACCCAGATGACTTTTCAGTAAAATCTATCTTGGGTAAGAGATGCATGTGCATACATGGGAGGATCCTGAGATATACCAAATATGGACTGTGAACCAGGCAAATCAAAATGACTGGCTAAAAGAAACCCAGAAGAAACACTCCATAAAAGTAACACAAACTGCCTGGAGGGTGTGACTCAGGGACTCTTCCTGAGTTCCCCATGTATCTATCCACACGTACTGTGCTCTTTTCCTGCTAATGAATACTTTACTTGCTTTGCTACTTTCCATCTTTGTGGGAATTCTTTTCCACAAAGCCGTAGGGCCAGGGGTCTTGTCACTGAGCACTGGTCTAGCGGCCAGGATCTACTGCTTTTACCACCACGACCCAACCCAGTCTCTGGCTGGGAACCTAAGCCCTCCTCCCAGGCACTGCAGGCCGAGGCCACCGGAGATTAGAACTGCACTGTCCAAAAGAGTAGCCAGTAGTCCCTGGAAATGTGCCAGTTCCTAATTGAGATTTGCTCTAAGTGTGGAACACATAGGGCTTCCCAGGTGGCGCCAGTGGTAGAGAACCTGCCTGCCAATGCAGCTTAGACACTAAGACAGCAAGGTTCGACTGGGAAGGTTGGGAAGTTCCCCTAGAGAAGAGAATGACAATCTCCACTCCAGTGTTCTTTTCTAGAGAATCCCATGGACAGAGGAGCCTGGCAGGCTATAGTTCATAGCCTGACATGACTGAAGAGAGTCACGACTGAAGCAACTTAGCGTGAAACACACAGCCAACTGTAAAGGATTAATGGAAAAATAATTGAGAATATCTCAATAATTTTGTATAGATTACGTGTTTAAATGATAATATCAGATTTATTGAGTTAGATAAAATATATTATGAAAATGATTGTTCAGTCACTCAGTTGTGTCTGACTCTCTGCAACCCCATGGGCTGTAGCATGCCAAGCTTCCCCATCCTTCACTAACTCCTAGAGTTTGCTCAAACGCATGTCCCTAAGTCGGTGATGCCATCCAACCATCTCATTCTCTGTCGCCCCCTTGCCCTCCTGCCTTCAATCTTTCCTAGCATCAGGGTCTTTTCCAATGAGTTAGCTCTTCACATCAGGTGGCCAAAGTACTGGAATTTCAGCTTTAGCATCAGTCCTTCCAATGAGTATTCAGGGTTGATTTCCTTTAGGATTGACTAGTGTCATCTCCTTACTATCCAAGGGAATCTCAAGAGTCTTCCATCAATCTACTTGGTTCTTTTTATTAGAAAACTTAAGGTAACACATGGTTTATATTTTTGGCTCATTATACTTTTAGATGTTCAAGCTGATTTTAGAAAAGGCATTGGAACCAGAGATCAAATTGCTAACATCCACTGGATCATGGAAAAAGCAAGAGAGTTCCAGAAAAATATCTATTCCTGCTTTATTGACTATGTCAAAGCCTTTGACTGTGTGGATCACAATAAACTGTGGAAAATTACGAAAGAGATGGGAATACCAGACCACCTGACCTGTCTCTTGAGAAACCTATATGCAGGTCAGGAAGCAACAGTTAGAACTGGACATGGAACAACAGACTGGTTCCAAATAGGAAAAGGAGTACATCGAGGCTGTATATTGTCACCCTGCTTATTTAACTTACATGCAGAGTACATCATGAGAAATGCTGGGCTGGATGAAGCACAAGCTGGAATCAAGACTGCTGGGAGAAATATCAATAACCTCAGATATGCAGATGACACCACTCTTATGGCAGAAGGTGAAGAGGAACTAAATAGCCTCTTGATGAAACTGAAACAGGAGAGTGAAAAAGTTGGCTTAAAGCTCAACATTCAGAAAACGAAGATCATGGCATCTGGTCCCATTACTTCATGGGAAATAGATGGGGAAACAGTGGAAACAGTGTCAGACTTTATGTTTTGGGGCTCCAAAATCACTGCAGATGGTGACTGCAGCCATGAAATTGAAAGATGCTTACTCCTTGGAAGGAAAGTTATGACCAACCTAGATAGCATATTTAAAAGCAGAGACATTACTTTGCCAACAAAAGTCCGTCTAGTCAAGGTTATGGTTTTTCCTGTGGTCATGTATGGATGTGAGAGTTGGACTGTGAAGAAGGCTGAGCACCGAAGAACTGATGCTTTTGAACTGTGGTGTTGGAGAACACTCTTGAGAGTCCCTTGGACTGCAAGGAGATCCAACCAGTCCATTCTGAAGATCAGCCCTGGCATTTCTTTGGAAGGAATGATGCTAAAGCTGAAACTCCAGTACTTTGGCCACCTTATGCAAAGAGTTTACTCATTGGAAAAGACTCTGATGCTGGGAGGGATTGGTGGCAGGAGGAGAAGGGGACGACCGAGGATGAGATGGCTGGATGGTATCACCGACTCGATGGACATGAGTTTGAGTGAACTCCGGGAGTTAGTGATAGACAGGGAGGCCTGGCATGCTGTGATTCATGGGGTCGCAAAGAGTCAGACATGACTGAGTGACTGAACTGAACTGAACTGATACTTTTATTACTATTGGACATCATGGCTATAAAATGTTTTTAAAAAATTGCAAAATTCCAACAAAATATAAAGAAGAAAATTATCACTTTTAGTTCCATCATATATGGACATTCACTTTGAATCTTTCAGTGAATTTTCTGATGATTATTTCTCTGTGTATTATTATTACAGCATATCAGAATTAGGACCATGGTAAGTACACACACATAGACACGTAGGTAGGTAGATACATACAGACACACATGGGTTCTTAGATATTAGATGGAGATCTACTAAAACCATCCTTCTGTACTTTATTCTGAGGGCTGTTGATGATGTCAGACTACACACTCTGACTTTTTCCTCTTCCTTTTGTTGAGCACAAAGTCTTGAGTACAATTAACTTCAGGTCACAAAATCATCTAGGAAACATGCACTGTGAAATAACCTTCAAGCTCAAAGATTTCACCAGGATACCTCCAAAGTGAGTCTGGTTTTAGAGGTTCCTGGTGACCTTGGAAGAGAGGAAGACCATCTAGGCTCAAACATAAACAGGATAAGCCAGAAAGAATTCTTCTGCTGATTTGCCTTTTGTCTAAAAAAAAAAAAAAAAATGAGACCACATATAAACCTATAAACCGAATCCCAGCTTGCCGCTGCCATTTATTTAACGAAGTTTTAGAAAGGCAGAAACTTCACTACAGTTGGTGATTTATTGCCAGGGGAGTTCAAGGAAACTCCCTTATGTGAGCTATTCATTTTCTTGTTCTGAGCATCCCAAATCATCTCAGCAGGAGGGGATGTGTGTCCCTGACCTTGGCTGCTTTCTCTGGTTTGGGTTTTCATTTGCTAAATAGGTCACAGCACATTGTTTATTCTGGCCCACAGCTCAGGCAACACAGTGGGATTCCCTTCCCTGGCCTTGCCC
The DNA here is from genome assembly GCF_001704415.2 of Capra hircus. Classification (NCBI taxonomy): domain Eukaryota; kingdom Metazoa; phylum Chordata; class Mammalia; order Artiodactyla; family Bovidae; genus Capra; species Capra hircus. The sequence continues at coordinate 56,144,085 of NC_030815.1, read as the reverse complement.
TCTCCCTTCCTTCTTCTCCAACTCCCACCCTCTGGGACTCGCAGAAGCACTCGAGTAGTTTAGACCTGGCCTATGTCCACAGCAACAGGCAGTTTCATCTGAATGAGATCCTCTATGATTCTACTCAGTCTACCAGGCAGGCAAATGAATGGAAAATAATCACGTTGGAAGTTTGCCATCGCAAAGATTAGATAACTTCCTTGTTGACTGGATTTTTTACCTTCCAAACTATCATTTTAAGTGTAAATGGTTTTTCCTTTTCAGCATCATTTTTATAGCTTCTGCCTCCCCTCAACTTTTTCAATCGTTCAATCTCTGTCACACATTGCAGAGATAGTAATGGTATCAAAATAATCCTACTTTGTTTACATAAGGTTTTTAATCAAAAGACCACCAACTATTTTGTGGATGACTGAGTCTTTTACTCCAGCTGTGAGACAAGGGGAAAGTAGGAGATGAAGGTTTACATATAATCAGAAAAAAACCTCATGCGTCTGTATCTTCTCGATTCAACTTGCTTTTGTTTTGAATAAAACAATGTCAGTCTTCCAATCTTTTCATACAATGGAATCTCCCTTTCCTGCTTTCTCTAATTTTTATAATTCCATTTATCTCCTCTTAGTGCATCAATTATACTTTAAAAAAATTTTAGTCGTTGCTCTACAGTTTACAATACACATTTTTAACTAATCTAAACCCACCTTTAAATGATACTATAATACTTCAAGTGTTGTGCAAGTGGTTTATAACAGACTATCTTCAATGTTTTTTAATCATTCAATACATAGTTGCTGTTAATTTGAACAGTTCTTTTACATCAATTAAGAATAAGAAATAGATTTTGTTTCCATTTAATTATCCAGTGCTCTGCTTTATGGAGATTCTGAGTTTGTGATCTGCATCATTTCCTTCTCTCTGTAGAATTTTTCGTTTTTTTTTTTTTTTTTTTTTTTTTTTTTTTTGCAGGGCAAGTCTGCTGGTGATGAATCTCCACAAAGTATGTGTTTGAGAAAGTCTTTATTTCTCTTTTATTTTTCCAGGGTAGCTTCTCTGGACATCAAATTGAGATTAGTGTGTTTTCCTTTTAATACTTTTAAAATATTTCACTCCATCTGTTCTTGCTTACAAAGTTTCTGATGAGAAGTCTCCTGTAATTTTCTCCTTTTCCCTAGTAAGGGGAGTAGAATATACCACCCTAATATAAGCCACTTTGCCATAATGATTATTCACAGCTGAAGGTAACAAAAACAAACACAAGAAAAGATCTTTCTGCCCTCCCTATTCTGTCTAAAGGCAGGATGTAAATTTGTAAAGATGTTCTCCCTCCCTTCTCTACTAGAACAGAAGTTAATCACAAAAGACAACACTAGACCCAGAAACTGCACCAGAGGAATCTACATAACAAATTTTTAAAACTAACCTTCACCTTTCATTAGTTTCCCCGAGTCTACCTTTCCACAAAATGCCACCCTAGGAATTCAAAGTCCTTTTCCTTTGTCTTGTCACTTCTCTAGAACCCATTGTTCCTCTGTTAAGATGCTATATAAGCCCAAGGTCTCACCATCTCTTTGAGTTACTCATTACTGAGCACCCATGGGTACATGCTCAATGCACATGTTGATAAAGTTATTTTTTCTCTTTGTTGTCAGTCTAATTTATAGGGACCCAAGAATAACCTCAGATATGCAGAAGACACCACCCTTATGGCAGAAAGAGAAGAGGAACTAAGAAGCCTCCTGATAAAAGTGAAAGAGGAGAGTGAAAAAGTTGGCTTAAAGCTCAACATTCAGAAAACGAATATCATGGCATCCGGTCCCATCACTTCATGGGAAATAGATGGGGAAACAGTGGAAACAGTGTCAGACTTTATTTGGGGGGGCTCCAAAATCACTGCAGATGGTGACTGCAGCCATGAAATTAAAAGACGCTTACTCCTTGGAAGAAAAGTTATGACCAACCTAGATAGCATACTGAAAAGCAGAGACATTACTTTGCCGACTAAGGTCCATCTAGTCAAGGTTATAGTTTTTCCTGTGGTCATGTATGGATGTGACAGGTCGACTGTGAAGAAGGCTGAGCACCAAAGAACTGATGCTTTTGAACTGTGGTGTTGGAGAAGACTCTTGAGAGTCCCTTGGACTGCACGGAGATCAACCCTGGGATTTCTTTGGAAGGAATGATGCTAAAGCTGAAACTCCAGTACTTTGGCCACCTCATGAGAAGAGTTGACTCATTGGAAAAGACTCTGATGCTGGGAGGGATTGGGGGCAGGAGGGGAAGGGGATGACAGAGGATGAGATGGCTGGATGGCATCACGGACTCGATGGACGTGAGTCTGAGTGAACTCCGGAAGATAGTGATGAACAGGGAGGCCTGGCGTGCTGTGATTCATGGGGCCAGGAAGAGTCGGACACGACTGAGCAGCTGAACTGAACTGAACCAGTAAGCCTAACATGGGTAAACAGAAAACAACTTTTTCTCCTATTTAGATAAAGCAGGATTGAAACACTCTCTGGCTTCCTTGAGCTGTCTCTTTGTCTTTCATTGTCAGCAGTCTGAATATGATATGACGGCTGCTGCTGCTGCTAAGTCACTTCAGTCGTGTCCAACTCTGTGAGACCCCATAGATGGCAGCCCACCAGGCTCCCCCGTCGCTGGGATTCTCCAGGCAAGAATACTGGAGTGGGTTGCCATTTCCTTCTCCAATGCATGAAAGTGAAAAGTGAAAGTGAAGTCGCTCAATCGTGTCTGACTTCTAGCGACCCTATGAACTGCAGCCTACCAGGCTCCTCCGTCCATGGGATTTTCCAGGCAAAAGTACTGGAGTGGGTTGCCATCGCCTTCTCCTAGGTATGTTGGTTCTTTCTTCTTTCTCTTTCTGGTACTTACCTTGTTTTGTGCTATCTGGACTTTCTGTATCTGCATTTTGATGTCTGTTACTAATTTTGGAATAATATCACCCATTATTACTTCCAATATTTCTTCTGCTCTCCCTTCTTTCCTTCCTTCTTCTGGCATTCCAATTATAGTGATACTTGTAGTTGTATCTTAGGTTGAAAATTTTCTATTGACATATCATCAAATTCACTGATTCCTTCCTTGGCTATGTCATCTAATGATGAGTTTATCAAAGGAACACTTCATTTCTGCTATTTTGCTTTTTCTAGTATTTTCTTATGTTCTTTCCTAAAGTTTCTTTCTCTCTTTTATCACTAATTTCTTCTTGAATATAGCCTACTTTTCCATTAGAACTCTTACATTAATCTTAGTTAAATTCCATGTGTGATAATCTGACACTAGAGTCACATCAGAGTCTTTTCTGATGTTTGTCTCCTATATGTGTTTTTCTTTTTCTTCTTGGCATGACTTGTAATTATTCACTAAAAGTCAGACATGCTGCATCAGGTAATAGGACCCAAGGTAAATGGGCCATCAGTGTGAGGATTTGCCCTAATCTGTTGAGCACTGGGGCCGTGTTTAATGCTTGGTATAGCTGCAGGTACCAGAGTCTTCAACACTAGTGTCCTTGGTTTTGTCTCCCTGTTACAGCCCTTGGGTTTCCCTGAATATTTTGCCTCAGAGTCTGTCTTGTGACCCTTTCAACTGCAATCCATTGTTATCATATAACACTATAACTTATTAGTGTGGTGCTAAGTTGTGACAGACAAGGTTTTTCTACAATCTTATAGAAAGATTATAGAAAGTCCTTCACTGGGCCTGTGTCTCTGGGCTGTGATATTTAGAAGTATATTTCCAGGGGTATAAGTTTTGTTTCATTTTGTTTAAGCCCTCCATCCCTTACCCTCTTCTCTGAATTCAGTGTTTCTATTTCCTTAAATCTCTAGCCCCTATTAACTATGAGTCCCGGTCCTTAGGTAAACAGAGAGCTAGAGGAAACCAGCATGGGAGGAAGGCCCTTATTTCCACTGTGTACAGTTGCCAGCTGTGTACAAAGAATGGGTCTTTGCTATGAAGAACTCTCTGGGTATATATCATAATGATATTTTTTCCCTCTGTTGCCTGCGGGAGGGGAGAGCCGCAGCCTCTGGCAGTCTTCCTCTGATCCTCACTCACTAGCACACCCTGGTAGGACTCCTGGCAAAAAGGCCCCAGAAGTATGGGGGGCCCTAAGACTGCACCCACCCAGTCTCATGCTGTCCATACTCAGACTCTAGAGATTTTTTAAGTTTTTCTCCCAGTGATGCCTGCAGCCACCTCTACTCAAGGTAAGCAGATCTTTGTTGGATCTGCTATTTCCCCAGACTCTGGGTTGGCACTTTACTCAGCAACCTCAGTTCGCTGACACATCTGAGAGAAGTCACTGATTTTCAGTTTGTACAGCATTATCTTGTAAGGACACAGTGACAACTTCCAAGATTTTTGCATATCAGAACTGAAACTGAGAGTATCTCCATAATTGAATTTTTACATCTTATTTGTAGTAAGTTTATCCTTAGGAGGATACTTCATACTGTTTGATCACAGATGAGTTTGGGCATTGCTGTCATTCAGTAATGTTAATCATCTGTCAGGTTCTCTCCTACACTATATATTCATTATTCTCTGTTAAGCAAATATTTATTGTGTGCCTGTGGGAATAAGATATACCAAGGTCCTCTTTCCTTGCTGTATTCACAAAATCCTCTGAAACTAAATTTCCAAGTCAGGCCATACTAAGGCCTGGCATATTAAGTTTTACTACTAATATATTTTTAAAGCAAGTATAAGACAGTCTTAACTCAGTAGTTGCCTGTTGATTAAGTCAAAGAAGACATTAGAGAAGCATGGTATTTTGAATATCCATTTCCACTAAATAGATAACCGAGTGCCGTGAAACTCTGGGGAGATGCCTATCATTTTCAGATTGTGGAGCCGCAGAGAAAATCCTATTAAACTTTGGGTTGACACTAGAAACATTAATTCAGTTGAATCAAAATAGTGCTTTTGCCTATTGAAGTTGTTAATTTCCATCTTAAGGAAGATGAACATTATAGATTAAATCAAGAAAAATCCCTCTGTCCAGGACATAATAACTAGATTCAACAAAGAGGAAAACTGAAGGTATTCCCTCTTTATACCGAAACAGTGAATTCATCATGATGTCAAATAAAATATTTGTTATGAATCTTCTATGATCTGGTGCTCTACTGTATTTAGAGATCAAGTCAGTGTTCATTCTTGGTAAGTAAAGAAAATGCAAGTTTTAGTACTGTACATAGTAGCTTTATATATCTATATCTATATCTATATCTATATATCTGGAAAATTCTGAGAGAGATGGGAATACCAGACCACCTGACCTGCCTCTTGAGAAATCTGTATGCAGGTCAGGAGCAACAGTTAGAACTGGACATGGAACAACAGACTGGTTCCAAATAGGAAAAGGAGTACGTCAAGCCTGTATATTGTCACCCTGCTTATTTAACTTCTATGCAGAGTACATCATGAGAAACGCTGGACTGGAAGAAACACAAGCTGGAATCAAGATTGCCGGGAGAAATATCAATAACCTCAGATATGCAGATGACACCACTCTTACGGCAGAAAGTGAAGAGGAACTAAGAAGCCTCTTGATGAAAGTGAAAGAGGAGAGTGAAAAAGTTGGCTTAAAGCTCAACATTCAGAAAACGAAGATTATGGCATCCGGTCCCATCACTTCATGGGAAATAGATGGGGAAACAGTGGAAACAGTGTCAGACTTTATTTTTCTGTGCTCCAAAATCAGTGCAGATGGTGACTGTAGCCATGAAATTAAAACATGCTTGCTCGTTGGAAGAAAAGTTATGACCAACCTAGATAGCATATTCAAAAGCAGAGATATTACTTTGCCGACTAAGGTCCATCTAGTCAAGGCTATGGTTTTTCCTGTGGTCATGTATGGATGTGAGAGTTGGACTGTGAAGAAGGCTGAGCGCCGAAGAACTGATGCTTTTGAACTGTGGTGTTGGAGAAGACTCTTGAAAGTCCCTTGGACTGCAAGCAGATCCAACCAGTCCATTTTAAAGGAGATCAGCCCTGGGATTTCTTTGGAAGGAATGATGCTAAAGCTGAAACTCCAGTACTTTGGCCACCTCATGCGAAGAGTTGACTCCTTGGAAAAGACTCTGATGCTGGGAGGGATTGGAGGCAGGAGGAGAAGGGGACGACAGAGGATGAGATGGCTGGATGGCATCACTGACTCGATGGACGTGAGTCTGAGTGAACTCCGGGAGTTGGTGATGGACAGGGAGGCCTGGCGTGCTGCGATTCATGGGGTCGCAAAGAGTCGGACACGACTAAGAGACAGAACTGAACTGAACTGAACACATATGTATGTATGTATATACAAACATCTATTCAAAAAACATAAATTTCATCATTTCTTATGAGTAATAAATTGTATTTACTTTTCGGAAAGAATTTATAGGGAAGTAAAGTCTCCATTTACTTATTAAACAAGACTATGAAGAGCAATTCTCAACTAAGGGCAAACTAGCTTTGCTATGAAGGTTTATGCTTGCCCCAGAGTTAAGAATGGTAAGCCAGGAACTCAAGGGGTCTTTTCTTTCCCCTCTAAGTTACCTTCATTGATACTACTCTAAAAAAATATGGAGGGAGTAATTTTTGCAATAGTTTTATCTCAATAACTCTTTTAAAATGCTTGAGGGTATGGGGAACAAAACTGTCAAAATGTTGAAGCGACTCTTGTTGATTTAAGTGTAATTGATCAGGAGCAATAAAAGAAAGAGCGTGATACAAAAGACAAAAGGCCTGAGGCTATTTCAGGTATTGTTTCTGGCTTATTGTACAAAACAGAGCAAGTCTCACACACTCACTCAGTCAAGGTTCCCCACTGTTCTCTACTTTTATTATAAACAAAAGATAGCTAGTTTCTTGATGGCAGGTTTCCAGTCATAATTGGGTTCACAATGATATTTTAATGGTCTCTAGGGCAGAGAAGAATTGCATGGTATCTCTCACCTCCAGTCACCAGGTTCTCTGTAACTTAGTCTTTCATGGCCAAGGACTATAATAATTATTTCAATCTACATTTGTGCATGTGTGCTTAGTCATGACTCTTTGCGACCCCATAGAGTATAGCCCACCAGGTTCCTCTGTCCATGGGATTCTCCAGGCAAGAATACTGGAGTGGGTTGCCATTCCCTTCTCCAGGGGATTTTTCCAACCCTGGAGGTAAACCTAGATCTCCTGCATTGCAGGTGGATTTTAAGCCAGCAGGGAAGCCCCAGTTTACATTCAGCATCTCAAAATTGAAAGGATTCCGTGAACAACAAAACAGCAAGTGATTTCCTGAAGTGTTTTAGTATGGATAAAATAATAAACTATAAAAATACAAATCATTAGTAAAGCCTTTTTCTTCCTGGAGAATTGTATTCAGAAATTAATGCAAACATCTAAGGTATGCAAGTGTGCTTTTTCGCCCATCATGTTTGTATGTATGTGTCTGTGCATTCCCCTGCTAAAGGAGACACGCAAAATAATATCAGATTTGCTACTATCTATAGTACTGGTTTCTTCCAAGAACTGTGTGCTTGCAGGGTTTATTCAGGAAGGTGATTGCCCAAAAACCACATCACAGTCATATCTCATCACCTTCAGCTGAAATAATTTATAATTTAATCTTACATACAGGCGTATTAAATTAGTATTACTCACCAGAACTCACTTATTAATAAAACAAGCCGAATTAGCCACTGGAGAATCATATTTGGAAATTCAATGACAATTTTACATTTTTAATAAAGGCTCAGAAATATTATTGCAAAGCAGGTGGTACAGAGAACTGTGGTCAAATTTGACATGCATTAATAATTGAAGTGTGGAACGTGACAGAGGTGAAAATTGATATTGATTTCTTTTCTCTAATATTTGGAGGAGTTCTAAAAGGTAAATAAAATGAGATAACAAGATATATCAAGTCTCACTGATTTCTTTGATCACCTCCTCCCCACATATCACTCCTTCGCCTACCATGTTTTGAATAATTCAATGCCCATAGTCTTTCCAGTTCAATGCATTATAAAACACACTCAAGCTGAGTTTCAATCATATTAGACTGAAGCTGAATTTTTTATGAAGGATTATTTAAAACAAAATGCGTCTTGAGCCCAACAGCCTTTGAAACCAAACAATCCTGGGAGTTCAGTAAGGAAATGTCAACACTGTGCAGAATTTTTCGATTCAGAAAATTAAAGGAATCCTATTTGATGTATATTAACCATATCAATATTAACAACCTTCTGCTGGATTTCAGCACTGATTTGAGAGCTGAGGTAGTATTGGTCTTGTGTTTTAACTAGTTGTGAAAGCACTGAGAGAGTTGTTCTTGGGTTGAACTTGACCTGCCTCCGGGAATGTTCTCTGTTCCATCATTTAGAAAAGCTTTATTCAGGTGCATTTTCCTGCCTTCATTCTTCTCATCTGCATCCCTTTGGAAAAAGAAAGATGTTCCATATAGATGTTAATACTGCAGATGCTGTTTGGCAACAGTGTTTTTCAGCTTCCCATCTTTAAAAAATTATATTGCTAACCACCCACTTGACTGAAAAGTGATTCATTTTACTGACAGACACCTGGACTGAGATGTGGGAGGTGGGATGAAATGGGAGATTGGTACTGACAGATATACACTATTGACTATGTATCAAACAGATAACTAATGAGAACCTCTGGTGGAGCTTCCTAGGTGGCTCGGTGGTAAAGAATCTGCCCGCCAATGCAGGAGACACAGGAGAGGGGGGTTTGGTCGCTGGGTCAGGAAGATCTCCTGGAGAAGGAAATGGCAATCTGTTCCAGTATTCTTGCTTGAATAATCCCATGGACAGAGAAGCCTGGCGGGCTACAGTCCACGGGGTTGCAGAGAGTCAGACAAAACTGAGCAACTGAACACAAGCACACGTAAGAACCGACTGTATACACAGGGAACTCTATTCAATGTTCTATGGTGACCTAAATGGGAAGGAAATTCTAAAAAGAGGCGATACATGTGTACCTATAGCTGACTCACCCTGCTTTATAGTACACACACAACACTCTAAAGTAACTATACTCCAAAAAACATCTCTTAAAAAGAGAAACCAAAACAAACAGGTCATTTCAAACTTCCTTTTTAATTTTTAGTCATAGCTCTATGTTGCAACCCTACTTGTTTAAAAGTTAGATCATGAAAGTTCCTTACTATGACCTTCAAAATAATTAATCAAAATAGTCTTCAAGAGGTGATATAAAAAGCAAGCAGAATATTACTAATTATCAGTCTTTCTCTTGAGTTATATAGTAGCTTGTAAATTCAAGTAAAAGAAACTCAAATGGACAGTGTCCCAGTAGCCAAGCATACCAGCACTGTTATCTCACCATTCATTAATTTTCTCTTCCAAGTCACCCTGACCCTTAGACTAGTGAGAATGTCTTTTTAATTAATTTTTAAGGTTCTCCTCTATTTGAATTGAAAAATGGTCACAATTTTACAAGTAAAATTAAAGAAAATACATGAAAGTAGGAGACAACCTGAGATATTCTCATTAGGCATTAAATACATGTAATTTTAAAACATACACAGACAAATACACACAAACACATATATACATGCACTGGGATAAACCTCCATCCTCCCTGTCAGCTGAACATAGGTCCACTGTTTTAGAACAGGGAATCCATTTCACAATGTAATTAGGGAAAGTGGGTGGACCATTTCTTTTGAATATAATTCCATGTAGCCACTTTTTAAAGTTGTTTGGAACTTGCTCCCTTCTAGCAATCTACTCCAATACCATGTATGTGCTCACGTTCAGTTGTGTCCAACTCTTTGCAACCCCATGAACTGTGGTCCACCAGGCTCTTCTGTCCATGGAATTTTCCAGGCAAGAATACTGGAGTGGGTTGCCATTTCCTTCTACAACACTGTGTGGTCCATCTAATTAGCTTCCTTCTAAAGCCAGATGAGAAAGAAAAAGTGAGGTGAAGAACTAAGGTAACTGACCAAAAAGGTGGAGGAAAAGGAACAAAAACAAATTCCCAAATTTCATTTTCCCCCATATTCTCCGTACTTTGCAAGATAAAAATATTTGGGTCGTCTGAGTTCTTTTCATTCTTGGGCTTCCCTGGGGGCTCAGATTCTTAATCATTGTTGGTTCAAAGTGTGAGAAATAAAAAGGTAAAAAAGAAAACAGAGAGAAGTGGTATGGACCTAACAGAAGCACAAGATATTAAAATAAGGTGGCAAGAATAAACAGAAGAACTATACAAAAAAGATCTTAATGACCCAGATAACCATGATGGGGTGATCACTCACCTAGAGCCAGACATCTTGGAGTTTGAAGTCAAACGGGCCTCAAGAACCATCAGAACAAACAAAGCTAGTGGAGGTGACGGAATTCCAGTTGAGCTATTTCAAATCCTGAAAGATGATGCTGTGAATGTGCTGCACTCAATATGCCAGCAAATCTGGAAACTCAGCAGTGGTGACAGGACTGGAAAAGGTCTGTTTTCATTCCAATCCCAAAGAAAGGCAATGCCAAAGAATGTTCAAACTACCAAACAATTGTACTCATCTCACACGCTAGCAAAGTAATGCTCAAAATTCTCCAAGTCAGGCTTCAACGGTACATGAATCGTGAACTTCCAGATGTTCAAGCTGGTTTTTAAAAAGGCATAGGAATCAGAGATCAAATTGCCAACATCCGTTGGGCCATCGAAAAAGCGAGTTCCAGAAAAACATCTACTTCTGCTTTGTTGACTATGTCAAAGCCTTTGACTGTGTGGATCACAACAAACTGTGGAAAATTCTTAAAGAGATGGGAATACCAGACCACAGGTCTGGTCAAGAAACAACAGTTAGAACCAGACATGAAACAACAAACTATTTCCAAATCGGGAAAGGAGTATGTTAAGGCTGCATATCATCATCTTGCTTAATTAACTTTATGTAGAGTACATCATAAGAATTGCCAGGCTGGATGAAGCACAACCTAAAATCAAGATTTTGGGGAGAAATATCAATAACCTCTGATATGCAGATGAAAACACCCTTATGGCAGAAAGCAAAGAGGAGCTGAAGAGCCTCTTGATGAAAGTGAAAGGAGTGGCTGATTCATGTCAATGTACGGCAAAAACCACTACAATATTGTAAAGTAATTAGCCTCCAATTAAAATAAAATAATTAATTTAAAAAAAAAGAAAGTGAAAGAAGAGAGTGAAAAAGTTGGCTTAAAACTCAACCGTTAAAAAAAAACAAAGATCATGGCATCCAGTCCCATCACTTCATGGCAAATAGATGGCAAAACAGTGGAAACAGTGACAGACATTATTTTGTGGGCTCCAAAATCACTGGAGATGGTGACTGCATCCATGAAATTAAAACATGCTTACTCCTTGGAAGAAAATCTATGTCCAACCTAGACAGCATATTAAGAAGCAGAGACATGACTTTGACAACAAAAATCCATCTAGTCAAAGCTATGGTATTTCTAGTAGTCACATATGGATGTGAGAGTTGGACTATAAAGAAAGCTGAGCACCGAAGAATTGATGCTTTTGAACTGTGGTGTTGGAGAAGACTCTTGAGAGTCCCTTGGACTGCAAGCAGATCCAACCAGTTCATCCTAAAGGAACTCAGTCCTGAATATTCACTGGAAGGACTGATGCCAAAGCTGAAGCTCCAATACTTTGGCCATCTCACGTGAAGAACTGATTCATTGAAAAAGCACCCAAAACAAGGAATGATTGAAGGAAGGAGGAGACAGGGACGACAGAGGTTGCAAGGGTTGGATGGCTGAGTTATGACCAACCTAGATAGCATATTGAAAAACAGAGACATTACTTTGCCAACAAAGGTCTGTCTAGTCAAGGCTATGGTTTTTCCAGTGGTCATGTATGGATGTGAGAGTTGGACTGTGAAGAAAACTCAACAGTGGCCACAGGACTGGAAAAGGTCAGTTTCCATTCCAATCGCAGAGAAAGGCAATGCCAAAGAATGTTCAAACTACCAAACAATTGCATTCATTTCACATGCTAGCACAGTAATGCTCAAAATTCTCCAAGCCAGGCTTCAATAGTGCGTGAACCGTGAACTTCCAGATGTTCAAGCTGGATTTAGAAAAGGCAGAGGAGCCAGAGATCAAATTGCCAACATCCACTAGATCATTGAAAAAGCAAGAGAGTTCCAGAAAAACATCTACTTTAGCTTTATTGACTATGCCAAAGCTTTTGACTGTATGCTGCTGCTGCTAAGTTGCTTCAGTCATGTCCGACTCTATGCAACTCCATAGACAGCAGCCCACCAGGCTCCCCTATCCCTGGGATTCTCTGGGCAAGAACACTGGAATGGGTTAGCCATTTCCTTCACCAATGCATGAAAATGAAAAGTGAAAGTGAAGTTGCTCCATTGTGTCCAACTCTTAGTGACCCCATGGACTGCAGCCTACCAGGCTCCTCTGTTCATGGGATTTTCCAGGCAAGACTGCTGGAGTGGGGTGCTATTGCCTTCTCCAATTTGACTGTATGGATCACAACAAACTGCGGAAAATTCTGAAAGAGATGGGAATACCAGACCACCTCACCTGCCTCCTGATTAATCTGTATACAGGTCAAAAAGCAACAGTTAGAACTGGACATGGAACAACAGACTTGTTCCAAATTGGGGAATGAGTACATCAAGGCCGTATATTGTCACCCTGCTTATTTAACTTATATGCAGAGTACATCATGAGAAACACTGGACTGGAAGAAACACAAGCTGGAATCAAGATTTCCAGGAGAAATATCAATAACCTCACATATGCAGATGACACCACGCTTATGGCAGAAAGCGAAGAACTAAAGAGCCTCTTGATGAAAGTGAAAGAAGAGAGTGAAAAAGTTGGCTTAAAGCTCAACATTCATAAAACTAGGATCATGGCATCTGTTCCTATCACTTCATGGCACATAGACAGGGAAACAACAGAAACAGTAAGAGATTTTATTTTTGGCGGGGGGGGGCTCCAAAATCACTGCAGATGGTGACTGCAGCCATGAAATTAAAAGATGCTTGCCCCTTGGAATAAAAGTTATGACCAACCTAGAGAGCACATTAAAAAGCAGAGACATAATTTTGCCAACAAAGGTCCCATCTAGTCAAAGCTATGGTTTTTCCAGTAGTCACCTATGTATGTGAGAGTTGGGCTATAAAAAATGCTGAGCATCAAAGAATTGATGCTTTTGAACTGTGGTGTTAGCGAAGACTCTTGAGAGTCCCTTAGAGCAAGGATATCCAACCAGTCCTTCCTAAAGGAAATCAGTCCTGAATATTTATTGGCAGGAGTGAAGCTGAAACTCCAATACTTTGGCCACCTGCTGCAAAGAACTGACTCATTCGAAAAGACCGTGATGCTGGGAAAGATTGAAGGTGGGAGGAGAAGTGGCCAACAGAGAATAAGATGGTCGGATGGCATCACTGACTCAATGGACATGAGTTTGAGTAAATTCTGGGAGTTGATGATGGACAGGGAAGCCTGGCATGATGCAGTCCATGGGGTTGCAAATAGTAGGACGGGTCTGAGTGACTGAACTGAACAGAGCTTATCAATTCTTTCTTTCATGGATTGTGCCTCTGGGGTTATATCTTAAAAGTTATTGCCATACCCAAGGTCATCTAGGTTTTCTCCTATGTTATCTTCTAGGAGTTTTATAGTTCTGTGCTGTACATTAAGGTCTCATTTTGAGCTAATTTTTATGAAGGATGTGAAGTCTGTGTCAAGATTCCTTTTTTTTATTTTAATGGATATTCAATTTTTCTAGCCCTATTTGTTGAAAAGACTATCTTTGCTCCATTATATTGCCTTTGTTCTTTTGTCAAAGATGAGTTGACTGTTTCATGTAGGTTCATTTTGGGGCTCTTTATTCTGTTCCATTGATCTATTTATTCTTTCACCAGTATCACGCTGTCTTGATACTGTACCTTCAAAGTAAATCTTCAAGTTGGGTAATATTCCTTCAACTTTGTCCTCGTTCAATAAGGTAATAGATATTCTGAGTTTTTTACCATCTCACACCGGTCAGAATGGCTGCTATCAAAAAGTCTACAAACAATATATGCTGGAGAGGGTATGGAGAAAAGAGAACCCTCTTATACTTGGTGGGAATGCAAACTAGTACAGCCACTATTGAGAAAAATGTGAAGATTCTTTAAAAAACTGGAAATAGAACTGCCATATGACCCAGCAAACCCACTGCTGGACATACACACCGAGGAAACCATAACTGAAAGAGACACATGTACCCCAGTGTTTATCACAGCACTGTTTACAACAGCCAGGACATGGAGGCAATCTAGATGTCCATCGGCAGATGAATGGATAAGAAAGCTGTGGTGCATGTACACAATGGAGAATTACTCAGCTATAGAAAAGAACGCATTTGAGTGAGTTCTAATGAGGTAGATGAAACTGGAGTCTACTATAAAAAGTGAAGTCAGAAAGAAAAACACCAATATAGTATATTAACACAGAGATATGGAATTTTAAAAGCTGGTAAAAATGACCCTATATGCAAGACAGCAAAAGAGACACAGATGTAAAGAAAAGACTTTTGGACTCTGTGGGAGAAGGCAAGAGTGGGATAATTTGAGAGAATAGCAAGGGAATATGTATATTACCATATGTGAAATAGGTGATTAGTCCAAGTTCAATGCATGGAGCAGAAAACTCAAGGCTGGTACACTGGGACAACCCAGAGGGATGGGATGGGGAGGGAGGTGGGAGGGGGGTTCAGGACGGGGGACACATGTACACCCATGGCTGATTCATGTCAATGTATGGCAAAACCCACCAGAGCACTGTAAGTGATTAGCCTCCAATTAAAATAAATTAATTTTTTTAAAGACCAAAAAGAAATTTTAGAATCAATGTGACAATATCCATAAAATAACTTGCTGAGATTGTGATTGGAATTGCACTGAATTTCTACAGATTACATTGGGAAAAAACTACTATTTTGGTAATACTGAGTATTCCTATCATGAACATGCAATCTCTCTTGATTTATTTATTCTTTGATTTCATTCATCAGGGTTTTGTAGTTTTCCACCTATTGAGGAAAACAATAGAGGTTTTGTACATGGTTTTATTAGATTTATACTGAAGTTATTCATTTTTGGTGGTGCTAATGTAAACAGTGTCTTTTTTTTTAATCTATTCCTGTGTTTATTTTTTGTATATAGGAAAGCAATTACCTTTCATATATTAACTTTTATCCCACCACCTTACCAACATCACTTATTAGTTCTAGGAGTTTTTTGGTCAACTCTTTTATTTTCTACATCGATGATCATGTCATCTGTGAACAAAGACAGTTTTACGTCTTCCTTCACAATCTGTACACCTCTTATTTCCTTGCCTTGCCTTATTGCATTATCAAGGGCTTAAAGCACAATACTGAAGTGATAATAATGGGAGACATCCTTGCCTTTTTTTTTTTAATTTTATTTATTTTTTTATTTTTTAAATTTTAAAATCTTTAATTCTTACATGCGTTCCCAAACATGAAAATCTTAGTGCGAAAACTTAGTTTCTCTCCATTAAGTATGACATTAGCTATCGATTTTTTATAGATAATCTTTAACAAATTATGGAAGTTCTCCTCTATTCCTAGATTACTGAGATCCTAACAAATTTAAGCTATTAATTAGTCTTATCTAAGTGTGTTTTTTATACCTGGATATACCACAGCAGACCTGAGAGAATGGATCATGAATGGTAAAGCCTGAACTTACACTTCTTTTTTCATACCCTAGTGACCCCATCACTCAATAAGTGTTTACAGTTTATGTTTTTTTTTAATTTGATATAATTCATTATATTCATTCATTCAATAGATTCTACAGCAAAGAGAGATTTCTAAGGAGGTAGGGTGTATCAGTGGGGTTGCAGGTTATTATAAGAAAACTATGAGTGAGTAGTGAAAGTCGCTCAGTTGTGTCCGACTGTGCAACCCCATGTACTATACAGTCCATGGAATTCTCCAGGTCAGAATACTGGAGCAGGTAGCCTTTCCCTTCTCCAGGGGATCTTCTCAACCCAGGGATCAAACCCAGGTCTCCTGCATTGCAGGCAGATTCTTTACCAGCTAAGCCACAAGGGAAACCCAAGAATACTGGTATGGGTAGCCTACCCCTTCTCCAGCAGATCTTCCCCATCCAGGAATTGAATCAGGGTCTCCTGCATTGCAGGCAGATTCTTTACTAACTGAGCTATCAGGAAGCCCAAGAAAAATGGAGAAGGTGATATTTGAGAAAAGACCTATAAAAGAGAATGGACGAGTAATGTAGATACTGAAGAGAACTGCAATTTAGGCAATGTGAACAGCAAGTGAAAATGTCTGCTACTGTATTTGTTTTTTTTTTTCCCCCCCCAACACCAAGGACTAAAGAGTACAAGGTGTTTGGAAAAGAGCAAGCGAGGAGAAGAGGTCGGGGAAATGAGTCCAAGTATATAACATGGGGGGTAATCATGCAGCACCTTTCCATCATTGTAAGAACTTCAGCTTCAACTTTGATGACAGGGGAAGACATGGAAGTCATGTAATTCATCTGGTCTGTATTCTCAAAGTGTTCTCTGGCCATTATGTTAAGGACAGTTTTCAGGAGGATAACAATCAGGATGAGAGACAACGAAATCTTAATCCTGAGTGGTAATAGTAGAAGCAGTGAGAAATTGTCAAATTCTGGCTCTGTCTCTAAGATAGGGATGACATATCTTGCTTGTGTATTAGGATGTGAAAGGAGAAAAAAAAAAAATCACAGATGAACCACATTTTGTAACTGAATACCAGGAAGAAGGGAGCTGTCCTTTTCTGTTTTGAAAAGTCTACAGAAGAACATGTGTGTATTTGATTGGAAGTTTGGGATGTCTATTAAATAACAAGACAGAGATATTCTGTTAAGTAACCAGGCTTGTCTGGTGGACCCAGGTTATAAAGGACAACTATCAACCTATCTAACCTGTTCAATTTGAAGACCCAAAAAAGACTGTGGGACATCAGTATGAAGAGAGTACGTGTATGTGCATGTGTTATTTGTTTTGACTCTGTGATTAGGCTAAAGTAGCACTTATTCACAGAGAAGGCAATGGCACCCCACTCCAGTACTCTTGCCTGGAAACTCCCATGGATGGAGGAGCCTGGAAGGCTGCAGTCCATGGGGTCGCTGAGGGTCGGACACGACTGAGCGACTTTACTTTCACTTTTCACTTTCATGCATTGGAGAAGGAAATGGCAACCCACTCCAGTGTTCTTGCCTGGGGAATCCCAGGGACGGGGGAGCCTGGTGGGCTGCCGTCTATGGGGTCTCACAGAGTTGGACACAACTGAAGCGACTTAGCAGCAGCAGCAGCAACAGCAGCACTTATTCAGGGCTTTCATCTTTGGCAACTTTTTCTTACCAAAATTTCCTAGTTTGTACACAAATTTGGTTGGTATTTGTTAATTCCACTCTTAAATTTGTACACACAAATTGATGTACACTACATTGAAGGTAGATTCCACCTGAGTGTGCTCAAAAGAGCATAAAAGGCTATCCACGGGAAGGGTATGATCACAGGCTGATTGACAGTATCAGTGCTGCAGATGGACCTAATGGCAAATACCTACGGTTCTTACTTATGCTTTCCTGCTCCTGATGATAGTCAATAGCAGGCTCTGAATCACAATGGTTGAATCCAGCAGGAACAGTGTTCCACTATATAAGGCATGACTATGCCTAGGGGCATATATCTTATCTAGCATTTATCTTCTTTTATGCTACACAAATATAAGGACTGTCACTTTCTGAGAAAATACATGTTCTCTGGCTATGACAGAGTCAAAGCAGATGACAACTTAGAAACATTTCTGAATTATGTGATTTGGGTTCCTTGACCAGGAAAACAGCACTGTTTTTCTTTTTCTCTCCCCACATTTAAACAACATAAAATAGTCTAAACTATATGACCAAAAAACAGAACTACTAAATAACAGGTCCTTATCACTGTTTTGAGATAATGCTAATGACTACAAATAACTACCAGAATTTACTAACTATAATCCAAACATTAAGAAAATATGTGAACTCATTCATTTCTTATAATAATTCTATGAGATTGGTACCATTATTTATCACCACTGATGAATAAACTCAGTTTCAGATGAAGAAAGTGAGGCACAGAGAGGTTAAAAGTAACCAACCCATAACTGTCCTAGTCACTATGCTAGTCTGCTTCATTGACTACCGTCACATTTATTTAATTGGATTTTACATTCAGATAATTTTTCCTGGTTGCAAGGAAGTTATTTCAAACGTCCAGAATGCAATGCTTGAAAGGCAAGTCTGAGCCCAAATCTGAGAACCCTAAACCATGTGATCACTAGAAACACTGGGTATCTATTCTGAGGCTTATGAGTTAGCATTTAAAATAACAGGTCCTATTATAAGTGTACAAATGGAATTCTAGGAGGGAATCTGTTCAAAAGGTGCTTTAAATTCCTTCAGTGGCAATGAAAAGGTGTCAAGGCATTTCCTGTAACGTTAATTGAGCCGATTTGATTTTGCTGGGTAAATACTGAACTTTGTTTACAAAACTTAAACCTGAAATTACTTTGTAAATACTCTGTTATTACTCTACTCAAAGGTAGCCTTGTTATATCCTTTAACAAATAAAAATGGTAAGATACAGTCTCAGCTAGTATGGTATAGATAAATCACTTGCAGTCTTGGGTAAACCTGTACCTTAATGAGTGTTTTCAGTTTTGGGAAGACATGAATTCACAATTGCCATTCTCTATGTATATTCAGTTCAGTTCAGTTCAGTTCAGTCGCTCCATCGTGTCCGACTCTTTGTGACCCCATGAATTGCAGCACGCCAGGCCTCCCTGTCTATCACCATCTCCCGGACTTCACTCAGACTCACATCCATCGAGTCCGTGATGCCATCCAGCCATCTCATCCTCTGTCGTCCCCTTCTCCTCCTGCCCGCAATCCCTCCCAGGATCAGAGTCTTTTCCAATGAGTCAACTCTTCTCATGAGGTGGCCAAAGTACTGGAGTTTCATTCAGTATCATTCCTTCCAAAGAAACCCCAAGGGCTGATCTCCTTCAGAATGGACTGGTTGGATCTCCTTGCTGTCCAAGGGACTCTCAAGAGTCTTCTCCAACACCACAGTTCAAAAGCATTAATTCTTCGGTGCTCAGCGTTCTTCACAGTCCAACTCTCACATCCATACATGAGCACTGGAAAAACCATAACCTTGACTAGACGGACTTTTGTTGGCAAAGCAATGCCTCTGCTTTTCAACATGCTATCTAGGTTGGTCATAGCTTTTCTTCCAAGGAGTACTGCCATATAAACTAATTCCAGGAAGATAAAGCTATTTTACATAGATACTTTCATAAAATGATGGCATCACTCAGGAATACTTTATAACCTAAAATGACTGGACAGTCAGTAATCAATGAACTATCCTAACACTGACTCATCTGAGAGATCCTTTACTCAATGACCTTCCCTGCTATCCTTCTCATTTTGGGATTAAGAACTATGCACAAAATCTTACTTAATATAAGGTCCACCCTTTAACGCTTCTGTCGTACAACTCATGACTTTCCCCTTCATATGCTACCAATGCCAAAAAGTACTTTGGGGTCATGGAACAGGTATTTCTAAAGAGATGAACAGCTGTTCAAAAATCACTAATTCTATAATAAACATATGGGGAAATGAATTGGGGACATGACTGGAATCAACTGAACATGTGAGGGGTCAGCAGGGCAGATACGTATGTCTGTATGTGTCTTAAATAATAATGTTCTCTATGAGATAAAAAGGCTATTATTGTCCCTAACTTTAATCCAATTACTATCTAGGAATATACTTCAAGACCACCTGAATATATGTGCATGTACATAATTTAGCATTGTATATTATTTGTATTATCTTCTCCCTTCTATTCATGGGAATATGTTGCCTTTAAAGTTTAACCTTTCTTGTTGATTCTATATATGGCTGAAGGTTCACACAGTAAGATAAGTTCTAGGATTTCTTTCTTCAATACCATTGATATGAATTCCTATTACTTAATTTCCTTTTGATGGATTTGCAGATGACAGTCCAAGATAGTTCTGCCAATGGAAATCACAGGAGAACCAAATACGGAGAAGTCTTAGGGACACTTACAGTGTGTTTTCATGGTCTGCATCAGAATTCTACAGAAGGCTTTTGGCTAAACTAGCAGTGAAATGAGAATGGAAAGTTAATGTATCAGTTCCTTGGAATTTGATACATATATTTTTCTACTATGTATTAGAAATTACATAAAAATCAGGAGAAGATAAATGATTAAGAAAAAAGTATAATTTTTCAAATTAAAGACATTTGGCACTTACCTAGACTCACCGGTGCACAGAATGTAAGAGCTAGGTTGTGAGAACTAACCTTGCTCCAATTCCCTCATTTTATTGATGAAAAGCTTTGAGACTCAAAGAAGGAAGTGATCCTGCCAGAAGCATACCGTGCATCAGGGATGAAAGGGAGACCTCTTGGCTTCTGTAAAGCCATGCCTCTGTGCACAAGGTACTAAAGAAGCATTAAAGTGCCCCTTTACCTCAAAACATGAAGCTTAATCACAGGGTTTGGAGTTCTTGTCTCTTTCTTTGTTTTGCCCTATTTACATCCTCAGGGGTCTTAGTTTTTAATTGTTTTCTTGAACTAGATATACAAGACATTTATTTCCTTTAGCCCCCCCACCTTTTTTTTTTTTTTTTTTTTTGGATTAGAGGGTGAATTTTTAAGAAGTTGGGTCAGGATATTGAACTGCTAAAAGTTAACTGATCATTGGCAAAGAAATCAAAATAATTATAATGCCAATTTCCCTGGGTATTCCCTATGTACTTTAGGGGTAAAAATAGTATTTGTGAACTGATTTGAAAATGTACAAATATTGCCTATGGCATATAACCTACTGGTTCAGAGCACTGACTCTGAAATCAATTTGCCTGGATCTTTCCCCCAGCTACACCTCTTATTATTGGTGGACTTTTAGGAGTATTTTTCTTTGAAAAACGGGGGGTTTTTCAACCTCACCCATTTTATAGAGCTGTGACATGGAATTAAATACATGTAGAGAGCTTAGAAATCTGTGCTGCTCTTCAGTCTTTTCAAATCAACCTATTATTGTTACTATTATTATTGCTCCATAAGCTGTCCTTGAAAAAATTTCCCAGTAGCTCTCTTTTGTTTTTCTTCTTGTTACATATTCTCTGCATCCCACTTAAGTTTCTCACAAACCCTATGAGGCTGTTTTCAGATATTTTATACCTCTGTACCTGTTTGTCACAGCAAAAAGTGAAAGAGTGTGGATCACCTTGATTGGCAAACTAGGACTTTGATTTTCTCTCACTCATACACATTGGTGAACAGACATGAAAAGAACGACTCCATGGAGCTTTCAGTTTGTAGCCAAATACCCAGGTTCTGTGTAACTCGACACTATTATGCACAGATGTCGGTCCTTTAGGACCCAAAAGAATGTCAACTAAGCTATCATTATTTCAAGATTATGAAGTATGCTTTTTGTAAAGGTGAACATACAAAAAAAAAAGGGGGGGGGAGAGGTGTTTTGTATCCCAACTTTCTGAGAAACGCTCATCGCTCTAAGATGCAGTTGACAAATTCCCCATCAGGTAAAGCTGTCAAAGTTACCATATATTTCACCATAAATACATTTTTTTTTCCCCAGCAATGGCGATAATGCTGTAACTATACTGCTCAATCCCTCACAGCATCAGCACTGACTACATTAAGAGGGTAAGTGAAAATATCTATCTGGTTGCTTCTGATATAACCTCAAGATTACTTTTATTTCTATACTCCTATACTCCATCAATTATAATGTAGAACATGAAGACACATTATTTCTAAATACTAACAAGGATTGTAGTAGTAAGTGGCAGACAATCAAGGTGAGTTTTGCCATAGTAGTGTGCTAATTTTGTTACAAGCATGACTGCAAACCCAAAGGATGTAATTTAGAGAAATTTTGTCTGGACTATCCTCTAGGAACTAGAACAAGGAGACTGAGAAAAGATGATTCTGAGTAAATCAGTTTTTTTTTCTCCCCTGCACCCCCCCCCCCCAATTACAGCTGAATAACAAGGAGCAAACTCCCAGGGAAGGCAGTGATCTGTTTGAAGACAACTAGGAGTGTGCCCTCGTGAGTGTCTTTTGTATACAGTTACTCAAGCACAGACTTGTTGATTACCTGTCAGGGATGCTACAGAAGAGTTTTGACACAGCTGTGAGATGCAACAAGATCACTTCCACCTCTAAAACCTACAAGTGCAATTTAATCACCAACCCTAGCCATCATTAAGAATGACCTCAAATAACTCCAAATCCATGCATCTACTCACACATTCTTTTCACAGCCAACAGATCTTGAATGATGACTACATGCCAAACACTATTCTAAGACACCAGAACAAAGGATAACAAAGGTAACAACTTCTATCATTATGGGGCTTTTGTTCTTTGGGAAGAAACTCATCTAAATACAAATAGAAACCAGAGATAATATTTATTTTCATTATTATTATGTGAAATAAATAAATAAGGTAATCTGATAAAGTTAGGCTAGCAGGACAATCAAGGGCCAAATATCTTTAAGAAGCGAGTGCCATAGAAAGGAATCATTTACAGAGAATTTTTCTGGAAATGGTATTTCCAAAAAATGGAAACAGCAAATATAATGGCCCTGAAGCAAGATGAAGCTTAACTACCATCAAGGAACAAAAAGAAGCTAAAAGGTTAGGTCAGGAGATAACCACACAAATTGACACCAGCTGGTCCCTAACTTCATGTCTACATATATTCTTGAAATGAGTTATTTGCGTATATCATCCAAAAAAAAGTTGAACTGAAAATCACATTGGAAATTCTGAGTGAGATTCTTGATAAAGCCACAACCCTATTAAAGATCATAGCCATCATTCTCAAAAGGTTCACTCTGGCAATCACTTGCAGGCATTTAACAGGGGTGTTTAATATCCTCCCGAAAACATTGGGCAGGAAGAACAAGCCTTCCAGCATGCCTGCAATGTGAACCTAGTGTCTCACAACTGAAAATTGGCTTGAGCTTACCCTGCTGGCTGCTTTGCCAGCAGTCCAGCATTTAAAACCTTGAATTCCTGTCCGTTCATCTGTAGTTGTGTTTATGTCTCTCACTTAAGCAGTTTTCAACACACTTCTGTGGTTCTTTTGATATAGTGAATGTGCAGGTGTATGTCTGACTCTGCCAGGGACTGTGTCCAGATCTGGTCTTTATTGCTAAAACAGACATCTTTGAGTATCTGAATCACTGTATATGCCATATTTACTCTTGTGTAGGTAGGCCAATTTTCCTCCAGCTAAAGATATAATTTAAAATTATTTCTCCCTGCTTACTCCTCCACTTTCTCCCATTGCCTATGCTAAATAATTCAGCTCACAACTCCAAAAGTGCTGTGAGTCACCCAGCCCATCTATATTCTTTTAGGGTTATAGAGAAGGTCAAAACATGAAAAAAAAAAAAGGGAGCCTATATGGAACAGACTTAGAGAAAAACTGGAAAAATCTCAACAGATCAAAGTCATCGCTTTGACTGAACCAAATTTCACTTTTATTTTGATCTCATTTCCTGGAAAAGGCACACAATTCAGGAAGACTAGTTGGGCAAGGGAGTGAAAAATTCATTGCAGCTAGCCTGCTTCTCCTCTGAAGCTCCAGTTTTGAAACCTTTGCAATTATGAACTGGATAATCCATGTGTTACATAATGCATTTCTGGAAAAATGCCCAAGACACATATATGCTCTACGAAGCTCTAATACTAACATTAATCTAATGAACGGTATATTAGAAAATGATTTGTGTACATCCTAATGGAAAGCATATTTTCTGAGAGAAGCTGGTAGACTGAAATGCAAAAAATAATCCATCCCCTAAACACAGCTTCCAGCTCCCACATCAACCAATAAGATAAGTTGGTGCACCTTTGCAGAATGCTGAATGATTGCTCTGTTTTCTGTCGCCCAGGGGAAAGCATTTTCCAAATCTCGTGCAGGTGTCTGAGAGAGACTACCTAAAAGGAAAGAAGCTGAATTCTCCTTTTTGAGCCCCTGGATGACTTTTTTTCATATATAAGCTTATTTTTTAAAACATCAGTTCATTTTTCAAATGCAGCAAAATCCAAGCCCCTGTTTATCCCAGGGGGTTAATTTGGTTAAACCTGCTACATCATATTGTGACTGGCCTCATATTTTACTCGAAAAGGCATAGCATCTTTTATCTTTTATTTATAGTGATCTTCATATTCATTTCTCAACTGAGGCAGGTATTTCAGGGAGAGCTTGCATTGATCTCTAATCTTTTTTCTCTCTCTCTTTTTGTAACGTACACTTTTGGCCCTTAAGAAATAGCTCTGATGGAAGTTTGCATTTTTTTTTTTTAAAGGAAAAGCAAGAGTTTGAGATCATGGATTTTTTTTTAACCTGCTGAAGACAGAATCAGACTTTGTCACCCAGTAGGTGATATGGCTTTAAATAAAATCTGCATCCCACTATTTTTTTAAAAGTACATTTGTCTTCAAAAGATGGAGCTTGACTTGACTCTTTCATGTAGCTGACTTCTGATTATTAACAGGTGAGAGTGAGGCCAGGCTCTAAAGAGAGGCTTAAATGATATAGGAGATGAGAAATTAAATGCTCCTTGCCAACTACAGATGAATTCATGGGTATAACCTAGAGTCAAGACCAATAGATTCATAAATGCATTTTAAGGAATCTAAATCCCATCTAGTTGTCCTGAGAAGCAGCCAGAAGGAATTGCAAATCGAGGCATATACATAACTCAGCTGTCTGGCAATAACAACAGCCTCGTTTCTCATGTCTCAAGTTGCCAGTGTGTGTCTGCATACTCAGTCGCTCTGTCATGTCCAGCTCTTTGTGACCTCATGGATTGTAGCCTGCCAGGCTCCTCTGTCCTTGAGATTTCCCAGACAAGAATACTGGAATGGGTTGCCAGGTCCTCCTCCAGGGGATCTTCCCGATGCTGGGATCGAACCATATCTCCTGCATCAGCAGGCAGATTCTTTACCACTGAGCCACCCAGGAAGCTGCCAGTACTGGCCGAGTAAAGTTTAAAACTGGAAACCCTGGGGATTCAGAGTCACTTTGAGTTGAGCCATGCAGATTAGTGCACACAAATTGAGCATGAGAGCCAGCAGCTCAGTTTAGACTTATAGATGCAAATATAATTAACCCATGACTTTTCAACAGGTCGCTCCTCTTAGGGCCTTATTTTCTTGACAACCAGCATTATCCTAATTCAACTGGCATTTTTCTTTTCTTTCCCAAACTCCTTTCTGGACTCCACATATCTTTTTGAGTCTGATAATCTGTTCCATTTTCTCTTCTCTAGGAGAAACATGGATATTTCCCTCTGCGAAGCTCCAGAATCAGAGATACTCTGCAAATGATATGTCAAGTGTTATTGTCATGCTGCACATAGATCTTTGGTCTTGAGTGTATGTTAAGAAACACACTTGGCTTTTACTGCTTCTGGCACGATTACAAATTAGCGCTTTTCTAAGGGAAGCCCTAGAGAGCACAAAAATGGGAGTTTTAAGGAAGAGACTTTGTGATAGGAGATAGCTTGATAAAAAAGATTGAGCACAGGAACTGGGGTCCATTAGCAGCTCCGTTGCTGACTAGCTGCAGATATTTGAGCAAACCACTTAGCACTCTCATCCTCAGTCTCCTCATGTAAAATGAGATGTGTAGGGTTAAATAATTTCTGCAATCTCTTCTAAGCCTTAAAACTCTACAACACAGAGAAGAGAAGGAACACTGTTTTGTTAACTCTTTCTCTAGGAAGAGATCCTTCTCACATTCCAGCACCACCTCTTGTTTTCAGACTGGATTTGCAGCAAGTTGGTGGAAGGCCTGTACAGGGTTAATTTCTTCCTCTTGTGGTTTAGTTTCCTCTGGCACATTGTGTCCAGCCTTAATATTTTACACTGTTAGCCATATCATCTTTTATCTTTTATTTATAGTGATCCTCATATTAATTTCTCAATAGCAGCTGATGCGGCAGCAGGGACAAGTCATTGATCTTCCAATTTATCCGCTACTCTTACATATCCTGAGGTTGAGGCAGCCTGGGGAGATTGATGGAGCCCTGATACCTGCCCAGGAGCTGGGTATTCCTCATGCATGAAAATCAACCACAGGAAACCGAAATTCAACAATCAGCAGCAATATCAGCCACCTCTCTAATAAATATAACAGGGCATTCTTTAATCATTGAAAGGGGTGTCTGGGATTCGGTAATGAAAGCACTCCTGCACAAGAGTGCCGGTGCAACTCTGGGCTGGCCAGGTGGTGGTAGATTTGGGTAGAGGGAGTGGAAGTGGGGAGGCTATTTGCAGATACCAGCTTCTCACATGGCAAATATTCTTATTACTTGAGTCTCAAGCAAGTCACGAGTAAGCATATACTCCTTCACTTATGTAAAGCAAAATATTTCTTATGAAATTTTTTTTTTTTAATTCTGCAAGAAAAACAACAGATCCTCCTCGGATCATGTTAATGCCCAATGATGACAAAAGAAATGGCCCATGGAGCTGCATACACTCCACTGGTCACAGAGACCAGGTGAACAGTTGTGCCCAGAGCTCTGAGTCGTTTGCAGGCCCTCAGAGGGACAAACCACTAATTGATTCTTAAGGGAAGGTCCCCATTCCTTGACACAGCTAAACAGTGGCTTCTATCAAGCCTCTTTGTGGTCTCAGTTATCTTGAGCTGCTTACCTCTTGCCCCTATCTGCTCCTTAGCTAACCTGTCCTGCTTGAGATCAGTGTTGCAGACTTATTCGATCATCAGCTTTGTGCCTGTCTGGATAAAAACCCACCCACTGAGGCTTGGTACTCTCTTTTACAATCTGTAGCTGGGGAAACACGTACTAAACGTGGAAGCAGAGTTTCGCATGTTAGGCCACACACATGATGCTGAGGAGGCAAGTCAGCAAGAAGTCAACAGGTGGGGCAGATGCGGAACTATGTACAAGCAGAGCGTGCCCATCACTAGCCTGTAAAAATATCCCATTCTCTTGGTTATTCCTCAGCATGCATACTACATAGACACACATATTACCTCTGCATTTTAAAAAATAATAGAATGACTAATAATGTCCTCCAGCGATAAACTGGAGTGTCAAGCTGCTCAGAAATTTCAGGCACAGAATTGACAGAAACAATTTACTTCTAACAAACTGTGTTATGAAGCTTTGGAGTATACATGGGGTTCGGGCAATGCAACGATAAAACAGACAGAACCTCACAAAGGTTTGTGCCTGGTGTGTACCTCTCTTCGTCTGATTAAAAGAAGCTGAGTGGATTCTTTGAGTGTTGAAATCACAATAAGCATATCCAATGACTTTGTCTCATACGGAACCACTGTTTGATATAAACGCACAATAAAAATATATATTTCTTCTAGCAGGTTTGAACACGTTATATGCTTTTGTTCTCTGGATTCTCTTTGCTCCTTGAATTTAAATACAATTTTCCCTTTTGTTATCTAATCAGGCTTTATAGTTATTTATTTTTTGTTACTGTTGTGCTTAGTTGTGTCCAACTCTTTGTGACCCCAAGGACTATAGCCCACTAGACTCCTCTGTCCATGCAATTTCCCAGGCAAGAATACTGGAGTGGGTTGCTATCACCTTCTCTAGGAGATCTTCCTGACCCCAGGGATCAAACCCATGTCTCCTATGTCTCCCGTACTGCAGGCAAATTCTTTACCTGCTGAACTGTCAGGGAAGCCCAGCAGTTATTTACCAGTATTAATAAATAAAAATTCAAGTGAAAACTGGTTCCTCAACAAAATATAAGATATATAAAATGTAATATCATCTTGTACAAAGCATGACAAACTCATTGAAAATGATGAGCATGTTTTATGCATAGTATCTCACCGTGTTATTATTAGCAGTATGGTAGAAACAGGAGTAAGAACAATACAATAGTAATAATGATATTGTGTGTTGCTGCCACACACAATCATCTTCAAAACATCAGTAAGTACACAGTTTCCCTTGACCTTCAAAAGAATCCTGTACAGTAGACAGGCCTGGTATTCTGATTCCCATTTTGCAGATGAGGAAATTAAATTCCAGTGATATTAACTGATTCACCCAACTAAGGAGACAAAGAGTCAGGCTTTCTAAGTACTAGTCTAAACCCCTCCCCAGGAACTGGTGAGACATAAAGTAACAACACTAATAATCAAAACAGAAACCAAGAACAAAACATCCCCAGAACTCTCCTGCTAAGAAGAGTTTGAAAGTAGCTATTGTTACAAGGTAGCTATTGTTACCTAGAGCTTATCAGAAACCAAAGAGCTCTGGGGTTCAGTAAAATGTGTCAGTTCAGGAAGTGAAGTGTCAGTTCAGTTCAGTCGCTCAGTCATGTCCAACTCTTTGCGACCCCATGAATCGCAGCACGCCAGGCCTCCCTGTCCATCACCAACTCCCAGAATTCACTCAGACTCACGTCCATAGAGTCAGTGATGCCATCCAGCCATCTCATCCTCTGTTGTCCCCTTCTCCTGCCCCCAATCCCTCCCAGCATCAAAGTCTTTTCCAATGAGTCAACTCTTCTCATGAGGTGGCCAAAGTACTGGAGTTTCAGCTTTAGTATCATTCCTTCCAAAGAACACCCAGGGCAGATCTCCTTTAGAATGGACTGGTTGGATCTCCTTGCAGTCCAAGGGACCCTCAAGAGTCTTCTCCAACACCACAGTTCAAAAGCATCAATTCTTCAGTGCTCAGCCTTCTTCACAGACCAACTCTCACATTCATACATGACCACTGGAAAAACCATAGCCTTGATTAGATGGACCTTAGTCAGCAAAGTAATGTCTCTGCTTTTGAATATACTATCTAGGTTGCTCATAACTTTTCTTCCAAGGAGTAAGCGTCTTTTAATTTCATGGCTGCAATCACCATCTGCAGTGATTTTGGAGCCCCCCAAAATAAAGTCTGACACTAGATAATTACAAAATGGAATCTGTAAAAAGTCATAGAATTTGACATTTTCTTGAAAAATAATTCATATTTGGGGAAGTAAAGGCCAGATATGACTTGAAACTGTTTAAAAATAAAATCCCTAAAGAAGTATCCTGCCTACCTGTGTTTTATAGCCTTAGCTTCAGAGTTTATGTGAACTATTTCTTTGGCTGTTCCCATCTAAAATATTACTTTCTATGAGACAAGAGCACTGCAAATATATGACAATTTTATGGAAGAAGAGTTCTAGAGGATTTGGGGTCCATACACAGGAAAATCACTTAATAGTAAGCACATGAATGAGGAATAATAAAATGTGGAGGGTCAGGATACTTGATGTCAGTCATGAGGAAGGGGGCTTTTTTGGGTCATAACTCTCCCTGCTGGTAGACTCTGTAAATTTCTAGGTGCTTGCTCAACACTGGCTTTATGCAGTAAAGTTGAGTCCTGGTGGTGTGGGCGGGGCAGGGGGTGGGGGTGGTGGCCGGCAGAGAGGGAAGTCAGCCCCTTCTTTCCACCTGAGAATCAGGATTGTCAGCTGAATGATTTAGGTAGCCAGGGGATTCTACAATAAAAGTTCAACCATGTTAGCAAATCTTTAAAAAAAGTGACCAATAAAAATATATAAAATGGTTGTGAACACGTGTGCAAACAGTTCAAGCTTACTGCACAAACAATTATCTTTGTTTTTATCTACATGTCCTTAAGATGCAGCCTGATGTTACCAAATGAATAAACCTTAAATATGGCAAAGTGAATCAAGCCATATAGAGGAGACAAAAAAAGGGGCAAGAGACAATACAAATTCGAATAATGAAAAACAAGCTTGATACATCTTTAAAATAGCCAAGAAGTCCCTGAAGAAGAAAACAAAGAAATCTAAGGCAGAACAGCAAGAAAGAGTATTTACCAACACTAAGAATATTAATAAGAACTTGCATCACTGGTTATTTAGGAACTCAGTAAATTTTCTTTGCTTTATCTGCACTACACTAAAAGCCACCTACTATAAATCCCAGAACTGCTGAAAAACATGCTTGTCAAACCCTTGCAACAGCTTGGGACTCTGTTATATAAACTTTGGGATGCTATTAAACTTGAAGTAGAAAGTCTTTTGAAAATACATGTCCTTATCTGTTCTGGCATATTCATCCCCTGTAGGAGAGTTGTGTGATTCAAAGAACATTAAATAGTAAAATTTAAAAAAAAAAAAAAAGCAGTTGAGAAAACACAGCACTTCAAAAGGCTTAAATCTGGAAGCATTTCAAATACGAGGTTTAGGATTACCAGTACAGTTTCCTAATCTCCTAATTATTTGAGAATGAGGGCACTTTTATGTATCTCTCTGTTTGGAATCACTGGAAATATCAATTAAATATAACAAATTAAGAGACTCTCCCTTGGGATGTGAGATCATCTTATACACATGATGGCCTTCTGCTAGTGGTTAGTGATTCTTTAATCAATCCAGAGAGGTTTCCTAAGCCCAAGAAATTTGGTAAAACGATTTAGGGCTCACTTAGAGATGTTACTCTCATTAGAACTACATTTATCTTTGGAAAAAGAGATGATTTCTATATATAAGCCATGTTCTTCATAGTGATACCAAGATCTCTGAACTTATATAGAGAACATCCAATTTTATTCCACTTTTGTTCTTGCTACCCTTTCACAGTCCTTCTGTGCACAAAACATTGAGAAGACATCTCACCAGAGTCACAGCAGCCATATGCAAACCACTTATCACCAGATACCACTGTTGCCATGGGTGTCATGGCAACCAGAGACATGTACTACAGCCTCTGATGGGTAATAGTGAGGCTATGATCCTCAAGCATCCTCATTGAAGCCACAGATGTTCTGAGTACATGTGGGGTAAATTTTATTTTCTCATTTTCTCTAATATGTTGCTAGAGAGATATCAAAAACTATTGCTGAAATTCAATGAATATGGTTTTATTACTTTTTATTAATGGCACCCCACTCCAGCACTCTTGTCTGGAAAATCCCATGGATGGAGAAGCCTGGAAGGCTGTAGTCCATGGGGTCATGAAGAGCCGGACACGACTGAGCGACGTCACTTTCACTTTTCACTTTCATGCATTGGAGAAAGAAATGGCAACCTACTCCAGTGTTCTTGCCTGGAGAATCCCGGGGACGGCGGGGCCTGGTGGGCTGCCATCTATGGGGTCGCACAGAGTCGGACACGACTGAAGCAACTTAGCAGTAGCAGTAGCAGCAAGAGTCCTGTCTCTTTCAAGAACTGGGATGTATGTTTTGAGGGAGATAAACTATAGAAATATTCAACTGACAGATCATAATGGACTTAACTTTTCTGTTCTTTTGTACATTTTTGTTAAGACAAACTTCTGTTCTTGCCTTCTATTAAGGGTTCTATTAAAATAAAATCAACATGATAAACTGCACATACTTAACATAATTTGACTAAGTTCTGAAATATATATATATATATATACCCATGAAACTGCCAACACAGTCAAAAAAAGGAGCATATCCATCACTTGCAAAAGTGTCTCCATACCTCATTCCTAATGCCCCTATTTTCTTTCCACATTCCATCCCTCCACATCCCCAGATGACCACTGATAAGCTTTCTATCGTTATAGAGGTGTTTCCATTTTCTAAAATTTTATATAAATGGATTCACACAGTGTCCACTCTTCTGCCTGGCTTCTTATACCCAGTGTAATTATTTTGAAAGTAATCCATATGTTTGTGGATATAATAATGGGAACATAACAGCATTTTGCTGAGTGGTGTTTCATTGTATGAGTATACAACAGTATGTTTATTCATCAACCTGTTGAAGGGTGCTTGATGTTGTTACAATTGTATTAAAAATAAAGCTGCTATGAAGATACATGTACAAGTCTTTGTATGAACAAATGCTTTTATTTTTCTTGAATAAACATCTAGTTATAAAAAGGCTGGATCATATGGTAAGCTCTTACCATCCTTAACTTTCAAAGAAATACACAAACTGATTTCTGAAATAACTGCACCACTCTCCTGCCAGGCTGGATGAATTGCAAGCTGGAATCAAGACTGCCAAGAGAAATATCAACCATCTTGGATGGTTGCAGATGATATCATTCTAAAGTTAGAAATTGAAGAAGAACTAAAAAGCCTCTTGATGAGGGTGAAAGAAGAGAGTGAAAAAGCTGGCTTGAAACTTAACATTAAAAAAAAAAAAACACCTAAGGTCATGGCATCCGGTCTCATCATTTCACAGCTAATAGAAGGGGAAAAAATAGAAAGAGTAACAGATTTTATTTTTCTGGGCTCCAAAATCCCTGTGGATGGTGACTGCAACTATGAAATTAGAAGATGCTCATTCTTTGGAAGGAAAGCTATGACAAATCTAGACAGCATATTAAAAAGCAGAGACATCATTTTGCTGACAAAGGTCCATATAGTCAAACCTATGGTTTTCCTAGTAGTCATGTACGAATGTGAGAGTTGGACCATAAAGAAGATTGAGCACTAAAGAATTGATTGATTTCATATTGTGGTGCTGGAGAAGACTCTTGAGAGTCCCCTGGTCAGCAAGGAGATCAAACAAGTCAACCCTAAACGAAATCAATTCTGAATATTCACTGGACAGATTGATGCTGAAGCTAAAGCTCCAATACTTTAGCCACCTGATGCAAAGAGTTAACTCACTGGAAAAGACTCTGATGCTGAAAAAGACTCTGATGCTGGGAAAGACTAAGGGAAAAAGGAGAAGGAGGCAGAGAATGAGATGGTTAGATAGCATCACTGACTCAACAGACATGAATTTGAGCAAACTTCAGGAGATAGTGGAGGACAGAGTAGCCTGTAGTGCTACAGTCCATGGGTTTACAGAGTTGAACACGACTTAGTGACTGAACAACAACAGCTTCCAATTTTTACACTGCCTCACCAGCACTTAGTGTGGTTGGACTCTAGTTCAACAGGTGTGCAGTGGTATCTCTTGTGGTTCTTTCCTTTTAGCTACTAATTGATTGCATTGAGCAACTTCATGTGCTTATTTGACATCCATACATCTTGGAAGGATCTCTTTTTAAATATTTTTGCTCATTTTTCTTTTAAATTTTCTAATTACTGAGTTTTGAGTTCTATTTGTGTTACAGATACAAGTTTTTCCAAATTTATGATCTGAAAATGTTTTCTTCCAATCTGTAGCTTTTCTTCAAAGATGAAACTTAATTTATCAGTTTCTTTTCTTTTATGGATCTTATTTTTGGTGTCATCTCTAGGAAATCTTTGTTTAACCAAGGTCAAACAGATTTTGTCCAAGTTTAACAGATTTATGTTTTGATCTATTTTTAGTTAATTCTTTATATGGTGTGAGGTAGGGATCAAAACCCATGGTCTTGCATATGGATATCTATGGATATTACCCATGTACTACATGTTTCCAGTGCCATTTGTCAAGAAGATTATTCTTTCTCTTCTAAACGGGCTTTGCACCTCTTCTGTAAGTTAACTGTCCTATATGTGTGGATATGTTTCTGGGATTGCTTGATTGACCCATGATATCTGCCTTTTGGTTATAATGTATCCTTTTGTTGATTTCTTTTCACTTGCTCATTTAACTAGTCTCCCAGTAATAGAGCCTCACCATTTTACTGGACATACTTAGGTATACCTGAAATGCATTTGGTAAGTTGACGGAATTTGCACTAAACCTTGAGTGCAAAATTTCCAAAGGTACTTTTGAAATGTTGAGATGAAAAATTATGGATTCCTCAGCCTTCCCAATTCAACCTAATGTATTCTAATCCATCCCAAGAAGTTATTTTTGTACATGCATTGGTCTGTAGAGTCTGGGGAGTATGTGAGTGGTATATGCAGGCTATACTAAAAGATCATTATAGGAGGCGAAGGGAACATTAGATAAAATAGGTGGGAAAATTCTTATAACAACTGTTAAAACATTTCAAGTTGGTTTTTTTTATTTTTAATATTTCAGTTCAGTTCAGTCGCTCAGTTGTGTCCAAATCTTTGCGACCCCATGAATCACAGCACGCCAGGGCTCCCCGTCCATCACCAAACCCAGAGTTCACTCAGACTCATGTCCATTGAGTCAGTGATGCCATCCAACCATCTTATCCTCTGTTGTCCCCTTCTCCTCTTGCCCCCAATCCCTCCCAGCATCAGAGTCTTTTCCAATGAGTCAACTCTTCGCATGAAGTGGCCAAAGTACTGGAGTTTCAGCTGTAGCATCATTCCTTCCAAAGAACACCCAGGGCTGAGCTCCTTCAGAATGGACTGGTTGGATCTCCTTGCAGTCCAAGGGACTCTCAAGAGTCTTCTTCAACATCACAGTTCAAAAGCATCAATTCTTTGGTGCTCAGCTTTCTTCACACTCCAATTCTCACATCCATACATGACTACCGGAAAAACCATAGCCTTGACTAGACGGACTTTGTTGGCAAAGTGATGTCTCTGCTTTTCAATATGCTATCTAGGTTGGTCATAACTTTTCTTCCAATGAGCAAGCATGTTTTAATTTCATGGCTGCAGCCACCATCTGCAGTGATTTTGGAGCCCCGAAAAATAAAGTCTGAAACTGTTTCCCCATCTATTTCCCATGAACTGATGGGACCAGATGCCATGATCTTTGTTTTCTGAATGTTGAGCTTTTAGCTTTTTAACTCTCCACTTTCACTTTCATTAAGAGGCTTTTTAGTTCCTCTTCATTTTCTTCCATAAGGGTTGTATCATCTGCATATCTGAGGTTATTGATATTTCTCCCGGGAATCTTGATTCCAGCTTGTGCTTCTTACAGTCCAGCGTTTCTCATGATGTACTCTGCATAGAAGTTA
Source organism: Capra hircus (assembly GCF_001704415.2). Classification (NCBI taxonomy): domain Eukaryota; kingdom Metazoa; phylum Chordata; class Mammalia; order Artiodactyla; family Bovidae; genus Capra; species Capra hircus. Next base: position 56,109,152 of record NC_030815.1, on the reverse strand, counting down.
AATAAGCAGGGTGACAATATACAGCCTTTATGTACTCCTTTTCCTATTTGGAACCAGTCTGTGGTTCCATCTCCAGTTCTAACTGTTTCTCAACTGTTTCTCTAACTGCATATAAGTTTCTCAAGAGGCAGGTCAGGTGGTCTGGTATTCCCATCTCTTTCAGAACTTTCCACAGTTTATTGTGATCCACACAGTCAAAGGCTTTGGCATAGTCAATAAAGGAGAAATAGATGTTTTTCTGGAACTCTCTTGCTTTTTCCAAGATCCAGCAGATGTTGGCAATTTGATCTCTGGTTCCTTTGCCTTTTCTAAAACCAGCTTGAACATCTGGAAGTTCACGGTTCATGTATTGCTGAAGCCTGGCTTGGAGAATTTTAAGCATTACTTTACTAGCATGTTAGATGAGTGCAATTGTGCAGTATTTTGACCATTCTTTGGCATTGCCTTACTTTGGAATTGGAATGAAAACTGACCTTTTCCAGTCCTGTGGAAAAGTTTTCCAAATTTGCTGGCATATTGAGTGCAGCACTTTCACAGCATCATCTTTTAGGATTTGAAATATCTCCACTGGAATTCCATCACCTCCACTAGCTTTGTTCGTAGTGATGCTTCCTAAGGCCCACTTGACTTCACATTCCAGGATGTCTGGCTCTAAATTAGTGATCACACCATCATGATTATCTGGGTCATGAAGATCTTTTTTGTACAGTTCTTCTATGTATTCTTGCCATCTCTTCTTAATATCTTCTGCTTCTGTTAGGTCCAGACCATTTCTGTCCTTTATCAAGCCCATCTTTGTGTGAAATGTTCCCTTGGTATCTCTAATTTTCTTGAAGAGATCTCTAGTCTTTCCCATTCTGTTCTTTTCCTTTATTTCTTTGCATTGATTGCTGAGGAAGGCTTTCTTATCTCTTCTTGCTATTCTTTGGAACTCTGCATTCAGATGCTTATATCTTTCCTTTTCTCCTTTGCTTTTTGCTTCTCTTCTTTTCATAGCTATTTGGAAAGCCTCCCCAGACAGCCATTTTGCTTTTTTGCATTTATTTTCCATGGGGATGGTCTTGATCCCTGTCTCTTGTACAATGTCATGAACCTCAGTCCATAGTACCTGAGGCACTCATCTATCAGATCTAGGCCCTTAAATCTATTTCTCACTTCCACTGTATAATCATAAGGGATTTGATTTAGGTCATACCTGAATGGTCTAATGATTTTCCCTACTTTCTTCAATTTAAGTCTGAATTTGGCAATAAGGAGTTCATGATCTGAGCCACAGTCAGCTCCTGGTCTTGTTTTTGTTGACTGTATAGAGCCTCTCCATCTTTGGCTGCAAAGAATATAATTAATCTGATTTCGGTGTTGACCATCTGGTGATGTCCATGTGTACAGTCTTTTCTTATTTTGTTGGAAGAGGCTGTTTGCTATGACCAGTGCATTTTCTTGGCAAAACTCTATGAGTCTTTGCCCTGCTTCATTCCGTATTCCAAGGCCAAATTTGCCTGTTACTCCAGGTGTTTCTTGACTTCCTACCTTTGCATTCCAGTCCCCTATAATGAAAAGGATATCTTTTTTGGGTGTTAGTTCTAAAAGGTCTTGTAGGTCTTCATAGAACCATTCAACCTCAGCTTCTTCAGTGTTCCTGGTTGGGGCATACACTTGGATAACTGTGATATTGAATGATTTGCCTTGGAAATGAACAGAGATCATTCTGTCATTTTTGAGATTGCATCCAAGTACTGCATTTGAGACTCTTTTGTTGACCATGATGGCTACTCCATTTCTTCTGAGGGATTCCTGCCCGCAGTAGTAGATATAATGGTCATCTGAGTTAAATTCACCCATTCCAGTTCATTTTAGTTCGCTGATTCCTAGGATGTCGACGTTCAGTCTTGCCATCTCTTGTTTGACCACTTCCAATTTGCCTTGATTCATGGACCTGACATTCCAGGTTCCTATGCAATATTGCTCTTTACAGCATCGGACCTTGCTTCTATCACCAGTCACCTCCACAGCTGGGTATTGTTTTTGCTTTGGCTCCATCCCTTCATTCTTTCTGGAGTTATTTCTCCACTGATCTCCACTAGCATATTGGGCACCTAATGACCTGGGGAGTTCCTCTTTCAGTATCCTATCATTTTGCCTTTTCACACTGTTCATGGGGTTTTTCAAGGCAAGAATACTGAAGTGCCTTCTCTAGTGGACCACATTCTGTCAGACCTCTCCACCATGACCTGCCCGTCTTGGGTGGCCCCACGGGCATGGCTTATTTTCACTGAGTTAATCAAGGCTGTGGTCCTAGTGTGATTAGATTGACTAGTTTTCTGTGAGTATGGTTTCAGTGTGTCTGCCCTCTGATGTCCTCTTGCAACACCTACCATTTTACTTGGGTTTCTCTTACCTTGGATGTGGGGTATCTCTTCACAGCTGCTCCAGCAAAGCACAGCTGCTGCTCCTTACCTTGGACGACAGGTATCTCCCCGCCGCCATTCCTCCTGTCCTTGAACATGGAATAGTAATTATTATTAAATGAAACACAAAAAATTTAGAGAACATTTCAACCTGCTTATTTTGCCAGATACAAGAAGATACTAGGAATAAAGAGAAGAAATTTCTAGAACCATCCTGTCTTTTGTTTTTCATCACCATAGGGTGATTGGTTGTATTTTATTCAGTGTATTGTACATGTGGGTGTGAATAAGACGGAACTTGTCTCAAAAAGAAATGAGCAAAGAATATACGTTGTCAACTTGTCTAAAACATTTTTCATGTTCTGACTCATTTCTCTTTGTATTGGCATTTCAAGATATTTTGATTTTTGTTTTTTTAATTTGACTATTATAAAAATCTTGATAACTTAAGTAAAACCTCATGAGAATAATATAAACAATTGTAATGGAAAGTGAAAAGATGATAATAGCAATCAGCACTGCAATATTTCTTGTCAAAGTTCTTTATCACTTAGAATAGTCACAAATCCCATATTAATTTGACTTTTTGACCTTTAGTTTTTACTTTGGTGGAAGAATTTCTTTTGAGAAGCAATTTCTTTCTCTTTGCTATTATTTCTTTGCAATTAAGACAATTAATAACCATACTTTGATATGATTATTTTAGAGTGGTATAGAGGAGGATAATTATGCAACTATTTATTAATCTATGGGTTCAGTGAAGTTTAAAGACTTGATGTTCGAATCTTATGGAATGTAACCCCCTTTTCCAGAGGGAAATGAACATATTCACTCACTTATGTCATTTAAAATAAGTCAACACAGGTTTGTAGAGGCACCTCCTATTCTAGGCATGGTCGGGTACAGGGAAGAGGAGCAAGAGATATACCTAATGAAGCCTGAATATACTGAAAATTAAGATGAAAGACTAAGGGGCTTCTCTGGTGGCTCAGTGGTAAAGAATCTGCCTGCCAGTGCGAGGGACCTGGGTTAGATTCCTGTCTGGGAAGACCCCACATGCCATGAAGCAATTAAGCCCCTGAGCCACAACTACGGAGCCTGTGCTCTAGAGACTGGGAACCACAACTAGTGAGCCCACACACCACAATGACTGCAGCCCACACACCCTCAAGCTCATGCTCCACAAGGAGAACAACCACTGCAGCGAGAAGCCCACGCACTGCATGTAGAGAGTAAGCTCTGCTTGCCACAACTAAAGGAACGCTTGCACAGCAATGAAGATACAGTACAGCCAAAATGTAAATGCAATTATAAAAATTTAAAAATTAATGGTAAAACTATTTTATAAAAAGATGAAAACCTAAGATGGAAGTGAAAATGTCACCTAGAATTAAGGATACACGTAGGCAGAAAGTGAACATACTGAAAAAAGATGCAGAAAATGGTAAAGATTTCACAACAAAATCTATTAGAACTAATAAACTTGGCAGTGTGTTGGCAGAATACAAAATCAGCATACACACATTACTTGCACTTCTGTTCACTAACAATTAACAATCTAAAGAAGAAATCAGGAGAACAATTTCATTTATAATAGTATCAAAAATAATAAAATATGAATAAACTTAACTAAAGACATGAAAGACTTGCACACTGAAAACTAAAAAATGTTTTTGAAAGAAATTAAGGAAGACATAAATGGAACGATATCCCATGTTTACGAACTGGAAGACTTAATATGTTAAAATGTCCATATTACACAAAGCTATCTACATTTTATTGCAATACCTATCAAAATCCCCTATTTTTTAGAAATAGAAGAAATTAGTCTAAAATGTATATGCAACCAAAAAGAACCTCAATAACCAAAGCAATCTTGAGAAAGAAAAACAAAGTTGAAGACCTCACTTTTTTTTTTTAAATCAAGTTTCCTTGTTATGCTGGGTTAAAAATCTGAAGTCCTTAAATGTCCAGAAATAATCCTCCCAAATGCATGTTTTAATTCATTCTCAGTGGCAGGCCTTTCAGTGTCTCAGTGGACTGAGGGATCCCTCCATATCTACAGCTTAGACGTCTGTCACTGACATTGGCGTGGTCTCCCAGGATCTTGGCTGTTCTATCAGTTTATCAGGTCTTTCATGAACCATGGTTATAACGATTTTAAAGAGTTACAAAGATTCAATCTGAGATTACAGCATTATGCCCACAATTTCCCCACTCCTAGAATAATGAAACTAGGCACATTTTCATTCCCAGAATCCAGTACAGAAATTATCAAAGAACATAGCAGAAACTCAGTGGCATTTGAAAGAAAGATAAAGTCTCTCTGATTTTAGCCTCACTAGGATGTCCATTGGTCTGTGCCATTTATCTGAAAGTCCTGACCTGCAAACTTAGGACCAGGAGGACTTTCCTGGCCTAAGGTTGACTGGTCACTATGAACTTGCCATGTGCAATGCACAGCCCTGAGCACCTATCACACATGGACTCTTGAGTTATCCTTCCTCTTTGATGATCTGTTCACACTGCAGTACTGACCTGATTGTGGGTTCTATCCAGTAACAGTATACCTCCAGTTATGATGTGTAGATTCCATGGTCCTATGGTGCCATAGCCCTTTTCACTGCCTCTGGCTATGGAACTGCATAGACCAAAGAAGCCTGCCTTTCAGAGAACAGTTCTTTCTCCAACGTAACTGACAAATTCCATGTCAGCTTGGGTCCACATGTAAGGGGATTAACTTGAGCCTATGGTAACCATATGTGTCAATGCTGACAAGTTCTGTCAAACATACTTTCCTTACAACTAAGTCTTTGTCTCCATTAAGCCTGCTTGGGAAAAAACTACCTGAAGAGTAAGCCAAAGTGAGCAGCTGCCTGAGTATTTCCTGCCCTGAAAACTCCTGCCCACCCCAAAGTTGAGAGCCAGGTAAAGTTCTCTTTATGCTGAAGACCCTCCAGGTCCCCTATTCGTTCTGCTCCAGGTATTCGCTCAGCCGCCTGAAGTTCCCTAGGGCCCCTTTTCTTTATGCCAGACCTTTACTTAAGTGGCTTGACAGAAACAGCCACTCTCCCATGCAGTAAACTGCAGCCAACTGCAGGGTCTTATTGTTGGTGTAGTGGGTTGAATGATGACCCCCAAAAGGATACATTCATGTTCTAATTCTTAACTGTTACCTCACTTGGAAAAAAGGTCTTTGCAAGTTTCATTAAGGATCTCGAGATGGGATTCCCATCCTGTATTAATCAGATGGGTTCTTAATATGATGACAATTGACCTTATTAAACAAGAAGGGCAGAGGGCAATTTGGACCAGATGAAGAGAAGATACAGAAACACAAAGGGAGTGAAAACAGAGACTCAGCGATGTGGCCTCAAGCCAAGGAAGCTACTAACCACCGGAAGCTCAAAGAGACAAGGAGTGGACTCTCCCCTAGACCACCTTTAGGGAGCACAACCCTATGACACCTTGATATCAGACTTTTGACCTCTAGAACTGTGAGATAGTACATTTTTATTATGTTAAGCCAAGTTTATGCTGATTTGTTACAGTAGGTACTGGAAACTAATACAGTTTACATTAAACCCTTTCTAGACTTCAGCAGTTAACTGCTTTTAACTGCATAAGCCGAAGTATTTTCAAATAGTCAAAGGTCCCAACATCCCACCACACGTTAAAGACCAAGGCACAAGACTTCCTTGCATGGAAGCACCGAAACCTTTCCATGTGGACATTTTCCTCTCCAAAACGTCTGCTCCTTTCTTTCTATTCAGTGTTTCCAGGTAACACACCAAATGATGCATTTGTGCAAGTACAACAGATACAACACCTTAATTACACCTAAGTATAGAGTTAATTAAGAACAAGATAAAAGAGCGAAGATGGAGGTCAAAATATTCCTGGTACTGACCTAACCCTGGCTTAACTGAATGAAATGATCCCATAACTGAACCCCAGAAATTACTAGTCCATAACTGAACTAGTAATACACAGAATGACAGAACAGAAGATACCAACTCTCACTCTCAAGGGAGAAAACAGAATTAGTTAAGACAAACATGCCCACTTAATTCTTTTCAAACTTCCTATATAAGACACTTGATCACCCTAGGGTGGAGTAAGTTAAGAAGCAGGGCTGAAATTATCCTAAGATCTCTCTTGACAGGATTGAAACATCAAGATGGGAAAAGACCATTCCGTCACTCTCCACCACCACCACTCCCAGCATTAAAAAATAATAGCCTACATTTACAATGTAAAACAAATCAGAAACTAGTTTAGTTCTGATTCACTCTTAGTATTACTAATAGCTAATCAGGAGGAGCCTTGTGCAAAAACATCTTGATTAGTTGCTAATAAAACTCTTTAGAGGCAGAGCCCTCCATATGCCTCAAAGGGAAGATGTAAACCTCTCATACCTCAGGATTTTCTCACCAAAAAGTCACACAATGTCTTTACTATTCCAGGCAAGTATAGCCTAGCCCTACCCTCATTCCTGCTTTACTTGGATTACCAATAAATATATAAATGGAAATAAAGAGGAGATATCAGGTAGAAATACATAAAATGGTAGGTAAAACAATGTAAGTGGAGTCAAGTACCACCACCATTCATTACAATAGAAGTGAACATTCAGCACCAACAGTAATGTTTTTTCCTGTTATACCTGGAAAGTGATAAGTCATATGTACCTACCTTTTTAAATTTACTCATATCTCATTTTTATGTTAACTACTGCATACCAAGTAACATGCTAAGGCTGCATCAATGGGTGAAGAAAAGGTAGTCCCTGGCCCCAAGGAATGTTGCCCAGAAGAAGCCCGAGGTATGTAAAACATCCAACTACAATACAGCGTAGCAAGCGAAACAGTCAGGTATGCCAAAGTGTAATGGGAGCAAAAAGGAAAATGTGATCACAACACTAAACAGAAGACAGCATAAAAGAGATAATATGTAAACTGAGTTTTGACAAATGAAGTGGGTTTTCCAGGTGCCCAATAGGGCAGAGGGAATTCTTAGAGGAGGGAAAAGATAGTGAATTGTTCATATAATCCTAGAAGAGAAGCAGGGAACAACAGAAGAAATACTTGGATACAGGCATCATGAATATTTGTATGTTTCATTTTGGCAAAGCCATTCTAATGGAAATTTTGAAGATCAACTATAGATGGGATAAACAGAGCTAGTAATTACAGGAGACACTAGAACCAATTTCTACTATAATCTACCCAAAAGAAACAAAATTATTTCAATGACAACACGGTATCACAGAAGGGGCTTTTTTTTTTTTTTTTTTTTTTTTAGTGTATTAGGTGTCACTTAAAATTTTGACTGCACACTGTACTTGCTTTGGGATCTTGAACGACACTCATAACTTCAGCTAGTCTCAGTATAGTGAGTGTATGTGATTACCTACATCTGTACCTGCAATGCAATCTTAATGTAAATTCAAGTTCAGGTCCAAGCCTAGGTTCTCTGTGACTGCTCTGGTTAATTCAAAAGCTCTCTTTCTCTTCTTCATCTGGCTTCTCTATGGAAATATCATGTCTATGACTTCTAGGTGTCTTTTGTTGTCTGGTTTTTAAATTGAAGTATAGTTGATTTACAATGCCATGTTAGTTTTAGGTGTATAGTTCAGTGATTAACTTATATATACATGCTTTATCAGGTTCTTTTCCATTAATAAGTTATTATAAAATATTGAGTATAGCTCCCTGTGCTATACAATAGATCCTTACAGGTTGTCTGCTCTATGCCTTCTTTGAATTACTGTAGCGCTTGTTGTCTGAATCATTTACAGGTTTCAATCACGTTATGACTGAAAACAAAAAATTTATATTTGCCCATGCCCTGGCCTGTACTTAAAAAAATGTGTTCATTGATTTCATATTCATTGGCTACATTTTAGACACCGTGTTAGCTGGTGGTTCCAGATGTTAGTAAAATACAGACGTTCCTGATCAGAAGGTCACAGTCTTTGTGGGAAAACAAACAAAAATAAACAATCTGTGTCTCAAACAGCTGTGTACTTCCCAAAGAGAACACACCTAGTTGGTACAGTAAATACATGTATCACAGAGAAGTGTATCAATAGCTATTTGGTGTTAATAACTTCAAATAACTGCTTTTCTATTTTGAAGACATAATGACCGTATTTCACCAGGAGCTCAACACCCCTCTGAGACTGAGGGCTTCACTTCCATCCTCACTCACCACATTGGTTTCTTATATGAAAATATACAAGTGTGTACATACTCTCCATTAAAAGGATTATCTGGCATGAATTTCTGACAGCATGAAGAAAAACTCAAGAGGTTCAGAATTCTAGTTCTGAGATGCATCCAAAAGTTCAGATGCCCTAATTCAACTTGGTTGACTGGAAACCAGAGCTGTAAATCTCACAAGAGCAGATGATCCTTTAAGAATTTCAAAACTTCCTGCTACTAATTAGAAATCCTAGAAGAATAGCTGCTTTTAAAATACACTGATAATATGCTTTACCGCTTAATATCCAGCAGCCTAGGTTTCAGTTAAGTGAGCTTCAGGAAAGAAGGAAACTTGTGGTTTAGTTGCATTTACTTTGGAGCCTCTGGTCAAAACATCTACTTCTGTGCTCAGCCATGTTTTCATTTTTAAAATAGAGGCAACTCTAAAAACATAGTTACAGAGATGGTGCACAGCTTCATGTGTCATTGTATTCATTTGTTTCAGAATACCAATAACATCGAACCTACTACTGCAAAGAGGGGGATGTTATTTGGTGTCATCTACATCAACATTCAGAAAACGAAGATCATGGCATCCGGTCCCATCACTTCATGGGAAATAGATGGGGAAACAGTGGAAACAGTGTCAGACTTTATTTTTGGGGGACTCCAAAATCACTGCAGATAGTGATTGCAGCCATGAAATTAAAAGACACTTACTCCTTGGAAGAAAAGTTATGACCAACCTAGATAGCATATTCAAAAGCAGAGACATTACTTTGCCGACTAAGGTCCGTCTAGTCAAGGCTATGGTTTTTCCTGTGGTCATGTGTGGATGTGAGAGTTGGACTGTGAAGAAATCTGAGCACCGAAGAATTGATGCTTTTGAAGTGTGGTGTTGGAGAAGACTCTTGAGAGTCCCATGGACTGCAAGGAGATCCAACCAGTCCATTCTCAAGGAGATCAGCCGTGGCATTTCTTTGGAAAGAATGATGCTAAAGTTGAGACTCCAGTACTTTGGCCACTTCATGCGAAGAGTTGACTCATTGGAAAAGACTCTGATGCTGGGAGGGATTAGGGGTAGGAGGAGAAGGGGACGACCGAGGATGAGATGGCTGGATGGCATCACTGACTCGATGGACGTGAGTCTGAGTGAACTCCGGGAGTTGGTGATGGACAGGGAGGCCTGGCGTGCTGCGATTCATGGGGTCGCAAAGAGTCGGACACGACGGAGTGACTGAACTGAACTGAACTGAATGCAACTCTGTTGAAATAAAGAAAAGGAAAGGGGTCTAGAATAGCTATAATTTTCCTGAGAACACAATTATTTTATGGTAAATCTGGGACAAGAATGCTGATCTCTTTGATTCCATTCCATCCTTCTTTCACTGGTATCTGAACAACCCAGAGAAATAAATGTGCTGTGTTCTATGTAACTGGTGCAGGACTTGGCAAGATTGGAATTGTAACACTATGTATGGAGAATTATCTGGAAATTCTTAAAAGTAAGTGAGATACATCCCAGGTATATAGAACACTATGTTTTATGAAAATTCTGTGGAATGAACTGAACTGGTAACTGAAGTGTGTGTGCTGCACTGCAGTTTCAAGTACATAGGGTGAATTCAGCATGAAATTCATTCAGCTGAATTTCATTCAGCATGAAAATTAACATCCAAACAAACTCTTCGTTGCTGAAAATGTCCAAAGCTGCTAGCTTCATCTTGTCGCTAAGGCATCTGAAAGAATCATGCTGAAGGACTTCTAACCACCCAAAAGTCCCATATCTGACTCAGTAAGTATCATTATACATTATGGGTATTTTTCTGAGTGACAGAGAACAATATCCTGGCTGAACATCCCTCTGCCATGACACAGAGATGATGGTCTCAAGCTATCTTGAAGATGTCGGAGCCCACTTTATCCATTGCTAATATTAACAGAGGACAAAACTTAACATTCTCTTTGCTCTGTATTTGTTAAATCACTTCTTGCCCTCATTAAAATAGATGGCCCATAATTGAGTCTGTAGTTTGTTTATCATTGGAAGCTGAACACATGTTTGTTGGTTTTATTAATGTCACAGGTTTCTGCTGCTGCTACTGCTGCTAAGTCGCTTCAGTCGTGTCTGACTCTGTGCGACCCCATAGACGGCAGCCCACCAGGCTCCCCTGTCCCTGGGATTCTCCAGGCAAGAACACTGGAGTGGGTTGCCATTTCCTTCTCCAATACATGAAAGTGAAGAGTGAAAGTGAAGTCGCTCAGTCGTGTCCGACTCTTGGTAACCCCATGGACTGCAGCCTACCAGGCTCCTCCGTCCATGGGATTTTCCAGGCAAGAGTACTGGAGTGGGGTGCCATTGCCTTCTCCGCACAGGTTTCTAGGGAGTGTCTACTCAAAAACTAGTTTGGTTTCACAGTTGCAAAAAAATTATGATATAATTTTGAACAAATTAAGCTCATTATAAAGGGAAGATACTGATACTTACTATAACCCTGTCCTTGAGAGGCTCTTGTAAAACACTAAATAAAGTAATAGAGTCATGCACACATGCATGGATTTTCAGTGATATCTGTGCACACTTAAAAAGAACTCTACACAATATATTATAAAAATCTTGATGCTGTGTGTCCCTAGTTCCCAGCTCTCTCATTAAAACTATCTAAATTAATAAGACCTTATCTATTAGGATAGCTATCAGAGTATTCCAAATTCTACTTCTTGTAGTACCCTGTCCCAATCATTTGCCTTCCTCTTTTCATTAGACCTCATCCAGAAGCCCTGGAGATTTGTTCATTAATTTATGTACATATTTAGTTATGTGGCCAATTTCTTAATCCCTTATCAAATTTCAGGCACCATTCTTCAGAATGTTTTATAGGTTGATGACACAGCAGTAATCAACACAGATGAATATACCCTCTCTTCAATTGAGGAGGCAGACAAAAATATACAAGCAAATATAAAAATATATAAATATGTAAATAAAAATTAAATAGATGCATAGAATAACTAGTATATCAGGTAAGTGCTAGAGAAAAAATGGAAAGCATGGTAGGGAGATGGAGATGGCTGATAGAAGGTACCTGCCACTTGAAATTAAGTAATAAATGAAGGCTTTATGGGGAAGATAAAATTTATCAAGGAATTTAAGGTGGTTGTGGAAGGGAGCAAGGTGCATATCTGGGGAATGAATATTACCAGCAGAGAGAACAGTCAGATGGAAAGAGAAGGACGCAAGAATGTGCCTAGAGTATTCAAGGAACAGAAAGGATGTCAGTTTGTGGGAAATAGAGTAAGCAAAGTAGAGAGGAGAAGGAACAAGTCAGGGAAGAAACAGAGGCCCAGATTTCTAGGCCTATGGAGGCACTCTGAGGACTTTGCTTTCCGCTTGCAGTAAGCCACTGAAGAGATCTGAGCAATACAATCTGATTTATGTTTTAACAGGATCTCTCTGAATGCCCTGTTGATTAGAAACAGCAAGAGAGTAAGGACAAGCTCCAGAAGACTAAGAGCTGACTCAAAGACATGATTTACTAAAAAAAATGCACCTCTTACTCAGTGACAATGGAGAGCAGGGACTGGCAAATAACTGCTCACAAATCATTGAGCTCAGCCTGTCTTTTTATGACCGGTGAGCTAATACTGAGCCTCACAATTTGAAAGGCTGCTGAAGAAAGAGGAGGAGAAGAAGCTACAGAAACTGTATACGGCCCAGCAAGTCTAAGATACATATTTAAAAATCCAAAAAATGTTTTCCAACACCTGATGTAAAGTATCTGGCTGGTAGTAGGTCCACAACAAAGTTGGGAGGAGGAGTACATGAGTGAATTAGCTGCTGAAAATATCGTCAAGTGACAGGTATCAGGAAACATTTACGGCTTCACCCTTAACCTTCAAAAATGATGTTATTTTCATTGAGCTGTTGAAAAATATAATCTAACTTTCAAAACAACAAATCAGAAAGCATCTTCTCACACAAGCAAGGTCATAAATCACTGTCAAGGAAAACTGAAGTAGCAACAAATCAATTACAAAAAACATTTTTATGGACTTTTAAACTTTAGAAAGCATTTGTGTGTTCATTATCTAATGTAATCCTCAAATAAATTCCATGAAATAGTTATTATTTTCCCATTAGAAATTAGAAGGCAATGGCAACCTGCTCCTGTACTCTTGTCTGGGAAATCCCATGGACAGAGAAGTTTGGTGGGCTACAGTCCATGGGGTCGCAAGGAGTCAGACACGACTGAGCAACTTCACTTTCACTTTTCACTTTCATGCACTGAAGAAGGAAATGGCAACCCACTCCACTATTCTTGCCTGGAGAATCCCAGGGACGGAGGAGCCTGGTGGGCTGCTGGCTATGGGGTTGCACAGAGTTGGTACACAACTGACGCAACTTAGCAGCAGCAGCAGCATTAGAAATTACCACATACTAAGTCCTTAGTGATTACCCAAAAAAAGCTGAAATCTTGAGTTGTTACACCTATTAATGCCAAGGGCTTTTTTTTTTTTTTTTTCCTATAGGAAGGTTGGATGCTAAACTGACCGGGATTTTCAGCTCAAGATGGCAGACTAGGAAACATATTTACTTTCTATTCCTTCTCAAACCGTTTTTAAATAAAAGTGTAGAAATATCAAAGTTAATAAGCCAATAAAAGCCAAGAAGTTGTGGAAGTCATCAACTACAGAAAGATTTCAACATATTTCTAGAAGGCAAAAAATGAAACAGAGTGATGAATAAAATAATTAAGGAAAGATTGTCCTAAGAAGGGTCTGCACAAAGCCAGTCAGCTTTTGGTGAGTTCTGGTTTTAGTAAAGGGCAAGGAAAGACGAGGAGCTAAAAAACAAGGAAATTAGAGTTATTTTAGGGAAAAAAAGTTACTTGAATGAGCTCGAGAGACCACTCAGCCTGATGCCATATTAATTCATGGATTACAATGGATTGTTGGTAAGCAAGACAAGAAAGCAAGGAAGAAACAAAAATCAAGAGATTGTTCCTTACTGAACTTCTCAAACGAGATCAAGGAATTATGGTTAAATGCCACAGCTGTAAATCATTTCTGCTCCTAGAGAGGTCAGGTAGAGCTTATGATATTTCTCGCTTTTTTCAGACATAATTTAGGTCTGAGAAAAAGCTTTTGTGTCCTCCAATCTCGAATCTTATTGGGGATGGAAGTCCAAATTTGCTCTGACATACTATAAAAAGAATCTGAAGAGCAGAGGGCAAAACTAATTTATAATATATGAATTATGTCCAGTGTTATTTTAAATAGATTTTAAACTAAAATATATAAATAAAGTTTCACTGATCAATACAATTCTGGGTTCTGAAATCTCTACATGTCACATGCCTGATGTGTAACACACAACGTCAGCCCAGGAGAAAGAAAACACTCCAATGAAGTAAGCCAAAGAAACAAGATTCAAACTCAATAAAGCCATGTTAGACTAGGATTTTTAAGTTCTTTCCTATTATTTTGAAGCTTCTACCTTGTGAATAATAACGTTTCCCTTGTCCTAGACACCCAAGAGTGTGTCTTCTCTCCTGGGCATAGGAATCTCTAGAATTATACATAGTAGTAAAGAGTGTCCCAAGCTGACATGCTGACAGTGACCAAATTGTACTATTTTAAACTGACACAGGGCTCCACTATGAAGCTGCAATAAATGATGTATTTGCTTTCTAGACATGAATGAGTCGCCTTACTGAACATACTCCAGGAAGGCCATCCATAGAAACTGGCTTCTAATCCATACAGAATAATTCACTGGTAAATTTCTTTCAGGAAAGCCCACGATTTATCTAGGCTATGATCTTTATATATCTGGATCCTTCAAACTAGACTAAAGGGGAAACCTCCGCTGGTGCTATGCTCACAACTGGTGGTCCCTAACCTGCATCTTCTGAGATCAGAACCCAGTGCACTAGGGGATCAGTTCATGAACTGAGCAAAAGAAAACCTTCTACAGGGTAGGATATAGGCTCATTATAGGTATGACACTTGGGGCTAAGTGCCATAAGGAGTACAAGAAAAGAACAATACATGAAGCATGTATGACAAGGAGGCACCACAGCCCAGAGCAGGCTTGGTTCAAATCCTGGCTAAGCCATTACCATCTGCACACCCTGAAGAACAGTCTAAAGTTTAACTGTTGTACCAAATTTCTAAAAGAAGTGAAGAAAGAGCCTTACCTGCCAGGAAGGGAGGTTGTGGGGTGCAGCATCCGGCCAGGTGAGGGCTCTGCATTCCCTGCCGGCTGGAGATGATGGCAGAGTAGCAGCAGTGGAGAAGGTGCTCCTGGCTCCAGGCTTCACTGTGAAGCTGGGAAGGTCCCCATAGATGCCAGACCGCCCCCCCGACGGGGTTGGCGGCTCCTGCACTCAGCTTTGCACAGGCCTCTGAGACCCAGGCAGGGAAGGGCTGACCGATCCAAATGCAGGCACCAAGGTGGCTGCATGATGAGGTGCTAGACAGGATGACCTCTGGAGAAGGCCCTCACAGTCCTGAGCAGTCTCTGCATGGTGGCCCATCTGGTGCCAAACACCTGCCACCCCCAGTGGGAAGTCTAGGCTGCTAGAGAGCTCAGGAGAGGTCATGCGCCGGGGCCCCGCCCTTTGCCCCACCCTTTGCCACTTGCAGGCGCCCAGCACAGTTTCTCTGTGATGCCTATACCATGGACACGTCACAAGCGCCAGGCTGAGGACTCCTTCCTCCAGTGCGTGTTTGACCACGAGAGGAGTCAGAAGCTAGGGAGACGCTCTCCCAGTTTCACACTCTATTCTCAGGGCGTTTGGCGCACAATCTGTCCTATATGGGCAATTTACTGTGTAAATTTGTTTCCAGGCTCTGCCGCCGGCCCCCGCCGGGCCGACGCTCGCTGGTTTTGCCCTCTCGGGATGCCATCACATCTGGCCGGGGCCACCACGCTGCTCCGGCTCCTGCTTTACACCCTGTTCACAGGCTGCACCAGGATCAAGTGCCTTTATCGTCCAGCTTTTACATCGCGCCGCAAAGGCGTTACCCCATCCAGCAGGCTGTGGGCATCGTACCCCTGGTGAACTTGAGGAACTCGCTGAAGAAGAAGCCCGTCTTGTCCACTCGTAATTCCATGATGTTCGGACCTTCGAGAACCATCAGAATTCCTCCACTTGGGCGCAAAATTACTCTCCTGCATTCACTGCCTGAGCTACCTGCCCAGGTAGTTGAGGTTGGGAAGCCGGTACCAACCGGTCACCTCCCACTTCCTTGCGCAAAGGAGAGTGAGGCGATGGTCCAAGAAGAGCCCAGGGAAGGCATGACAAAGGAGGAAGGTCACCCAGAGCCCGAAGGAGAGGACAATGGAAAGAGAAGTCCGTACTGCAACAGGGACATGACAATGACACCCGGGCCCCAGGAGACCAGCGGGGTCCTCACGTCCCTCCGGTGCAGTCCTGAGCCTCCAAACCACCTTCTGGTGCGCCCAGAAAGCAACTTCAATAAGAAAGCCCAGGTGCCTCGGATGAACTCTCCCTCCGAAAGCCCCGCCATCTGCTTAGATGGCACTGCTGGAGACCGCCAGCCTCCCTCGCAGCCTGGCCCCGTGGCCACGGTGCTCTCTGCCCCAAGTCCGTGCTGCAACCTGCTGCCCGAGAGGCCAATAGAAGTGCTGGGTGAAGACCACACACCCAGCTCGCCAGAGTCACTGATGTCTGGGAAGGCGCTGCGGCGTGAACAACCTTCAGACACCCCACGGAGCAGCTCTTCTTCCCTGGGATCTGCCCGCAGTAGGCACCCCCTCAAGCGGAAGACACCCCTGCCGCTGTTTCTGCCCCTGCCGCCACTGCTGCCGCCACTGCCACCACCGCTGCCTCTGCCGTGGGGTCGCAGTGACCTTCCTCCGCCTCCGAAGCTTCCAGGCATGACTCTCGCCAAAGCCTGGGGCACCCTGAAACAAAACATGGGGCGTCAGCGGAACAAAATCCTGAAGGATGCAAGGAAGGCCATGCGACGCCGCACTGCCCCTCCGCCTGCCCCAGGGACCACACCTTATATGGGTCAGGAGGCAAGATACACAGCCCCCGTGTCCTCTCATTCTGTTGCTGCTGCAGATTCTCTTCTTCCTCCAGTTTTCAATCCCATTGTGGGAATTACCCTTAAGGAGGATAAAGGCACTCAGTGTTCAGTCGGAACAACACCACCTTTTATTTCTGACCTCTCCACACCTCTGAGCGCCCCAACCCTCTCCTTCCAGCCACCCTCCTACCAACATGAATCCCCAACACCCATGTGTGTAGATTCTCCCCCTCCCATCACTCCCCGTTCTAACTGAGCAGCCCCTCACTTCTGCTGCAGCCTCTTTTGCCACCACAGTCATGGCATCTGCAAGTGTGCCCTCCTTCAGATTCGGGCATCACTGACATGGACACTACTACCCCTTCGGAAGCTATAATTTTTCAGTCTCCCCCAGGTATTGGGGTGGAGCAGACACACACTGCAGAGAGACCAGACACCACCATCCCATTGGTGCTCATGGTCTCCTGCCATGCTTCAATTTTTAACTATCCCTTTGCCTCCCAAAACAACCCTCAGCCCACATTTGCGACCACTGATGAGCAAAAGAGAGCCTCTGTCTTGCCCAGTCCCCGATCTGGGGCTCCTGCTGCCATCTTTCCCAGGCCCCCACCTGGGGATCAGGCTGCTGTCTTCCCGGGGCCCCCACCTGGGGATCAGGCTGCCATCTTTCCCAGGCCCCCACCTGGAGATCAGGCTGCCGTCTTCCCCGAGCCCCCACCTGGGGATCAGGCTGCGATCTTTCCCAGGCCCCCACCTGGGGATCAGGCTGCCATCTTTCCCAGGCCCCCACCTGGGGATTAGGCTGCCGTCTTCCCCCGGCTTCTAACTGGGGCTCCAGCTGCTGTCTTCCCCAGGCCCCCACCTGGGGCTCCAGCTACTGTCTCCCCTGCCCCCCGCCATCTAAGGCTCTGGCTGCTGTCTTGCCCAGCCCCCCACCTAGGGCCCCGGCTGATATGTCCCTTGGTCCCCCATCTACGGCCTTGGGTCCTGTCTTCCCCAGCCCCACTATCAAGGACTCCTGCCGGTGTCTTCCCCATCCCTCCATCTAGGGTTCTGGCTGCTTCTCCCCTGGGCCCCCATCTACGGCTTTGGGTCCTATCTTCCCGCCCCCCCCCCAGGGCTTTGGCTGTTTCCCTCAATCCCCAAATCCTGCCTCAACCAGCCCCCCAACTATGGCTTCAGCTCCTGTTTCCCCAACCTCTCATCTATGGCTTCAGCTCCTGTTTCCCCCAACCTCTCATCTATGGCTTCAGCTCCTGTTTCCCCCAACCTCTCATCTATGGCTTCAGCTCCTGTTTCCCCCAGCCCCCCACCTATGACTTCAGTTCCTGTTTTTCCCAGCCCCCCACCTATGGCTTCAGCAGTTATCTATGCTCCAGCAGATAGCATCTCTACAGATGTCAAACCAGTCTTTGACACTGATGCTATGCACACAACACCTCCTCCTCAGACTGTTATTTTTCAGTCTACCTCTGACTCCAAGGCGAACCATTACCCATATCACACGGCTGTTCTTGGTTCTGAGAACACAGCACCCAGTGGTGGCAATGCCTGGACACAAGCCTCAACTTATTTACCTGTGGATTTGGTCAACAGAGGTACCCATGTTTCAAGTGAAGCTTGAAACCCAGAAGCTTGGCCCCAGAACTCACCATTCAGCCCACATCTGGGGCCAACAATAGGAAGAAGCCTAACAAGTCTATTCCGCTGGGAAACCCATTAGCCCTAGAACGAGATAGAAAGCTAACTTCTTCAGCAGTCCAGCCACCCAGAGGAAGCATAATGGATTCAGGCTTGCCAGATCCCCTGTCTGCCACCACCACCATCAACATGCAGCCGGCCTTTGTCTACAACTCAGGTATTTCCCCTGGGATGTATCTGCTACTACTGGTTTTGGAGCGGATACCACAGTGCCCGGTCCTGGTGCCCAGTACTGGAGACAGTAGCTTGCTGTCTGGTAGTACTGTATCAGGCCCACTGTTGATGGGACCTGCAGCCTCTATGGGAGGCTGGTGGGAGTTTTGAGGTTGGTGTGAATGCCCTAGGCCTCACTTATTCAGAAGCATCTGGCCCACCTAACTTTTGGACAGAACTGTGTGGGGCACCCAGCACCACGTGTGTTCCTACTGTGGGCCAGATCACCTGGGAGTCATCTCACTGCAGCACGGCTGCTGCAGTAGGAAGGGCAGGCCACCATCCCAGCATCCGGGCACATATCTGCTTTCAACTTGAAGCCAAATGCTTGGGTTCTACCTGAGCTGAATCCAGGTGGTAGCGTGATGGCAGGGGACACCACCATCCTTAGGGTTAGAGGTCGGGGTGTTACCACTTCCCATCGCTGCACCCAGGACCCACATGAGTGTAGAAAATCTACAGTTACAAATCCCATCACCATGGAGAAGAAATTTGTGTTAAGGGACAAGTTAATTTCCACTTTCCACCAGAGCAACAATGCATCCATTGGATTTGCAAGTGTGAGACCCACCCCTGGCTTGGAACCCACCTGTCCAAGATGCAAGTGGTGGTGGTATAGGAGGGAACAACATCATTCCCAGGATTGGAGGACCTGGTATCCACACTTCCCATCAGTACAACTGGGGCCCACCTGGTCGATACACCATGGGTGGAACACATGGGAGGTGCAACATCTCATCTAGGATGGGAGGCCCCAGTGTCAACACCTGCCATTGGACTTGGAACTCATAAATGCAAAGCACAGAGGGGGTGATGGGGGACAGCACCACACTTGCTATGACTGGGTACACTTCTGGTGTTCCATTCACACAAAGCACCCAGGCCTCCCCAGCCCAAACCCACATGGCACGATGGGGGATAGCACCATATATATTTAGAGAGGAACTTCTATGCTCAGAACACCTGGGACCCCAACTCAGGGTACCCCTCTGACTTTGGAGGAGCACAGTGTTGTGTTTAGTGGCTCCTGGTCAGGGAAGCTGGCGTCTGTGCTCTGGGTCTGGTACTTTCATCACCTGCCTGAGATTTCACTGGAGCATTAGCGAACTTCTTTCTTCTCTGAAGTAACTCAACAAATAAAGAGCATATCTTGTTCTGCAGATCCTGTGCAACGATGAACGGGCTTTGCTGGAAAACGACTCTACCCACTTAAGTGAAACTGTTAACCTGTTTCCTTCCTACCACGAGCCAAAGGACCACATTCTCAGCGGAGTGCAGGAGTATGTGTGTGTTGTATGTGCACGGGTGAGGGATGTGGGTGTGTGTGTGCTGCAAGGTGAGAAACACATAAGCCCAGTGCAAAACTACATACCAGACTTGAGAAGTTCCATTTGGAGGATGGAAAATAACCTGCATGTATCATCCACTGTGACATCCCTGGTTTGACTGTAAACTTGGCCAACCCAAACTTCTGGCTATTTTCCCTACACTTGGAACTGGCAGAGTGCCCACTGCTATCTTTAGCTGCTTCCTCTCTCCCTATCCATTTGCCTCAATGGGCTCTTATCTTTCCCAGATTCATGTACAAATATGTATATATGTAATTTATATATATATATATAAACTTATTCTTATTAATCTACTACTGTTTATGTGTCTTTACTCACTGATATATATGAGTCATGATGTGTTGAGGCAGACGAGGTTGCAAAGTTTTCTGGGTCCCAGTGACTGGGTTGCAGAGAGAGCACACATTATGACCATGTGAGCTGACTCCTGAAATCTGCTTTGAGTGTAAGGAGTAACAGTCCAGGAAGAACTAAGGTCCAGAGGAGGGAGAGACAGGGCAACTCATCCTTGCTTCTCTATATCTCTCTCTCTCCCCACCCCTACCACCCCACACTACTCTAACCACACTAAAGGCTAGATAATCCCTGATGTGTGAAGAGGAAACACACTTTATGGTTTTAGTTTTTGAAAATGTTTAAATGTCTCTTTTGTGCATCTTTTTTATCCAACTGAGACTTAAGCCAGTCATCTTTGTGCATTCCTACTTCAACCGGAGAGGATGAATTTTGTATCCAGGTTCATGTGTCTGGCGAAACAAAGGAAAAGTCCATGCCTGCTCTGTAATTGTTGAAAATTTAAGTTTATTTCAAGTTTATCATACTGCTTAAAGTATCAAAAAAGATTCTCTTCAATAACTGGCTTGGCCCTGAGATAGGCTGCTAAAATACCAAACATAAGAGTTACAACTGTGTCCAGTTCTTACAGACCCTAGAGTTCTGCTGGGCCTCTATTAGGTTCAATAAAAGCAAATTTCCTGACTCTGTGTAGCCTATCTTTTAGTCAGAGGGGAGAACAGAAATCAATGTAAATTATCTGACAAGTTGGCGTTGTGGTTTAGTCACTAAGT
Source organism: Capra hircus (assembly GCF_001704415.2). NCBI lineage: Eukaryota > Metazoa > Chordata > Mammalia > Artiodactyla > Bovidae > Capra > Capra hircus. Next base: position 56,088,147 of record NC_030815.1, on the reverse strand, counting down.
TTTGTCAGACTCTTTGCAACCCCAGGGACTGTAGCCCACCTGTAGGCTCCTCTGTCCACAGGATTTCCCAGGCAAGAATACTGGAATGGGTTCCCATTTCCTTCTCCAGGGGCTCTTCCTGACCCAGATATCAGACTAGGTCTCCTGCATTACAGGTGGATTCTTTACTGACTGACTCACCAGGGAAGCCTAGTAACAAACGCAATAGAGATTAAGCAGTATATGGGAAATTGACCTTGTGGGCAGAGAAACAAGGTTTTCAAGTTAAACAGTAGACAGGATAAGTCTTACTGGGAAGGTGCAATTTGAACAGTGTAGAGGGAGGCAACTGAATCAGATATACAAGGAAGAAGAATTCCAGATAATGGGAATAACCTCTCCAAGGCCCAGAAGAAGGATACCAGTGTCCTCAGGGAAAAGCTAATAAATAATGTGGCTGGAATAGAGTCCGAAAGCAGGAAGGGAGAAGGAAAGGAGGATGGAGAAGTGGATTGAATTGTGGCATCATCATTTATTGATTGTGTGATCCCAAAGTTAATTCAACCTTCAAGTGTTTCAGTGATTTTCCTATGGCCAATTTACCTCACACGAGTTTTAGAAGGATAAAATAACACAGGGAAGTGAATTATAAGCCACTATTATTATTCTACACATAAAGACAGATAGAAACAGATATAGAGAGTTAAGACTGAATTCTTTTGTCCCCCTCCACAGATTCATATACTGAAGCTCTATCCCCTTATGTGTGATGCAATTAGGAAACGGAGTTTTTAGGAGGTAACTAGGTTTAGAAGAGGCCATGAAGGTAGAGCTGTCATGATGGGATTAGCTCTTATAGGAAACAGAAAAAAACACTGGAGCTTTCTCTCTCCACCATGTGAGGAGGACACAGCAGAAGACGGCCATCTACAAGCCAAAAATGAAGGACTCACCTGGAAGCAGATCTGCCTGGATCTTAGACTTCCCAGAAGTGTGAAACGTCTGTTGTTTAAGCCACCTAGTCTATGCTATTTTGTTATAGCAGCCTGAGCAGACTAATACAGGTAGGTGAGTAGGGAAAGGATGATTGACAGATACATAGATAGAGATAGAGCATGCATATGTATACTTAATGAATTACTTCAAGTGTCTTCACCAGGCAATTCAAATAGGAGATTCCCATTTTAAAGGAAGCATAAAAAGGCTTGCGTTCATGAAGTATACAGATGGGAAAATATGGTAACTCCAGCCTAAAAATGCACAGCACTGAGCCTAATGCAATATTTCTGAGATTAGTCCCACAAAAACAAAGAACACCATCACAGAGAGCCCGACAGCCTCCTCCCGGCACCCTGCCGCCTGATTCATTTACTCTAAGTTGTTTGTTACAACTCCAGAGGATCAAAGCTTCTGCTCCCTGACTTTAGAGACTCTCCTTCCCTTTGTTGTCAGGACGGCCTCCCAAAAGCAGGGTTGAAATCCAGTTTGCTTGAAATAGTTCCACACCTTCTCTCGGCCTTGCTGGCAATATTACCAGGGACAATTTTTAAATTTTAAAATTTATAATGCTTTGCATTAAAAAAAAAAAACTTCAAAGCTGAAAAGAACAATTCTGATAAGGCAAGCACTTAACAAATGTATGAGATGTAAAGATGACTTTGAATTTCACGTTTTAATGCATTTACACCGTTGAAGCTATTTCTAAACAAATAGAAATATCTTTATGAAAATAATATGTGGACATGATAGCATTTCAAATACAGAACAACTTTTCTAACCCCAGTTCCCCTCTCCAGAGACAGTTTTTGGCCACATGAATGTTACCCCCATAATTCTAAACGTTGTATTTATCTGCTGTATCCATTGTAGATCGATTTTAGCACCCTAACATGAGGCAGGAAGATAAACCCCTACCCTCACTACTCCTCATCCCTCTTCCTTTCAATACATCATATTCATTTCATTACTTACGCCGCTTCTCTTCCGTAATGCCATGCGATTTTTGCTGGCTTTTACGGAAGGGAGAAGTGGTAGCATAGTGGCTAAAAGCCTTGGTTCTGGAGATGGACCACTTGGCTTGGAAGCTTTGTTCTTCAGGTTGTTAGCTCTGCAATCCTGAGCAATTTACTCAACCTTCCTGGGCCTCTGTTTCCTCACCTGTACAATGAGGAAATGGATGATCACCACCACTGCATGGAGTTGCTCGTGATGATGCAAATAATAACACATTTGCCGCCTTCAATGTCCAACACACAGAAGCTCTCAGGAAATATTAGCTATAGTACATAGCTACAGTACTCCCTTTCACTCTAATCCCGTCCTTTTCTTTATGCCTGTGACTGCTTGTGCCCCCAGTTCTGTCTTTCCCCTTGTACAACTCACCTTTTGTCAATAGCATGTTTGCTTTGTTGACCTGTGATGATAATATTTACAATTTGTTATGCAATCACAACACAGTGTCCTGTGTTTTATTTACAGGTTGATGCTATGGGTTGAAAACCAGTAAGTTAAATTAACCAAGTTCTGCTCAGTCCTGGGGACAACAGTATGGTAGAACTGTATTTTCCTCTCCGTAGGCATGATGCTCCTACTTCTGTCTCTAACATCAACTGTTTAAACTGATGCTTTATTTCAGTTTGCTTTTTCCTTCAACTGCTATTTTCTCACTAAATTTCATTACTTTTCCTAAAATTTGACCCACCTTCTTTTGTTCTCCTTGCACCATTTTCCCAGAATAAACTATTTTTTAAATGTTCAAACTGAACACTGTTTCCTTGCCTGGATCCCCTCCTTTTTCAGAATCCTTGTCCCTCCTCCTCCTCAGTTTGGAAGCTGTAAGACCAAAGTAAGGATAAGATCCTGAAAGAAAAGAGACCAAATTGCTTTCAGGTCAGACTGGAAATAATGACTAGTTACTAATCATGAAAACTGCATAATTATAGCCCCATCACTCTTAATTTCCTTGCTTTGTGGGAGAGTTAACAGTTTGGATTTCAACGGTACTTCAGGTAATTATGAGCCAGGTAGTCCTTATTCCATATTGTGCCCAATACTGGTCTAGGCCACAAGTGAGATCTCACCTAGGGCCTCTTATATTTCTTAAGATTAGAAATTTTGTATGGAACTTCAGGCTAAAACTCTAGTTATTACTAAGCAGGGCATTTTCCCTGCATATATCTCTTAAGAATTAGAAGGTGGCTTGTAGAAGATTTGAGAATTTCAGACTCAAGGATGCATGTCTTCCTCGCGCTAAATATTTTCTTCTTAGAGATCCAGAAACAGCCATTGACTGTGAGGAGCCCACCCAGGCCCTCCCTGGACCAGTCACTGCTGTGTACCCAGGGTGATGGGATGCAATGGGCTGCCTGAGCAGCAGTTCATCCTTTGCCTGAGACAGAGCTAGGCGTGGTCCTCTCAGCAGTCCCGGGACAGGAATGTTGCCCAGATGCACCTTTCAGGCTCAGAGAATGGCACAGGTGCTAAGTGTTGAGCCATAATATGGATCTCCTGTATTTGTCCACGGTTGGAAGGCTGGGAGAGACAGGAAAACAAAACAAACTTGAAAAACAGAGCCAGTCTTGAAAAGCTGTCTCTCTGACGTAAATGGTACCTTTGTCTTAAATTCACACTAAGCTGGAGATCATACACCTTTGTTTTTCAAATTGGCAGATAATTGTTTTACAATGTTGTGTTGGTTTATGCCATACAACAAAGCAAATCAGTCATAATTATATATATATATATATATATATATATATATATATATAAAATTGAACCTGCCTCAGCCCTCCCGTCACACCCCTCTAGGTCATCACAGAGCACCAGGTTGGGCTCTCCATGTTATACAGCAGCTTCCCACTAGCTTGCTATTTTACACATGATAGTGTTTATATGTCAACGCTACTTTGTAATGACATGGATGGACCCAGACACTTTCTTAGAAGTAGGTTTACAGAAAATGGAGGACAAATGAAAGTTTATGTCCAAAGAGATGGGGATTTGTGGGGGGGGGGGGGACAGTGAGGTAAAAGGTGCAAAACATAAGCTCTAGTTTTAATTTGCTACTGGACTAGCCCAGGCTGTTGTACAGAAATTTGGAAACACTAAACGTGGTGAAATAGCCACATGGACAATTGTTCAAAAATACTTTTCTGTTCCCCTTGAAACAGAATGATTTTATTGATTTCATCAAATACATACCTCAAAGTTATGACAGAAAGTTGAATAAGTTATATGCTTGGAATCGCATTTATTATTATTACCAAGAACAATTACAGTGCTTACACTGTAACAAGTACTATTTTAAGTGCTTAGCAAATATCAAACTAATTTAATCCTCACAATTGCAATCTTGGGTAGGCATTATTTATAATACTATTATTTTTTGTATTTTAGTATTATACTATTTTATTTATTTATTATTTTACTATCTTTAGTATTATTATAATATTATTTATTGTTTTGAAACTGAGGCTCAGAGAGGTTAAAGAGCCTGTCCAATGTCATACAGTAAGTAGATGGCAAAAAAACCAAGATTAAAACCAAACCATCTATACATTCATCACTTGGCTATGTCACCTGATTATGAGTTGTGTTTAAAGAAGGGACTAAAATGACAAGGCTCAACTAAAAGGAAAAGGGAGAAATGAGAAAATGAGTGATCCTAGAAGCTAGAGGGGATTTAGGCTCAGGAATTTCTGATGATGAGGTTCTGGAACTAACAACAAGAACTTACTGGGAATATTAATTTGGAGTAGTATCTGAATCCATTGAGAAATGACTTTGTTTTCTTTAAAATTTATAAAGACCAGTTGGATGAAGAGTCATGAAGGAAAGGAAAAGAATAAGGTGGCTTAAGTAACATCTTAAGTGACCTCTTCCCTCTAATTAGGGCTTCCTGGGTAGCTCAGTTGGTAAACAAACTGACTGCAATGCAGGAGACCCCAGTTCGATTCCTGGGTTAGAAAGATCCCCTGAAGAAAGGAGCCAGACTACCCACCCCAGTACTCTTGGGCTTCCCTGGTGGCTCAGTTGGTAAATAATCCATCTGCAATGTAGGAGACCTGGGTTCAATCCCTTGGTTGGGAAGATGCCCCTAGAGCAAGGCATGGCAACCCACTTCAGTATTCTTGCCTGGAAGATCCCCATGGACAGAGGTGCCTGGGGGGCTACAGTCCATGGGGTCACAAAGAGTTGGACATGGCCGAGCAACTTTTACTTTCTTTCTAACTAATAGAGGTGAGAGGACCTGTGGAGAAGGACAGAGCTCTCTCTACCAGCTGTCTAGACATGTTACCAGGATGAACAAGGAGATAACTGGCAACCACAGTACTGGATGTGATGATCCCGCAAATCCAAGGATTCAGGTTTTTAAGAATGGCTTATGATGGCATACCTGCTGCACGCAGATATGCCACTAAGTGCGCTTCCAGGCACACATTTTAACTGGGGTAATAGTTCTTAAGAGGTACACATTCGTTTGCTATGGCTGCTGCAATATTACTACAAACTTGGTGGCTTAAAACAAAACACATTTTCTCATGGTTCTGGAAGACAGCAGTCCAAAACCAGTTTCACTGAACTGAAATCAGGAGTTGGTAGGATCATTCATGTCCCCTCCAGAGGCTCTAAGAGAGAATCTGTTTCCTTGTCAGCATTCCTTGGTTTCTGGCTGCATCAATCCAAACCCAGCTTCATCATCACTTTCTCTTTGGAGTCAAATCTCCCTCTGCCTCTCTCTCATGAGAACACCAGTGATGACTTTGGGCCCATCCAGGTAGCCCGGGATAATCTTCACGTCAATAACCTTAATTTAATTCCATTAGCAAAATCCCTTCTGTCATTTAATGTGACATTCACAGGTTCTGGGCATTAGAATGTGGACATTCAGGGACAAGGGTATTATTCAGTCTACAACAAGGTAGAGAACTCTTATTTTTCTCAGATGCAGGAAATGAAGTTTAGGGAAGCAATTTTTCCCAGGTTTTACAATTTCCAGAGTTAAGATTTAAATCCTGGCAGTCAGAGTTTAGGACACACTCTAAACAATTTCAATCTGTGTCCTTAACTACTGCATACTCCTTGGTTAAGAGTCACACATAGGTATCAAGACCCAATTGAATAAAACATGATGTACTGTCTCCTCTTTCACTTGTTTATTTCTGAATCTGGCCCAGAGCAGAAGAGTCCAGAAAATTGTTAAGCAGGTTTACTAAGAGAAAGCATTTACTGTTTGATTTGCACTGATTAATGAAAGGTTGCCTTTTTTTTTTTAAATAGAATATGCCACCAAGTAGTGTTATCACCAGTTTATATATTTAAACAACCAAACAACAACAAAAAACTACAGATGCAAAGGTGTCAGGGACATGTCTAAAGGCATCCTGCTGGAAAAAGAGCTGGTACCAGATGCCGAGACCCAAATTCAGCCCATCCAGTCTTGATTAAGCACCTATTCAGTGAGATTGTGGCTCACCACCCAGCACCTGAGTCTTTATATCCCAGCTTCAAGATGGAAATTAGTTGAGGGATCACAGACACTTGTACTAATCACTAATTCATAATCTGCTAACCCCTTCCTTTGTGGAAGAGAACTTGGCATTTCTAAAATCCTTTTCTGCCTGAGAGCGAGCAGAGCAGCCCTTGCTCCTTTGGCCATGACCTACTGTGCTTTGAAAAGGTGATTTGGCAAGTGCAGCTGCAAACGCATCTCCAATATCACACATCTATGGAAAATTCCAGCCAGGTTTTAGACCCAGTCACAGTACATTTTTCTGAGGATCAGTAATGATTTGCTGAGGATCAGTAATGCTCTCCGTACGCTAGCTGACAAGGGCATGATCTCTGTGCTTATTATATTCCATTTGTCAGCTCCTCTCTGACACAGTTGTCCACAGGATTCCTTAGGAATATTTGAGTTATTTAGGCACTATTTCAGGAGTTGCTCCTGCCTGTATCCTCTCATTTCTTAATCAACATTTCCCAGTTGAGACCATAAGTAATTCAGCTGAGGTGGGTTATGAGAGGCATTCTTCCCTACTCAACTTCATTGGAATCTACACCCTGTACATCTGAATCTCCACGCCCTGTAAGTTTCACACGCGTGACATCACATACTCCCCATCATCACTATTTTCAGGACTTGGGACCACAACGGTGACTAGCAAGTTCATCAGCCTTTCCATTTCTCTCCCTTTTGATTGTTTAAGAGTGATTTGCCAGAGACTGTGCATTTTGATTTTTTGCAAAGCTCAGTGGTCTAGAGACAATACTAGAATTCTGCCTTGGAGAAACACACATTCTGCTAATTGTTCTCTCTCTCTTGTAGAACAGAAAAGAAACTCATCCAACACAGTTATTCAAGGTTTACCTGTGTCCATTGCTAAGGATTTGGATAAGACTGGTAATACTCCTGGCGTGCTGCGATTCATGGGGTCGCAAAGAGTCGGACACAACTGAGCGACTGAACTGAACTGGTAATACTCCATATTTCCTACTGGAAGATACTTTGCATTCCATAAAATTAAATCCACACCATATGAGAAATTTAGTCTAACCTCTCATCTATCGATTCATGAGGTTTGGCTCACTGAGATTTCCTCCCTCATTCTATTGTGAAGAAAAGGAATTGTTGGCCAAAGACATTGTCACATGTTTATGTTTCCAAGTTTGCCAGTTATCTTTAACTCTATTTGGGTTGCCTTTTGCTATGCAGAATTCTTTCATTTTTATGAAGTCAAAGCAACTCTCTTTTTCTTTATATCTCAGTTTCACATTCTGCTTAGAGAAAGACTTCCACATAACAAGATATGAGTTCTCATCCTATAGGCCTCTAGGTATTTATTTCTTACCATGGAACATTACTCAATGTATGCTATACAGGCAGTCCTCACTCTGAACAGTTTGCTCATGCATGAATTTCAGTTACCATTATTTAATTAAATAATGCCTGTCCCCCAACAGAACAAATTTCAGATACCAGCATGTATTAACTGTGAGGAAGTGCCAAACTTCACAGCTGTTATCAAGTTCACAAACCACCACAGTAATGATAGATGTATATCACAATTAGAGAACAATCAGGCCCCATTTTTCAAAGTCTCTGGGTGCTGGGTCACTGTGCATGTTCACATACAGAGAGCAAGACCCATGGAATGTTTATACCTGAACAGCTTCATTTCTAGGTATTTTGGAATTTTCCACCTCTCTTTTTACTATTGATTTTAAGTTACTCCTATCATGGTCTGAGAATAGAACAGACTTCATATGATTTCTGCTATTTTAATTTGTTAGAGCATGCTTTATATCCCAGAATGTGGTCCATCTTGGTATATATGCCATGTGAGCTTGAGACAATGTGCATTCTACTGTTGTTGAAGCAGTCTGTAGACGTTTACTACATCCATTTTGTCAATGGTGGTGTTGAGTTCAGTTATGTCTGTGCTGATTTTCTGCCTGCTGGATCTCTCCATTTAGGATAGAGGGGTGTATAAATATCCAACTATAATAGTGGGCATCTTTCTTTCTCCTTGCAGTTCTGTTTTTGTCTCACTAATTTGATGCTTTCTTGTCAGGCACATACACATCAAGAATTGTTATTGCTTCTTGGAGAACTGACCCCTTTATCATTATGGAAAGCCTTCTTTGTGCCTGGTAATTTTCCGTGCCCTCAAATCTGGTTTGACTGAAACTTATATGGCTTCTCAAACTTCTTTGAATTAGTATGATATCCCTTTCCACAACCCTTTGCTTCTAAGTTATGTGTGCCTTTATATGAAGATTTAAAGTAGATTTCTTATAAGTGGATCTTGATTTTAGATGCTCTGTGACAATCTTTTAATTGGTATAATCATTGGTATTTAAAATGATTATTGATATCATTGGATTAATATCTATCATATCTGATCCTGTTTCACATTTATTGCCATTATTCTTTGTTCCTATTTTTATATTCCACTCTTTTTCTGCCACTTGTGGTTTTAATCAAGCATTTCATATGATTCAGTTTTCTCCTTGAAATGCCAGACACAGTATACTGGTGGAATTAACTGCAGTAAACAGATCTTCAGTGATGTGGTGCTGCAGAAGCATCTATAGTCTTATGATTAGGTCTCAGTCTTATAATGAGCATGTGTTCCTCAGCACTGAATTTGGGAAGTGCCACTCAACATTTTCTCTCACTTTAAGTGGGTAGGGTAGGGTATTTCCCTTCCTTCAGGTCAGTCAGTCTCAAAACCCAACAAAACCCAATAGATTGGACCTCTGGTAAAACAGTCCCTCCTGAGGGCAGGACTTATTAAGTGATGGAAGTAAAGTCTGATGCTGTGAAGAGCAGTACTGCATAGGAACCTGGAATGTTAGGTCCACGAATCAAGGCAAACTGGAAGTGATCAAACAGGTGATGGCAAGAGGGAACATCGACATTCTAGGAATCAGCGAACTAAAATGGACTGGAATGGGTGAATTTAACTCAGATGACCATTGTATCTACTGCTGTGGTCAAAAATCCCTTAGAAGAAATGGAGGAGTCATCATAGTCATCAAAAAAGTCTGAAATGCAGTATTTAGATGCAATCTCAAAAATGAAAGAATGATCTCTGTTGTTTCCAAGGCAAACTATTCAATATAAAAGTAATCCAAGTCTATGCCGTGACCAATAATGCTGAAGAAGCTGAAGCTGAATGGTTCTATGAAGACCTACAAGACCTTCTAGAACAACCAAAAGAGATGTCCTTTTCATTATCAGGGACTGGGATGCAAAAGTAGGAAGTCAAGAAATACCTGGAGTAACAGGCTAATTTGGCCTTGGAGTACAGAATAAAGCAGGCCAAAGGCTACAGAGTTTTGCCAAGAGAATGCACTGGTCAGAGCAAACACCCTCTTCCAACAACACAAGAGAAGACTCTACCCATGGACTTCACCAGATGGTCGATACCGAAATCAGACTGATTATATTCTTTGCAGCCAAAGATGGAGAAACTCTATACAGTCAGCATAAACAAGACCAGGAGCTGACTCTGGCACAGATCATGAACTCCTTATTGCCAAATACAGACTGAAATTGATAAAGTACAGAGATCATGGCATCTGGTCCCATTACTTCATGGGAAATAGATGGGGAAACAGTGGAAAGTGTCAGACTTTATTTTTTTGGGCTTCAAAATCACTGCAGATGGTGACTGCAGCCATGAAATTAAAAGACGCTTACTCCTTGGAAGAAAAGTTATGACCAACCTAGATAGTATATTCAAAAGCAGAGACATTACTTTGCTGACTAAGGTCCGTCTAGTCAAGGCTATGGTTTTTCCTGTGGTCATGTATGGATGTAAGAGTTGAACTGTGAAGAAGGCTGAGTGCCGAAGAATTGATGCTTTTGAACTGTGGTGTTGGAGAAGACTCTTGAGAGTCCCTTGGACTGCAAGGAGATCCAACCAGTCCATTCTAAAGGAGATCAACCCTGGGATTTCCTTGGAAGGAATGATGCTGAAGCTGAAGCTCCAGTACTTTGGCCACCTCATGCGAACAGCTGACTCATTGGAAAAGACTCTGATGCTGGGAGGGATTGAGGGCAGGAGGAGAAGGGGACGACAGAGGATGAGATGGCTGGATGGCATCACAGACTCGATGGACATGAGTCTGAGTGAACTCCGGGAGTTGGTGATGGACAGGGAGGCCTGGCGTGCTGTGATTCATGGGGTCGCAAAGAGTCGGACACGACTGGGCGACTGAACTGAACTGAACGGAAAAACCACTAGACCATTCAGGTGTGACCTGAATAAAATTCCTTACAATTATACAGTAGAAGTGACAAACAGATTCAAGGGATTAGACCTGATAGGCAGTCCCTGAAGAACTATGGATGGAGGTCTGTGACATTGTACAAAAGGCAGTAATCAAGACCATCAACGTGAAAAGAAATGCAAAAGGCAAAATGGTTGTTTATGAAGGCCTCACAAACAGCTATGAAAAGAAGTAAAAGGAAAAGGAGACAAGGAAAGATATACCCATCTGAATGCAGGGTTCCAAAGAATAGCAAGGAGAGATAAGAAAGCCTTCCTCAGCAATCAATGCAAAGAAATAGAGGAAAACAACAGAATGGGAAAGACTAGAGATCTCTTCAAGAAAATTAGAGATACCAAGGGAACACATTTCATGCAAAGATGGGCACAATAAATGACAGAAATAGAAGATATTAACAGAAGCAGAAGATATTAAGAGGTGGCAAGAATACACAGAACTATACAAAAAAGATCTTCATGACCCAGATAATCAAGATAATGTGGTCATTCACCTAGAGCCAGACATCTTGAATGTGAAGTCAATTGGGCCTTAAGAAGCATCACCCCAACAATGTTAGTGGAAGTGATGGAATTCCAGTTGAGCTATTTTGAATCCTAAGAGATGATGTTGTGAAACTGCTGCATTCAATATGCCAGCAAATCTGGAATACTCAGCAGTAGCCACAGGACTGGAAAAGGTCAGTTTTCATTCCAATCCCTAAGAAAGACATTGCCAAAGAATGCTCAAACTAAAGCACAATTGCACTCATCTCACATGCCAGTGGGCCTTAAGAAGCATCACCCCAACAAAGTTAGTGGAAGTGATGGAATTCTAGTTGAGCTATTTTGAATCCTAAGAGATGATGTTGTGAAAGTGCTGCATTCAATATGCCAGCAAATCTGGAATACTCAGCAGTAGCCACAGGACTGGAAAAGGTCAGTTTTCATTCCAATCCCTAAGAAAGGCATTGCCAAAGAATGCTCAGACTAAAGCACAATTGCACTCATCTCACATGCCAGCCAAGTAATATTCAAAATTCTTCAAGCCAGGCTTCAACAGTACATGAACTGTGAACTTCCAGAGGTTCAAGCTGGATTTGGAAAAGGCAGAAGAACCAGAGATCAAACTGCCAATATCCTTTGGATCATCAAAAAAGCAAGAGAGTTCCAGAAAAATGTCTATTTCTGTTTTGTTGACTATGCCAAAGCCTTTGACTTTGTAGATCACAACAAACTGGAAAATTCCTCAAGAGATGGGAATACCAGAACTTCTGACCTGCTTCCTGTGAAATCTGTATGCAGGTCAAGAAGCAACAGTTAGAACTGGCCATGGAACAACAGACTGGTTCCAAATTGGGAAAGGAGTACATCAAGGCTGTATATTGTCACCCTGTTTATTTAACTTATATGCAGAGTACAACATGAGAAACACTGGACTGGATGAATCACAAGCTGGAATCAAGATTGCTGGACGAAGTACCAATAACCTCAGATATGCAGATGATAGCACCCGTATGCCAGAAAGTGAAGAAGAACTAAAGAGTCTCTTGATGAAAGTGAAAGAGGAGCGTGAAAGAGTTGGCTTAAAGTTCAACATTCATAAATCGAAGATCATGGCAAATAGATGGGGAAACAGTGAAAACAGTGACAGACTTTATTTTTTGGGGCTCCAAAATAACTGCAGATGGTGACTGCAGCCATGAAATTAAAAGACGCTTATTCCTTGGAATAAAAGTTATGACCATTTTCTCCACACCCTCTTCAGCATTTATTGCTTGCAGATTTTTGGATCACAGACATTCTGACTGGTGTGAAGTGGTACCTCATTGTGGTTTTGACTTGCATTTCTCTAATAATGAGTGATGTTGAGCATCTTTTCATGTGTTTGTTAGCCATCTGTATGTCTCCTTTGGAGAAATGTCTATTTAGTTCTTTGGCCCATTTTTTGATTGGGTCATTTATTTTTCTGGAATTGAGCTGCATAAGTTGCTTGTATATTTTTGAGATTAGTTGTTTGTCAGTTGCTTCATTTGCTATTATTTTCTCCCATTCAGAAGGCTGTCTTTTCACCTTGCTTATAGTTTCCTTTGTTGTGCAGAAGCTTTTAATTTTAATTAGATCCCATTTGTTTATTTTTGCTTTTCTTTCCAGAATTCTGAGAGGTGGATCATAGAGGATCCTGCTGTGATTTATGTCGGAGAGTGTTTTGCCTATGTTCTCCTCTAGGAGTTTTATAGTTTCTGGTCTTATATTTAGATCTTTAATCCATTTTGAGTTTATTTTTGTGTGCGGTGTTAGAAAGTGATCTAGTTTCATTCTTTTACAAGTGGTTGACCAGTTTTCCCAGCACCACTTGTTAAAGAGATTGTCTTTACTCCATTGTATATTCTTGCCTCCTTTGTCAAAGATAAGGTGTCCATATGTGTGTGGACTTATCTCTGGGCTTTCTATGTTGTTCCATTGATCTATATGTCTGTCTTTGTGCCAGTACCATACTGTTTTGATGACTGTGGCTTTGTAGTAGAGCCTGAAGTCAGGCAAGTTGATTCCTCCAGTTCCATTCTTATTTCTCAAGATTGCTTTGGCAATTCGAGTTTTTTTGTATTTCCATACAAATCTTGAAATTATTTCTTCTAGTTCTGTGAAAAATATGGCTGGTAGCTTGATAGGGATTGCATTGAATTTGTAAATTGCTTTGGGTCGTATACTCATTTTCACTATATTGATTCTTCCGATCCATGAACATGGTATGTTTCTCCATCTATTAGTGTCCTCTTTGATTTCTTTCATCAGTGTTTTATAGTTTTCTATATATAGGTCTTTAGTTTCTTTAGGTAGATATATTCCTAAGTATTTTATTCTTTTCATTGCAGTGGTGAATGGAATTGTTTCCTTAATTTCTTTTTCTACTTTCTCATTATTACTGTATAGGAATGCAAGGGATTTCTGTGTGTTGATTTTATATCCTGCAACTTTACTATATTCATTGATTAGCTCTAGTAATTTTCTGGTGGAGTCTTTAGGGTTTTCTATGTAGAGGATCATGTCGTCTGCAAACAGTGAGAGTTTTACTTCTTCTTTTCCAATTTGGATTCCTTTTATTTCTTTTTCTGCTCTGATTGCTGAGGAAACTAGAATTGAAAGAGACACATGTACCCCAATGTTCATCGCAGCACTGTTTATAATAGCCAGGACATGGAAACAACCTAGATGTCCATCAGAAGATGAATGGATAAGAAAGCTGTGGTACATATACACAATGGAGTATTACTCAGCCATTAAAAAAAATTCATTTGAATCAGTTCTGATGAGATGGATGAAACTGGAGCCGATTATACAGAGTGAAGTAAGCCAGAAAGAAAAACACCAATACAGTATACTAACACATATATATGGAATTTAGAAAGATGGCAATGATGACCCTGTATGCAAGACAGGAAAAAAGACACAGATGTGTATAACGGACTTTTGGACTCAGAGGGAGAGGGAGAGGGTGGGATGATTTGGGAGAATGGCATTCTAACATGTATACTATCATGTAAGAATCGAATCGCCAGTCTATGTCTGACGCAGGATACAGCATGCTTGGGGCTGGTGCATGGGGATGACCCAGAGAGATGTTATGGGGAGGGAGGTGGGGGGTTCATGTTTGGGAACGCATGTAAAGAATTAAAGATTTTAAAATTAAAAAAAATAAATTAAAAAAATAAATAAATAGAATAAAAAATAAAAGTTATGACCAACCTAGGCAGCTTATTAAAAAGCAGAGACACTACTTTGCCAACAAAGGTTCATCTCGTCCAAGCTATGGTTATTCCAGTAGTCACGTATGGATGTGAGAGTTGGATTATAAAGAAAGCTGAGCACTGAAGAATTGATGCTTTTAAACTGTGGTGTTGGAGAAGATTCTTGAGGGTCGCTTGAACTGCAGGGAGATCCAACCAGTCCATTCTAAAGAAAATTAGTCCTGAATATTCATTGGAAGGACTGATGCTGAAGCTGAAACTGTACTACTTTGGCCATCTGATGGGAAGAACTGACTCCTTGGAAAAGATCCTGATGCTGGGAATGATTGAAGGTGGGAGGAGAAGGGGACAACAGAGGATGAGATGGTTGGAGAGCTTCAGTGACTCAATGGACATGAGTTTGAGTAAACTCCAGGAGTCGGTGATGGACAGGGAAGCCTGGCATGCTACAGTCCATGGGGTCACAAAGAGTCGGACACGACTGAGTGAGTGAACTGAATTGACTGAGGGCAGGCCTTATTATGAATAGTAGAATTTTCTGGTGCATTTCAAAATTGTTTCTGTTTCCCCCCTCAGCCAGAAGAGGAATTTACTCTGACCTTCTTCACCCAGTAGTGACGCCTGGCAGAGCTCAAGAGACAAAATTCACCAAAGTATAGAGGCCTCCCTGGAATTTTTATCATATAGACATTTGCACACTGAGCCTTTGGCAAATACATCAAATACAGTTCAGTTTTTCCTACCTCAGTATTGGTTTCCACAGTGATTTCTGCTCTTGCATTTCTGTTCCAGTAAGCTATTATATTCTGTGTTTGCCTTTCCAGTTTTGGGCATGGTGATTTTTCCTGTGACCTTACTTCTCTAATGTATCTAAGAATTGTTGATTTTTCAGTTTGTTCAGATATTTACTTGTTAGTACAGAGTGGCAACTTCCAAGCTCCTTTCATGTTGGGCTCAAAACTAGAAGTCGCGTAAGTTTTTTTGACAATAGAATAAAACATGCTAATTCTCAGAATTTCTAATGTTTCAGGTTGCAGTCTCTTAACTAAGAATAAGGTTTACTATATTTTGAAAGCTTAAAAGAATGTATCTTTAAGTAAAATAAAAATTGTAGTATCTAAATATGTTAGCATTATTATATAATGACTTGCAATTGTCATCTAAAACAATTATATAAATCAAGCTCTACATTTAGTATTAAAAACATTTTTTAACTTGTTATTTTATATTGGAGTACAGTTGATTAACAACATTGTGGTAGTTTCACGTGTACAGTAAAGTCACTCTTTTGAAGTCTATATATATCTCTACAACCAACAAGAAAGTTTCTAGTGTTTTCTCAGCAAGATTTTAAGATCAAGGAACAATAATATTTTCCGCATTGGTCATTAAGATCAACTTTGCACAGTGTAATTTGTATGACCATTTTTGTAGTTCTACAATAAGGATAGTCTGTACTTTATTTACCTTGTATTTTATTTCTTATATATACATGGGTTCCTATACAGGTTTAATAATATATTGATGTACTATTATAGTTTAGTAGATTTTTTTTAAACCACTGAAACTTTGAAGTGTGTTTTGATATTGGATATGCACATTTCTCTCCTCATTCCAACTTACCCAGAGAGATGTTATGGGGAGGGAGGTGGGAGGGGGGTTCATGTTTGGGAATGCATGTAAGAATTAAAGATTTTAAAATTTAAAAAAATAAAAAAATAAAAGAAAAAAAATCTGCTTTACGGTGATAAATGCCTCTTGATCATTATAACTTTTTTTAAAAAATGTGGTGGTGGAATTTATCTGCTAATATTCATTACAACCTAATATCGTAAAAGAAATGTGCTTCTGGTTAATTTTAGGGTAAATTTCTAAATCTGATTTTTGTCTTGAGACTCTTATCTTTTTTTAATAAAGTGGAAAACAACTGATATCTTTCTTAAGTGTAGATCTTTGATTATATTTTTTAACCTGATAAAGCTACTTATATTTTCTACTCGAAATAAGAGTCAATATTGGATGCATATAACTTATTCATTATCATCTAGTTTGTCCAGCTTTTCAAGTGTATTGGTATAAAGTTAGTATAGTATTCTTTTGTAATTAAAAAAATACTGCTGTACAGTTAGTCCCATCCCTATTGCATTTACAAAATATTGCTTATTTTACTAGTCTTTCTAAAGAACATGCTTTCAGTATTGTCAAGTTTACCAGTTTTCTTCTCTATTTTTGTCTTTGCTCTTTATTAATTTTGTCCTTCCACTCTTTTGGATTCACCTTATTCTTTTTCTGTGTCTACTGTCCAACTCCTGTAGCTTCAAGAGCCATTTTCAGCAACTCAACCAGCTCTGCCAGCTGTGTCACGGCCACTTCATCATACGCCATTAAAACTTAATCTCATACACTGGGTGCAGACTCAGCAGCCTTATTTTGCTTTCAGAATTGTTCTTTGGCCTTGCTCCTTCTTCTCCTAAATTAGCCCTATCATCAGAAAAAATTCTAGTGGGCCTCATCCCCATGCTGCTTATAAGGCTTGCCTTTCCTCCAGTTTCATAGTAAAAGACAAAGTATTTCTATCCTTTTTATTTATTTATTTGATATTGATCAAAATTTTGCAATACTTCTTTGCAGTGTATTCAAATTCAGAAAAAAAAGCAAGTCTTCATGCACACAGGCTCACTGGAATGTCATGATTTTAAACTATGTATGACCTTGAAATGACCTTTCCTCCAACATCTTTAACACATGGTCAATTTGTCATAAGCTCTTCCTCACTACCACTTCCAAAGGAAACACCACCATTATTTGAAGAGATGTCTACACTCCCATATTCATTGCAGCATTATTCACAAGAGCCAAGATATGGAAACAGCCTAGGTGTCCATCAGTACACTAATGAATAAAGAAAATATGATGTATATATAAAATGGAATATTACTCAATCTTAAAAAAGAAGAAAATCCAACTGTTTAAGACAACATGGATAAAACTGGGAGACACTATGCCAAGTGAAATAACGCAAAGACAAATAATGCATGATGTCACTTACATATGGACTCTAAAATGTAACTTAAAAATCTCTACCGCCACAGCGCATTTTCCTCAGCAGAATCTAGCAGCCCCTACTATGAGCTGCATCGTTTCTTATTGTCTGTACCAGATTCAAACCACGGGGAATACGTATCTACTGATGTATCTAGATTATATTTTACCTTTTTTTTTTTAATCGTTCCTTCCACTTCTGGCATCAGAATCTCATTTTTTTCCTTCAGAGAAGTCCTAGTGATTCAGGTAGATTGCGTCTTCTCTCTAGGCTGTGTGACCTGGGCCTGGCTAGACACAGTAGTTTATATATGTACTCCATATGTCTTTTGTACTCATTTTTCTTTTTTTTTTAAGAAAATTTTATTGAAATAGTTTCTCAATTAACAATGGAACAAAGTAAATTTGACTCAAACCTGTCCAATCAGCCTCAACTACTAGTGAAACACCTCAAATATATAGGACAGGATAGGACCCTTAGGTCATATTTCTGCCATTATGGCAAAAAAAAAAAAAAAGAGAGAGAGAGAGAAAGAGACAGACACAACCAGGCTGTCTCTTGCCCTGGGAGCTGGGGTGGTAGCCCTGGCTTCTGCTATTTAAGGCATGTTGGAGGGCAGGCTCTCTAACATTTTGCTTGGTGGGTAAAAGGCCCCTCTCCCAGCAGAGCAATGACCTGAAGGCAGGCCAGCCCGTTCCCTCTTTGTGCCAACAGAGCCTGGTGGCGTTTTTACTTTCATGCCATGGTCTTTCCTGCCCCCAGGGTCTTGGGATAGATTCTCTGTTTTCCATCATTTTCCCTCCAAATTTTTTTAATTGACGTTAGTAATCCTTTATTTTGTTTGACTATGACACCGTCAAATCATTCTTCTGAGTGCTTAATTTCAGCTACTGCTTTTTAAATTCTAGACTTTCTTTTGATTGCATTTCACCATGTTTGCTTGTTGCCATTTATTTTTAATAACTAATCATATTTTTAAATAATACTTTGAGATATAATTCACTTTCCATATAATTTCAAATGTATAATTTAATGTGCTGTGCATTTACCACCACAAATTTAAATTTTTTGTCCACCTCTCTCCAAAAAAGAAAAAGAATCTATTATAAGTCACTTACTCCCCATTTTTCCAAACCCTAGGCAGCCACTAATATACTTTGTCTTTATGCTGCTGCTGCTGCTGCTGCTGCTATAGATTTGCCTATTCTGGACATTTCATGCAAATTGAATTATACAATTACTTAGCATGGTTTGACGGTCCATCCATGTTGTAGGTCCATTCAAGAAATCATGTATCAGTACATGATTTCTCTATATAGCTGAACCACATTTCATGGTATGGTTATTATTGTAACTTATTTATTCATTCATCAGTTAGTGGACATTTGGGTTATTTCCACTTTGGGATTACTTAAATAATGCTGCTGTGGCTGGATTCATCTGCAAGTTTTGTATGCAGGTCTAGATTTGTTTTTAAATTAATAGATTATTTTTGAGAAATTTCTGATTTACATAACAATGTAGCAGAAAGTATAGAGAGTTCCAGTAGTCATGTATGGATGTGAGAATTGGCCCATAAAGAAGGCTGAGCACCAAAGAATTGATGTGTTTTGATTGTGGTACTAGAGAAGACTCTTGAGAGGCCCTTGGACAGCAATGAGATCAAACCAGTCAATTTTAAAGTAAATCAACCTGAATATTCATTGGAAGGGCTGTTGCTGAAGCTGAAACTCCAACATGTGCCCACCTGATGCGAAGAGCCAACTCATGGGAAAAGACCCTGATGCTGGGAAAGAGTGAAGGCAAAAGAAGGGGGTGGCAGAGGATGAGATGGTTGGACAGCATCACTGACTCACTAGACATAAATTCAAGCAGAAGGCCATGGGGTCGCAAAGAGCTGGACATGACTTAGCGACTGAACAACACATAGAGAGTTCTCATACCTCCTGACCTCTTTACCCAGCTTCCCTTATTATTAACATCTTATGGTAGTATAACATATTTGATATAGTTACCAAACTAATATTGACACATTGTTACTAACTAAAGCCCATGGTTTACTTTGGACTTCACTCTTTGTTTTGTACATTATGTGATTTTTGACAATAGTGTATCCATCATCACAGAATCACACATGGAAGTTTCACTGCCTTTAAATTTCCATGGTTCACCTATCCTTTCCTCCCTCTCACAACTTCTAGTGACCACAGATCTTTTTATTGTGGCCACAGTTTTGCCTTTTTCTAAATTTCATATTGTTGGAATCATGCAGTACGTACATAGCCTTTGCAGACTGGCTCTTTTTCACTTAGCTGTATGCATTTAAGATTCTTCCATGTCTGTTCATGGGTTCATAGACTTTCCTTATTGCTGAATGCTACTCCTTTGTATGGAGCCAAGGAGTTCAAAAGACTATAAGCAGAGAAGCCAACTAGTTCATCTACTGGAAAACATCTTGGTTGATTCCAAGTTTTGGCAATTAAGAAAGAAACTGTTATAAACACCCACATTCAGGTTTTTAATATAGATATAACTTTTCAGTTGCCATAGGCAGATACCAAGTAGCATGATGACAAGATTACTGTATGATAAAATTATGTTTACTTTTATAAGAAACTGTCAAATCTCACTAGCAACAAATGAGAACTCCTATTGTTCTATATCCTCACCAGCTTTGGTATTTCCATTTTTTTGGATTTCAGCCATTTGAATAGATATGTATCGGTATCTCATCATTTTAGTTTAAAATTCCCTAACATTATATAACATGTAGCATCTTTTCATAAACTTATTTGCCATGTGTGTATTTTCTTTGTTAAATCATAGTTGTTTTAACTAATGACTGAAAACTCCAATATCTTGTCCTGCTGTGTTGATTTATATTGTTTTTTCCTTTTGGGGCTCTTGACCATTTAGTCTTTTTCCTGGTATGTCAAATTATGTTTTATATTGAAACTGGGCTTATTTTAATGGCAACCCACTCCAGTACTCTTGCCTGGAAACTCCCATGGACAGAGGAGCCTGGCAGGCTGCAATCCATGGGGTCGCTAAGAGTCGGACATGACTGAGCAACTTCACTTTCACTTTAGGAAACTATAAAGATACCTCTACTCTGGATGTTGTTATCTTTCTTTTGAAAAGATCTCTTTTTGCTCACAGCAGACAGTTACGATGGGGACTGGTAACCTTAGTCCATTCTCAGTTTGAGCTCATTCAAAGGGGTTCTCCTCAGTCTTTGTGAACGTTGGTCTATTTCTGGCTTGTCCTTCCTCCATGGGTGCTGCCCTTTGAAATTACCATGTGAACATTCCCAAGTACTTGTACTGGTCAGGCTTTATATGCAATGGTTCCGTCAGCCCTGTTGAGACTTAGCTTGTCAAAAAGTTGTTGCTTTTTGCCTGAGCTTTTGCCACTTGGCTTCTCTACTTGCAGTCTTTTGAACTCCTTGGCTTCTCAGCCCCTAGGCTGTAAGATTCGAATCAGCAAATGTCCCAAGGAGAAAAGCTGGGCCAAATGTCAATCCTGTGTCTGTTTCCCTTCTCTCTAGAACTTGGCCCACACGTCTTTGTGTCTCTAACATTCTGATGCCTTCAAACAGATGTTTTTCTACTTTCTCCAGGTTTTCTAACATTTCTTCAGACTTCATCTGATCTTATTTTATTACTGAACTATCATCACAATTATCCCTAGAAAGAAAATTTTATGTTTTAAGTTACTTTATTTTCTATATTTACTCAGTTTCTATAGATACCTTTTACCTGATCCTTCCACCTTGTTCCTGTATTACCAGTAAGATGGAGGCAAGGTGGAGGCTAAGAATATTGGGAGGAAATCACTGATGAATTATATGTCTTGTTCTTTTATTTCTCCTCTCCTTGTCTACTCTGGTAGCCTATATTGGCCTTTCTTGATTTGACCCAGTTGCCCAAATAAGGAACACACTCTGACAAAGAAAGATCTGATTTCACTCTCAGAAATGTCTGCATGTTAGGATTAGCTAGATGATGAACACCATGCCAGATTTCTTTGGGTGAGACATTTGCAGAATTGTGCAAGCTCTTTAGTGTGCCTTCTGCCAACATTGCTCAGACTATTCAGATTTCCTAAGGTGCTAGAGGTCTAATCTTTCTACTTGCATATCAAATGAGCCCTTCTCTCTTTCTTGAGCTTATTTGTAGGAGGTCAGCCTTTGGTTTTTTTCTTTGCCCATCCAATCATATTTGTTCATGAATTTCAAAAAGTCTTCAAGATCTCTCTCTTCCCTCCCTTTCTCTCTTTTCTCTTTTTTTTAACCAATACTGTTAAATATTAACTATATATTTGCATATCTCTTAATTACAAAGGAATATTAGAAGGCTAAATCATTAAATATGAACCCCACCAACCTATGACTCACATAGCACTCTCCCCTGGGCCTAAGGTTGTGATATCCATTGGCTCTCTTATAATATCTTATATGTTTCTAAATTTGTAATGATTTAGTTAATTCCTGAATCATGTGACAATAAAAAATCAATCAAATTAGCATTATACTACTGCAGCTTAGACCCAAGGACCAGAACCAAGGACTACAAAAAACCTGTAAACCAGCAAGTTCCACATATCCTTTATGTTTAACAAGTGCTGAGGGTGAATGGGAAGTGGAGAGAAAGGATGTTAACTTCATATCACAGATCCTTGTACGAAAATGAAAAAGAAAATGCCATAGCTCCTAGTTTAAATCATTAAAATCTTTTTATATAAAGAAGAATAACACATAAGAAAAACAACATACCCTATATGATGGGGTCAATGGATAATTAATTACCAGGTCAGGGAGGACAAATTAGACTTGCTATGGGATTTCATTTAAAGAAGGGTTTCAAAAAGCACTGCCTTTTTCTGTGAGGACCTCTTAGATGAGGTAGGATTGAGTTTTGAATAATTATAGAAGGACAGCAAAGAGCCTGCAAGAAAGGGACAATACGCAACATGAGGAGTGAGCACAGAGGGCTTATGGGATAGGGAACAAAGCTGGCTGAACATATGAGTACCACATGTTGGGGGACCTGAGGGAAAGGCTGGATGAGGTTAGTTAAATGAAATAGATTGAAGAGAAATAGAGGGAAAGACAGATGGAAGACTGTGAAAAGCTCCTGAAAATGTAGGTCCATCTAGTCAAAGCTATAGTTTTCTCAGTAGTCATGTATGGATGTGAGAGTTGGAACATAAAGAAAGCTAAGCACTGAAAAATTGATTCTTCTGAATTGTGGTGCTGGAGAAGACTCTTGAGAGTCCTTTGGACAGCAAGGAGATCAAACCAATCAATCCAAAAAAATCAGTCCTGATTATTCATTGGAAAGACTGATGCTGAAGCTACAATACTGTGGCCACCTGATGCAAAGAAGCAACTTATTAGAAAAGACCCTGATGCTGGAAAAGATTGAGGGTAGGAGGAGAAGGGAGTGACAGAGGATGAGATGGTTGGATGGCATCATCAACTCAATGGACATGAGCTTAAGCAAACTCCAGGAGACAGTGAAGGTCAGAGAAGCCTGGCATGCTGCAGCCCATGGGGTCACAAAGAGTCAGACACAAACTGAGCGACTAGACAATAAGAACAACAAAAGGAAAAAATAAAAACAAACAAAAAAAGAGGTTGATAATTCATTAAAAAGAAAGAAGAAAGAGAAGGAAAATAAAAATAAAGGAAAGAAGAGAGATACACTGAAATTTGGGCTTCTGATTAATGCTAGCTGGGAAGAATGTACCAGCATCACAGTTAAATCAGAAGTGCAGGACTCCTAATCCATATTCTCTTTTACACATGGCAAACTCAAATGTGAAAAGGTTCTGAGGGACAAAGTTTCTTGGCACTTATCCCTGCTTCATTCTGAATCTCCTTCCTCTTATCCCCAAGCAAAATTATGGTTCAGTTCAGTCACTCAGTCATGTCAGACTCTTTGTGACCCCATAGACTGCAGCACGCCAGGCTTCCCTGTCCATCCCAACTCCCAGAGCTAGCTCAGACTCATGTCCATCGAGCTGGTGATGCCATCCAACCATCTCATCCTCTGTCGTCCTCTTGTTCTCCAGCCTTCAATCTTTCCCAGCATCAGGGTCTTTTCCAATGAGTCAGTTCTTCACATCAGGTGGCCAAAGTTTTGGAGTTTCAGCTTCAGCATCAGTCCTTCCAATGAATATTCAGAAATAAATATCCTATTCCTTTAGGATTGACTGGTTGGATCTCCTTGCAGCCAAGGGACTCTCAAGTCTTCTCCAACACCACCAAGATTTGACCAGCTGAGAACCGATCCTTTGTTATCTGAGACCTCATGATCTCATAGAGGTGTCTATTCAATTGTTGATACACTTGTAAGAATATATTTACTAAACAATAAAGGATGGAGGGGCTTCCCTATTAGCCCAAGGGTAAAGAATCCACCTGCAATGCAGGAGACCTGGGTCCAATACCTGGGTTGGGAAGACCTCCCGGAGGAGAGCATGGTATAACCCACTCCAATATTCTTGCCTGGAGAATCCCCATGGATAGAGAGGCCTGGTGGGTTACAGTCCATAGGGTCACACAGAGTGAGACATGACTGAGCGACTAACCACAAAGGATGGAGATAAAGTCGTTTATAGTACTAAATGCTTATCACAGTCACTGCACACACAACACACCTCACCTATACATTGTATACTATTATGTATAAAATATTACATATGTTGGAGCTAACTTTATTGACAAGGAAGCTAAAGCTTAGAGAAGTTTCACAATTAGCTCAAGATCACCCAAACGCTTTACCATCTGAGCTACCAGTGATAAATGAGAGAGTAGCTCTAATTACCCATAAACACAATGCGTCCACTTGTTCAATACTTCAGAGTTTCTGAGAGCTGAAAGTCCACCAATAAAATACATGAGTCACATTTTCAGAGAGCTGTAACTCCAAATTTAAATTACAATTATTTTGAAATGTTCCCTGTAAGAGAGGTTGATATGGTCAAGGAGTTTTGGAATAAATGGAAACAATTGGAAAGTTTTGTAGGAGTTACATCTTGACCTCTGGTTTAGAGGAAAGACCAGCAAATGTTTTGCCAAATGAAGTAAGAAAAGTTATCTCAGACAACTGACAGAAAAACCATAAATCATTAAAGAGTCATCCTCACTACTCAGAAACAAAAGGTCTTCTTAGGGCAACCATCCATCCAAATTTCCAAGGTTCCTCTGAAACACATGCATCTGTGATTCAGAAATTAAAGTTTCAAATCATAACTGACAACTGCAGTGGCTATTACCCTTTGCCCTTAGAAACCACCACCCAAACTTCCAGGAGAATTGTCCTTACTGTTTACTCTGGAAAGTCTTAGCCCCTGGGTTTCAGAGATTTCACTTTGTTTTTGTAAATTTCATTGAAGTGTAAAATATACACAGAAAACTTCATGAATCCCAGTTGCTTTTGACATCCAGATCGCTCAAACTCAATTCAGAGTACACTTCAAAGAGATAAAGAGTACTGTGATTTCTTTTTTTTTTTTTTTTTTTTTTTGCTTATCATTACATTCACAACTTGCCATTCTGTTATCACACACTATTTGTGTTTGCTGGTTTAATGTGAGTCCTCCTGTGGGAAAAGAAATTGTATTTAGAATTCTAAAAATTTCATGTTTCCAAACCTTAGAACTGTGGGAAAGCCTCTAGGCTTTGGCAAATTCATCCAGGTGAAAGATTTTAGCTTCAGATGTGAAAAAACCTTACTCTGTCCAGATGTTCCTACCCAATTCATCTTGCTTGATTTATCTTGAACTTCAAAAGACCAAGTATTAATCACAACTAAATAGGACAACTCTGTAATAAACATATATTTCATATATATTAAATATATTACACATATAATTCATAGAAAAGTATAACTATTAGAGCTAATCTCTCTTCTATCTGAAAACTATCTTTTTAAACATTTTGAGAGTGATGGGTGGTTGGCAGGGAAGGTCAAGAGAGAGGAGATACATGTATCAGTTCATTTTAGTTCAGTTACTCAGTTGTGTCCGACTCTTTGTGACCCCACGAACCGCAGCACGCCAGGCCTCCCTGTCCATCACCAACTCCCAGAATCTACCCAAACCCATGCCCACTGAGTCAGTGATGCTATCCAACCATCTCATCCTCTGTCGTCCCCTTCTGCCCCCAATCTTTCCCACGTATACCTATAGCTGATTTACTTTTGCTTTACAGAACTAACAGAATATTGTAAAGAGGTTGTACTCCAATAAAAATAATTTAAAATTAATACTGTAATTTTTTTTAAAATTTGAGAACATAGAACAGGTATTATTCATGAAAATTTTCATTCACATAAACAGTCAGTATCTTTCATATCCCACCTCCTTTATCCTCTGGTTCTTATAATATTCATTGATGGTAATTTTTACAGCTTTAACAAAAGAGAAGGTAGCTTCATTATGGAAACTAAAAAGATAACTCCATACTCTGTTTCTTTTTTTTTTTTTTTGTAGATTTTTTTCCCTCATTCATAGAAATCAGAGTTGATGAAATAGTAGTAATGAATTACATAAAGCAGAAATAAAAACAAAAAGCTGAGTAAATATTATTTCTTAGATTGTAATGAGGGAGATAGTTTTTCAGAACCTTAAGATGTTATACATCATAAGAGACACCTAAAGTGAGTTGAAGTCAAACCAGTCTTTCATCCATAGATAATTAAAATGACCCCATGTTTCAAGACATAAGTCAAGGATTTTCAGGAGTATAGTAATCTTTAATGGCTAACCTTCAGGAAATTTTCTTTGCAACCTGGGAAAGGTACTGAAAAGAAGCTTATGGACCAAGAAGAGAATTTAATGGGCTCTTAACCCCTTTCAATCGAGGTACAAGATGTGGGATTAGGAAACGGAGCAACTATTTAAGTCTCTTCATTCTATTTTTCACTCAGCTCAGAAAGAGTCCAGTTCGCAAAGCACAGTCACTTGAAATTGTATGTGCATCTTCATTCCTTTGAGTACTGAACTTTCACATTTATGAGAGTCTTCTATAGATATCTCTAGAAACCAAAACGATTTCTTACCCATAAATTACTGTATTATAGTGACATGAAAAAGAGAGATTTTTGATGTTCCAACAGTATCACAGAATATTACATTGAAATAAATGAACATTTCTGCTGGGCTGAGAGTACTATAAAATTAAAATGCCAACTGTAAATGGTAAAAGGGTTAATTTCTTGACCTTGGCTATACTTAATTGTTACTAATGGGTATTATATTAATTAAACATGCCTCCTCAATAATTATACGAAGAAGCTGCAAAGCTTTTAAGACTCCTGCTAATCCAGCACCCTCTGGTTACTTGTTTTCAAATTCGTTCATTTTAACTAATTATGCGAATTAGAGCAAATAAACATGTGAAAAATCTGAGACTCTGACCTCCAAATGTTTTGAATCAGATGGAACAATCCCTGTTCTAGCTCAATTATTCAATTTCTAGAGTAAAGGATTAAAAAGAATGATTTATTTACTTGTGAATAAGCAGATATATCTTGAGCTTTCATACTTTTCATGGTGACTTCTCAAGCACTAAGGATTGTCATCCTGATCAAGTCCAAAGAGGATTAAAATAAGATAAATGCATAATGAATGACTATACCAATTTTTACCAAAAGTTCCATATAGGATCATATTATGATAATGCCAGAGAAGAAAGAATAAGACAGTTTTGCATGTACTGTTTTTGGCAAACATTAATGACCTCATAAATATTATAGTACACACGAGAGGAACATCCTACATTTTATCTTTTTTAGAGTAATGAACTTAACATATAGGTCTTATATTTTTTGTTGTTTATGTTGTGTACTTCTGTTTAACCCTTTTTCCTTTCTGTTTAACCCTTTCTCAGGGCCATGTTTCCCACTAAGGAAATGAGGGCAGATTTCTTTTAATGCTTCCATGGTAGAATACAGACAGAATTACTGGATACTCACCCTCTCCAGGTCTCCTAGCAGATAATGATCATTATCCCAACTTAGATTTAATGGTGCATTATCCTGCCCAGTGTCCATAAACAAAAAGGCTGGCATGTTTTTTTCTCCTGTGGAGTGATGCACAGTGGGAAAATGAAAGCGTCCCAGGTAGTAAAACTTCCCTTAGCCAAATAATTGAATCAATATTTGTGGGAAGCTGATCCAATGCTTTTTATTGTTTTGCTTTTTTTTCCCATTTGATTATAAAAACATAGTAGGCCCAGTGGCAAATCTGTAAATTTTAAAAAATAATAGTCACTCATAACTCCATCACTGAAAAGATCTACTATACATATTTTAACATAATTTCTGCTCCTTTTATTTTTTTAATGTGTTTGAGATTATAATATATACAATTTGGTACCTAGTTACCTTGCTTCCATTAATATTGCAAAGAGCATTTTCTGATGTAATGAATAGCACCTGAATAACATAATAACATTAATGATTTTAGGGCTATCCAACAGCCCACTATATTTAATGATGTATAAATCTCTGTTAGTTCCTCTAATGTTGTACCCTGAGATTGCTTTCAGCTTTTTGTGGTTACATATAACATTGCTCTACATATAAACTTTGCTAGGAAACAGTGTATTTTGATATTGTTGAATAGGAAATGTCTTTATATATTTAGTGCAGATCCTGGCCATATGAAAATTTTCAGTATTTGGCCACCCTGGACAATTTGAGCAATTAAATATATATAGAAACAAATTATAACCACTGAATAAAATAGAAAGTCATGAATACATGCCAATATAAATAAACAGATAAATAAAATAATGTGGACTAGGATACTCATAGTTACAAATTACCTACTGATATAATACCTATTACAAAAATGGAAAAATAGTAAGTTTAGAATGGTCAGTAGCATTTTAGTCAACTTATTGAAGGTAAACACTACCAGTAATAGAACAAAGGAAAAACATGTGCATCTGATAGAATGGGCATATAATGAGAACACAACACTATTTCTGAAATACTTCAGCCAATGATGCATTAACTTGAAACTAACAGGAATACCCCAAATTAACAGATGTTCCATGAAATAACAGATTTATAGTTTCCTGTAACTGTCAAGGTATGAAATACAAAGAAAAGATGAGGAAGGAAAATGCAAAGACATAACAAATAAATGTTACATGTCAAACTCACTGGAATCCCTTTGCCAACTGAAGAAGCTTAAATGAGGTCAACTATCAGATCTATTAATTTCCAGACTTTGTTTTCAGGAAATATAATAATATAATCTGAAAATCATAATTTAATGTTTTCCTCTTTTCAAATCTTAAATGTCCTATGCACTAGTTGGAACTTTCATTTTTTTTCCTTAAATATTCATGAAAATAGAAGATATTCTTATACCATTTATGACTTTAAAAGACTATCTCTGACATTTAACTGTGAGAAACATCAGAGTATGTATTCTGTTTGTGGCATACTGAGAATATACTTTTACATTTCTAGATTAATATTTTTCTATCATAAAAAGAGACCAACTGTTTTTCTGTATCTGTTAAGATTAATGTATGATTTCTCTGCTTTGGGCTATGTGATGTGATTAGGTATATTAGCATATTTACTTATGGTAAATAATTTATACACCCTGGAATAAATTTTCACTTGGTTGTAGGTAATTAATAGTTAAACATACTGCTGAATTAGATTTAATAATATTTACTTTCAATACTTCACTTGTATATGAGAAACGCATCTGTATTTTTTTTCATTATGCTTTTCATTCAGTGTTTTAGTATGAGATGATGCTAACAAAATAGGATAACATTACATGGTTTTCTATGCATGTTACAACATGCTAAAATGACAGACATATCTCAGATTAATTTTCAAATCACTAGTTTATAATTTTATTTTTCATAATCCTTTTCTTTACATGCCCTAGATTAAGGTTACAGTAAAGGGCTCTATGACTTTGAGGCCTAATAGTCCCTGACACAATGACTCAACACTACCCTTGTAGCACAAAAGCAGCCATTGAAAATTTAAAAGTCAAAGAGCATAGCTATGTTTCAATAAAATGTTATTCACCAAAACAGGTGGTGGGCTAAAAGTGACCTATGGACTAGAGTTCGTCAACCTGTGCTTTATTTTAGATATTCTTTTTTTAAATCAATGAAATTTTAAATTAAAAAAAATTCCTTTTTTATTCTTTAGTATTTGAAGCATATAGAGACATTTATTTCCTTCTGAGCACATGAAAATCTCTTATAAATGTTGATATGTAATATTCTTACCACTGACCTTTTCATATATTATATAACTTACATTCATATTCCCTTTTGGTCTAAGAATCAGTTAGGAAGATTATCAGTTTAATTTTTACCTGTCAAAAAGTGAAAAGGGCTTTGAAAATAGGGATATGTATAAGAATAAATAAAGGAACAAAATTAAGTGGCATTTTAGTGCTGACAATGGCACACTGCATTCAACGCAAGTGTGAAAGGCTCAGATTTTAACCCACTGTCTTGTGTTACCAGAACTAGAGCTATTTGGAAAGAATTACAGTACATAGATTATTAACCACAAGAGAAAAGTGCTAAATGATGTCACTGTGATGGCCATAGGATGTCTTTAGATTAAGAAATTCTCTGAAAACAAAAACAAACAAACAAACAAAAAACTTCTACAGAAAGAAAGTCGCAACACAGTCCTGCGAAACTTGGGAGATGGTCAAGTTACTGAGTATTATTCATTTTGTTTATTTCCCTTTTGTATTATGGTCAGACAATATTTTCTCTTAAATGGCTGCATTTTGCAGTATATTGATGCTTCCATTATAGCTCAAAATGCAACCAAATTTTTCTAGTGTTTTATAAGAGATGAGGGAAAGAATCCTACTCTGAAGGGTATTGGCTTACTTACTAGTTTATTTGTAGATTACTGATATCCCCAAGCCTGTAAAAATACTCATCTATTAGACTAATGGAGTTTTGCAAGGAAAATGCACTGGTCATAGCAAACACCCGCTTCCAACAACACAAGAGAAGACTCTACACATGGACATCACCAGATGGTCAACACTGAAATCAGATTGATTATATTCTTTGCAGCCAAAAATGGAGAAACTCTAGACAGTCAACAAAAACAAGACCAGGAGCTGACTGTGGCTCAGATCATGAACTCCTTATTGCCAAATTCAGACTTAAATTGAAGAAAGTGGGGAAAATCATTAGACCATTCAGGTATGACCTAAATCAAATCCCTTATTATACAGTGGAAATGAGAAATAGATTTAAGGGACTAGATCTGATAGAGTGCCTGATGAACTATGGACTGAGGTTCATGACATTGTACAGGAGACAGCGATCAAGACCATCCCCATGGAAAAGAAATGCAAAAAAGCAAAATGGCTGTCTGAGGAGGCCTTAGAAATATCTGTGAAAAGAAGAGAACAGAAAAGCAAAGGACAAAAGGAAAGATATAAGCATCTGAATGCAGAGTCCCAAAGAACAGCAAGAAGAGATAAGAAAGCCTTCCTCAGTGATCAATGCAAAGAAATAGAGGAAAACAACAGAATGGGAAAGACCAGAGATCTTTCAAGAAAATTAGAGATACCAAGGGAACATTTCATGCAAAGATGGGCTCAATAAAGGACAGAAATGGTATGGACCTAACAGAAGCAGAAGATATTAAGAAGAGGTGGCAAGAATACACAGAAGAACTATACAAAAAAGATCTTCACGACTAAGATAATCACAATGGTGTGATTACTCACCTAGAGCCAGACATCCTGGAATATGAAGTCAAGTGGGCCTTAGAAAGCATCACTACAAACAAAGCTAGTGGAGGTCATGGAATTCCAGTTGAGCTGTTTCAAATGCTGAAAGATGATGCTGTGGAATTGCTGTACTCAATATGCCAGCAAATTTGGAAAACTCAGCAGTAGCCACAGGATGGGAAAAAGTCAGTTTTCATTCCAATCCCAAAGAAAGGCAATGCCAAAGAATGCTCAAACTACCGCACAATTACCCTCCTCTCACATGCTAGTAAAGTAATGCTCAAAATTCTCCAAGCCAGACTTCAGCAATACGTGAACCGTGAACTTCCAGATGTCCAAGCTTGTTTTAGAAGAGGCAGAGGAACCAGAGATCAAATTGCCAACATCCACTGGATCATTAAAAAAGCAAGAGAGTTCCAGAAAAACATCTATTTCTGCTTTATTGACTATGCCAAAGCCTTTGACTGTGTGGATCACAATACACTGTGGAAAATTCTGAGACATGGGAATATCAGATCACCTGACCTGCCTCTTGAGAAATCTGTATGCAGGTCAGGAAGCAACAGTTAGAACTGGACATGGAACAACAGACTGGTTCCAAATTGGGAAAGGAGTACGTCAAGGCTGTATATTATCACCCCGCTTATTTAACTTATATGCAGAGTACATCATGAGAAACGCTGGGCTGAAAGAAGCACAGGCTGGAATCAAGATTGCCGGGAGAAATATCAATAACCTCAGATATGCAGATGACACCACCCTAATGGCAGAAAGTGAAGAGGAACTAAAAAGCCTCTTGATGAAAGTGAAAGTGGAGAGTGAAAAAGTTGGCTTAAAGCTCAACATTCAGAAAACGAAGATCATGGCATCCGGTCCCATCACTTCATGGGAAATAGATGGGGAAACAGGGGAAACAGTGGAAACAGTGTCAGACTTTATTTTGGGGGGCTCCAAAATCACTGCAGATGGTGATTGCAGCCATGAAATTAAAAGAAGCTTGCTCCTTGAAAGAAACGTTATGGCCAACCTAAATAGCATATTGAAAAGCAGAGACATTACTTTGCCCACTAAGGTCCATTTAGTCAAGGCTATGGTTTTTCCAGTGGTCATGTATGGATGTGAGAGTTGGACTGTGAAGAAGGCTGAGCGCCAAAGAACTGATGCTTTTGAACTGTGGTGTTGGAGAAGACTTGAGAGTCCCTTAGACTGCAAGGAGATCCAACCAATCCATTCTGAAGGAGATCAGCCCTGGCATTTCTTTGGAAGGAATGATGCTAAAGCTGAAACTCCAGTACTTTGACCACCTCATGCGAAGAGTTGACTCATTGGAAAAGACTCTGATGCTGGGAGGGATTGAGGGCAAGAGGAGAAGGGGACATGGAGAAGGATGAGATGGCTGGATGGCATCACTGACTCGATGTATGTGAGTCTGAGTGAACTCCGGGAGTTGGTGATGGACAGGGAGACCTGGCATGCTGCGATTCATGGGGTCGCAGAGAGTCGGACAAGACTGAGCGACTGAACTGAACTGATTAGTACTGTGTTCTTTTCATTTTTCTTGTATGTGTGTGTATGTGTCCTTAGTCACTCAATAGTATCTGACTCTTTACAACCCCATGGACTATACCCCACTGGGCTTCCCCATCCATGGGATTCTCCAGGTAAGAATACTGGTATTGGTAGCCATTCCCTTCTCCATGGGATCTTCCTGACCCACGGATTGAAACTGGGTCTTCTGCAGATAGATTCTTTACCATCTGAGCGACCAGGGAAGTTCTTTCAACACCTTTTAGATTTACACAGATTGTATATTTTGATTATTTTATGTATTTTTATGTTGGTTATTTTAATGCATGGAATGTTGGTATTTATATTTTCTTGGAAGGCTGTGTCCTTCATCAATAATGCAGTAGTATTGGTACATTTAATATGCTGGGCATTTATTTCTACTTGTTTGGCATTAATATTATGGCTCCTTTATTTAAATGAGTTTGTATCTCTTTGTTCATTCTTTGCTTTCAACTTCTGTGAATACTTTTTTTGCAACAGTATATACTTTTTTTTCTTTTCTATGGTGTAGTCATATTATCTTTTCTGTTAGTAAGAAGCAGGGATATGAGTTTTTCTCTATTATTAAATGTATTTGGTTATTCTAATCAGGATCTGAGAGAGAAACACTAGCATTCATATAACCATGTTACTTTGAAGTTAATTGATAATCTCTTTTATGCCATAAAATCACGCAGGTTTTATGGACTTAATTTTTTAATGTCTGAATGGAATTTTTAGTCTAAATGGATAATTTTTGAGTCAAATATTCATTTTGTGTAATTTTTAGCATCTTCTCTGGGTAGATAATCAGTAACAGGGCTGAGGGTGGCCTAAAAGCACTGGGTATTACTAAGCCCAAAAGCTTCAACGTTTTGGACTCCTGTAGACTCCATCAAATGTACATATGCTTCTACTATCAAGAGCATGCCGATGGCTGAGAGAGTTAATCAGATCTGTGACAGAAAGTGAATGCTTTTCTTGATGACATACTTTAAAAAGACAAATTGTCAAGACCCCAGGAGACACTAGGATAAACAAACAAACAAAAAAAATCCTTTTTTCCCCCTCATTCGAATAAAACTAAAAGGAAGCTACTGGCTTCTTCTCATGATACATATTTTTACTTACTCAATTACTTTCCATAACAATGATCCAGACTCAGCCACTCTTTGGGGACTGTCCTTCTGACTGAAAATTCACACAGCAGTCCTCAAGAAGGTTAGCTGTTACAAGTTTTATGGATAAGAACTGAGACGGTCTCTGGTTGTAAACTCTACGGCCATATCATCAATTTAGCAGCTCTATTCTCAGATTCTGTTGTAGCTGAATTATGGGGACCGAAGTTGTTCTGCCTCTGCCAGACCATATACCTCTAACCTTTCTGAACATGAAGATGTCTAGCTCCCACATTACAATCTCGAGAGACTGTGCTTTTTTCCTAAGTGTGTACCTAATTCTTATAGGAGCTCAAAAGATAAGAAACATATATACGTGCTTCCCTTATGGCTCAGCTGGTAAAGAATCCTCCTGCAATGCAGGAGACCTGGGTTTGATCTCTGGATTGGGAAGATCCCCTGGAGAAGGGAAAGGCTACCCACTCCAGTATTCTAGCCTGGAGAATTCCATGGACAGTCCATGGGGTTGCAAATAGTCAGACAAAATATGAGCAGAAAGATAGTAATTCATACTTACAGCCACAACTCAAAATAGAGAAAACTGGAAGGTTGTAGATTTACTATATTATTTCATGACTTTCCACTATCAGGCTATTTCTATCAAAAACAAAAACAAAAACCCAGATGCATAAGCTGAATGTCACTAAGGCGCACTCTCACAAGGTACTATAGCACTGAAGAGCTACGGAATTTTTGAAGAGAGAGGCTTTCAACAAAGGAATTGCATTGAGGGAGGCCACAAGCTATACAGTCCTGTTTTCCCTTTTGGAAAGGTCATTGCAGTGAACTCTTCCTCCTTCGTGTTAGGAAGAGGAAATCAAAAGGAAGATTCCTGGACACTAACACTACAACCCTACTGCCATCATTAGCTTTCCCAGTCAGTCTGGGGGTGTGGGTGGGGGGTATGATCCACAAGTCCAAGAGATGTTATATATAATAAACAGTAATGCAACAGCAGTATCAAATCTTTCATCAGGCAATTAAACTTTATGCCAAGCTAATTCAGTTTTGTTGCTGTTTTATTAAGTCCTATGGAAAAAAATCTGTTTTCTCTGGTAAATCACGTTTCACAACACATTTCTTAATACAAGCTCCTTGTTCTGCTATTTTGATATATTAAATATCCACCAACAAATTTCTAGGGTCATAAATCCACAGTGATAAAATTAACCCTATTGCTGAAGACAAATAAATATTTTATTGCAGTTTTATGAGCTTTTGTTCCCTCTTCACTTGCAAGTAGATGCTGTTTAGTGGTATGAAGATATTTTGCTCCTGTGAAATGTATTGGAAATAATACAGTAGTAGTAGAATTCCAATCTATAAAACTGTTGTGAACCCTAAGACTGAGAACTCAAGCACATCTCAGCCCCTCAAATTATCAAGACTAATCTGTCAACAGAAAATACCCAATCACTATATTCAACTCAATTTATATCCCAAGGTCTTTTGCATTTCCAGTTGTAGACACCAATTCTATCTGTGACACTGTGTGTGTGTGTGAGCAAAAAATTTGAGTTGCAGGAGGGAAGAAAGAGCAACAAATCAAATTTTTAATGTAGTTCTTTGAATTCTCCACAAACCTTGGAGGTTACCAGGAATTGCAAAAGTTTGGACAGGGGAAAGAAAGCTCAGGTATAAAGAGGCTCTGTGAGGTATATAGAAAGTGTAATTTAGTCCACTTAAAACAGAAAACCTGTCATAAAAAATAGAAATTTAGTACGTAAAGATCAAGTAACAGGATGGATGTAAGTTTGAGCAAACTCCGGGAGATAGGGAAGGACAAGGAAGCCTGGCATGCTGTAGTCCATGGGGTCACAAAGATTCGGACACAACGCAAGTGACTGGACAACAACAAAAATGATCAAGTAGTATATTCCCTTCCCTACCATATGCAAGAAAAGGAAACTGAAGTTTAGAGATGGGAGATTACCTACCCTGAAACATTTTATGCTAGAAAATGAAGTCATTTTCTAAAACCAGACCTGAATTATCTCTCAGTCCCTTAAATTCAGTGTTGTTCCTATCATGACACATTAACTGCTAAACATTATACATACACACACACACACACACACACACACACACACACACAAATTGCAAATTTGAATCAGGCTAAAGTTCACAGGAGTGTTATCGAATAAGTATTCCAACTTAATCTGTTCTTCATACACCCTGGCCTTCAGTCATTTCTACAAAGGTCTGTTCAGGGTGTTGCTTACTGCTTTCTGGGTCCACACCATTTCACTCCAAACACATTCTCTTCTTGAACTAATTCCCATCCCCCTAGACTCAAATTCTATGGGCAGGGAGGCCTAATTAGTAAGTAGAGACAGGACTACTCACAAGCAATTTTATCTCTGACAGGAAGTAAAGTGCATATGCTAACTTCACTTACACTTTGGCAAATTACAAAGAATACCAAAGTAATTTGCAAAGAACTCACCAAACAGATGAGAGAGATGAGTACAATAATAAATAGGAGGGAAAAGTGAATAGAGTAGGGAGCTTCCACTCACAGCCAGTACAAAACAATAGGGACCCTGTTAACCCTTCCTACTTGAAACACACAAAAAAGAAACAAAGGTTTTTAAGACACTGGGTATCAGGCAATGAAGGAAAAGTGATCCTTCATGATGGGAAACAAACAAAATGAAACCCATCATAGATCTAACTTACTGACTTGAGAAAAAGTCAAAGTTGTAATGCAGGCAGGGAGAATCCGAGTGGAGCCCAGGATACTCTGAGTTGAGAAGAGGGAGTTAAGAGCCTAGCGAGAAGATTACTAGAGTTTCTGGGATAAAGTACTGGAGTCCAACAGGAAGAGCACTCCTTAATATAAGCCCTTAATAAGAAGCCTAATTTTAATCAACCAAACACATCGTCATCCCACTCAACACTGTGTTTTCTGGCCTATTTTTCAGTTGGTATGGCTATACAGGTGGTAAAGAATCTGTCTGCCAATGGAGGACCAAAGAGACTTGGGTTTGATCCCTGGGTCAGCAAGATGCCCTGTAATAGGAAATGGCACCCACTCCAGCATTCTTACCTGGAAAACTCAATGGGCAGAGGAGCCTATTGGGCTACAGACCTTGGGGTTGCAAAGAGTCAGAAACGACTGAGCAAATAAGCACACATGGCTATACAGCTATTTGGGGCAATGAGATGTAAGAAAATACTGTATGAGAAACTTGATAGAAAAGAAATACCTTTTACCTACTAATAGAAAACAAGTGCGACAGCTCAAGTTTAAGCAGTCTCACTGGACAATAAAGAAAAGCTATAGGCATCTGGACCTTTGTATCTTTTGTCTACACAGCTAATCCCTAGTCCTGTTTGGGTCTCTGTCTTTAGTCCACACAGATTACCAAGGTCATATAATTTAATTTCATATACATGGTTCATTCATGTCTGACAGCTCTCTTCTTTCAACACTCCCTTGATTTGAAGTCTTGGACATAGGGAGATTATTCTGTCACTCATACAACATAATGGTAGGTTATGGGAATTTTGAAGGAGAGGAAGAAGGTGGAGATAAAAACAGAGCTTCTTTATACTTGGAACTTGCTATCTGTTTAGGATCAACCTGGGCATGGAGCAAAAATCTGGTTGGGATTTTCTGCCTCTCCATTCTACCTCTCCAGGAATCAGTCCATGAAGATAGTACAGGGATTCTCTCTATGGGATCCACCACTGTTGAATTATTCTCTATCTGTCCTTTTTCTTAAGGTGGGGAGAAGAAAAGTTTTGTTCTGACTATCATACTCTCCAAAATAATTTGTCCATGCTTCAAATCCTTCCTATCTCATTAAGGATCCAGATTTTTGAAAATCAAGTCAGGAAAAGGCAACCTCTCAATCAGTATCTATTGTTAAATCCATTCCTTGACTCACTGACCAGTGACAGGGCTGGATGACTAAATTAAAAGAAAAAAGTTGGACATTTCAGGAAAGACTAGCCAGTAGAAATATTATTCTAACATCCCAGATTTAATGATCCTCAAAATTTTCTCCTGGCTTTTGACCTGATGGGTGTTCTGATCTGGGGAAAGAATGATTAACAATCTTGGTAGCTTTCTCATTTTATTACTTTTTAGAAAATATTCCCATTTGTTTCCCAGTAAAAATTACTTATAATGAATTGTTTGCCTCTTTTAGAGGGAAAATTTGCCC
Organism: Capra hircus; assembly: GCF_001704415.2. NCBI lineage: Eukaryota > Metazoa > Chordata > Mammalia > Artiodactyla > Bovidae > Capra > Capra hircus. Next base: position 56,049,939 of record NC_030815.1, on the reverse strand, counting down.
TTGTTGCTCGGGTGGTGTTGACTTTCAGACATATTTTAAAAAATGTGGCTGAAACAATCAAGTAGAACTCACATAAAAAACAGAGAATGACAATGTTCAACTGAAGTCTACGCAAACAGGGCAAACCACAACATTCTATAAATGCAAAAAAGATGAACATGGCATGTCACAGACATTCAGGGCGCTCTGGACTCTTCATACAGGAATGGAAACTCTGAAAAGAGCTAAGAGAAAACAGGTTTTAGGAATCATACTTTTAAAAGAAACCATATGAAAGTAAGTAACTCACTTCTTTATTCTTCTTTCTTTTCTAAATTATATTTGGTTTTTACAGAAGAAAGGAACCAACCAAGCTTTTACTAGTAGCCACACTTACCATTCCACAGTCCCCCTCCTCCAAATGAAAACACCATGTGATTTGCCAAGAAATTCTAAAGCAATAGCAGGATAATATTGTGAAATGGTCATTGACATTTTGGGTCCAAGTTTCCTTGTGTTCACTGCTCTCTCGACTCCTAACAGTTGGACAGAGGTGACAGCTTTCCATTTCCCTTGCCCTTAAGGGTAGGCAGGAATAAACAGCAACATTCTCTGTCTTGGTTATTGAAAACTTATTGAAAAGATAATTTACTGAAAGTAAAAACACTTGTGATTTATAACAGTTGACTTTTGAAAGAGAAAGGCATTGTAAAATGATTTAAAATTTAAGATCCAGAGCTTGTAGATTTAACACATAGCTTTTTTTAAAATATGAATTTATTTTAATTGGAGGTTAATTACTTTACAGTATTGTATTGGTTTTGCCATACATCAACATGAATCCGCCACAGGTGTACACGTGTTCCCCATCCTGAACCCCCTTCCCTCCTCCCTCGCCGTACCATCCCTCTGGGTTGTCCCAGTGCACCAGCCCCAAGCATCCAGTATTATGCATCGAACCTGGACTGGCAATTCGTTTCATATATGATATTATACACGTTTCAATGCCATTCTCCCAAATCATCCCACCCTCTCCTCCTCCCACAGAGTCCAAAAGACTGTTTAAAACAAAACAAACATAGTGTGGGGGATACAGGCAGATGACATAAGAGCTGACTTCCTATCAAAGAGCCAAAAGACATATAGAAGCATTTCCAATACTCAAGCAATGAGCTAGGAAAGGAGTGGAAAATAGGACTAGAAATAAACTCTCTATTGTCTTCCTGTGCCCACAGTTACTCCTTGACAATACAGTGGCTGAAACTTCAATTAAGGATGGAAATAAGGAAGCAGAAAAGGCTTTCCTGTCTCAGTTTCCAATTAGAACTCCCAACATGAAGTGACCACAATAGATTATAAAGGATGATGTATGTTCTGTCACAATACAATTTTTTGGGAAGTTATTAGAGATGGGAAAAGTATTTAGATTTACAGATGTTATAAACAGTGAAACATCCCAGAAGTCAAGTCAGAAGCACTTCTAGAATAGTGATGTGAGGAACTCTGTGGATCCTCTTTCCAATAAAAAACAAATGATCAAAGTATAGAAAACAAGTTAAATATCTCTGGAAGTCATCCTAAGGTCGTCTAACAAATGGAGAAACACTTATTCAAGAAAATCTACTAACTTTTGGAAGAACAGAGTCAGTGCCTTTTGAACTATGACTTGCCCCCTTCCCTTTCCAGGTAAAGTGACAGGAGGTTTACTCTAGGCATGTGAAGTTAAGAAGATGGAGTAAGTCTTTCACGACAGTCCAAGCCTAGGGTTATGGTATCTGCGCAAGACGAGCAGACCACCTATTTCTCATCTTTTCCTCTCCCAGCTTCATGTGGCAAAAGCTCTATTTCAGGCAAAAATGACAGAGAAGAAGGTAGAGGCCCTCTTCCTCTACCTAGGCCTTGTCATAGGACAAAACTTCTATATCAGGCATGACAGGCTGAGAATACTGGACCTTTAGCATCCTTGTCTTAGTTCACAAGTGTAGCTAAGGTTCCTTGTTAGGAGAAGAAAGCCAAGAAGACCATAGAGTATCTTTGCCTAGAACTCTGCTTGTAGAACATGGATGTCTCTGCAAGAGAAATAGGGTGCTGTCCTCACCTTAAACTCTGAAGCAGTAGCAATTACATTCTGCCCAAGAAGAAGAGGAAGGCTAAAAGAACAAAGCACTCCATACTTCTCCCTAAGAGGACTCATCTTATATGGAACAGAGTGTGGAGAAGTTCAAGCCTAAGAACACGGGAAACAACAGTGGTGATTTTCGTGATGAGTAAATTAGTTGGGGGCTTATAGCTCTGTAACAGTAATAAGAGAAAAGACAGAACATCTAGAAGGTTAGTAGAAATAACTGAGGAAAGAAGCAGCAAAGAAGAACCCTCCTGGGGGTGGAAGTCAAAGTGAAGTCGCTCAGTCGTGTCCGACTCTTTGCAACCCCATGGACTGTAGCTTACCAGGCTCCTCTGTCCATGGGATTTTCCAGGCAATAGTGCTGGAGTGGATTGCCATTTCCTTCTCCAGGGGATCTTCCCAACCCAAGGATCAAACCCGGGTCTCCTGCATTGTAGACAAATGCTTTACCATCTGAGCGCCCAGGGAAGTCCTGGGGGTGGAGGAAGCCTTGAAATGTGGTCTCAAAGACAACTTCTACAAACTGGAATCAGATTGTTTCTGTTCAAGCAGAATCAGATCAGACTTCAGAGTAATTTATTTACCAGGGTGCTATCAAAACAATAGAGCAATCAGCTAGAAATTAGCATAGGCTAACTGTGGCATCCAATAGCAATGCAGATGATATTTCATCTGCAACTAAAGCAGTAGCATAAAAGGGAGTTCATAGAAAGAGATAGTCAAAGAGGACAGAGATACAACCATTTTAACCTAGTGGGGTAGGAGGAGTCATACTCAAGCCTGCACTCTCTGAGCACAACATTAAGGGTTGCACATTTGGGAAAAACTAATTTCACTCAACCAAAGCAAGCAACAACTAGAAAATAAATGCAAACAAACAAGTAGACTAGTAAACAATGATAGTCCTAGAAATAGGGTGTTAGTACCAGAACTGCTACAATATATTATCAAATATCCAGTGTGGAACCAAACAAATACCAACTATGAGAAAGGCAAATAAACAAAAAAGCATATTTTCAGGATTTAAAAGAACAGGCAGAAGAAACTGCATTTTAGAGAGTCCAAATGTTGTACTATGAGGACAGAAACTTTAAAGTAGCTATTACAAATACATTCAAAGAACTAAAGAAAGTCATACTTACAGAACTAAAGGAAGATATGATGATAATGTCTCACCTATTATAAAAGATCCATGAAAAATAGGAATTATAAATTGAACCAAAAGGAAATTCTGGAGTTTAAAAAGCCCAATAACCAAACAAAATTTTTGCTTCAGGGGTCAACAGGAAATGGGAGTTAGTAGAAGAATAAACCAGTAAACATGAAGACAGATTGATAGAGATCATAGAATCTGAGAGCAGAAAAATATAAGAATGAGAAACAATGAAAAGAGCCTTGGAGAAACGTAGGACACTATTGAGCATACTAACGTACAGTTGCTTCTCATTATTCATGGATTCTGCATCTGTAAATTTGACTACTTGCAAAATGTGTTTGTAACCCCCCAAATGGATACTCAGGGCAAGTTCACAGTCATTTACAAACTTATATAAAGTAATGAATCATCTGAGTCACCCAACACATGTTCTATCTGAGGTCAAATCAGGCAACAAATTGCCCTGTCATGTCAGCTCTCGCACATAACAAGTTTCTTTTCTAAAGCACATTTAGTGTCAAATTTTTAATGTTTTTGTGCTTTCTGTTGGTGATTTTGCTATATTTTAAATGGCCTCAGTATAGTGAAGTGCTGTCTACAAGCACAAGAAGGCTGTGATGTGCTTTTTAGGAAAAAATGTGTGTCATTCAAGCATGACTTGCAGTGCTGCTCACCATGAGTCCAATGTTAACAAATCAACAATACTTTACATTCAGGAAAAAAAGAAGGGATTTGTTTTGCATGTGACACTGCTCCATAAAGTGCTAGGGTAATATCCATAGTACACGATGAAGCTACAGAAAGGTAGAGTTTTATGGATAAACTTTTCAGATACGCTTTTAAATTTGTGAGTTGATGAACAATTTTTAAAAAATGTAGTGTACAGATTGCTTTCTGGCTGAATTCCAAAGAATTTTATGATCAAACAGTTAATGGAAACATGACCAATTCCTTACAAAGTCTTTTTTTTTAATTTTTATTTTTACTTTATTTTACTTTACAATACTGTATTGGTTTTGCCATACATTGACATGAATCAGCCACGGGAGTACATGAGTTCCCAATCCTGAACCCCCCCTCCCACCTCCCTCCCCATATCATCTCTCTGGATCATCCTCATGCACCAGCCCCAAGCATCCTGTATCCTGTATCAAACATAGACTGGCGATTCATTTCTTACCTGATAGTATACATGTTTTAATGCCATTCTCCCATATCATCCCACCCTCTCCCTCTCCCACAGAGTCTAAAAGTCCGTTCTAAACATCTGTGTCTCTTTTGCTGTCTTGCATACAGGGTTATCATTACCATCTTTCTAAATTCCATATATATGTGTTAGTATACTGTATTGGTGTTTTTCTTTCTGGCTTACTTCACTCTGTATCATAGGCTCCAGTTTCATCCACCTCATCAGAACCGATTCAAATGTATTCTTTTTAATGGCTGAGTAATACTCCATTGTGTATATGTACCACAGCTTTCTTATCCATTCATCTGCTGATGGACATCTAGGTTGTTTCCATGTCCTGGCTATTATAAACAGTGCTGCGATGAACACTGGGGTACACGTGTCTCTTTCAATTCTGGTTTCTTCAGTGTGTATGCCCAGCAGTGAGATTGCTGGGTCATAAGGCAGTTCTATTTGCAATTTTTTAAGGAATCTCCACACTGTTCTCCATAATGGCTGTACTAGTTTGTATTCCCACCAACAGTGTAAGAGGGTTCCCTTTTCTCCACACCCTCGCCAGCATTTATTGCTTGTAGACTTTTGGATCGCTGCCATTTTTAAAAAATAGAAGAGGACAGAATACTTTTCAACTCATTCTATTATTTCAATTTACCCTGATGCCAAAACTGGACAAATATAAGAAATACCCATATATAATTTGAGATAATGTGGGTGTGGGATTTGATCTATCCTTAAGAATGGGGACTATTTCTGGCTTAGAAGTGAACCATAGTTCTGATGATAATAATTCATATGTGTCTGTGTTGTAGTGCTCAATTGCATAATCTTCCATCTTAAATGTTTCATGGCTGCAATTCCATCAAACAATATTAATATAATAAATTATCTTCCCCCATATAGAGGAAAATCTTAAACAGTTGCAGTGATTATTATCAGAAACTCTATATGCAACCACAACATCAAACAGTGTTGCTGTGCTCAGTCGCTAAATCACGTCCGACTCTTTGTGACCTGAAGGACCGCAGTATAGTATGCCAGGCTTCCCTGTTCTTCACTGTCTCCCAGAGTTTGCTCAAACTCATGTCCATTGAATTGGTAATGCCATTCAACTGTCTCATCCTCTGTGGCCTCCTTCTCCTGTACTCAGATCTTTCCCAGCATCAGGGTCTTTTCCAATGAGTTGGCTAGCTCAAAGAGTGATACATATGTAAATTTATCATGTGATCAGATGATAATAGTCTTCTTCAGCCAAAGCTGATAAATCACAAAAATGAAGCACTGAAACCTGATACCAAAATAATTTTCTCTTCCTGTGTTAAACAATACAGAGGCTGAGCATACTTCCTCTGACTATGTTAAACAATACTGAGAATAAGCAAAGTAAAATTAGGTTTTTGCTCCAGGGAATACTTGCTCCTGGAAGATAAGACTGAGCAAATAAGAGCAGCTTACTTATGGAGACTAAGCTTACTTGTCATACCTTACTTCAAAATCCTCACATGCCAATCCAAAGCAGTTATGTCACAAACTCTGCCTGGTCCCAGCTAGTTCCCTTTCTTGCAAGATTCACCTGAAAATTGCTCTTTAAAATTCTAAAATCATGCAAATATTTCCCACCTCCCCAGTTTTCCCCTTCAGAGATGTTACCAAGAGTATGACAGTTATAGTGTATTTTCCGTTAGTGCAATATGTCAAATAAATTTAGCTTTACTGAATTCAGGATTTTCTGTTGGTCTTTTGGGGCAGTAGTCACACCTCTTAAGATTTTTATATCCTATTGGACAGTGAGTTTTTAAAGACAGACTCTTAAACTCTACTCTCCATGTATGTCAGAAAGTACCCCCCAAAATAATGACTGCATTCACCAGGCAGTTAGAGAAACCTACGAAGCTGAAACACTGCCTTTTATTTTACCAATAGCTATAGTGGAAGAACAAATGCATTACAGTCTCATGCTTTAGAAATTAAAAATATTTTGTTTCCTTGCTTTCTAATTAATGTGGAAAGTATCTAAAATGGAAAAAATGAAATTCGAGGATCATATCAGCCTAGAAAAGCAGTAAAATTTGCCATGTTTTATAAAGACCGCATTTTAAAGAGAAAAACAGAGGAACATGTAGAAGGGCTTTGAACTAAATCATTCATAATATGATAAGTAATCTATTCCTAAGAGAGGTTTAAAGGTATTTAACAGTATGGGAATGTACTTATTTATTCAATAAATATGTTTTTATAAGCACTATAGGCTGAGTCAAGTTTTTGGAATTGGTGCATAATGGTTAATAAAGCAAATGTTCTCTAAATACATGGGACTTGTATTCTAGTTGTAAGGCAGCAACTTTCAAAAGTTAATACATATATAAATATAGAATTACCATTTGTGGTAAGTACTATGAAGTGTAGTGAAAATGACTAAAAACAGACTCAGTGGGTACAAGGAGATTAAGTAGACGTCACAGAAGACCAGGGAATGTACTGATATTTTTCTCTACCTTGACCTCAAGGATTAGGCTAAAGCTCCCAGCAGGTTAGAAATGTACAATTTTCCCAAGATAGAGGAGGAAAAACAAAAGTGAAATTTCAATTATCTTACATATTGGAAATAATAGACGACAGGAATGAGACATGTTTCATCAGTCTTAAATAAAACAACACACTAGATCTGAGGAAGAAGGATTGAGACCATGTATAACTCAGCATTCCATGGTTCCACAAAGAGTTGGACAAAACTTAGCACATGACACACAGGAGATACAACTCAGCACTAGAAAATTTCTATTTCCACACTGCATTTCCAAAAGCTTTAGATAAAGTTATTCTGAAAGAAGTTGCAATTGGGACTTGTTATGAAACCCTAAAAGAAACCAAAGTTACTGATAGGATACAGCATTCTAACTTACTGAGTGAACTATGCATTTTCAGTAAATACACGTCACGTTGCTTACCTAGAATGTACAGGACATAACCTGTTCTGTATTAATGCATTTAGGTATCTAAACTTCAAAAGAACATACAAATAGGGTAAAAATCACTTAACCATGAAACATACGCATTTACCTAATCATAATTTAGTACTAAATAAAGAGTTTAAATCGTTTCTAAATTGTCTTATATGCATACTAAATGGCAGGTACTGCATAAGATTTTCAGTAAATTTCACAATTCAGTAATTTTATTTATGGAAGAGAAAACTAAAGCTCAGAGAAACGAAATAAATTACCAAAGGTCCACCACAAAGTAATTGTGTAAATGGGTTTTTAAAACAGGTTTCCACACTTTCTTTTCTTGTCCACTTGTTCTCCCAAAGTGACTCTAAACTTATTATTTGTCAAGAATTTTTAGGTATGTTCCAATAAACAGTTAGAAGTAGGAGAAACTAAGATCCAACCTATTACACTTTTAGGCAGATATAAAGCCTACGAAAAAACATATGAGTTTTCACTATCACATCAGTGAAAATAAAAAAGTTTATGAACACATTGTTTTGATTTGTAAATCTAGGGCAAAGAGGTTATTTTATACGTTGTGGATAGATGTGTGAATACATGAAATATCTAAGGAGGTAAAACTGGAAGAATCTATCAAAATTACAAATACACAAACACTTCATTCCAATAATTTAAATTTATTATTATTAATTTTTTTTTTGGCTGTGCCACTTAGTATGTAGGATCTTAACTCTCTGACCAGGGATCAAACTTGTACCCCCTGCATTGGAAGCATGGAGTCTTAACCACTGAACTGCCAGGGTATTCCTCCAATAATTCTAAATTTGAATTTGACATGCCTCTGTCCTTCTGGTAAAGAAGCCCTCTGGTGATACTCTGCCCAACTCTCACAAGGCTGCACAGCATTTTCACCAGTTTCTCAGCCACTGGCTCATTTCTCTTCTGAGTACACTGATTCCCTGGAACCATACTCTTAATAGTCATGACCTTGATTATTGCTTGGAATCCCTGTCTACCCTGCCCAGTTCACTTGATGAGACTACCTTATGCACAAACATTTGCCTGAATGAAGTCTGAATTCATCACGACCTTCCTACAATTAGCATTAGCAGCTGATTACCACTGCTCAACAGTCAAATTTATAATCCTCCCTCCATCTCCATTTTCCCAGTGCTGTTGGGAGGTCAAAGCATACTCTCCAACTCAGCCTGTCCAATATATAATACCTTTTAAAATTAATTGTTTTACACCCCATTGTGCATAGCACTAAGCCACCAAGGACAAGGAAAGGGAATTTTTGAAATACTTACCAGAAACGGTCGTCGGCTAGCAACTTCAACATATTCTACCTGATTCAATCTTCATTGCAGACCTGTAGTGTAGATATTGTTTTCTTCATTTTCTATTGAGTAAACCAAGACCTAGTGAAAGTACCTTTCTTAAGGCCATGTATTTAAGGTTGAGCTGTGATTATAGCCAGCTCTCTTGACTTTCTATCTAGTACCATTTGTAATTAAACTGCATGGCCTTTAAACCATCTCCCTTTTAATCAGAAAGGGATATTCAGAGGTATTTCCATTTCAGCAGCTTCAATGAATATAGAAGAATTAATGTTTTATTTTTCCATATGGCAAATTTTTTTATTTCTCAGGTACTGTATAAATTCATTGTCAAATGGCTTTAATATCCTTTAAATAAATATTCCTTCACATTTTGTTACACTGGCTCTTTTTGTTTGTTTTTGTTATCTACCATATACAATCTAGATCAAAGTCATAACATGATACTTTCTTAATTTATGGAAACTTGTAGATTATTTTTTCTTGTAAATCAGTTATATGTTATGTCTTTTCTAGGTGTGAAACATACACAATCTCTATTTTGGCAGCACATGAGACGCTTACTCCTTGGAAGGAAAGTTATGACCAACCTTGGCTCTAATTATAAATGTGGTATGTACTATATAAAGTTATGTTTAAAATAATAAATTTGGTATTTATCCAAAAAAATAAAAATAAAAAGCAGAGACATTACTTTGTCAACAAAGGTCCATCTAGTCAAGGCTATAGTTTTTCCAGTGGTCATGTATGGATGTGAGAGTTGGACTATAAGGAAAGCTGAGCAGAGAAGAATTAATGCTTTTGAACTGTGGTGTTGGAGAAAACTCATGAGAGTCCCTTGGACTGCAAGGAGATCCAACCAGTCCATCCTAAAGGAAACCAGTCCTGGGTGTTCATTGGAAGGACTGATGTTGAAACTGAAACTCTAATACTTTGGCCACCTGATGCGAAGAGATGACTCATTTGAAAGGACCCTGATGCTGGGAAAGATTGAAGGCAGGAGGAGAAGAGGATGACAGAGGATGAGATGGCTGGATGGCATCACCGACTCAATGGACATGGGTTTGGGTAGACTCCAGGAGTTGGAGATGGACAGGGAGGCCTGGCATGCTGCAGTTCATGGGGTCTCAAAGAGTCGGACACGACTGAGTGACTGGACTGAACTGAACTAAACTGGCTCTTGATTCCAATTGGGATGGGCTACTTCATCAAGTATATGTACCTGGTTTGCAGCACTTTAAAATGCCCCATTTCTGCTTTCAATTTTCTCATTAGTGCAATAGTTAGCTTTCAAATCCTCAACAGAATTCAGGAAGTTTCTTCCTTTGTTTATTTTATCCTTCAGTCTTTCATTCAACAAAAATGCCTTAATACCTGCAATGTAGCAGGAACTAGCAGTCATCTGGTTATAACGTTGAACAAAAGAGGCACAGTTCCTGACGTGAGAGTAAAGATCGCTTGGGAGAAAATTCAAAAACATGAAAGAGTTTAAGCAATGGCCCTAAGGTAGGGAAAAAAAATGGATATTTTTAATGAACAAAATGATCAATAATGAAACTAGACTACAGTAAAATTAGGCAGGTTGCTCAGGGTGAGTGTTTAATGGTCTGCTTGAACTTCACAGAGAATTTGATTTTATACTAACTATTGTGGGAGTGACAGAGTGATTAATTTTATAAGAATATAACTCTCATTACTAAATGGAGAATAGTTTGAGAGTCATAGGGTGGATAGCAAGAGATTCAGTTGGGAGATAAGCAGAGTTAGGCAGAAGACAATGACAGCCTAGTCTAAGTAGAAGACAGATGAAAGATGTAACTGGAAAAATAAGATTAGCATACATTGAGGAGGACATGAAATGGAAATTGAGGACAATAGAGATTCAAGGTAGATTCAGATATAATGACCACAGCAGTATCAGATAGGATAAAGTCAGGTGACATTAATAAATAACCTCTGAAACCACATGGCCAGAACTTGAATATTTGCTCATGCTACATGTCTATTCAGGGGTTGGTGGGGGTACTCTGCTCATTGTAGTCACTCAGAGATTTGGGCTGATGGAACAGCCAACCTCCATGACCTGAACACTGCAGGTCATGGTGCTAAAGGAAAAAGAGCTCTTCACTTTCGCACATACATCAGCTACTATATACCCTAGCCCATAAGTGATCTATATCATACTCAAAGAGTTCCATACACAACTATTTGGCCAAAACTAATCACACGTTTCCACCCAAACACAAGAGTGCTCGAGAATACAATCCTACACATGCTTGGAAGGCAGAATGCTGGAAAATAGTTGATGAAAATATTAATGATTAATATCATGTTCCCTCTTTGTAAGATCCTTTTTCATTTTTGAGAAAAACTTGGAGAATTTGTTGAAAATTGTAGTCACACTGTTCAGGTGGTATGAACACCTTGGACACTGAATTCCTAGATTGTAAATAACTGCATGTCCAGAAGGGCACTTCTCTTGTGATGATGTCTCCCAGGCATGCTCGAGTCCTACTTTAGACATCACTTACATTCAGATTGTCATCTGTGCTATTATCTGTGATATTACAGATACAGCAAAGTACATGGCTAGGTCTTGGCATTTTGGGCAAATGATCTTTTGTAAAAGAAGTATAAAAGTTGACTTGTCCAATGTACATTTGTAAGAGTCAATTTACATTACATTTCAAATCCTTTCATGACTACTCAATATATTGATGTAACAGATACAAAGGTATATTTTCTGTAGCATAATAGACTGCAACTTGGTCAAGACTTTCTGTTCACCACTGCGTTCACTTATATATAGAACAGTGCCTGGCACATTGCTGGATGACTAGCAGTGAGTATTTAAATACATATATGACATATAATAAATTCACATGTAGAACATGATGTTCAAATTCCGTAACATAAAATATATTTATGTTTCCTATAAAATAAAATGGTATGTAATATATATAAAATGCATATTATTAATATTTGTCTTATACCAATAATATTGAGTATGTATTATATGCCAGGAAGAGTGTTGGTGATTTGGCTTCATTTTATTAATTCTTTGTGACAACAAGTTGGTTTTAGTATTTTTATTCCCATTTTAGATATGAAACTACTAAAGTTTAACCTATGCCTTGCATTTTTAGAGGATCTATGTTTTAGAGAATTTCCTGGACTTTACTCCAAAATTGTACTTTCTATACTGTATAAAGAGTGATAGGATATGCTATGAGAAGTCAGAGGATGAATGCCCCAACAATAATTGGATCACCAATTTTACTTCAAGAATGTTTATAAAAACATTTTAAAAAATATGGCATTTTATATAATAAAATATTTTATATTATAAAATATAAATTTTATCTTTAATGTCTCTCCTAGTGACAGCACTAGGAGTCTGACTCCTTCCATCACTGAGCTCAAACATCCCATTGTATATTGTAAACTTATAGTCACATGATAGTTCTTATTCTGCATCATCATTGAATCTGTATTCAAAAAATAAAGGAGACTTGAAGTCAAAAAGCTAAGGGACATACCAGCCAAGTCTGTCTCATTTTAGGGGATTTCTTAGAAGCACTAACAGAAACTTTCAAATTCATTGGTTAGAACTGTTTCACACAGGAAACCTCAGTTGCAAAAAACATTAGAAAAAGATTTTTGGCTGGGCAACTAATACACCCAATAAAATTGGGATTGTGATAGTAAGGGAGTAACTAAGAACTAGATATTGGGCGGGGAGCAGTTAGCCACCCAAACAATCTGAATGTAAGTGATGGCCAGAGTGGGGCTCCATCATGCCTTAGAAACATGTCCATTGGTCATCAGAGTGGCCACCCTAAGAACTGGGCCTCTTGGAAATGAAATGAGTTTTAGTTTAAAAGTTTAATAAGGACTGATTTACAATATATGCTATCTGTATGGCCCTTCCCTTGCAGAATCTACTGACAGTTGCTTGAACTTGCAAGCAGCTCACTGATTTAACCCTCCATAATGAGTTGAGGCTACGTATGTCTGAAAATCACTACAGATATCCAAGTTCAAGAGTTCTCCATTATTCTCCTGACCCTATGAGTGCACTCTGCCTTTTGTTGGAGCATTTACAGTGAAAGTTGTTTCCTTAGTTTCTGAGAATTAGGACTAAAGAATTTAACTGTTGAGTGAATTTACCTGGGCCATGAAAACATCTACTCAGTTTGGTTAAAAGAACTCTACTGTTGTCTAATGGCTCAGAAGAAGGCCAAACTGGCTCGCTTATAGTGCTCTAAGGTAAAAGCAGCACTGCCTTGGGGATGACTATAGTATTTATTCCCCTCAGAAAATTAAAATCTCTGAACCAAGATTGATAGGACTGTTATGTCTTCAGGTGCTTTTTTATACTCATGATTTAATCATGTTATGGTGATAACCAGGCCCTACTGATGACAAGGAAAAGAGCATTCATTTTCAGAAATCTTTCAGGCTGAGTTCAAAAAACAAGAAATGCTTCTCAGTATACAAAGCCTAAGATTTGGATGCTCAGCAAAAAACTCAGGGATGTGCTCAGGCCTGGCTAGTTTAGGGGAAACAAAACTCACTTTTCCTAGTGGAGGCTGGATTCAGATCAACACCCCACTATAACCTAGGGTTTCCAGTTCAACGAAATCCCACCAGAAAACATAGAATTTGAAGGGTACAGGGAAAGTAGATAAAAACTCTGTAATTAACAATATAATACTTCAGCTTTCACAGAAACAGGTAACTAAAATGGACAAACCACAAACAACTCAAAGGGACAAGACAAAAACGGCTCTGCAGTGCCCCCTAGCAAACACTGCAAAATTCCTCTCACTAACATGGCTTCCTTGCTACTGCAAACCTCGCGCAAGCTATTTTGAAGCCACAACCCAGACAATTCTTGTTCCTAATCACCAATGAAACAATTTTCCAAACTATTGAAAAATATGCTGATATCCATTTAATATTAGGCAAGCAAACCAGAACAATATTCTTTGATTGCGATCTGTAACCATACACTCATTGGGCTGACTTCTTTCCTACTTCCATCTTCTTTCCTTTTGAAAACATTGCGCTGAGCCTGTGATCTCGAACCTAAAGCACACTAAAAGTAAAACAAAGCTGCAAAGATTTCAAAGCTGTTTTTTTCTCTTCTGGAAATTCACACATGTTAATTTAGCTTATCATTCAATCCTCCTAAGCCGACTTTTTATATAGGACTAGCTGCATTTTACAGTCAATTTCTCTTATACCTTTTAATTAAATGGCCTCTACCTGGTTTCTAGTCCCTGTTCCATTGTTTTATGGAATGGATCTGTTTACATTTTCCTTCTGATTAAGAATAAGATGCGGCTACAGGGACTGAAGTGGAAATATGTGAAAAATCACAAGGCACAGCAATTTCATTTTTCAACCTGGATGGGTCCTGGGCTTTTCATTAAGGTCAGCTGAACTTCTAAATACTGTGAGTGATTACTAATCCCACTTGGTTTTCCCAGTGAAGCTAAAGATGATGAAGGAGGGAGAAATTTGGGGGATAATTAAAAGATGGATAGAAACATCAAACAATAGTGTTCTATTTCAAGAAAGTCAACAGAAATGTTAAAAAATAGCTAATTCTTCTGGGTGTCATGGAAAATTGTAGAGTGGAAATAACAGGTAGATGACATTTGATTAAATATTTAATTAAGCTAAATACACACAAGCCTCTTAATTCTGAATCTGTTCTGTGTGATGGTATTCCACCAAAGTGAAGTAGGGAAACATTTTTAAACAACTCTTTCTTCTGATTACATTTAACTCTTGACTTGGTCAGCCAAGCATGTCATCCAACATTACTCTCAAACAAAGTCATACTTTATAGCGTTATTCCACCTATTAGACCCAGTTTTACCAATGGGATGATGCTCAGGAATCATATTTCCCCTGCTTATTTACAGTACTGACTTATTAACATTCTGCCTTCTCAATTAATTTAAATGACTTTGGAAAGGTTTACATTTTGACACTCAGGGATCAATGTAATTGCATGATAGGCAATGCTTACCACTGCTGATATTCAACAAGAAAACAAAAAAAATTATGATGTTTATCTGGGTAATGTTGAACAGATGATCAGTAAGAACCAGGGAAGTATCCTGGATTAGATACTGAAATCTGTGCTTTTTGGATAAAGGAAGCTCCGAAGTGGAGATCTAGCATCTGGTCCCATCAAATTCTACTCCAGAAAATATATTCACACAAATGAATTAATATTCTCATTTCCCTTTCCTATTCCCATTCCATATGAGATTAAAAAAAGAATCCAAAATCACTAGAAAATGGTGAAAATAGATGCATGAGTACAAGGAAGTTTTAAATGTTTTAATGTAAAATTTTAAACTTTTACATACATACTCTCAGGTACATTATCCTCAGGTACAAAAATTTGACCCTGTGATCAGTTCAGTTCAGTTGCTCAGTAGTGCCTGACTCTGCAGCACACTGGGCTGCTCTTTCCATCATCAGCTGCTGGAACCTACTCAAACGAATGTCGATCACATCGCTGACAACATCCAACCCATCCTCTGTCGTCCCATTCTCCTTCTGCCCTCAATCATTTGCAGCATCAAGGTCTTTTCCGATGAGTCGGTTCTTCGCATCAGGTGGCCAAATGATTGGAGTTTTAACTTCAGCATCTGTCCCTCCAGCGAATATTACGGACTGATTATCTTTAGGATGGACTGGCTGGATCTCCTTGAGTGCAGGGGACTCTCAAATGTCTTCTCCAACACCACAGTTCAAAAGCATCAATTCTTCAGTGCTCAGCTTTCTTTCAAGTCCAACTCTCACATCCATGTATGACTACTGGAAAAATCATAGCTTGAATTGGATGGACCTTTGTTGGTAATGTCTCTGCTTTTTAATATGCTGTCTAGGTTGATCAAGGAACAACAGACTGGTTCCAAATACAGAAAGGAGTATGTCAAGGCTGAATATTGTCACCCTGATTATTTAATTTATATGCAGAGTACATCATGAGAAACGCTGGGCCAGAAATGAAGCACAAGGTGGAATCAAGACTGCCAGGAGAAATATTAATAAGCTCAGATATGCAGATGACACAACACTTATTGCAGAAAACTAAAGAGCTAAACTAAAGAAGAACTAAAGAGCCTCTTGATGAAAGTGAAAGAGGAGAGTGAAAATGCTGGCTTAAAACTCAACATTCAGAAAGCTAAAATCATGACATCTGGTCCCATCACTTCATGGCAAATAGATGGAGAAACAGTGGAAACAGTGACAAACTTTATTTGTTGGGCTCCAAAATCACTGCAGATGGTGACTGTAGCCATGAAATTAAAAGATGCTTGCCCCTTGGAAGAAAAGCTATGACCATCCTAGACAGCATATTAAAAAGCAGAGACATTACTTTGTCAACAAAGGTCCATCTGGTTGAAGCTATGGTTTTTCTGGTAGCCATGTATGGATGTGAGAGTTGGACTATAAAGAAAGCTGAGCACAGAAGAATTGATGCTTTTGAACTGTGGTGTTGGACAAGACACTTGAGAGTCCTGTTGACAGCAAGTAGATCCAACCAGTCCATCCTAAAGATAATCAGTCCTGAATATTCATTGGAAGGATTGTTGCTGAAGCTGAAACTCCAATACTTTGGCCAAATGATGTGAAGAACTGACTCACTGGAAAAGACCCTGATGCTATGAAAGATTGAAGGTTGGAGGAGAAGGGGACAACAGAGGATGGGATGGTTGGAGGGCATCAGCAACTCAATGGACATGAGTCTGAGTAAATTCTGGGAGTTGGTGATGGACAGGGAGGAGTAGCAAGCTGCAGTCCATGGGGACACAATGAGTCGGACATGATTGAGTGACTGAACTGAACTGATGTTGGTCATAGCTTTCCTTTCAAGGACCAAGTGTCTTTAAATTCCACGGCTGCAGTCACAATCTGCAGTGATTTTGGAGCCCCCCAAAACAAAGTCTTTCATTGTTTTCACTGTTTCCCCACCTATTTGCCATGACGTGATGGGACCAGATGTCATGATCTTAGTTTTCTGAATGTTGAGCATTAAGCCAACTTTTTCACTCTCCTCTTTCACTTTCATCAAGAGGCTCTTCAGTTCTTCGCTTTCTGCCATAAGGGTGGTGTCACCTGAGTATCTGAGGTTTTTGGTATTTCTCTCCTAATTCCTGATTCCAGCTTGTGCTTCATCCAGCCCAGCATTTAGTATGATGTACTCTGCATTTAAATTAAATAAGTAGGGTGACAATATACACTTTTGATGTACTCCTTTCCCAATTTGGAACCAGTCTGTTGTTCCATGGCTACTTCTAACCGTTGCTTCTTGACCTGCATACTGATTTCTCAGGAGGCAGGTCAGGTGGTCTGGTATTCCCATCTCTTTCAGAATTTTCCACAGTTATGTTGTGATCCACACAGTCAAAGGCTTTGACATAGTCAATAAAGCAAAAGTAGATGCTTTTCTGGAACTCTCTTGCATTTTCCATTATCCAGTGGATGTTGGCAATTTGATCTCTGGTTCTTCTGCCTTTTCTAAATCTAGCTTGAACATCTCGAAATTCACGATTCATGTACTGCTGAAGCCTGGCTTGGAGAATCTTGAGCATTACTTTGCTAGCATGTGAAATGAGTGCAATTGTGCAGTAGTTTGACCATTTTTGCCTTTCTTTGGGATTGGAATGAAAACTGACATTTTTCAGTCCTGTAGCCACTGCTGAGATTTCCAGATGTGCTGGCATATTGAGTGCAGCACTTTCACAGCATCATCTTTTAGGATTTGAAATAGCTCATCTGGAATTCCACCAACCACTAGCTTTGTTCAGAATGATGCTTCCTAAGGCCCACTTGACTTCACATTCCAGGATGTCTGGCTCTAGATGAGTGAGCACACCATCGTGATTATCTGGGTCATAAAGATCTTTTTTGTATTGTTCTTCTGTGTATTCTTGCCACCTCCTCTGAATATCTTCTGTTCCTGTTAGGTCCATACCATTTCTGTCCTTTATTGTTCCCATCTTTGCATGAAATGTTCTCTTGATATCTCTAATTTTCTTAAAAATATCTCTAGTCTTTCTCATTCTATTTTTTCCCTCTACTTCTTTGCATTGATCTCTGAGGAAGGCTTTATTATCTTTCCTTGCTATTCTTTGGAATTCTGCATTCAAATGGGTTTATCTTTTCTTTTCTCCTTTGCCTGTTGCTTCTCTTCTTTTCTCAGATATTTGTAAGGTCTCCTCAGACAACCATTTTGCCTTTTTGCATTTCTTTTTCTTGGGATGGTCTTGATCACTGCCTCTTGTACAATGTCATGAACCTCCATCCATAGTTCTTCAGGCACTGTCTATCAGATCTAATCCCTTGAATCTATTTGTAACTTCCACAGTATAATAGTAAGGGATTTGAATTAGGTCATACCTGAATGGTGTAGTGGTTTTCCCTACTTTTTTCAATTTAAGTCTGCTTTTGGCAATAATGAGTTCAAGATCTGAGCCACAGTCAGCTCCCAATCTTATTTTTGGTGACTGTATAGAGTTTCTCCATTTTTGGCTGCAAAGAATATAATCAAAATAATTTCAGTATTAACCATCTGGTGATGTCCTTGTGTAGAGTCATCTCCTGTGTTGCTAGAAGAGTTTTCTATGATCAGGGCTTTCTCATCACAAAACTCTGTTAGTTCTAGAAAGTCTTGTAGGTCTTCATAGAACTGTTCAACTTTAACTTGTTCAGCATTACTGATTGGGGCATAGTCTTGGATTACTGTAATATTGAATGGTTTGCCCTGGAAATGAACAGAGATCATTCTGTCATTTTTGAGACTGCATCCAAGTACTGCATTCAGGACTCTTTTTGTTGACTATGAAGGCTACTCCATTTCTTCTAAGGGATTCTTGCCCACAGTAGTAGATACAACGGTCATCTGAGTTAAATTCCCTCATTCCAGTCAATTTTAGTTCATTGATTCCTAAAATGTCAGTGTTCACTCTTGCCATCTCCTGTTTGATCACCTCCAATTTGCCTTGATTCATGGATCTAACATTCTAGGTTCCTATGCAATATTGCTCTTTACAGCATCAAACTTTACTTCCATCACTTGTCACATCCACAACTGGGTGTTGTTTTTGCTTTGGCTCCATCTCTTCATTCTTTCTAGAGTTATTTCTCCACTGAACTCCAGAAGCATATTGGGCACCTACCGACCTGGGGAGTTCATCTTTCAGTGTCCTACCTTTTTAATTTTTTATACTGTTCATGGGGTTCTCACGGCAAAAATACTTAAGTGGTTTGCCATTCCCTTCTCCAGTGGACCACAAATTGTCAGAACTCTCCACCATGACCGATCCATCTTGGGTGGCCCTACATGGCATGGCTCATACTTTCATACAGCTAGACAAGGCTGTGATCCATGTGATCAGTTTGGTTAGCTTTCTGTGATTGTGGTTTTCTGTGATTCTGTTGGCCCTATGATGGATAGGGATAAGAGGCTTATGGAAGCTTCCTGATGGGAGAGACTGACTGAGGGTCAAACAGGGTCTTGTTTTGATGGGTGGTCCATCTTCAGTAAATCTTTAATTAAATTTTCTGTTGACGGGTAGGGCTGTGTTCCCTCCCTGTTGCTTGACCTGGGGCCAAACTCGCATGGAGGTAATGAAGATAATGATAACCTAGTGTAAGTAGAAGACAGGTCAAAATGTCCCATGCACACACTGCTAGACTCAGTGCCTCCAACCCTGAAGCAGGCCACCACCAACCCCCACCTCTGCCAGAGACTCCTGGACACTCATGGGCATGTCTGCCCCTGTGACAGTCACAGTGTTTTCTTTTCCATATCAGTCATGACTGATATGCTTAATTAGTTACATGTTTATTCCTACTAGACTATGAGTCCTTCAGGACAGGATCTGAGTTGTAGTCAAATTGTATGGCAAGTTGCGCATACTGCACAATGCAATTGGTACATGGCTATTGAATTAGATTAAACTGAATTAAGTGAAGACTGGTAAGTGTCACAGCAAGGAGATCCAACCAGTCCATCCTAAAGGAAATCAGTCCTGAATATTCACTGGAAGGACTGATGCTGATGCTGAAACTCCAATACTTTGGCCACCTGATGCCAAAAACTGACTCATTTGAAAAGCCCTGGATGCTGGGAAAGACTGAAGGTGGGAGGAGAAGGGGATGACAGAGCATGAGATGGTTGGAGGGCATCACTGACTCAATGGACATGAGTTTGAGTGAACTCCAGGAATTGCTGATGGACAGGGAGACCTGGCATGCTGCAGTCCATGGGGTCACAAAGAGTCAGACACGACCAGCAACTGAACTGAACTGAACCAGTAAGCAAGGACTGGAGGCTTGTATAAGGCAAAACATACTGGCTGGTCCTATGACTAGATATTCTGTTAAAAAAAAAAAAAGAGAAGAAGAAGAAGGTAGGTTATGTAGTTTTGATTTAAAACTGATACTAGATTTTTCTAAGCTTATTAATGAACAGTTAATTGATTCCACAATTCCCTTCAACCTCAAAGGGAACTGGGTATCTATCATGTAGTCATCTTCAACATTCCAGTACTCTTTCCTACAGCATAAAATATCCTAGCCCTACAGAGACCATTTATGAATGTACTTTATGGGAAAAGCACATCTATCTTGCAAATCAATGTTACAGGTGCTGTAGTTAGAGAGTCATTGACCTCCAAGTATCCCCAGAGTGCTTGACTCTTGGCAACCCTTTTCTTAGTGTCATAGCCTGTGGTGCACTAAAAGAAAATAAAAATCATAATTGCAAGGCTAAGGCACAATCAGACAAACAAGAATGCTTTGCTAATAATCAACATAACTAAATACAGACTCTTAACAGAAGAATTAAGAAGAAATCTTGTGAGGCACATGAAGTGGTCTGTGTCATGATTCAGAGGTGTTCAACGCTGGATCCCTGTATCAGGAAAGAGGGTTTAAATTAGGCTTTTTGTATGCTGATGTTGGGGGCCTCACCCCTGTGGTTAGTGCTGTGAGCAATGTGCTAGAAACAGTCTGGAGGGACCTGAGCACACCAGGGGCAATGTAGGTGAGAATAAAGATAAAGAAACTAGAAATGATGCAGAAATGCTGTCAATGTAATGGCTAAAACCTCAAAAGACAGGAGCCACTAGACCTATCTAAAGACACAAAGAGAGACTTTCCTCTGGCATGCATTGCCCCAAAGAATATAATGCTATGGAGTAGAACACAATTCATCCATAAGCCCTAGGGATCAGAAGCATCAATATACTAATCCTTAGGTCATAGGAAAGTTATGCAATTCTTGTCACTCTGCTTTTCCTTATTCCTCCAACAAACACACACAGACACATAGAGTTTGTCTCAGGGTTAGTTTCATGTTACAAGTTAAGATACATCAATATTTGAATTGTAATCCCCTTGGTTAAGATTATTCACCAATTCAACTAATATCTATAGCAAATTCTTAAAAATCTGAACAATCTACCATCCACTGAGTAGATGTCATACATGCAGATCTTGTAAATTCTTTACCCAATTCCGTAGGATAGAACAAAGTTCTTCCTTTTGTAAACAAGTCATTTATAAGAAATAAAGGTATGACTCAGGATCATTTTCTTAAGCACATATAGCGCAGTTTGTCTCAAAATCATGGTAGTATTGACAGCATCAAATGATCTACATTTCTATTAGTAAATGACAACATCATACCTGGGAGTGGCTATGTTTCTTTCTTTTCAGAATCATTTTTAAATTTTTAGATTCTAATAATGAATGCACATAATTTTAAATCACCTATTTCCTAAAAGTTCATTACACATATAGTTTCCCCCTTCACTTTTTCTGTACTCAACTTCTTCTCCAGAAGGTCTAAATTCTTTGGGCTGTTTCTTACATTTATCACAATGTTATAAAATAATTGATTGGCATTACTACTTTTTTGGTTATCAATTTCAGATATCATCAGTTTAATTTTGTTACAGGAGTTAAGCGCACCCTGTCCCCAGTCAAATATACATATTAGCATGTAGATATATAGACAGACACAGTTACACACACACCCTCTCAGTCTCCCAATGTCATTTAATATTTTTCATGGCAAATCAGGGTTGCATTATTTAATATGCCTTTATAGTATATATGATGATTGAATTTTTTCTTCTACATTTTGCCATGGAGTTAATAATTGCCTCTTTCTTCCTATTTTCTCAGCTTCATTTAGAGTCATTATTACATTTTGCAAATATTTCAACTGACCTTTCAAATGCCTATTGGCAAATTTTTAGGTTAACTAAACCAGATTTTTTTTTTTAATTGAGCATGATTGTTTTTTAAGAAGACCTCGTCTCTGCAGCAATCCAGCCCACTGCTCCAGTCCGCACCAGCTGCTGACCGGTGCTCCTGTATAATAGTCAGAGTGAAACTCCATAGCACTATTGCTATGGATACACCCTTTGTCAGATTTCAAGTCCTTCCTGTATTTTGTTTACTTCCTTGTTTTGCAGAAACATATCCTATAGTAGCTTCCTAGGAGGAGAATCAAGAATAATTAATTTTAAGAACCTATATACTTTAACAAGGATTTATTTTCACGTCACAGTCTATGGATAGCTTGCCTGAGTATGAATCCTGGATTGAAAATACATTCCCTCAGAATTTAAAGACATCATTTCTTTATTTTATAACAGCCAACATTGCCATTAAGAAATCTACGGCTGCTGAATTCTATTTTATTTCATTATTTTTTGATAATTATTGTTTCCTCCCATCAGAAGCTTCTAGTATTTTTTTTTCCTCTGTGCTTAGATTTTCTGATACACGTAAGTATTTTTTAAAAACCTGATGCATTTGTCTGGCAAATGTATTTCTAACACAAATGTTTCCAATATGAAGATGTATGGTCTTAAGCTCTGGAAATACTATTTCTTTGATAAATTTTTTCCCTTTTGTATTTTCTGTAGACCTTTTTCTATCTCCTTGTGGTATAACTCCTGGAATAATCTTCTATTTTCTCATGTATATTATTCTTTTTATCTTTTTATTTAATTTTCAAGGTTTTTGTGCTTTATCTTTTAATCCTTCTATTGAAAATTTTACTTATTTTAAAAATTCCCCAATCTCTTCCTGTTTTCTGAATATTCTTTCATTGTAGTTTGGTCTTGTATTATAGCTGTAGCTTGTCTCATGTTTTGGAAGAAACTAAATATACATGTTTTAGAAATTTAGTTCTATTGCCTGCATTGTGTCTGCTTATCATAGGTTTTAAAAATTCAGTTTCTTTCTTTTCTCCTTGATATTGCTTTTCCTCTTAGAGGACCTGTACCACAGATCTCCCTTAGATATAAATTGAGTACTTTTCTCACCTTCATGTTTGAATGATATAAATGTCTTAGCTGATGGAAGGAAGAAAAAAATACAGAGCATTAGAAAGGAGCAGTTTAGAGAAAAGTTTGTGTTGTTGACTTGTGTGTTTGCAAGAGTTTTTAAACTTTCCTCTTTTATTTAGCTATTATTTCTTCACATTCATAAACATGAAATTCACTTATGGTTTAAAAGGCAAATATATATTGTTATCGAAATTCAGTTGAAATGAGAAAAAATTTAAAAATCTAAAACTAATTTTAAGACTCAGTTCAGTTCAGTTACTCAGTCGTGTCCGACTCTTTGCGACCCCATGAATCGCAGCACGCCAGGCCTCCCTGTCCATCACCAACTCCCGGAGTTCACTCAGACTCATGTCCATCGAGTCAGTGATGCCATCCAGCCATCTCATCCTCTGTCGTCCCCTTCTCCTCCTGCCCACAATAACTCCCAGCATCAGTCTTTTCCAATGAGTCAACTCTTTGCATGAGGTGGCCAAAATACTGGAGTTTCAGCTTTAGCATCATTCCTTCCAAAGAAATCCCAGGGCTGATCTCCTTCAGAATGGACTGGTTGGATCTCCTTGCAGTTCAAGGGACTCTCAAGAGTCTTCTCCAACACCACAGTTCAAAAGCATCAATTCTTCGGCACTCAGCTTTCTTCACAGTCCATAGACTAACCAATGCTAAAACAAATCAAAACAAAAAGAAATTCACAATAGCTGTGTGATCTTCCACTTCCTTTGGGGGGATTTTAATTTAAAACATTTTATACCCCTGCCATTTTAGTTCAATTCCAAGTCAATATATTTTTCAGTCAAAACACATAATTAGAATGAGAATGAGAAGGTATAACAAAGGAACATCATCAAACTTAAAATGAGAACTGAATTGATGGAGTGTGGTAGTATCTTTCCACATGTGTTGGTCTCAAGGTTAATAGGAAAAAGGCTGCCCAGCGTGTTGATTCCACCTCATATTTGAGAAGCCACCTAGCAATAAATGGGAGGATTCCATTGTACCACAATTTTATTTACTTCAAACTTACACCCTTGTAGCAAATTCTGTTTTCAAAAGAGAAGTTGCCATGACACCAGGCAGTGTAGAGCTGAGAACTCTACCATTTCTGACAGCCTGCCACAGTGATCCTACTCAGAGTGGGGCCTCAGCAACGCTCCTGGTAAAGAGCAGTTAAAGAACTGTGCTCAGTAATTACTTTTCAAAACATAGAGATAGCAATTTAAACTGCTCTAAAGTGCATAAACATACTGAAATCAAGGTGAGGACAGAGAAAAGTCCATTCCTCTAGTAATTCCCCTGTCTCTCATTTTCACTTGTACTCAATCTGTTTCTTCTCTTCTTCTATTATTTTATAGCTCCATCTCTTCTTCCTCTTTTCTGCCTTTTTGTTCAGTGTTTCTTGTTTTCTGTTTATATATCTCCTATCATCTTTTTCCTTTTTATCTTAATTGACCTCCCTCTCACTTTTACTCTGTAACTGCCATAACATTAGTACATTGAGTGAAATGTATTTGTGGGTTGCATCTTTGCGAGCATTATACTCATTGAATACAGGCTAATACTTTACTAAAAATTTTGTAATTTAAACTTCTTCCCTCATCTCTTTAAAATAAAGTCTTAACTAATTATTGATACTTTAAAACATCCACATGATACTTAATTGATTTGCTTTAATATATTAGCAGTTAAACAGAATAACTACTTTTCACTTCTTATTTATAGTAATAAGGAATGTTAAGAAATAGAGAGTTCCCAAGATGGCAGAGTAGGAAGACTCTGAGCTCACCTCCTCTTATGGGCACGCCAAAATTAAAACTATTTACAGAAGATTATTTATGAAAAAGACCAGGATCTACCAGAACAGATCTTTACAACTAAAAGTATAAAGAAGGAACCACAATGAGGTAGGCAGGAAGAGAGGAGTAGTGGTATGGTCAAGACCAAACCCCCAGGTGGGTGACCCATAAACAGATTACAGTTGCAGAGCTTCTCCCCACAAGGAGCCAGTTGTCTTGAGGCCCTCTGTGCTGAACAAATTCTTAGAAATGTATATACTCCCAAGTCTGAGTCAGGAAGAAATACAAAATATGAACAGGCTAATTGCCAGTAATGAAACTGAATAGATAATTTTAAAACTCCCCCCAAAACAAAACTACCAAACAGAGAAAAGTTGCCACCTATCCTTTTCAAGTAGACTCAAATACTGTTAGCCCACAGGCCATACTTTGAGCAACAAGTGTGTAGGAACTATAGCAATAGGTATGTACAAGCCAGTGTCAGTTCCCAAGGAATTTAGATAGCAATCAGCAGGAAATTATTGCGTAGGTCTGCAAATCATTTTGGATTTTTCCTACAGAGGTCTTGATCTTCATCTGGAAAATGTAGATACCCAGAGTCTCTGTCCTGATTTAAGTACGATGAACCAGAGAAAAAAGGCTTTATGTAGTATATCCTCAACCACCATAAATGTTGTTGATAAGATCAGCAAGAGTCAGAATTGTTTTTTTTGTTTGTTTGTTTTCTTTTTATTCATCTATATATGCACAGTCTCTGAAACAGAACCTTCCTTTAATAAGAGTTCAATAAGTATTTGTTGAAGTAGGTTGAAAGTAAATGAAATCTTTCTGGTCTTATTTTCTAGTTCACCTTAAATTATTAAGAATTCTAGTGACATATGGTCTAATTCTCAAAGAGTGTATTTGCTGGAATCATGCTTTCAGATTC
Source organism: Capra hircus (assembly GCF_001704415.2). Taxonomy (NCBI): domain Eukaryota; kingdom Metazoa; phylum Chordata; class Mammalia; order Artiodactyla; family Bovidae; genus Capra; species Capra hircus. The sequence goes on along the minus strand of NC_030815.1, from coordinate 56,024,082 downwards.
TTGCTGTTCATACAGATAAGAAACGTCTCAATATTTTTACTAACTTGAATTCAGCAGCTTATTCTTACTGGTTTTCTGACATCAGAAATACCTAACTTTACTACTTTTCAAAATCATAACATGGATAAATCTAAAGAGCTTTTCTATTTAGTATCTCATGATCATAAAATTCTTGTTGGAAAGATTATTTATTAACAATCCAACAGCAGTCGGTAAACACATTAAAACTTAATAAAAGGTATAATTAAACAATATTTTAATGATGCTAGTATCACCTTAGAATTTTTAATATGATAGGAAACTCAGTGCCCTGAGTTTATCATGGAGGCCTAGATAAAAGCCTGTCTCATTCTTCAGGAGTGTAGACCCTCTGTAAAATAAGAAACAAATATTATATATATGTATATATATTGGTCAGGCTCCCAGTGCCTGACACAGAACTCTTGAACTTGTAGATAGAGATACTATCATTACTCTTTGACCCAAGTTCCTGACACAAAGCTCTTGAGACTTTTGTTAATTTACTAAGTGATGGGACCATCTGACACAGAGCTCTTAAGTCCTTTGTGATTTCCTAGGTGATAGGAATATCGTTCTGTTCTAATGAGATTGCTCTTGGATGGAGGATGGTCACCAGAAAGATCAAGCTGTGAGCAGAAGCCTGGGACTTTTGGTCCTATCTCCTATTCTCCAGGAGGGGGAAAAGGTTGAAAGTGCAGTTTGTGACCATGCTAACATGATGAAGCCTCCAGAAAAACGCTATAAGTACTGGGTTCAGAGTATTTCCCCATTAGTAAACACATCTACATGCCTGGAGAGTGCATTTTAATTATAAAAGGTAGACTCTTACACTCAAGATCTTTCCAGACCTCATCCTATGTATCTCTTCATCCAGCTTTTCATTTGTATCCTTCATAAAATATAAAATAAGTGAACTGTTTTCTTGAGCTTTATGAGCTGCTCTATCAAATTACTGAAACCAGGGATGGTACTGTGGGAACCTCCAATTTGCAGCCAAGTTGGTCAGAAATTTTAGGTAACCTGAAGACCTACTACTAGTGATTAGTATCTGAAGTTAGGGGTTGAGGGAGGGGCAGTCTTATAGGACTGAACCCTTAACCAGTAGGCTTTATGCTACCTCTGGTTAGTGTCAGAATTGAATAAAGGATATCAAGTTGGGAGAATCAGTGTGGGAAAAATCCCAGACATCTGGTGTCAGAAATGTTATGAACACTAATAAAGAAAAAACACAGCAAGTTGGCCTCTGTTGCTGTTGATGCTATTTAGTCGCTAAGTCATATTGAACTGTTTTGTGACTCCACCAGGTTCCTCTGTCCATGGGATATTTCAGGCAAAAATTGTGGATTGGGTTGTCATTTCCTTCTCCAGGAGATCTTCCGAACCCAGGGATTGAACCTTCAGCTCCTGCCATGTCTCCTGCATTACAGATGGATTCTTCACCACTGAGCCACCAAGGAAGCATTCAGTTCAGTTCAGCTGCTCAGTCGTGTCCGACTCTTTGAGACCCCATGAATCGCAGCACGCCAGGCCTCCCTGTCCATCACCAACTCCCGAACTCCACTCAGACTCATGTCCATCGAATCAGTGATGCCATCCAGCCATCTCATCCTCTGTCGTCCCCTTCTCCTCCTGCCCTCAATCCCTCCCAGCATCAGAGTCTTTTCCAATGAGTCAACTCTTCACATGAGGTGGCCAAAGTACTGGAGTTTCAGCTTTAGCATCATTCCCTCCAAAGAACACCCAGGGCTGATCTCCTTCAGAATGGACTGGTTGGATCTCCTTGCAGCCCAAGGGACTCTCAAGCAAGCACTAAACACCCACATATCAAGTGGAAATCACAACTCACTTGAGACTTGAGCTGAAATCACAAAAGTCATTCTAAAAGTCAACAGATTCATAAATGTAGAGTATACCAAACTCAGGGGTTGGCACGAGTCAGAGATTTTTTTTTAAGCTTGAAAAGCACTTTAACATTGGTTATCCTGTTTGAATTACCCCATGAATTGGAGAAGGAAATGGCAACCCACTCCAGTGTTCTTGCCTGGAGAATCCCAGGGACGGGGGAACCTGGTGGGCTGCCATCTATGGGGTCGCACAGAGTTGGACACGACTGAAGTGACTTAGCAGCAGCAGCAAGAGCATTTTCTAGTGGCAGTGTAAGGGAAGGAACAATATGAACAAACCTCTTTATTTGTGACTATACACATACAAGCATACCTTATTTGATTGTGCTTAGTTTATCAAGCTTCACATACATTGTGGTTTTTACATATTGAAGGTTTGTGGCAACCCTGCGTTGTCAAATGATGGTTAGCATTTTTTAGCAATCAAGTATTTTCTATTGAGGTATGTACTTTTTTAGACATAATACTATTGCACACTAGACTACAGTATAGTGTAAGCATAACTTTTCTGTGCATTCAAGACACCAAAAGAATTCATGTGACTCACTTTATCATATTTGCTTTACTGCAATGGTCTGAAACTGAACCTACAGAATCTCTGAGGTGTGCCTACATATAAATACAATGAAGCCCTAAGAGCCTAAGTCTAAGGGCAGGGGACTTCTCTTTGAGAATTATGTTATTTTGGTGTTTTTGAAACATGTGAGCAATGTCTTGTAATTATTTTTCCCACCATCATTATTTTATTTTCTAATAGTTTTAATGTGTGCCCAGATTTCTAAAGTCACTAAACAAACAATACATTCTAAAAAGAAATGGCCCTGAGACAAAAATTGCTGGCCAGTTTGTTTTCTATCATTGATATCTATTGACACTTAACATAATATGCCAATGGTTGTGCTATCAATGTCATTTCAAATTTGTATCCTTACATTCTCAAACACAGATATGAGTAGACATTTTATTCATACAAACGGAATCTTTTTAACTACTTTTAAACTTGAAATCATAGTACTTATAATAGTGAGAAATCTACAACTTAATTAATTACAACACAATTTGTTTAAAACCTTTTTTGAGAAAACTCAATTTTTGAAATGTTAGTGTGAGAATCATATAAATCAAGCTCCCCTCTCCTGTAGAATTTTGGCCTGGAGTTTTTAATAATTATTTCAGGAACTATGTTAAGTGAAAAATTATAAACACATTTCACAGAACTTCTTATATATATGGCATTATAGTATATCCAACCAAGAAAACAATTCTGCAACAATAAGCAATAGTCTTATGAGATATGCTTACTGATCATTTCTGATCAAGTATGTAATATTTAGTATTTTGATAACAAGAATGGTATGAGACCATCTCTATTTCTTACAATGGAAAATAAAACAAGTTATTATGCATGCCTCCTTCTTATTTCTGTATAATGCTTCCCCTGCATGCATTGTGGAGCCAAAACCTGACATGAAAGTTTATGACAGAGTGAGATTGTAAAAATGTATTTTTTATTTGAGACAATTTTGCAATAAAAGCACATTTCAGTCCTTTAAAATAACAGTCGACAAGATTTACTGTATCAAATGTAAGTTTTACACCTCAGTCAGTGGTTAAGATTTCAAACAAACCCTAGCTGCTAAGCTGAAATTGGGTTTTAAAATCTTTAAGTTAGTTTGTTCCCAGATGAACATTTTTTTTTAACATGAAAAATCACACTTATCATGCAGCTTGCAAATTCTCTGGTTTCCATTTATCCATTTTATTATCTTTTTATTATTGACAGAGACAGGAGCCAAGCCAGAGCTACATTAATCCAGAAACCAAAAGTTAGTAGACAATATTGTGAATATTAATGCAAGGTGGCAGCTCTTCTTTTTCACCATCCCATCCTATTTTTCCTTGGAACCAATTTGTACAAAATGTATTTAAAAATCAGAAAGTTAAAGACAACCAATTTCCAACTCATTGACCTACAAATTTGTCTTTGATTGCAGTGCACTTCTGTTGTAGCAGGGAGATTAGGAGTGGGTGCTTGAAACTGCAGATCCCTTGGGGAGGGTAAAATCACATGCTGACAATGCACCTGAGCTGCTTAATGTCCAGGGTAGGAACTGGAGGACATCTAGCCAGTTTATGAGTCCCCAGAGAGGGGGCAATGGATATCCATAACCGTAACACCTCACTCTGTGGGGAGACTGTCTAGTTCTTGGCAAGAATTTTAAGCTTAATTTTTCCTGGATAGCTTTCCCCTCTCTCTTTTTCCTTCACTCTCTTGTTGTCTAAGTAAATAAAAGTAGACCTAAAAGTACATTCACACACACACACACAGAGATAGAGAAAAGAAAATTAAATGAAGAAAATCTCAACAGATTCGACCCTAGATTTGTTTTAGCTATTATGAACACTCAGACTTAGCACCCACTTGCTTTGCAAGTTTATCCCTAATAATGACCAATATTTGTGTACTGCCCTTAGGGTTACCAAAGTGAAAGTGAAGTCGCTCAGTCATGTCTGACTGTAGCCTATCAGGCTCCTCCATCCATGGGATTTTCCAGGCAAGAGTGCTGGAGTGGATTGCCATCTCCTTCTCCAAGGGATCTTCCCGACCCAGGAATCGAACCCAGGTCTCCCGCATTGCAGGCAGACGCTTTACCGTCTGAGCCTTCGCAAATGTAACATCTACACAATAAAAAGTTTTTGCAGCAGGAATATAACTCCATCATACATATTCCAAATTTTAGTCTTGAAGATGGTTTTTTGAAACAAAGTCCTTGAGATAGAAATTAAATCTACTTTTCCAGAATTCAAAGTCCAATGATCTTTTCTCTATACTAAGTTGATATTTTCAACTTTGAAATGTTTGTTAATTTGTGTGCAATTTATATAAAAAATAAATTAACATTAGACTTCCTACATTTAGCATATTTAAAAAGGTAGACCTATACAGTATCCAAGTAATAAAAATACTAAAACACACAGTGTAATCCAGATAGAAGATGGATGCCAAGTGTCCTCTAGTTGTTTCCTTTCCTGTAAGAATAAGTCCAGTGAAATGTGAAGGACTGGAAAATAGGGGAAGACGGCAAGCATGAGACACTGTGCCCTTTGGTTTTGTCATTTGTGTGCTCTTTTGGGAAAATGTGGGACTCACTGAGTATGATTATTTCTAATAAGCCCAAAATGAAAACTACCCAGGAGTAGTAGAATGGATTAATAGTTAGTGATTTACACAAACAAGAAAATAACACACAGCAATGAAAAAGAATCATCTTCACTTCACCCAACAGTGAGACTTTCTTAAATACACTAAGTAGCAAAAAAAAAAAAAGAACCAGACACAAAAGAATACATACTATATTATCAAATTTATATAAGATGCAATGCAGTCAAGCCAGTCTATAGGTTAAAAGAGGCTAGGAACAATCCACTGTTGAAAGGAATTAGTATAGGGAGTATGGAGGACTATGTCTTTATCTGCATGATGGGTACATAGTTGTGGTTTATTTGTCACCGTCTTTGAAGTGAAACATTTATGATATTTGTACTTTCCTCTACACAGAATATACTTCAATAAAACTTGCAAAGGAAGAACATGGTTGGACCTTAAGACTGCATCTGTACCACCATGGATATCTTGGTGTAACTAACTGTAGGCTTTTTCAGGCAGAAGAACATTGGAAAAGTGTGGGCTTTGGATCCATTTGCCTGAGTTACAAATCTCCACTGCACTGTGACACTCAGCTAGCAATGTGTTCTAAGGGAAGTTTCCTAAACCTTGGTTTCTCCAATAACTTTTTTATGGATTTGTGCCCCTCAACTACTCAGTAGGGACAAATAGCATTAATAGGAAAAAAACATAAATGCAAACCATATAAACTGAGAGACTGCAAACAAATTGATGGTATCATTTTTCCTTAGCCCTTAAATATCTTTGGGTTAGTGCTATCATTTGCAAAAAAAAAAAAAAAAATCAAATTATGTATTAGGAAAGTTTGGTAATAATTCAGTATGGCCAGCAACTCTGCATAGTTTAGTGGCTTCACACAACAGATATTATTTCTGACACTTGAATGTCCAGTTGGGGTTTCCTCATTTAATGGCCTTCAGGAATCCTGTCCCTGGCTCAGTCTTTGGGATCCACTCTCTTTTTATTTGAATAAAAGACACCTTAGGAAAGGTACATCTATTCTTACCTGCTTTGTCCCTGAAGATGTATGTGTTTTTCTCATTTACATTCATTTTAGGGGGAAGTAGCCACACGGCCCCATCTCTCTGCACACAATCTCAGGAAAGTATGACTTATCATTAGTCCATTAGCCACATCCGCCACATTGTCCTTATATTCTCCTACACAAATTACAGATAATTTCTGAGGCTCTATCAGCTAGGCATTTCACAACAAAGTCATAGAAACGCCAGGATCATTTGATCTACAAACGCATGTAACTTCCTGAAATATTTATTCCAACTTGTTGACTTTAAACTCAATCTAAATACCAACGGATCTACTCGCACTTCTGAGACACAGCTTACATTCATTAACAAATGTTAGTTAGCCTAAGTCTCAACACCAAGGTGTCAGGTCATATCAATCTGAATTGAACACACTTTACTTTTTTGATTTTTAAGGTGAGCAATATTTTGGTGTTGTAGAAAGTACCCAGCACTGGTAACTGGGGTCATGATCCACCTTCTCAATTTATAATCAAATGTCAATATAATCAAAACTAGAGGGAATTCTTATATAGGACTTTTAAAAAATCTTCATAAACTTAAAACCCACTGTTAAATATTGTTCTCTAAAACTTTGGAAATGAAAGTTTTACTTTTACAACAGAAGGCTTATATAAGATACAGGACTTATTCCAAATCACAAACTTGGGACCAAAACTTGAGGCTCTATATTACCAGTCTAATATATACTTTACTTCTTAGCAAAGCAGGAAAATGTCAAAAGTAAAAATGTAATAATGTTTGCATGTAGGATACGCTAATGATCAAGTTTAAGAAAAAATTTAATAAATCTGAAAAGACAGTTTTACTGCTGAAATTCTCCCTGCTCCTTGATAGTTGACCCAAGTAGTACCAGGAACTGCAGTTATATCAATAATAATCATAAATTGTATCTATTTCTCATTCTTCAATTTTTTTTTGTACTTGCAGGCTTAGGATTGCAAAACATAAGGCAAAAGGTATCACTTTGAAGAGTTTTCATCATTATAAACTTTTGGTCCCAGGAAGTGGTTATTTCATTTTAATAGTCCTGTTTCTATATATATATAGGTGCCTCATGCCTGAAATGAATTTTCAAGACTGTCTTTATGCTAAGTATCTGGCAATCCAAAAACTATTGCTTCTGAAAATATGTATAGACCAGGAATGAAGTGTTCCATTTTTACAATGAGATGCAGATTTCCCATTAAAAAGTAAAGCTTTCATTTCCAGTGTTATAAAGGACAGTATTTGAGTTTTGGTGAATTAATTTAGGAGGCTACAGAAGTCCTATAAAAGAACTTTTTCTAGTCTATGTATTTACTGTGATTATAAATTTGAACATTACTATTAGTGTCCAGCTTGTGACTTTGAATATTTGGGTCAAATAAATATTGCTAACTGGTACTTAATCATTTTCAGTAACACTATTTTCAATTAAACTTGATCTCACAAGTTTATATAATTTTACAACTTAATTATGCAATTATCTCATACTATTTGTACAATTTCAGGGATCAATTATCAAAATGTGTTGATACTATTTTTTCACTTGTCTCTGTCTCAATAATACTGTTTAGTGTTTTCAGTGCCCTTTCTTCCATAAAGCAAATAAGGAGAAAAAAAAAAAAAAAAACAGGAAAGACACATGAGAAAGTGTGGAGGTTATTTCAGGGCTGAAGTAAGATATGAAGAATTGTTCTAATCTTTCCTCCAGCTTTTAACAGTGTTTCAAACTCTATCAAGTAAGAATAGAAGACTGTTATGCAATGAAGGGCATTGTGGGCCTGGGGTCTTCAATATTTCTCTAAGTTTGTAGATTTCATGGTCACAAGTAAGTACAAGTAGTTAATAAGCTCTATGCACCATCTTCACTAACCCTACATACCTATGAACCAGCAAAATGTCTAGTACATAACACGATTAAAAATTAATGAAGTATGGTTAGCAGCAGTTCCTCTGCCTCTTGGCCAATCCTGACTTGTACATTCTTCTCTCAATATTATAGGTAAGCCAAACAGACAATCACCCTGAAAGTTATTCAAATGGCTAAGAAAACGCCTATGTCCCAAACTATACTGTCATCTGAAATTCCACTTTTGAATTTCATTCATTTAGCTAAAAACGTTGGTCTTGTTAAAATGCAAAACAGAGAGTCAATAACACTTGAATCCCTTTTAAATTATTTAAACTTATGACAAATGAGTATCAGACTTATTTTTCCCTAGTGCAGTCTGGCCAGAGGAGGGAGTCATTCTGTGGTCATAGAAGTAGGATGAGAAAAACCCAAGTCAGTAAGATGAGTTTAGATGAGTCAGAACAAAGAAACTTCTTATCTTACACTGTTGCCTATAGATGAAATAATACTAAAAGCATAGATATTATCTGGTTATTACCAGTACTTGAACATAATGAAAGTGAGATCCACTGATGTGAACTAGTTAAACAGCTAATCATTGTCAGAGTCAAGGTTAGTTTTTAAGAGACTTGACTTTTAGTTTGGTGCTCCTTCTTTCAACTTTGATTACTTATTTATAAATGCTAATCCTACTTCAAAGTAACCTAAACCTTATAAAATATTTTGGAAATTCAAAAGAACCTTAAAAGGAGTATCAACAAATTTCTGCCTCTGTAATTTTGTATAGTATACCTAAATAACTACTTAGGCTCCTTAAGAGTGATTTAATTTTCCAAACATGTAAACTATGATTAATTAAGTGTGAAGGTTTATGATTATGTAGTTGGAATATGGTTTAAAAATATTATCCATCATTTTCATCAATACTAAATCAGCTAATTGAAATAATCATTGGGATCTACATCTATAAAAAAAAGAAAATTTTGTATTGCTGCAAATATAAAGAAAATATCTTTCCTTCTAATTAAAAAATGTATTCAATAAGGAAATTACTGTTAAATAAAAAATTATTATACCATGTTCCATAGTCGAGTGCTGAGGTCAAGAGTCAAAATTAAGAATATCAGGCAATGTATTACAGTTCTCAAGAGAAATGGGACCAATAAGGCATAAATAAATATGTATATATGTGTTTATAACAATATACGTATACGTATATATACAAACACATTCATTACAGTGAATTAGCTCCCATGATTATAGAGACGCAGGAGTCTCAATATTTGCAAGGTGGTAAGCAAGCTGAAGACTCAAGTCTAAGTCCACAATCCAGGGAATCAGAAAAGCCAATGATGTTGTTCCATTCTAAAAACTAGCAGGCTTTGAAGGTGGGATGATTTGGGAGAATGGCATTGAAACATGTATATTATCATATGTGAAACGAATTGCCAGTCCAGGTTTGATGCATGATACAGGGTGCTTGGGGCTGGTGCAGTGGGGTAACCCAGAGGGATGGGATGGGGAGGGAGGTGGGAAAAAGGTTCAGGATGGGGAACACGTGTACACTCATGGCGGATTCAAATCAATGTATGGCAAAATCAATACAATATTGTAAAGTAAAATAAACAATTAAAAATTAAATTAAAAATTTAAAAAAAAACTAGCAAGATTGAGATCAAGAAGAGCTAATGTTTTAGTTTGAGTCTAAAGGTAGGAGCAAAGTCAGCGTCCCAGTTCAAAGGACACAAGTTGGCAGAATTCCCTCTTCACAGGGGAAGGTCAGCTTTTCTGTTTTATTTAGGTATTCAAATGATTAGATGAGGCCCACCCACACTACGGGTGGGCAATCTGACTCAATATGCAGATTTAAATGTTAATCTCATCCAAAAACACTCGAGGAAATATTTAGTGTCTTAATCCACTTGGGCTGCTATAACAAAATACTGTAAATTGGACAATGTATAAATAACAGAACTTTCTCACAGTACTGAAAATTGTACATCAAAAGATCAGAGTGATAACATGGTTGGCTGCTGACTTTTTCTGGATTGTAGACTTCTTACTGTATCCTCATATAGCAGGAAAAACAAGGGATCTCTGTGGGGTCTCTTTTATAAGAAAACTCATTCATAACGATTCATCTCATGACTCTTAAGTCACCCCCTTAGACCCCTAACTCTTAATACTATCATTCTTGGAGCATTAGAATTTCCACATATGAATTTTGGGGAGACAGACATTCAGAATATAGAACCAAGAATAACGTTTAACCATCATTTTCATCAATACTAAATCAGCTAATTGAAATAATCATTGGGCACTCCATGGCCCAGTCAAGTTGACACATAAGATTAAGCATCACAGGAAGGTCACACTTTCCAAGTATCTTTCTGCATCACATTTTAAAATAGAAATACAAGAATTTCTTGGGGAAAAGGTTGAAACAGTTCTACAGTTAGGATTAAGACATACATAGGCATATATGGCAACTGAATATTCTCGGATACATGATAGAACCAGACTTTCAAGATGTTACATAGAGCTGCTCAGAAAGACATGTCCTAAAGGAAGACTAAGTCAAGCAACATCATTATCATCAGAGAGAAGTGGCTTACCAGGTACAGATTAGTGACTATTTTACAAAATGGTCTGGATTCAGCCACCCTAGGATCTAGTCTCACAAAACAGAAGGACTAAATGTGAAACCAAAGCAGCTGTCCCATTAAATCTGCTATTCCAGAGCTAGGCAACTTGGCTCTAGACATCTTTCACCAAGCACAACAGAAAGAAAAGAAGTAACTCTGAAGATGATCTCCAAGCCCGTAGAACTGAAAAAGTACTAGATAACAGCAGAATTAGAGGGTACTAGAGAATGTGGGAGCCAAGACTGCTCTGTCATGAAAAGAGCAGACATCTCAGTGGTAGCTGCATGCATGCTAAATCGTTTCAGTCGTGTATGACTCTTTGCAGCCCCAAGGACTGTAACCTGTCAGGCTCCTCTGTCCATGGAATTCTCTAGGCAAAAATACTGGAGTGGGTTGCCATTTCCTCCTTAGGGGATCTTCCCAACCCAGGGATCAGACCTGTGCCTCTTATGTCTCCTGCTTTGGCAGGCAGGTCCTTTACCACTAGTGCCACCTGGGGAGCTATTCTATACTCCGGAGAAGGCAATGGCACCCCACTCCAATACTCTTGCCTGGGAAATCCCATGGACGGGGGAGCCTGGTAGGCTGCAGTCCATGGGGTCTCGAACAGTCGGACACGACTGAGCGACTTCACTTTCACTTTTCACTTTCATGCACTGGAGAAGGAAATGGCAACCCACTCCAGTGTTCTTGCCTGGAGAATCCCAAGGACTGGGGAGTCTGGTGGGCTGCCATCTCTGGGGTCTCACAGAGTTGGACACGACTGAAGTGACTTAGCAGCAGCAGCTCTATACTCACAAAAACAAAAATGAGCTTCCCTACAATACTCCAACCCTAACTCCCTTCTCTCCAGAGGCACAGTCAGCCCCACAGTTCTAGGTCTTAATTCTCCATATAACAAGGTGAATAGTAAATAGGATTCTCTTCACACTTCTTTAAAAGCAGACATACCCAGGACCACGGACCATGATGCTGACAGTTCTTACAATGGCTCTTTGTGTCTGGAGATTGAGGACACTCAAAGGCTTCCCTGGTAGCTCAGAGGGTGAAGAATCTGCCTGCAATGCAAGAGACCGGGTTCAATCCCTGCGTTCAGAAGATCCCCTGGAGAAGGGAATGGCAACCCACTCCAGTATTACTGCCTGAAGAATTCCCCTCTCAGAATCTAAGAAGAGAAAGACAAATGATAGTGTACTATAGATAGCTCATATTCTCTTGCCAGAACTACTTATCTTTTTCAGGAATTTTGTGTTGTTAAATACAATCATCATTAAAATTTAAATGATATAAACTTACTGTGAAATTAATTTTATTAAAAACAATACTAATGGATATTCAAAACTCATCACTTCCTAATTACTATACTGCATTTTATTATAATCTATGCTCTTTCTTGAGGTTATTTATATGTCTTAAATTTGTATGGTGGAAATAATTTAAAAAATCTGTGCCTAACTCTGCCTTCACCGACATCATGTTGGTAATGTGAAACTGACCGCAGTAGGAGCAGTCACAGTACGGAAATTGGCAAACACTACAATTGGGGCCTCAGTTTCACATAGAGTCAGTTATGAAACTGGCATATCAGTGGGTTGACACAGTGAGTGTCAAGGTCTAACAAGGATGATCTGATCCTAAGTTATTGTGAGGTAACTGAGGATGAAGAAGAGGAAAGTGGTTAGAAATTGAACCACCCATGTATGACAGGATTTCTAAATGTGCTGTGTCTGTGGAGTGGATTTTAAATCATGATATTCTGAAATCCCCTTGACCTTCAAAGGGATCATTACTGGTCTGATCAAAAAGTATTGGCAGGCATGACCTTTGCAAATGAGGACCAAGTCTCTCTTCAATTTTTCTGGTATAGAAGAAGCCTCTGATCTCTTCTACAAAATAATGGAAGGGTTTCCCACTATTAGATGATACTGTACATTTGCCCAACTTGGTGCTTTGTGTCTGGATCCAAAATAAATGTTATTTATATGAAAAAATCTGATATTACTTGTACTCCTAGTATTGTATGATTCATATTTGTTATTGCATGGGGAAAATGCCTTGTTAGTAAAAACTAAATGTGGTAGTAGGCATTTCTCATAGGGACGTTGATCATAAATTGCATTTATTACTAGGTTTCATATAGGCCAAATATTTGAAATATTTATATCGTCATAGAAAAAACAGGTGTGATTGATGATTTAAATGTTTGTATCTGATTCCAGAAACTATGCTGCATAGTTATAATCCCCCCTCTATCTCTCAGAGTTTGTGAGACTAAGAAATCATTATACATGTGACATTGGGAGGAGAATTTATGAAGTTGGTATAAAGGTCCTACAACCTTTCTCAAGACCCCCCAAATCATGCTACCTTAAAGATACTCTATGGATGGCTCAGATATTACAGTTAGTCAAATGCAGCTAATGAGTGAGTAAAATTAGGGCTTAATGTTACTGGGAATTTGTTGATCCTCACTGATTAGTGAGTTAGTCATGAGAAAAACTGCCCTATCATTGTATCCCAGGGTCTAAACAAGGAAAGAGAACCATTTTACAAGCAAGAATAAAGGGAATTAAGTACAGAGAATTGGTTATCCCAGTCATGGAAGAGCTGTGAGACCAAACAAGGGATGTGTGACAATCCAGAGATTATTACCAACAGAAGACTGCTATTTTCTTAGGCTGGAGGTCAAAGGAAGAAGGTGATATCACCAAGAGTCAAGACAGCATCTATGGTCACCTGGCTGACAGGCTTTTTAGGACGGGGGGTCACAGAGTTGAAGACATTCCTGCCAGAGATACCAGCAAGATCAAGATAGAGAGAGAAAAAGACTCTGGTTTCTCCCTTCATCCTGTTCCTCAACTACATATCAAGGATTCTCATTAAATCTAAACATGTTAACAGTGGGTCCTTGTATGTGTAACTTCTAGGGGTCAGAAGAGCAAGAAAGGGAGAAGGAACAGATTTGAGGGGAAACAGGTATGGTAAGAATATATCCAGCAAATCCAAAATATGTATCTATATCTAGATGGATAGATAGATAAACACAGATTCCCCCTAACATCCATTAATGCTATGACAAGGTAAATAAAAATAATTTTTTTCCTTACCTAGGTATATTATAAAAACGAGCATTTAATTAGTTACTGAATTAGAAGTTGGCACATTCAATTGCTATTTAGCTTCCTAAACGAGCACAAGATTGACCAAATATCATGAGAGTCTATTACTGATCCAAGAGACTCTTTTTTCCCATTATTCTAAAGCTCTATCTGTTCTCAAACTGTGAGAGGTACTATAAAATAGAAAATCAGATTGATTTGACAGTTAACCCACTCTTTTTCACCTTGCCTTCTTTCAAATATGCTGAGAAAAGTAAAACGGCCAAAAGGAAAGAAGAAGAGAAACACAAGTATACTCTACAAACTCGGCGATGGATGATTGAGAGCTGACTCTTTCTCAAGTGCTTTTATTGGCCCACGCGTTACCCCTGCATCCCATGAAACAGCCTGATGTAACATGCCAATATTAGTGTCACTTCTTTGCCATATCCTCTTATCATCACAAAAATAAGAGTCCATCAGAAAATACACACTGTGTTTCCTAGAGTTACTTCTGCTTTATGCAGATCCTCTTTAGAAAGCTATTCTTAGAGTCCTCTTCAGCATCATAAGCTTAAACTAAGAAAACCACCTTTCCTTCCTTTCTGAACATTACGTCATGAGGAATGAGTCCTGTTACTCACAAAGATAGGCAGAATTCTCTCAAAGCAGAAAAGCCATCTATTTTGCTTGCTTTCCACATGCTATCTATGTACCACAGTTAAGAACTTCAAGCACACAGATTTGTTCTAGAGAACTGGCAACTCAAAAATACAAATAATCTTTATAGTATCAAGTAACCCTTAAACTCTTTGAAAAACAACCTTGCTTTAAAAGTTAGAGTGCAAAAATATTCAAAACAATTGGCACACCCCTCCGAAAGATTCTCTAACATTTAGCAGAACTGAATTCACACTGAATCTGGTTTATGAGTAAAAGACAAGTCAACTTTAAAGCCAATCATAGATGACAATGTTTCTTTCCAATGTGCCTGCCTTGGAGCCATAATTCTGCTGCTGCTACTGCTGTCGCTTCAGTCATGTCCGACTCTGTGCGACCCCATAGATGGTCTCCTACCAGGCTCCTCTGTCCCTGGGATTCTCTAGGCAAGAACACTGGAGTGGGTTGCCATTTCCTTCTCCAGTGCATGAAAGTGGAAAGTGAAGTTGCTCAGTTGTGTCCGACTCTTAGCAACCTCATGGACTACAGCCTACAGGCTCCTCCGTCCATGGGATTTTTCCAGGCAAGAGTACTGGAGTGGGGTGCCATTGCCTTCTCCACATAATTCTGCTAAACACTCAAAAATTTCCTCGAGTATTTTGTGATATATTAGAACCAGAAATAAGGGATGTTAGTGCTAGAAGGGCAGTCAACGGTCTTTAATTTAATTTAGATATTCTTTCTGCACCAGACTCTTTAAGATCATTGAGTTAGCTTAAGAATTTTGAAGCTGTGGAATTCAGGGCAGGACATTACAGTATGCCAATATTACTATTCTCCTGCTCTGACATTCTCCACTGATTGACAGATGAAGGAGAAGGAAGGGCAGTCACCATTAACTGAGAATAAATGAAACTGGAATATTAAAATTCAGGATTATCTGAGTTGACTGAATTGGCTGGCAGAGTGTTCTCCAGTTAAGAGTGGGGAAAGATTAATTCTGCACATGATGCCACTACTGCATTTATATACAAGTTTACTGGGACAATTGTTTGCCTTGAATTGTTTTCTTCATTTATTTCAGTCAGACAGTTGTGTTGACTGATTTTTCTTTTTGATGTATGAAATGACTGTTTGACTGAATTTACCATTTAATTTCCACTAATGCACTGTAAAAACAATAGTCAAATTAGATTGGCGGTATGAAAAAGTCTACCACAGAACTAGACAGAAATATTGGGTTCTATAGGTACGTATGTCATATGCCCTGGGTTTTGGAAGATTTTTCCAATTTCAACTATTTTGCCACATGTTTCAGAAGTGTGGGGCCACTGATTTAATAGTAAAAATAAGATTTGTGAAGTTCATATAAAAATAATTTTCTGTGAACCTGAGAATCACATAATGGGATCAGAGAAGAACTATTATGAATAATTTTACTGTTTCTTACTTATCAAGAGGTGTTTCTACATCAAACTTTTGAACCTTCTTCTAGAAGATGGTTAGGAACAAAAGGTTTGAATATATTCATAGCAAATCCTTATTTATAATTTTATTTTCCCAATAATTATAGTTACTAAGATAGGCCATTTTCCATGTCCTATCTCATGATTTTAAGCTCCTATTGAACATCTGGAAATTGGTGACATGAGTAGGAAAGTGAAGCAATTTTTAAATTGTTATTGAGTAATGCTGATTTTATAATGAGAGCTTCCTTACATAGTTGACTAATTTATCATGGTGCAGATGGCTGGTTACTACTCTTAGAAATGAAAAAGGTCTTAAAAATTTTTCCATATTCCATTCACCAACCTGTGTTCTTCTTCAAAGCAAAATTAATTCCTTGAAAATTAACATATTAGCTTAATTATAATTTTTAATTTTAAAATTAACTGGGGGAATGGGAATTTGGGGTAGGAAAAAGGGATGGAAGATGCGACAAAGTAAAATAAATCAAAGAATTCATAGAAAAATAAAACAGAATTTTCCAATAGTAGGTAAGGACTTCTGCTTCCAACTATATCAGTTTACCTGAGGAACACATACTAGGAAGGTCAGATAAATCATAAGCAACATTTGACTGTGAGCATTATAAAGCCAGGATTCCCTGATGGCTCAGATGGTAAAGCATCTGCCTGCAATGCAGGAGACAGGGCTCGATCTCTGGGTCAGGAATTTTCCCTTGGAGAAGGGAATGGCAATCCACTCCAGCACTCTTGCCTGGAAAACCCCATGGATGGAGGAGCCTGGCGGACTACAGTCCATGGGGTCGCAGAGTTGGACACGACTGAGTGACTTCACACTCACGTTATAAAGCTAATGAGGTAGCCATGACATAGCAAAGTAAAATAGAAAAGAAACTTACTGAAGTAAGAACACTATTCTGCACATGCTTTTCTAGCCCAGTCATTTAGAAACTATTGATGAAAATCAAAAGTCTGAGAAACCAAATGTGGCTCCTAAGAGGCAGAAAAGCCAGTAGATCTTAGGACAATGTCATAGGACTGAGGAGAGAGCAAAGTTAGAATTTAGAAATAACAAGGCAGCTAGAATTTTAAGGGTCAAAATCCCAGAGACAGGATAGATTCAGAGACTCGAGCTCAATTCAGCAACAGTGGTCCCTTGACGTATCACATTTTCCATGTAGGTAGACAAGGCAAGATGCTAAGAAGTCAAACAAAAGCTAACTGAAGTCAACGCAAAGACTCAGAAGTCTTATTATAATGCTGAGGCTCAGAACCCACCAAAGAATAGTGGCCCAGTGGAAAGCTAATGACATGAATTAGGACACTGGAAGTTTCTATATGTATGTGTATGTGTCTCTGTGTCCATATGAATGTGTATTAGGAAGGTTGATGAAACAGCTACATTAAAGGAAACATCTATAAAGAAGGAAGATGAGTATGATGTTGGTGCGAGGACTGAAGATCAATGAGGTGATCTTTCCTTCTGCTCCTTACTTGGGAGTAGGAAATTCTCTCTTGAAAAAGGTACAGTTGACCATTGAACAATGCAGGAGTTAGAGACACTGACTCCCTATGCAGTCAAAAATTCACACATCACTTTATAGGCAGCCCTTCCCATCTATGGTTCTGCATCTGAGGGTTCAACCAACCAGAGATTATGTAGTGCTGCAGTTATTGGAAAAAAATCCATATATAAGTGGATCTGTGCAATCTAAATCCAGGTTGTTCAAAGGTCAACTGTAATGTCATTCAGATTCTCTACAACTTGTCATATCCCAAGTCTGGTATTCACTGAAGAACCACCAAGACTACCAAAAAAAGGAGAATTAAAATGAAAAACAGAACCAGAATCATGGATGACCTAAATATTAAAGGTCAAATATATTTGGATAAATATTACCAAGTTCAGAAAAATAGATGACAAGGTAGAGAATTTAACTAGACAACTAGAAACTGATTGAAGCGCAATTGATAGAATTCAAAATTATACTAAAATTAAAACTCAGCAGTGGACTGAACATAGGTGAAGAAAGATAAATGAACTGGAAGACAGAGTAACAGAAAAAAATATTAAGGCTAAACATGGAAAACAAAAAGGATAAAAAAGTATAGAAAAGAGCATTTGAAACATACGGGCCACAGTAAACATTTTTATCATATGTTTAAATTGGAGTCCAAAGGGAAAAGAAGAGAGAGCCTGGGGTGAAAGCAATATTTAGAAATAATAGTTGAGAGTTCTCAAAACTAAAAAGAATATACCAAGCCATAAATTCAACAAGCACTAAACAATGCAACAAGAGTAAATTTAAAGAAACCATATCTAACACCACCACAGTACAATGCACAAATAGCAAAGAAAAACAGAACATCTCAGAAGGAACCAGAGGAAAGACAACAGCAGCTGACCTTTGAACAATGCAGGAGATTACGATTACAGCTTACTTCTCAACAAAAATGATTAATACTAGAAAATAATGGAAAGTGCTAAAGAAAATAACTGCCCACTGAGAATTCTAGAGGCAGAGAAAATGTTTTTGGAAGATGAAATAGGGAAATCTTCAAACAAACAAAATTTAGAGAATATGTTCTCATCAGAACCAACTGAATTAAATTATAAAGAGAGACCTGCAGGCAGAAGGAAAATTATCATAGATGAAAATAAGGACTTTACAAAGGAATTAAATATAACAGAAAGGATAAATAAGTGAATAAATCTAAATAAAATCTAACTGCACATAAGAGTAATAATGAAATATATAAAAAATTAGAATGCATTAAAAACAAAAGGAGGAGGAAAAAGTAATAAAATAAATTTAAGGTCTCAGCATTGCTTGAGAAGCAGTAAAAGAGCTAATAAGTCATGGTGCATGTGTAATTGCTACTTATATAAACATTGTGAGCTAATAAAGGGAAAATGGAGTTTGATGAATTTAAAAGGAAGAGCCAAAGGAACATAAAAACATAGGACAAGTAGAAAACAAGGAGTAAATGGTCTATAATAAGACATATTAACTGTAAATATTCAAATTAAAGGGCAAAGATTTTTTGAAACAAAAATCTTAATTCCATGCCCCTTACAAGAGACCATAGTCTGACTGCAAGTTAAATGATGCAAAAATTATGTCATAAAAACAATAAGCAAAATTGGAAAAAAAATAATGTGAGATTTGAAAGCAAAAAGTATCACTGGAGATAAGGCAGGATAATAAAACCAACCATTACTTTACAAGGAACACATCATAAAACTAAACTTCAATGCAAGATATGAAGGGAAATTCTAAAAACTAACTAGAAATAAAATCTAAATTACCTAGATTAGTAATTCAGAGCAACAACAAATCAGTAAACTACAGAAGATCTGAATACCATCGTTAAACTCTTTGGCCTATACACCCTGAGGAAACCA
Source organism: Capra hircus (assembly GCF_001704415.2). Taxonomy (NCBI): domain Eukaryota; kingdom Metazoa; phylum Chordata; class Mammalia; order Artiodactyla; family Bovidae; genus Capra; species Capra hircus. The sequence goes on along the minus strand of NC_030815.1, from coordinate 56,004,812 downwards.
GAATTTAAAGAAACATATGTACCCCAACGATCACTGCAGCACTATTTACAAAGCTACATATGGAAGCAACCTAGATGCCCATCAGTAGATGAATGGATACAGAAGTTGTGTATTAAATTACTCAGCTATAAAAGGAATGCATCTGAGTCAGTTCTAATGCAGTGGATGAACTTGAAGCCTATTATACAGAGTGAAGTAAGCCAGAAAGAGAAACACAAATACTGTATATTAACGCATACATATACAACTTAGAAAGATGGTATCAATAATCCTACATGCACGGCAGCAAAGAAGACACAGATGTAAAGAACAGATTTCTGGACTCGGGGGAAAAGATGAGGGTGGGATTATTTGAGAGAATAGCATTGAAACATGTACATTACTATATGTAAAATAAATGACCCATGCAAATTTGATGCATGAACCAGGGCACCCAAAGTCGGTGCTCTAGGACAACCCAAAGGGATACGGTGGGGTGGGAAGTGGGAGAGGAGGTACAGACTGGGGGGGGACACATGTATACCTGTGGCCATTTCATGGTGATGTATGGCAAAAACCATCACAATATTGTTAATGTAATTATCCTCCAATTAAATTAATTGAAAAAACTCTTTGGCTTAAATTTGCATAAAACACTGCATCAAGAAAGAAATGCACATTTATACACAAATTTTGAGGTGTACAGGGCACATTTTTAAGTTGACTGTATGCTGGTTATAAAACAAGACTCAGAATAATCAAGAAATTTAAAAATCTATAACCAGTATTTCATCAAATATTTGGACATTAAAAACATACTTCTGGACTTCCATGGTGATCCAGTGACTAAGACTCCATACTCCAAATTCAGGGAGCCTGATTCTATCCCTAGTCAGGGAACTGGATCCCACAAAGAGTTTACATGCCACAACTAAACGACTTTGCATGCTACAACGAAGATTGAAGATCCTGAAAGTCACAACTAAAACCTGGAGCAGCTGAATACACAAATTCAAAAATATATACTTCTGATCAATATGTAGGTCAAAGATAAAGTCATAATAGGAATTAGAATTTTATTAATTGAATGATAATGAAACACGCACCTAGAGCTGGACATCCTGGAATGTGAAGTCAAGTGGCCTTAGGAAGCATCACTATGAACAAAGCTAGTGGAGGTGATGGAATTCCAGTGGAGCTATTTCAAATCCTGAAAGATGATGCTGTGAAAGTGCTGCATTCAATATGCCAGCAGGTTTGAAAAACTCAGCAGTGGCCACATGACTGGAAAAGGTCAGTTTTCATTCCAATCCCAAAGAAAGGCAATGCCAAAGAATGCTCAAAGTACCACACAATTGCACTCATCTCACACACTAGTAAAGTAATGCTCAAAATTCTCCAAGCCAGGCTTCAGCAATATGTGAACCATGAACTTCCTGATGTTCAAGCTGGTTTCAGAAAAGGCAGAGGAACCAGAGATCAAATTGCCAACATCTGCTGGATCATTGAAAAACCAAGAGAGTTCCAGAAAAACATCTATTTCTGCTTTATTGACTATGCCAAAGTTTTTGATTGTGTGGATCACAACAAACTGGAAAATTCTTCAAGAGATGGGAATACCAGACCACCTGACCTGCCTCTTGAGAAATCTGTATGCAGGTCAGGAAGCAACAGTTAGAACTGGACATGGAACAACAGACTGGTTCCAAATAGGAAAAGGAGTACATCCAGGCTGTATATTGTCACCCTGCTTATTTAACTTCTATGCAGAGTACATCATGAGAAACGCTGGGCTAAAAGAAGCACAAGCTGGACTCAAGATTGCCAGGAGAAATATCAATAACCTCAGATATGCAGATGACACCACCCTTATGGCAGAAAGTGAAGAGGAACTAAAAAGCCTCTTGATGAAAGTGAAAGAGGAGAGTGAAAAAGTTGGCTTAAAGCTCAACATTCAGAAAACTAAAATCATGGCATTTGGTCCCATCACTTAATAGCAAATAGATGGGGAAACTGGAAACAGTGGCTGATTTTATTTTTCTGGGCTCCAAAATCACTGCAGATGGTGACTGCAGCCATGAAATTAAAAGACGTTTACTCCTTGGAAGGAAAGTTATGACCAACCTAGATAGCATATTCAAAAGCAGAGACATTACTTTCTCAACAATGGTCCATCTAGAAAGGCTATGGTTTTTCCAGTAGTCATGTATGGATGTGAGAGTTCTTTATAGTCATAAAGAAAGCTGAGCACAGAAGAATTGATGCTTTTGAACTGTGGTGTTGGAGAAGACTCATGAGAGTCCCTTCCTTGGACTGCAAGGAGATCCAACCAGTCCATTCTAAAGGACATCAGTCCTGGGTGTTCATTGGTAGGACTGATGTTGGAGCTGAAACTCCAATACTTTGGCCACCTGATGCGAAGAGCTGACTCATTTGAAAAGACCCTGAAGCTGGGAATGATTGAGGGCAGGAGGAGAAGGGGATGGTGAAGGATGAGATGGTTGGATGGCATCACTGACTCAATGGACATGGGTTCGGGTAGACTCTGGGAGTTGGTGATAGGCAGGGAGGTGTGCTGCAGTTCATAGGGTCACAGAGTCAGACACGACTGAGTGACGGAACCAGACTGAATGAAAATATACTGTAGCAAAACCTGTGGGCTGCACGTAAAGCTGTGGTCACATAGATGCTTCAGCGTTAGAATTACATATGTAATCATATATATATATATATATATATATATATATATATATATATATATATATGTGTGTGTATGTGTGTGTAAATGATAAAAGAATAAAGCTTCCAAAAGATACCCTATTACCTTGAGGTAGACAACTACTGAACAATACCTAATGGTGGAGGCAGGGCATACTTAAGAACTTCAGGAAACCAGCAGAAGGCATCATTTGGAAACAGGAGTAGCTTCCAAATGAGGCTGTTTGACAGCACAGTGAAGGCCAATGTCAGAAGCAGTCTCCGGGAAAGAGCATTTAATGTATAAAGCGGTGGAGAAACTAAAATATATTTAAGATTTGACACTCTAATTCCTTTTAAGGATGATTTATGTTGCTAGGGAAAAAATAAGAAGTACTTGATGTAGAAGGCGAATAAGTTTATAATTTCCAGGAGAATCTTAGTACCAGGACTACAGAATGAAGAACTTGGGAGTCCCCTGGCTAATCTAGCAGAGAGAAAATGGAAACAGAGATGAGAGAGAGAAATAGAAGGAAATATTTGTGCAATTTGGCGCTGCGGCACACCAACACCTAGGTATGCTCTCCAAATCTTAAATAAATGCCACTATGTTCAGAGCTAACTCTGAGACAGTGATTAATGTCCAAGAGATTAACTAGGGACAACTCTTGGAATCAACAATGTATGGAAGAAAAAGGACATCAGAGTGGGCAAAGGCAGAAGTAAAGCTGTGTTGCAGCCCCAAGAAACCTCAGGTGACCCTTTGGGGGAGAGTTCTTAAAATGAGATGACCCCTTCAGGAGGATGTCCCCCTTCAGTAGGATGTCTTAACCTTTATATTCCTACATTTGTCATTGGATGAAGGGCGTTGTAGGAAGGGTGATGCGACCCTGGGCTAAGTGGCTCCCTCTAGCTGAGACTGGCTGCCTGCAGCATTTCCAGGGCTGGGGTAAAAGCACCAGAATCTGAAAATAGATCAAGTTTCCCTGTCTGGGGTGCCAAAGTACAAAATACAGGCAGGGTATATTACAAATATTTCTTTAGCCTAGAGAAGAGGTCTTGAAGCTGTGAGCCACTCACTGGGAACCAGCAGGACATGAAGGATTCTTGAACAGGTCTGAAGCTACTGGAAGGCCTTTCAGGGGTTCAATCCCATAATAAATATTGTACCTTCAGTGTAACTTTGCCCCCTCTGCCAGTCTTCCTCAGTTCCCATGCAGGCCCTTTTGGACTTGGAGTTCCCAGAGATTGAGTTGGAGACTTCCATGAAGTTTGCTTTCCATCTACTGGCTTTGGTTTCTTGCTCTCTCTGCTTCAAGCTAGTCTCTTCAAACTGCCTTTTCCGTTTCTGGCAATAATAGCCCTCTCAAGACCTAACTAACACTTTTCTGGGGCAAAAGGAAAAGAATTAGTAAGGATAACTTTTATTTCTAGGAGGGAAGTTATCATATTCCTTCATAGTATTCATCTCTTTGATTATTTAACTTTTATTCTAGATTACTCATGGGTATTTCTGCTCCCCTACCTTCAACCCAAGGAGGTTTTAGAACATTGTCCTATCTCAGCATCAAGTCTCTCTCCATCCTCCCTGTCTCTCTTTCCTTACCCACCTTTATCCACAGACTAGTAGGCTTTCTGGACCTCCGAGGAGGATAAGCACTTCACAGAATCTCTGCTACAGGACCAAACATATTGAAATAACTTTTTATGAAGATATTGAAGCAACAGAAAAGAATACATGAGGATTGTTTCTCCTGAGGGTTCAATTATTTAGAGGGCCTTTATCAAACTTTGATTGATAAATCTAACCTTTCCTTTCTTGACAACAGTTGATCACACTGTGATGAAAACAAGTTAGAAAATGGAAAAATAATATTTGGATTTCAATGAAATAATAAAAATGCAGGGACTATCTTTGACTTTTGCAAAGTGAGAAAAGAGTTCACATTTCAACTATGTGGCGGCAGGAGTCCCTTTTAAAACAGGGCCAGTCTGCACGATGTATTTAAAAATCAACCTTTTCAAATATAGCCATAACACCCACAAGATTTTTCATTTCTTGGGGTCAGATAAACCAAACTTCAGAGTGGTGCCTTGTATATTAATGATAAACATAATCTGGAAGCACAGCAATGGCTAAAAATGTGGAGCTGGCAGCTTTTCATTAAAATTGAAATATTTTTCTGTTTTTAATTCACTGTATAAAATTTTAAATGTCCAAATTCAGTCAGGTAGGTCTTCCTAATGATCATGAGCTTCAATCCTGCTAACAACTAAGCCTACACTATTAAACTGTACTTTATCTGTTCCAGAAACTTGCTGGGTTTCTTTAATGCCTCTATTACTACTTCCTTTGTGTCATTCTGTGTGTTTCTTTAAAAACATAGCTGTGTGACCTCTGGAAGTTTTATTACTTCCTTGAGACTTGGTTGCCTCCTCTGTGAATATCTGGGTATATATTTAGTATTGCTCAACAGAATTTTCTACGATAATGAAAATGTTTTGTATCTGTATTATCCAATACAGTATTCACTAGCCACATGTAGCTAATAAACATCTTTGAAATATGGCAAATCCAACGGAGAAACTGCATTTTTAATTTTAAAATGTTTAAATATAAATAATCTCATGTAGTTAGCATCTACTGACAGTATAAATCTATGTAATATTTGAAGGATATTCTCCACTCTAAAACTCTACCACTCATTAGCTCAACCTAAATATTTTTGCCCTTTGACAAGCAGAAAATAATTTATGCTTCCCTTGAAATTATTTTTCAAGACCTTTGTCAGTTTGGGGACATTATATTCTTAAAATTGACTTTGCTTTATGAAACTTTAATAATGTTGAAGTTTCCTGCCCTTGGAAGCACCTTTGTTATTATGGGAAATATTGAGGATGAACAAGGACCATTTCAAGAGATCATGGAGAAAAAACTCCTTCTGGACTTAATTTCATTATGAGGATGCTCAAAATGTCAAAATGCTAAATTGCTTATAGTAAGAACCATGCCTTTTTTACACTATTTTCTGCATGGAGCTGGAAAATGTTTAAAATATTTTAAAATAACTGCATATCTATTTTTGAAGCTGATTTGGCTATTCAAAGCTTGCTAGCACTTTATCCATCTCACTATTTCACTCAGTAAACCAATGCAGTTGTTACATATGTGTCTGTGTTCCCTTCTAGATTATGTGTTTATGAAGTTAGAAACTATATTTATGTCACAGCCCCTATGTATAGCACAATATTCATTGCTAATTCAGATCATGTTTTAAGATGAGACAAAATTTAACATTTTTATTGTAGTCATAAACATCTAGCAAACCAACCAGAAAATAAAAAGAATTTTTGTAATTGGCCAAGAACAAAAAAAAAAGAAATACTTACTGCAAAACCATATCTCTAATAACTACCACTGGAATTAGAACACACACAGGCTAAAATTATTTTAAAATATCTTATCAAAGACTTTGAGGTTGTACCTAAAAAGATTATATCAGAAGTGAACATAATCATGTTGTCTGACCAGCGTGGATCACGCATTCAAAGTAAGTGTATATTATATATAAAATAAACAATAAGAACCCACTGTATAGCACAAGAGAACTTACTCAATACCTGGTAATAAACTGTAATGGAAAAGAATACATACACACACACACATAACTGAATTACTTACCTATACACCTGACACCCAACATTGTAAATCGACTACACTTCAATTTTAAGTGTAAAAGGTAGTATAGCTTCATAAATTTACCTCTGATAGCCAATGAACTAACTGAAACAACAGAAGCTACAACTTTCTTGAGACAGGACACAGACAGCAAACTGGGCTGTTACATTCAGTAATAGTCATACCTGTCCAAAAATATACAGACTCATAAATACATAGGAATTTTTCATTTTTCTGGCATTATTAGACAATGAGGTATGCATATTAGAATTTTTATAAGTGACAAATTTAAGAAGAGTATTTTAACCTTCACTCATTATTTTTTTCTAAAATTAAGAAATGTATTCATCAGTGTATTCAATGTTTTCTTGATAACTTGGGGTCATCAGTTTAATCAACGTTTGCATGAATAATACAAATGGAAGCAAGACAAGCACTCATACTGAAATTGAAGATGACATAATATTATATCAACTGGAATAACTGATGAAGGAGTAAGGAAAAAAAAACAAACCATGATCAAGAAACAGTCAAGTTCTGACTTCTATTTAGTTTCAAAAAGTAAACTGAAAGTGTTCAGTTGTGTCCGACTCTTTGTGACCCCATGGACTGTAGCCCACCAGGCTCCTCTGTTCTGGCCTGGAGAATTCCATGAATACTGGAGTGAGTACCTGTTCCCTTCTCCAGGGGATCTTCCCAATCCAGGGATCGAACCCAGGTCTTCCACATTGCAGGTGGATTCTTTACTGCCTGAACAACCAGGGAAGCCATTTCAAAAAGAGAAATCACAAATCCCAGTGATATCTCCAACATTATTAGCTGTCTTTATCCTGTGTTTCCATTTTCCTTTCCTTTTTCTTCTACCCTAGAGGGGTTTCAGGAAATGTTTACAGCTGCTCTCCAGACAAATTCTAATACCTGCTTCTTTTCAAAACTTCACAATATGTCCAGGAGATTAACAGTGTGGAGGTCAAATACAATTCATCACAGGGAGATCTGTTGTGAAAATAAAATCAGAAACTAGCTTCTAAACATGCAAAGAGAACAGTATGGTGTCAGGCACTAATTTCCTTCCAAACTCCTCTCCATTTCTAAAAGATGTTTTTATTTACCATGATCCCTTTTCATTGGTTCCCTCTTCCAGACTGCTCCACTTCACCCATCCTCAAACTAAAAATACATTCACACTCTTTTTGATTCCAGTTATTTGCTCATTAAGTAATCATAGGACTGTCAGAATTAGATACAGAGTAAAATTAAAATACTGGAATCATTTGGAGGGTTTAAGCACCTCCACCAACAAATACTGGGTGTGGAATTCAAGAGGCTGCACTTGACTTGGCCTTGTCCAAGTTCTTTCTCAAGAAGTATGAAAGATAAACCTAAACTCAGAGTTAATCAGATTGGCCTGCTTTCTCAGGTGGACTAGAATTCACTGCTTATTCCACCCACTCTGAGGTCAGTGGCACTTTTCGGAGATGAGATGGACTCCTCTGCCCACTGCAGAGGCTCAGTTCCCCCGGGCCCACTCTCTGTCTGAAATCCCACACTGAGGCCAGATGCCAGCCTTCCCAGGACATTAGTGGTCTTCTTTCAGTGTTTGAATTGCTTAGACTGAGTCCCCATAGACTCTTTCTCAGCTTGAAACCTGATCGTCAACCTCTTTACCTGACCTGGATGGTCACCTTCCTACTCTAGGCTTCAGCTGCTTTAGCTGTAAAATGATGTATCTGTTCTTAATTCTAAAGTCTTCTTTCTAAAGCTCTAGAATGTGGTGACTCCATGAAAATGTTGCTCTCTTCTGGTTTCAACTTTGTAGAGAATTAAAACCACAATTACTCTAAGAGACAGTGAGTTACACTTGATAAGGAAAGTGTGATTTTATAGTTAGATTTATAGGGATGAAAGATGATTTACTATGTTTTAAGATACTCATGATCCATTTTCATGAGACTCAGGAAAGGAGAAGGGAGGGAGTAAAATACTAAATGATTCTGACAAATTAAGTTAGCCAAGGTGTATCTAATTAGTTACAACTTGAATAAGTCACACATATCCAATTCAAGTTTTCTTTTATTTTTCTAAGAAGGGATCCCAGTGAACAGAGTTCCATGTTCAGTAAACCCACATTCAGTGGTTTAGTCTTAAAAAATAGTTATGTTGCTGGAAGAAGAAATACTGCCCATCAGTCCTAATTGATGTTTAGCTATCAAATGCATTTGAAATAAATTTATTACTTTGGCTGATCTCTGTTTAACACATTCCAAAAGGGGAAAAAAGCATACTGAAATTTATGGACTCTCTGTCTTCTACACTAAAGTGTGTGATAAATTACATATTATTTGGCCATGAAATTAACAAGCCAGAGAAACCACACCATTAGCAAGGTATATAGTGGTAAGCAGCAGGCAATGATAATGACGTAAAACAAAATAGAGTGTGTATGTTAGCATAGCTGCCAATAAAGTAATCATTACATGCACGCATATGCATCTAAGACAGGTAAGCTCTTTGAGGGCATTTCCTATGAATTCTATATACTTATCAGGATATAGCCCAGTTTCTAGGGCTGAGAAAGCATTATTGTAATAAACTCAGACCTTTCCTCAATAGAGAATTTGGCCCACATGTATTTTGAACATCAAAATTTCACACTGCTTTCAATGTTCCTTCACTAGCTGCCACCTCAACAAATGCAAGATAAAGTATAATGGATTATAAGAAGCTAGAAACAAAAAATGAAAGCAAGAGAGGTATAAAAAAAACATGGGTATAGAGTACTTCAACATTTATGTAGAGAGGACCCCAAACTAACCAGAGGTTACCTTAAACTCTTAGCATACACTCTAGAAACTTGAGTAAACTCTGGGAGGTGGTGATGGGCAGGGAGGCCAGGCATGCTGCTATCCATGGGGTCGCAAAGAGTCGGACACGACTGTAAAGCTGAACTGAACTGAATAGAAACTTGAATGAAAAACAATACAAGGGAAACTCAGAAAGACTGTTTTTTCACTTTACTGCATATGCCTGCCCATCTTAAATAATCTATATGTTTATATTCAACAAGAAAGCACTGTTTTGCAAAAAATATTTGGGTTCTATCAGAAAGCATGTAAAGGTTAGGCAACTCATAGCCTTCAGGTGAATAACTGTTTCTTTCAGGTTGTGAGCATTTGAATTTTCCAGAAATATTTCCCCAAAGTTGAAAACTAAAAGAGTAGGAGGACAGTATCCTTTAGAAATTTTACACTGTCAAGATTTTTCTAGAGATCAGGAAAGATGGCGGAGGAATAGGACGGGAAGACCACTTTCTCCCTCACAAATTCCTCAAAAGAACATTTCAACGCCGAGCAAACTCCACAAAACAACTTCTGTAGGCTGGCAGAGGACATCAGGCAACCAGAAAAGCAGACCATTGTCTTCAAAAACAGGTAGGAAAAAATACAAAAGACAAAAAAGGAGACAAAAGAGGTGGGGAGGGAGCTCCGTCCCAGGAACGGAAGCCCGTCCCGGGAAAGGAATTTTAAGAAGAGAGATTTCCAAACACCAGGAAACACTCTCCCTGCCGAGTCTGTGGCGAGCCTTGGAAACACAGAGGGCAACATAACAAGAAAGAAAAATAGATAAACAATTAAAACCAAGAGATTACAAGTCCAACAGTAACTCCCCCAGCGGAAAAGCAGCACAGACGCCTGCATCCGCCATTGGGAAGTGGGGGCAGGGCAGGGACGTGCGGGAGGCAAGGGCTGCAGAGCTTTGTAAGAATCGGGCAGGAACGCCCCACGCACAACCAGAACGATCTAACTGGGGCTAGCAAACCAGACTGTGGGATAGCTACCACGCGAAAAGCTCGAACATAAGACACCACCAGGACCGAGCACAGAACAAAGGACGGAACGGAAAAAGCCGGCTGCAGACCATCCCCCGCCAGGGACAGGCAGCCAGAGCCGTAAGGACTGGAAAGGGGCAATTGCAGACCCGGAGAGACTTTACTTACCTAACTGCAAGCAGGCTCCTTTGCTAAGACTTCTGGGGGTGCTGGACAGTCACAATCTGCCTCACGGGGGGTGCCAGCGGTCCACCCAGAAAGCTGAGTAGCAGCGGCAGAAAAGGTGACAAACTCCTGAGCTACTCGGACCTGGGAAGGGCACAAAGCGCAGTCCCAGCCGAATTTATGCCTCTGAGGGCTGCCTGAGCGCCGAACCTGAGCGGCTTGGACCGGGAAAGTGCACGCAGCCTAGGGCCGGCCCCAGACAGTTCCCGGCTGAGCATCATAGAGCCGGAGCGGTTTGTGCGCCACGAGAAAGGACAGGTCAAGTGGGGCAGAGATACTGTGTGCACACGACAGTGCTATTTGTTTGTAGCATCCCCCCTCCCCACAGCACGACTGAACTAGTGAGCCTAAAAAACCAGCAAACAGAAGAAGTTAAACAGAGGGAACCACCTTGGAAGTGATCCCACACGGCCTATAACACCAGAGAAGGGCCAGAAATATTTTTACTATTTTTAAAATCATTCCTTCTTTTTTTTTTTGCTTTTTTTTTGTTTTTTTTTTCTTTTTTCTTGTTTTCTCTAACTTTTTTTTAATTGTTGTCTTCTATTTCTCCTCTAATTTTTATTTCTATAACCTATTATTACTATTAAAAAAAAAAGACTTTTTTTTTTTTTTAAGGCAAACACCATATATAGTCCTTGGATGGTTGTTGGTGGGTTTTTTGTTTGTTTGTTTGTTTTTTAATAATTTTTTTTCTTTCTTCCTTTTTCCTTCTGCTTTTCTTTAATATTGTATCTTTGAAAATCCAACCTCTACTCTAGATTTTTAATCTTTGCTCTTAAGTTTTTGTTGTCAATTTTGTACATTTAAAAACCCAAACTTCACTACCCAAGTTTACCTGAGAGCGAGATTACTGGCTTGACCACTCTCTCCTCCTCTGGACTCTCCTTTTTCTCTACCAGGTGGCCTCTGTCTCTTTTCTCCCCTATCTCTTCTCTATCCAACTCTGTGAATCTCTGTGTGTTCCAGACGGTGGAGAACACCTAAGGAACTGGTTACTGGCAGGATTTGTCTCTCTCCTACTCATTCCTCTCTCTTATCCTCCTGGTCACCTCTGTCTACTTCCTCCCTCTCCTCTTCCCCATATAACTCTGTAAATACCTCTGAGCGGTCCAGACTATAGAGCGCATATAAGGAAGTGACTACTGGCTAGCTTGCTCTCTCCTCTTTTGATCTCACTGCATCTCATTCCAGTTACCTCTAACTACCCCCTCCATCTTCTCTCCTCCTTGTAACTCAGTGAACCTCTCTGAGTGTCCCTCAATGTGGAGAAACTTTTCATCTTTAACCTAGATGTTTTATCATCGGTGCTGTATAGATGGAGAAGTCTAGAGGCTACTGTAAAAATAAAACTGAAAACCAGAAGCAGGAGGCTTAAATCCAAAGCCTGAAAACATTAGAGAACTCTTGAATTCAGGGAACATTAAGCAATAGGAGCTCATCAAATGCCTTCATACCTACACCGAAACCAAGCTCCACCCAAGGACCAACAAGTTCCAAAACAAGACATACCACGCAAATTCTCCAGCAACACAGGAACACTCCCCTGAGCTTCAATATACAGGCAGCTCAAAATTATCCCAAAACCTTTGATGTCTCATAACCCATTACGGGTCACTCCACTGCACTCCAGAGAGAAGAAACCCAGCTCCACCCACCAAAACTCCAAGACAAGCCTCCCTAACCAGGAAACCTTGACAAGTCACTGATAGAACCCCACCCAAAGTGAGGAAGCTCCATAATAAAGAGAACTCCACAAATTACCAGAATATAAAAAGGCCACCCCAAACGCAGCAATATAACCAAGATGAAGAGACAGAGGAATACTCAGCAGGTAAAGGAACAGGAGAGTTGCCCACCAAACCAAACAAAAGAGGAAGAAGTAGGGAATCTACCGGAGAAGGAATTCCGAATATTGATAGTGAAAATGATCCAAAATCTTGAAATCAAAATGGAATCACAGATAAATAGCCTAGAGACAAGGATTGAGAAGATGCAAGAAAGGTTTAACAAGGACCTAGAAGAAATAAAAAAGAGTCAAAATATCATGAATAACGCAATAAATGAGATCAGAAACACTCTGGAGGCAACAAATAGTAGAATAATGGAGGCAGAAGATAGGATTAGTGAAATAGAAGATAGAATGGTAGAAATAAATGAATCAGAGAGGAAACAAGAAAAATGAATTAAAAGAAAATGAGGACAATCTCAGAGACCTCCAGGACAATATGAAATGCTCCAACACTCGAATTATAGGAGTCCCAGAAGAAGAAGACAGAAAGAAAGATCATGAGAAAATCCTTGAGGAGATATTAGTTGAAAACTTCCCTAAAATGGGGAAGGAAATAATCACCCAAGTCTAAGAAACACAGAGAGTTCCAAATAGGATAAACCCAAGGCGAAACACCCCAAGACACATATTAATCAAATTAACAAAGATCAAACACAAAGAACAAATATTAAAAGCAGCAAGGGAAAAACAACAAATAACACACAAGGGGATTCCCATAAGGATAACAGCTGATCTTTCAATAGAAACTCTTCAGGCCAGGAGGGAATGGCAAGACATACTTAAAGTGATGAAAGACAATAACCTACAGCCCAGATTACTGTATCCAGCAAGGATCTCATTCAAATACGAAGGAGAAATCAAAAGCTTTACAGACAAGCAAAAGCTGAGAGAATTCAGCACCACCAAACCAGCTCTCCAACAAATTCTAAAGGATATTCTCTAGACAGGAAACACGAAAAGGGTGTATAAACCCGAACCCAAAGCAATAAAGTAAATGGTAACGGGATCATACTTATCAATAATTACCTTAAACGTAAATGGGTTGAACGCCCCAACCAAAAGACTAAGACTGGCCGAATGGATACAAAAACAAGACCCCTCTATATGCTGCTTACAAGAGACCCACCTCAAAACAAGGGACACATACAGACTGAAAGTGAAGGGCTGGAAAAAGATATACCACGCAAACAGAGACCAAAAGAAAGCAGGAGTGGCAATACTCATATCTGATAAAATAGACTTTAAAACAAAGGCTGTGAAAAGAGACAAAGAAGGCCACTACATAATGATCAAAGGAACAATCCAAGAAGAAGATATAACAATTATAAATATATATGCACCCAATATAGGAGCACCGTAATATGTAAGACAAATGCTAACAAGTATGAAAGGGGAAATCAACAATAACACAATAATAGTGGGAGACTTTAATACCCCACTCACACCTATGGACAGATCAACTAAACAGAAAATTAACAAAGAAATGCAAACTTTAAATGATACATTAGATCAGTTAGACCTAATTGATATCTATAGGACATTTCACCCCAAAACAATGAATTTCACCTTTTTTTCAAGTGCTCATGGAACCTTCTCCAGGATAGATCACATCCTGGGCCATAAATCTAAACTTGATAAATTCAAAAAAATCGAAATCATTCCAAGCATCTTTTCTGACCACAATGCATTAAGATTAGATCTCAATTACAGGAGAAAAACTATTAAAAATTCCAACATATGGAGGTTGAACAACACACTCCTGAATAACCAACAAATCACAGAAGAAATCAAAAAAGAAATCAAAATATGCATAGAAACTAATGAAAATGAAAACACAACAACCCAAAACCTGTGGGACACTATAAAAGCAGTGCTAAGAGGAAAGTTCAGAGCAATACAGGCATACCTCAAGAAACAAGAAAAAAGTCAAATAAATAACCTAACTCTACAACTAAAGCAACTAGAAAAGGAAGAATTGGAGAACCCCAGAGTTAGTAGAAGGAAAGAAATCTTAAAAATTAGGGCAGAAATAAATGCAAAAGAAACAAAAGAGACCATAGCAAAAATCAACAAAGCCAAAAGCTGGTTCTTTGAAAGGATAAATAAAATTGACAAACCATTAGCCAGACTCATCAAGAAGCAAAGAGAGAAAAATCAAATCAATAAAATTAGAAATGAAAATGGAGAGATCACAACAGACAACACAGAAATACAAAGGATCATAAGAGACTACTATCAGCAGTTGTATGCCAATAAAATGGACAACGTGGAAGAAATGGACAAATTCTTAGAAAAGTACAATTTTCCAAAACTGAACCAGGAAGAAATAGAAAATCTTAACAGACCCATCACAAGCACGGAAATTGAAACTGTAATCAGAAATCTTCCAGCAAACAAAAGCCCAGGTCCAGACGGCTTCACAGCTGAATTCTACCAAAAATTTCAAGAAGAGCTAACACCTATCCTACTCAAACTCTTCCAGAAAATTGCAGAGGAAGGTAAACTTCCAAACTCATTCTATGAGGCCACCATCACCCTAATACCAAAACCTGACAAAGATGTCACAAAAAAAGAAAATTACAGGCCAATATCACTGATGAACATAGATGCAAAAATCCTCAACAAAATTCTAGCAATCAGAATCCAACAACACATTAAAAAGATCATACACCATGACCAAGTGGGCTTTATCCCAGGGATGCAAGGATTCTTCAATATCCGCAAATCAATCAATATAATTCACCACATTAACAAATTGAAAAATAAAAACCATATGATTATCTCAATAGAGGCAGAGAAGGCCTTTGACAAAATTCAACATCCATTTATGATAAAAACTCTCCAGAAAGCAGGAATAGAAGGAACATACCTCAACATAATAAAAGCTATATATGACAAACCCACAGCAAACATTATCCTCAATGGTGAAAAATTGAAAGCATTTCCCCTAAAGTCAGGAACAAGACAAGGGTGTCCACTTTCACCGCTACTATTCAACATAGTTCTGGAAGTTTTGGCCACAGCAATCAGAGCAGATAAAGAAATCAAAGGAATCCAAATTGGAAAAGAAGAAGTAAAACTCTCACTGTTTGCAGATGACATGATCCTCTACATGGAAAACCCTAAAGACTCCACCAGAAAATTACTAGAGCTAATCAATGAATATAGTAAAGTTGCAGGATATAAAATCAACACACAGAAATCCCTTGCATTCCTATACACGAATAATGAGAAAGTAGAAAAAGAAATTAAGGAAACAATTCCATTCACCATTGCAACGAAAAGAATAAAATACTTAGGAATATATCTACCTAAAGAAACTAAAGACCTATATATAGAAAACTATAAAACACTGATGAAAGAAATCAAAGAGGACACTAATAGATGGAGAAATATACCATGTTCATGGATCGGAAGAATCAATATAGTGAAAATGAGTATACTACCCAAAGCAATTTACAAATTCAATGCAATCCCTGTCAAGCTACCGGCAACATTTTTCACAGAACTAGAACAAATAATTTCAAGATTTGTATGGAAATACAAAAAACCTCGAATAGCCAAAGCAATCTTGAGAAAGAAGAATGGAACTGGAGGAATCAACTTGCCTGACTTCAGGCTCTACTACAAAGCCACAGTCATCAAGACAGTATGGTACTGGCACAAAGACAGACATATAGATCAATGGAACAAAATAGAAAGCCCAGAGATAAATCCACACACATATGGACACCTTATCTTTGACAAAGGAGGCAAGAATATACAATGGAGTAAAGACAATCTCTTTAACAAGTGGTGCTGGGAAAACTGGTCAACCACTTGTAAAAGAATGAAACTAGATCACTTTCTAACACCGCACACAAAAATAAAGTCAAAATGGATTAAAGATCTAAATGTAAGATCAGAAACTATAAAACTCCTAGAGGAGAACATAGGCAAAACACTCTCCGACATAAATCACAGCAGGATCCTCTATGATCCACCTCTCAGAATTCTAGAAATAAAAGCAAAAATAAACAAATGGGATCTAATTAAAATTAAAAGCTTCTGCACAACAAAGGAAAATATAAGCAAGGTGAAAAGACAGCCTTCTGAATGGGAGAAAATAATAGCAAATGAAGCAACTGACAAACAACTAATCTCAAAAATATACAAGCAACTTATGCAGCTCAATTCCAGAAAAATAAACGACCCAATCAAAAAATGGGCCAAAGAACTAAATAGACATTTCTCCAAAGAAGACATATGGATGGCTAACAAACACATGAAAAGATGCTCAACATCACTCATTATTAGAGAAATGCAAATCAAAACCACAATGAGGTACCACTTCACACCAGTCAGAATGGCTGCGATCCAAAAATCTGCAAGCAATAAATGCTGGAGAGGGTGTGGAGAAAAGGGAACCCTCCTACACTGTTGGTGGGAATGCAAACTAGTACAGCCACTATGGAGAACAGTGTGGAGATTCCTTAAAAAATTGCAAATAGAACTACCTTATGACCCAGCAATCCCATTGCTGGGCATACACACTGAGGAAACCAGAATTGAAAGAGACACATGTACCCCAATGTTCATCGCAGCACTGTTTATAATAGCCAGGACATGGAAACAACCTAGATGTCCATCAGCAGATAAATGGATAAGAAAGCTGTGGTACATATACACAATGGAGTACTACTCAGCCGTTAAAAAGAATTCATTTGAATCAGTTCTGATGAGATGGATGAAACTGGAGCTGATTATACAGAGTGAAGTAAGCCAGAAAGAAAAACACCAATACAGTACACTAACACATGTATATGGAATTTAGGAAGATGGCAATGACGACCCTGTATGCAAGACAGGAAAAAAGACACAGATGTGTATAACAGACTTTTGGACTCAGAGGGAGAGGGAGAGGGTGGGATGATTTGGGAGAATGGCATTCTAACATGTATACTATCATGTAAGAATTGAATCGCCAGTCTATGTCTGATGCAGGATATAGCATGCTTGGGGCTGGTGCATGGGGATGACCCAGAGAGATGTTGTGGGGAGGGAGGTGGGAGGGGGGTTCATGTTTGGGAACGCATGTAAGAATTACAGATTTTAAAATTTAAAAAATAAAAAACTAAAAAAAAAAAAAAAAGATTTTTCTAGGAAGAATATCCTTATGGATTATCAACACAATGATTCCGAGTAGATCAATTTATGCTGAGAAAATTACATAACAACATTCACTTCACCTCCATTATATTGACAATAAGTTTCATAACTTCAACCTTGTGCTTCTTAGTAAAGTTTAAAAGATTGAGCCAGGAACAGACAGCGACAATGTCAGAGACTCAGGTGTACCTATAGGTGTCTTCAGACAAAATCAGCCACCTAGGCTAAAGTCCTGATTTAATACATTCCAGCATGAATGAATCTCCAAAACCATATGCTGAGCAAGTGAAGGTAGATCAAAAAGGTACCTTCTGTATTATTCAACTTACACAAATTTCTAAAATCAGCAACATTAATCTCTAAAGATAGAAATTAGATCAGTGGTTACCTGAGGGTAGGAGATGGGGAGATTTTTGCAAAAGGTTAGGAGGAAACTTCCTAGAGTTTTAGAACTGTTATCTACCTTTATGTGGGTGGTAGTTATACAAATGTATAAACTAATTAAAAGCCACTGAACTGTTGACTAAAAGAGGCAAGGCCTCTTCTCCAACTCAACTCCAGCTCCCATTTCACTCTGAAACCAAAGACTCACACCTTCCTGGTTTCTGGGCTTCCTTGGTGGCTCAGAAGGTAAAGAATCCACCCGCAATGAGGGAGACCTAGGTTCAATCACTGGGTCTGGAAGACCCCCTGGGGAACAGAGCGGCCACCCACTCCAGTATTCTTTCCTGGAGAATTCCATGGACAGAAGAGTCTCGTGGGCTGCAGCCCATGGGGTCACAAGGAGTCAGATACGACTGAGCTACTGGCACTTTCACTTTCAGGTCATTACCATATTGTGACAGCCCTGAAGAATAGTCCAACAATTGTTGTGTCAGAGCCATTTGACAGTTTGTAGCTCTAAAAAAAAAAAAAAAAATGTCCGGCATTTGTCAAAATTTTCCCGGTTTAAGATTGTGGTAATACAGCAGCAGTAATTCCGAAGTCATTTATGACAACCTGTGTGGGAATCACCTCCCTTTGGGAAAATTCTTGGCAATACAATACTCCTTCCCCGACAGGTAATAAGAAAGCATGGTCATGGAAAGTTATAATACTTTCAGCTTCAAGAAGGCCTGAGGTTCATGCATTTTTTTTTCTTGAATTAGATTCCCCCTTAATTACTTTATCTGCAAGAAACTAATTATCAGAATTATGTAAGCAGTCAAAGAGAAGCTAATCCATGTTCTTTCAGCTTGTTGACCTTTCCCACTTTATGTCATGTGGCTACCTGAAACATCAGCAATTTACATGCCTTTCTTTTTTTACTGATTTGTATGTATGTGTCCTCATAATGAAAAGATCATTAAAATAAAATAACATGAGTGCAATCTTAAGAAGTCGAGTCTTTTTAAAGTCTTGGAAAATGTGAAAGCACTGATATTCATGGACAATTTTACATTCTGAAATTTACCCCCAATTTTGTAAATCTCTATTCTGTCTAGCAGATTTTCAAAATTTCTACCATGGTCATTTGTTAATTTTATAATTGCATAATAAATGCATTAAACATACAATTTTCTGCTATCAATTGCAGTTTTTAAACTATTTCTCCCTTTATCTTCAGCAGATGTGTCATAGACTTGTTTTAAGTAAAGACTCAACATACAGAACTTTATAGTGACAAGAACTCTACTGAGCCCTCTCCATCCTAAGACAGTGTACCATAAAACCACAATATATAACACTCCAAGTATTTCAAAATTATAAAACACTTATCTACTCAAAAAGAGAATACAAACTTGCACAGAAAATAAACATGTAAAAGTTCATAAATAAACCACAATATAACTTGCTTCACAGAATATGCTGACTGTAATGTCCTGAGCCTCTCCCATCCTTAGGTAGCCGGAAATTACAACAAAACAATATTTCACCTTTGGAAGTCACACCATCTCTCATACCAACCACCCTATTGCTTCCTTGGAGAAAACAGGAAATTAACCTGAATATCATGCAAAAAATATATATAGCATTACTGATGTAAAATCTCTTTTTAAAGACAATAACTTCAATAGCAGAGGGAATTTTACCATTACAGGCTTCAGATAACCTCTATATTTCTCAGATTTCAGGCTAAATCATAAAATGCTATATTGTGTCTAAAGCTATTTTTTCAATAGTCTATTTTATAAAATGTACTAGCAAAGCAATAAACACTGAGGAATATTCTGGCTCCCAAATCCTAAAGTCATTCTGATTATGTATGGGTGATCATGGGACATCACTGGACCCACCAGAAGACTGGCTGAAATGCCAGTGTTTTGACCAACTTATAAATTAGAAATGATTCAGAATCCAACTTTATTTTATTTCTTGTTAAGTAATTCCTATGCGGGATTTAGGATGTCAATATAAAGTCCTATGATGTATAACCTTTATCTATGAGATGGGGAACAATGTCAATCCCCATCATAAATACTTGCAAAATGTGACACAGAAAATCCACTGTAGGGCATAGGACCAGCCAATCAGATATGAATCACACATGTCCATTCATTTGGACAATCTGCAAATATTCATTTTTAAGTCTACTACATGCCAATAATGTACTGGGCTCTGAGATACTAAAACCATGCTAAATGCTAAAAACAGACAAACTCAGTTGTGGCCCTCCTGGAACTTATTACTCAGAGACGTGCCTTCACTGTAAATGGTTAGGTCTCAGCCAAAGCTGTTCTCATCAGCAAGTGACCAAGTGATACAGCTTGATTTCTAAACAGCCTGCACACTCTGTCACTTGCTTTCAATATTTTTGCTTTCCTGCAAGAAACATAACCCAGTAGTCCCTTTCTCCTCGTTAGCGAGGTTTAGGGAAAATTCACCCAGTGAACAATTCCTTGCAGCCTCTTTCGTCATCCTCTCCTTTGTGCTCTTGAACTAAAGAGACCTGGATTAAAGCCGTTTGCTTTAATCCCATTATTTTAAAATATGGCTGCCCCTGCTTTGAGGATTTCTACTGCACCAAGCTGGTGGCAAAGCAGCAATGAAGGACAGGCAGGTAAATTTCAAAAAGACAGCTCTAAAAATATCCATTCTCCTTCTGTTCTCCTCCCATCCCTCTGCTCTGAACACCTCTGCCCTGATGCACTGCCTCTATTCTCTGCTCCAAAAGGGTTTCTAAGAGCGGGGAGTATTTATGGTTTCATTTGCTCCTGAGTCTTTGGTAGAAGAGAATGGTTCCTCATTCTTACTAATTGCACACTCCCATTGGTAACACAAAAATCATTGTTTTTAAAAAATATTTCCTCAGCTTCCCATTTCTTCTGGGCCAACACTGAAAGAATATTTTCAAAGAAACAATATTCTCTCCCCATTGCCCTTCTGGGCTTCAAGTTCCCACCTCTAATCTCATTTTCAACCCTTATTAAGGGATGCAACACAAAAATACAAGAACATTCTTTGTGCCTTCCTTGTACCAGCCAATTATTCTAATTTGTTCTGTCTCTAAAGAACAGAATGAGAAATCAACACAAAAGCTGATTATGTGATCTCTTCCAAGGGAAAGATCTGAAAGTTGTCTATTTACTAATGAAGCTCCATGTGTTTTAAGGGTTGACTGAAGCAACCATCAGGAATTTTCGTCCCTTAAATTAGTTTTTGCCACCAGATGCACGTCTTTCATTTTGGATAATGTATCTTTTCAGTTCAGGATACAACTGGGCAAAAGAAAAGAAAAAAAAAAGCTAATCAACACCATGTTTTTGAGTAATAACCCAGTAATATAGCTACCATCCTTCCCTGAGGAATTTCACCTACTTTATGAACACAATTTAGTATAAACTCATAAGAAAACTAACAAAGTCCAAAACCACTTCACAATAGCCTAGAGAGGTAAAGGTCGAAAATGATTATTGCCAGGCCCAGCAGACAATGGCACCTACTAGAAAGGGCACAGGACAGGAAAATCTCAGAAGCCTGTGTTCCATTTTCAGTTATTCCTGTAAGCACTAGTATGATCTGAGTGATCTCAGCCTGCTCCACTTTTTCCATTTATAAAAACTTGCATCATCCTCTGAACAGAATGAAATACAAGATCCAAAAAGCTATAAACCTTTTTAGGAAAGAAATAAAATAAGCAAGCTTTCTAATGAAAAAGAATAATTCAGTCAATGGAGACTTAGTAAAAATCTTCCATAAAGCAATTGTTTTCATGAAATTCATCTTTTATGGCATATTTATTGGGGTAAGGAATTTAAGGTAACCATACTTAGAGTTACCAATTGTTCCAGAAATCAAAGTCATTAAGTTCAGGTTCAAACTTTGAAATATAAGATGTCCCTACACCTCATATTCACCATACATGTGAGAAACAAGATATGCAGACACATCTTCATGTAAATATCCCATATGTAGTGGTTTTAATACAGGGCCCCAAAGTCATTGCCGTTCTTTCCATCCACATGTGGGCACCTCTCCCCTTGAATTTGGGCAGACTTTCTAAGGCTTCAAAGAACGGAGCAGGAGTCAGTAAATCATGGCTGGTGGGCCAAATCTAGGCCTCTATTTTCTTCTATAAATAAAGCTTTATTGGAACACAGCCATGTTCATTAGTATAGGTATTATCTGTAACTGTTTTCATATCACAGCAGTGGAACTGAGTATCTGCTATAGAGCCTGTATGGCTTGCAAGGCCTAAAGTACTGACTGCTGACACCTTATACAAAAAGACATTAAACTCCTGCGATAGAATGTAACAAGGGTGATGCTATGTAATATCTAAGACTAGGTCATAAAGGTCACGCAGCTTCTGCATGATTCTCTTGGAAAGCTTGAACTCTGGATACTCATTCTTGAGACACTCTACCTTGAATCCTAACTATCATGTTATAAGAAGTCCAAACCACATGGGCAGCCTTCTGCAGACACACCAGTCAACAGTCCTTGTCAGCCCCAGTCTTCAAGTCATCCCATCTCAGGTGCCAGACATGAAATTAAGATTATCTAGATGATTCCAGCCCTAGCCACTCAAATCCTCATGAGCTGAGGTTTCAGACATCAGTTATGGAGTAGAGACAAGCCGTCTCCTCTGGGCACTGTTTGAATTGCTGATCCATAGAATCTGTGCATATGTTAAAATTTCTGTTCACACACTACTAGGTTTAGACTTTTTATCATGTAAGCAATAGATAACTGTAGCACTGTGTCTTTACACAGGAGATCTACATTTCAAAGCACACATACAAGAACTGATAAATCCCTGCATTGTATAAATTTTCTCTTTTAACCTCATAGAAACTCCCTGAGAGAAGCAATATTGTCTCTATTTTATAGATGAGAAAACTGAGGCAAGAACAGGTAACATACTTGAGTACTCAACAAGTAAATTTTAGTCAGGGTTTGAATCCAAGCAGTCAAGTTTCAGATCCCTTTCTCTTAGTCATCAAGCAATATGCTGAGAAAGGGGATGCAAGCTGAAAACCATTACTTCATGTTCAAGAAGACAGAAAATCAGCAGGCATGGTTGAAAGAATGCAGGACTTGGGAGTTGTAAGACCAGAGCTCAAGTTATGCAACGAATTCTCCTCTCATCTAGATATAGGTTTGTGTTAGAAAATGAAGAAGAGTACTACATATTTTGATTGTTAATGTCTGTACTTAAGAAAATTACCAAAGATGAGCATTTCACCAAGGAGTTATTTTGCAATGACAGAAATTACTGATTCAAAATTAAATCTTTATTAAGTATCCATTGCATCAGAAGTCTTTCCCATTCTGCACTTTAAAAATTCCTTTCCTGTCTATTTTTGGCTAAAGCCTTGAAGCCTAACATTTGGAAAGACAATAATTTAGGGGAGACTCCTATTCGTTAAGGTTAGAAGCAAAAGAGCACGGTGGGTAAAAAGCTGCCCAAGGATATAAGTTCCTGCAGCTGGGAGGAGACAGAATGAATATCTGAAGATGTGTACTGAGCCAATACTAATTCCACAGCATGAAGTTAGAATTCAGGGAGCCAAACTGCTGGCAATTTTTCCTTATTCCACCCCTCCCCCCACCCCCCACCAAAAGGAGCAAAACAAGCACATTGGCAAATGAAGAGCATTAGCCATCTCAAATTCCTTTTTAGAGGTGATCTATCAAATGATTTGATGCAATGTAGACTATGATTTGGCTCCAAAAACCATAAGTCAGGCCTTTTATAAGAGGTCTGTCCTCAAATATCCATGATAGAATCTCCCCAGCTGATTATATTAATAAAATGCAAATAGGGTTAAGAGCCACCAACATAGCCAATTCTAGACACATAATATGTAGAGAAAATTTAAACTGAAATTTAGTTTAACAGTAAAACAAACTGTGACTCTACTGGCTGGAACTAGCTAAGGGCTGTGGATTTAGCAGGATGAGAGAAAAAGATGACTAGGGAGTAAATCAAATGCTTTACACCTGTGCTTAGCTAATTGCTACTCATAATTCAGACAGTCTCATAGTACCTGCAGAGAAGGCAATAGCAACCCATTCCAATACTCTTGCCTGGAAAATCCCATGGACCGAGGAGCCTGGTAGGCTGCAGTCCATGGGGTCGCTAAGAGTCGGACATGACTGCAGCGACTTAGTAGCAGCAGCATAGTACCTGAACCTTAAAATCCCTTAGTTCTGTTAAAAAGAAAAACTCTTCAAGTAAATAAATTCTGAGAATTATATAAATCATAAAGAAAAAGAAGAAACCTTACTTTCTGAGCTAGTTGCTTTCATATTTACTAGTTCACTTTCATGACATAAACTAGATTATTTTTCTCTCCATTTTATATTTGAGGAAAATACGGCTTTAAAAATGGTACTGAAACAACTGAACATCCCTCCAAAAAAAAATAATAATAATAACCTCAACCTAAACCTCCACACCTTCTATAAAAAATATATCAAAGTGGATCATAACCTTAACAAGTAGAGGGAAAAAAATGGAAAATCTTTGGCATCTAGAGCTAGGTGAGGAATTCTTAGACTTGACAACAAAAGTATGATCAATAAAAGCAAAATCAAGAAATTGGATCTCATCAAAATGAATTAAGAGTGCTTCATAGAATATCCTTTTTAAGTGGATGAAAACTCAAATCACACACTGAGAAAACACATTTGAAAATCCCATATGAGAAAAATGACTTGTATCTATAATGTACAAAGTATTCTCAAAACTAAACTTCAAAAATCCAATTAGAAAATAGGCAGATGCAGGCAGAATACAGGGAAAGACATTTCCATGGAATAGAATATACACATGGCAAACAAGCACACAAAAAGATGTTCAACATCATTAGCCACTAGAAAAACACAAACTAAGACCATAATAAGATATCACAGAATAACTAAAATTAAAATACAGTGACAACATCAAGTGCTGGTGAGTATGAGGAAAAATTATATCACATCGGTACAATTTTGTAGGAATTGTACAATTCCTACAATTCCGCTGGTAGGAATATAAAATGGTTTAGCCACTCTGAGAAACAGCTTGACAGTTTTATTTTTTTAATCCTAAAACTAGATTTACCCTACAAACCAGTAAGTGTATTATTGAGCATTTATCCCAAAGAAAAACTTAAGTTCCTGCAGAAACTTAAACATAAATATTCATAGTAGTTTAATTTGTAACAGCCAAAAACTGGCAACTACCCACATTTCTTTCGATGGGTAAATGTTTAAACAAGTTGTGATAAAATATTGTGATAGAATACTACTTAGCAACAAAAAGGAATAAATAATATATGCCAAAAATTGAAACGAACTTCAAGGGAATTATACTGAGTCGAAACCTTTAAAAAGCCAATCTCTGAAGATTAATTCATGATTGTGTTCATATATCATTCTTAAAATAACAAAACTGTGGAGACAGGGAAAAATTAGAAGCTGCCAAGGGTTAGAAATGGGGGTAGAAGGTGCAGGAGGGAACTTTGTGAGGTCTTTTTTTGGTCCCAGTACAAATAACACAGCAATCTTCATTTTAATCCCTAAAGATATTTAAAAGCAATTCCTAATACGAGGTGTCCAGATATTTAGCAATGGGAGCAGATCAGAGGTGACAACTTCAAAAGAGACTGTACTAATTCAAACTATGTGTCAGTTTTTAAAAGACCAGTGACACTACTTAAGTGATACAAATTTTTTAATGGAACATACTTTAACTATTCTGGATATCCAGTATACCAGATGGGCCAGCAGCATTTTCTCCACATTTAATCTTATTTAAGAGAATAACTTTTATAATAAGACAGTAAGAGAAGAGAAACCACAAACCTCAAGTACAGTTCTCACAGGAAGACAAGGTTAAAATAAGTAGTAGCAGTTCAAAAGCTTAAGCCACAGTACCTAAATTTGGCTGTGCCTTAGAATTATCTGAGAAACTTTTAAAAAGCCCTCACACTCAGGATGCACCCTAGATCAATAAACTCATTTTAAAGCTCCTCATGACACCAACATCTAGCCAGAACCAGCAGAATAAGCAGAAGGGGATGTTTCTGCAAAAATCTTTTAATAGTAAGTCCTTTCACCCAATCAGATTTACCTCCCCCCAAGACTTCTCCACTCAGCAAGTAAAGAATCTCCCTGCAATGCAGGTGTCACAGGAGACAAGGGTTTGATCCCTGGGTCAGGAAGATACCCTGAAGGAAATGGCAACCCACTCCAGTATTCTTGCCTGGAGAATCCCATGGACAGAGGAGCCTGGCAAGCTATAGTCCCAAGGGTAGCAAAAAATCTGGCATAATTGAGTGACTAAGTGCACACACGCGTGCGCGCGCACACACACACACAGCTAGATGTTGTCCATACTAAACTTTAATTAATACTTGGGACTTGCCAAAAACTTGAATCATGTTCACCCAAATTACATACTATTCTCTAAGTTTTTCAAACCCAGAGCTAAGGGGAAAAGTTTCCCAAAATGAGATTTTAAGTGCTCACAGAGGACTAGTCCCTGGAAAACCAGAACAGCCATCACTCTGCGTTGAAATGTAAAGCATTCTTGATAACCTTACCACTGCCAACAGATACTAGTCTCTGCCAACCAATGGAGAAAAGACATTTTCCATTCCTACCAGGGCAAATTCGGCTGTACTTCTCTTAGCTAGACCCCTTCTTTTCCAGGCACCACTGCCCTTCACCTGGTGGTGGACACTTTGGTTCTCTGACAGTGCAGCTATTTTGAAACTCTCAGGTGAATGAAAATCATCTGGAGGACCTATTATAACAAAGATCACTGAGCCCCTCTAGAGCTGCTGAGCCCATAAGTCTGGGACAGGGCCTTAAAACTTGAATATCTAACACAATATCAGGGGACACTCTCAGGCTGTCACCAAATGCCAAGTTCCTGTGCCTGAAGCACAGTGAGGCCAAACAAACCTGAACCCTGGAGTGTGGAGCAGAGAAAGGTTTACAGTAGGGCTGAGCAAGGAGAAGGGTGGTTTATGCTCCCAAAAATCCCAAACTCCCTGAAGCGTTTTAGCAAAGCATTTTTTACAGGCCACATAGGCAAGGGGCATCCCTAGGAATGTGATAACCTCATCTACAATTTTGATTGGCTGATGTAGAGGTAATAGGGCAGTTAACATTATCAATCCTCAGGAGCCACAGGCCTGGGAGCTACAAGATCCAGATCATCAAGTGGTTAATTTCTTCCATTTGGTGCTGGGTTTTAGCATCTGAAAACTCAGGAAATATGCATGAGATACTAGAGGGCAGCTACAGCTGAGGATACCAGGGACGAGTCTGCTCGAAGAAGGCCTGGTAGATTACTGCTTGGTTACTGGATGACCATACTTTGAGAGCCACTCTTCTAGTGACTTGGAATGTTAAGTAACAGAAGAATCCCTTTCCTTGTAGAGCCAACTATGGGGAGCAGGGAGTAAGTTTTGTCCTTGGTTGTATTTCTTCTTCATTTAAATCAAAGCCTATTTGAGGGACTTCCCTGGTGCCCGAGTAGTTAAGAATCTGCCAGCCAATGCAGGGTACAAGGGTTCAATGTCTGGTCTGAGAAAATCCCACATGCCTTAGAGAAACTCTCAACCTGGCTGCCACAACTACTGAGCTAGTGCTCTAAAGCCTGAGAATTACAATTACTGAAATTACTGAGGTGCGCATCCCACCCCACAACTACTGAAGCCTGAGTGGCCTAGAGCCTGTGCTTCACAACAAGATAAACCACTGCAATACCTCAATGAGAAGACCACACAGCACAATGAAGAGAAGCCTACTGCCCCCACCCATCCCCCGCCCTTGCTGCAACTAGGGAAAGCCACCGTGCAGCAAGGAAGACCCAGCGCAGACAAAAATATACCTAAAAAAGAAAAAGCCTATTTGAGACAGTGCTGCACTCAAGCAGTCCGGCAGACCTGTCTCTTGCTTCAACAGAGTTTGCACAGAACCGACCCACGTATTCCCCGTCCTCTAGCCTCCACCACCCTCCAACCTCTTTTCCAGGTACAACCTTTGGAATCCACCACTCAGCTCTCCTCGGCCTCTGGGACCAGCCAACATCAGTTTTGAGCTTACTTTACTACTGTTCAACCAGGAGCTCCCTGATTTGTCAGAATTATTCCACCGTGGTGGAGACTGCCGTTCACCGCCTGTTCATCATGCATCTGCGGGCACTTACCTCTTTCTGCGCTTCCATTGCAACCACAACAATGCGGCTCTGCACAAGCTAGGTCCACTTTTTTTCCCCAGTTGGCCCAGGAGAAGCCAAGAATGCCTAGTCTTTGGAAAACGCAAAACCAGTGTTGCGACTGCACCCTCTTCCAGGATATGCAGAAGCTTCTCAAGAGAGTCGGGTAAAACCCAGGACGCTGTGAAGCCGCCACTGTCATGAAGAAGAACCTGAACTAGGCCCTTCTGGATCTGTCTGCCCTGGTTCTCGCGAGCAGACTTGCACCTCCGTGATTTCCTGGGGAGACCCGTCCTGGAGGAGCAGGTGAAACTCATATCAAGGCCTGTCTCCTCAGGCTCACGGCCCCCCAGGCTGGGCTAGGTGAGTCTCTCTCTCAAAGGCTCACCCTCAAGCTCTACCTGGAGCCTCCAAAGCCCAGAGGCCTCTGAGGAGCCCCTCTGGCGTCAGGGCTTCTCCCTGAAGCCCCTTTTCGGAGCCATAAGGCAGCTGTTTAACCACTTTGGAGCCCTCTTTTCATGCCTTGAACCAAATGGAAACAGCAAAGCTTTTTGCAGTGGGGGGTGGGGCGGGGAGAAGCATGTTTGAAACTCAACCAGTATAATGAGAAATAAAGAATAGATATATGAATTAATGTCCTTTTTACATATTTATTGCTCTCACTGTATCTGCATGAAATAAGTTTGTCCCCCTATTGGACTGGTTCTCAAACTTTACTGCTTTTGTTTGAATTACCTAAAGAGCTTAAAAACAAAACAAAACAAAACTAGTGTCTGGGCCCCAGCCCCAGAGATTTTGATTTAATAGGTCTAGGAGGAGCCTGGGCAGAGAGAGCTAAGTAGAGTTCCCCAGGTGATTCTAATGTGCAGCAAATTTGTGAACTGCCTCTTGGCTTCAATCCAGCTAGTGATCAGCTATTAAATCTAAGACACATGGGCTATTGCGTGAGCTCTGTTGCTCTGTGTATTCCATTTTCTTCCTCCTGGAATATTTGTACCAGGGAAAAGGATGGACAGTTGTGTAACTTTGATGAAATGGACTGACATTTTCAATTAGCTTGAAGGCAGGGCGGGGGTAAATGCATTAATGCATATAGCCCTAGGTGAGTGGCTAGAAGCTTTTTCAATTGAGTCCACTCTACTGTTCATGCCAATGGTAATACTTCTCCTCCTAATGCAGCTGTAAACTTTCTAAGCCCACAGGTAGAGCGCATCACAAAATATTCACCCCTCCCCATTGGCCCACTCTCAAGCTCCACTCCCTTCCCCAATACACCAATGTACATCAGTGTGCTTGAGAGCAAAATAAACATATTGATCTTCAATTCCTCTCCTTTGCAGCTTCTCTCTTATCAGGAGATGTCACCATTTAGTGCAAGGACAAATGCTTGCCTCTTGGTAAGTAATGCAGACCAAGCCTCCAAGAGACAAATAGCCTTTAGGGAGTGGGGGGAAATAGTCTTTCAAAAAGGTTCATGGCCTTTTCCAGTCATCTCATCTTAGAGATCAAATATCCAAGATAAAAATGTTTAAAAAGAAAAAGAAGAAGATAGGAAAGAAAGAAGAAAATACAACTTTCTTATCACATTATAATAAGGCAATTTTCCTTAAAAAAAAAAAAAACCTTAAATTCTCTTTCCTAAATAAAATTTGCTATCCCATCTTTAGACTATCCCTCTTACTTCCTATATTATTCATGATGCTTAATTCCCCAAATAGCACATGGCTGAAAACAGAAGCTAACCTCTTATTAAGCATGAACTAAATCTTTTCCTAAAGCCCACATTCAATGTATAAATTGGGGTTGGCCGATACAAATATTTTCTCTGAAATAAGTTGCAGTATTATGCCTCTTCAATATATTGTTAACACAATATAATTAATATAGTTACTATAATCAATATAGTTAATATAAGTGCAACACACATGGTATGATGCCACTTTGGTGATTTCCTTCATCCATGTAATTTTGAAATTTGACAGTATATATTTTTTTGTATTCTAATGAGCTTAATAATGCCTTTCCAGGGATACAAAAATAAAATAAATCTATAATATTCATGTGTGGTTTGCCCTGGGGTGGATTATCATAATGGCGGGTGGGATATTTGAGCCTTTTCCCAAGTCATTAAAAAACCTCTGGCAAGCAGCCCCTGGTCCTCTCCAGGGGGTGGGAGGAAAGGATCTTTAATCATAATAATCCTGGGGGGAAAAAATCTCGGAAATAAGACATCTGCTTCTGTGCCTGTTGTTTTGTAGAATAGCAACGATTGCTTTAGCAGCTTCCATTGCCATATGTGTACAATAAGTAAATGAACATAAAATTGAACGAACACATAAAAGAAGGATAAACCCACCCAGCTTAACAAATCCACTCTCTCACCTGCTGTGCCCTGAAACATGAAAAAAAGAATCCCTGGATCATAAGGATTAATAAAATAACAGTCTCTGTTAACAATACTGACAGGCGGTACAGGATCATTTGTCTGATGTGGGGACTGACAGCTTAGCTGCTTAATTCTTAAGCCTGCCCTCTTTTATCACTTTTCTCCTAATTAGGCAATAAACATCACCTATACATTTGCCTTAGAAAAAATTAAAAGTTTGTAGTCCAAACATTTCATTTTGTTTTCTGTCCAGCTGGAAATGAAATACATGACTGAATTTTCTTCATCATTCAGATAGTCAATGTGGAAAACATCAGGGCTGTGAATCTCCGTGCAGTAAGATCAGAAAATTTTATATTGGTCTTTCCAAACCACTAATAATTAACCAATATTTTGTATAATGCTAAAATCTTAGACTTTATCTGATATTTTAAAAGTTCTGAAAACATTAGCAATTTTTCATAATCACATTTCTCATGCCTCAAACCTAGGTATTATTGAAAGTCCTTAATAATTCTTGATGAATAAATGTTTGTTAATTCTCACTGTTGCAGCAAAGTCATACTACTGATAAAAGATATTTTATTTTAGATTTAGTAGAACAGGATGGAAGTAGGAGATTTTTGTGTGCTAACAATGGTAATAATTAAATGTGTAAAAGAAGTTTCATATATTGTTGTTGGTCATTCTAAAATGTAATTAATACCCTCAGTTTCACAAGCATTTATCACAAAGAAAGCATATCATGTGTTTCCATTCAAAGTGCTACAAGCTCAGGCAATAAATTCAAGAAGACCCAGGTTCAAGTTAATGGTTACCACTTACTGTCCATGTGACCTTGCGCAAGTTATTTAACCAAGCTAGGCCTTTATTTCCTCCTTTATAAGATAATGTTCGCTTCCCTGGTGGTGCATAGGTTAAAGCGTCTGCCTGCAATGTGGGAGACCTGGGTTCGATCCCTGGGTTGGGAAGATCCCCTGGAGAAGGAAATGGCAACCCACTCCAATATTCTTGCCTGGAGAATCCCATGGATGGAGGAGCTTGGTGGGCTACAGTCCATGGGTCACAAAGAGTCGGACACGACTGAGCGACTTCACTTTCATTTTCATAATAATCACCAGCCTCACATACATACTATAAGGGTTAAATAAAAGTGAATTCAAATTGCCTAGTATAGGACCAATCATATAGAAAGTAACCAAAAAAGTGTTATTTTGTCCTTCTGGATAGACTTCTTTTTGCAATTTTTTTGTTCCCTTTAGTGTCTATCCCCTCTTCTTCAATGTCTTCTATATCCCTGCATTCAGCTAGTTGCTCTTACTTTCTTGGTGAAAAACTACATTCTGCCCATCTCTAATGACTCATTCCTTTTATAGCCCTTTTTTCTTATTGCCTCTCAACTACTATAAATACAAGGCAAATTTACTTAGAAGCTAGTGAAGCTTAACTTTAGGGTTCCACAACACTACGGGTTCCTTTTTAGGTCCTAGGAAGAGCTCTAAAATTAGTTCATGTAATCATGTTTTTGAATAATTTTCTGAAGTGATATCTTTTAACTTCCATCATATAAGACCAGTGTTTCTTTCTTTTCCAATTTTCCCTCCATCATATTCCCCAACGTTGAGTCACACTGGAATGGCCACAGACTTTTTTGAAATCTGGCTACAAAGTTAGAGTTGAGGCCATTATGTGATTTTCAGACACTATCATAAGTAATTGACTACATGCTGTCCCATTATAGGAATGACTTCCAGTACCCTTATTACCTACTCTACACCTCCTTAACTAGCATGAGACACAACTGCACAAGAACAAAAACCATATTACAATACGGCCACATCCTACAGTTCATAGCTCTCAAAGTATGTGGATTGGAAGAAGAAAAAAGAACTGAAAAGTATAAAGCCAGAAGCTATTCTCTGGAAAATTATTTCAATCATCAGGCACGTAAAATGTAAATCAAAGATTCAGTTCTCATCAATGCTTAGTCAAAACAGAAATTTTCTTCTGTCAAGAATATACTCCATCAATGATAGAGAATGTATGTGTGTGTTTGTAATGGAATTGTATGAAAAGTATTTTATCACAATTCCTGTAATGCACAAACTATAGCAGTACTTAAATCATAATGTCTTTATAATAGTAAGTATTTCTGAGGAAGTAATCCATAGAGTTTTCTCAAATTTAACAATGAAAATTAATGTGAAATTATCCATAATAAGTTGTGAAGTTGAAATAAACTTTTCTAAATTATTAATAACTAAAAGCAAATTCTAATCAACCAAATTAAAAGAAATCTGTGCACAGCTCAGTAGCTGAGGCATATAGGCTTAGTAGTCCTGCAGCATGTGGGATCTTAGTTCCCCAACCAGGGACTGAACTCTTATTCTCTGCGTTGGAAGGTGGATGCTTCATCACTGGACCACCAGGTCAGTCCCTCACAGCATTTTAAAAATGTTAATTTGAAGGTTTGCTATTTCTAGGTAGGGACTAAAATTTTTGAAGCAAAACAAGGTTTCCAGTGAGAAAAAAAAATAAGCAAATAAAATGGCCAGCATTCAATCAAAAATTTCTAGACACACCAAGAGATAGAATTATATGACTAAAATTCTAATAAAAGAATGTGCATCTGCGTGTGTGTGTGCACGCACATGCACGCGTGTGCATGAATCCCATGGACTGTAGACCACCAGGCTCCTCTGTCCATGGGATTTGCCAGGCAAGGATACTGGAGTGGGTTCCCATTTCCTTCTCCAGGGGGTCTTCCCAATTTAGGGATTGAACCCGTGTTTCCCGTCTTCCCAGTTTAGGGATTGAACCCATGTTGCCTGCGCTGGCAGGCATATTCTTTACCACAGAGACAACTGGGAAGTTCAAGGGAAGAATAGCCAACATAAAAATATTTATATAAGATATCATGCATCTTTATCAGGAAAATACTTTAAAATCATCAGACTTAATATTTTATTTATTACATATTTTATTTACATATGGATATTTATATTTATAGAACATAAAACCCTGGTTAAGGCAGTGATGATAGCAGTGGGAATATAAAGAAATGGTGATATTCAAGACCTACTTTGTAAATCTACTGTTTGACTGTATACATGGAATGAATAGAAAGAAAAAAAATCAAAGTTGACTTTAGAGGTTCTGGTGAAGATGGGGATGCCATCACCCAATCCAAGGGGTTGCCATCATCCCAAAGTCTAGAATACTCAAACGGAAGTCATGGTCAAAGGAAAAGATAATCAGTGAGAAAGCAAAACTCCAAGTCTCTCCATCTCCTTACACCCACTTTGTTTTTCTGCTCATATATGTAGCAGCATTTCATTCAAGGGGAAAGTCTTTAATCTGATTGGTTGAATTAAATAAGGCACATTTATAGTGGGTAGTTTATCTGCAATTTAGAAGGCCATGCTCACAATCTCCCTCTTCATATGCCCTGGGACACACTGGCCATTCCTCCAGAGTTTCCACTCCAAAGAGCAGACCAGAGATGATGTTAGCCCAGAACTGAAAGCTTGGCATGAGATGGTGTCAGCCCCACTTAGAACTCTGGCATTTTATACCCCAATCCAGCTTTCCAGAAAGTTCTATGTGGAATCCTGGGAGTAAACACAGGCATAATTATGTGATTCTGTTTTTCATTTGGTTTTTTTCCTTGCTTAAACTTTCCCTAGCCACTCTAACGAATAAGCTTTCAGGCTTCCTGGGCCACTCACTAATTTTAATCTATTTAATGTCATGCAGATTCCCAAGAAAATTGTTAACAATAAAGAGGGCAATTTGGAACATGATGAATTTTTGATGCCTGAAATATACAGGTAATTGAATGCAGTAAGTAGCAAATAATTCGTATCTTAAATATGCCAGTAAAATAGCAGAGTAAGCTCAATTTAAAGTAATCCTCTTACTGGAGACACATGTAAAATTTTTTGAAAGTTAAAAGCACATAGCTGGGATTAAAATAAAGGAACACATACATGTTTCAGAAAGTAATAGAAAAATTAAGGCCTGGAACTAGAAATCTAACATTACCTCAAAGTCAGGAATTTAGATTTAGTTTGGAAGAATATTGAGAATCTGGTACAAATATCCTAAAAGAATTTCATCCATTAAAAGGGGAAGGGGAGGTAGTGCGGAAGATTGACATCTATTTAAGACCCTCAGGTAGAGAAAACATTACCGCTTCTGAAAAGTAGACCTGTCCTTTCCAGACTTGCAATGGCCAGGTTGTCACTAACCTGTAAGGCCTTATATGAATCAGAAACTGCAAGGAGAGTAATTCAAAGAAAACAAGGTGTAGGATAAGTATGGCAATAAATCCCTAAGATCAGAAACAAAATTTAAATCACTCATGAGAAATGCTGGACTGGAAGAAACACAAGCTGGAATCAAGATTGCCAGGAGAAATATCAATAACCCCAGATATGTAGATGACACCACCTTTATGGCAGAAAGTGAAGAGGAACTAAAAAGCCTCTTGATGAAAGTGAAAGTGGAGAGTGAAAAAGTTGGCTTAAAGCTAAACATTCAGAAAACGAAGATCATGGCATCTGGTCCCATCACTTCATGGGAAATAGATGGGGAAACAGTGGAAACAGTGTCAGACCTTATTTTTGAGGGCTCCAAAATCACTGCAGATGGTGATTGCAGTCATGAA
This sequence comes from Capra hircus, assembly GCF_001704415.2. Taxonomy (NCBI): domain Eukaryota; kingdom Metazoa; phylum Chordata; class Mammalia; order Artiodactyla; family Bovidae; genus Capra; species Capra hircus. The sequence continues at coordinate 55,969,769 of NC_030815.1, read as the reverse complement.
ATTAAAAGACCCTTACTCCTCAGAAAAAAGTTATGACCAACCTAGATAGCATATTCAAAAGCAGAGACATTACTTTGCCAACTAAGGTCCATCTAGTCAAGGCTATGGTTTTTCCTGTGGTCATGTATGGATATGAGAGTTGGACTGTGAAGAAGGCTGAGCACCAAGAATTGATGCTTTTGAACTGTGGTGTTGGAGGAGACTCTTGAGAGTCCCTTGGACTACAAGGAGATCCAACCAATCCATTTTGAAGGAGATCAGCCCTTGGATTTCTTTGGAAGGAATGATGCTAAAGCTGAAACTCCAGTACTTTGGCCACCTCATGCGAAGAGTTGACTCATTGGAAAAGACTCTGATGCTGGGAGGGATTGGGGGCAGGAGGAGAAGGGGATGACAGAGGATGAGATGGCTGGATGGCATCACGGACTTGATGGACGTGAGTCTGAGTGAACTCTGGGAGTTGGTGATGGACAGGGAGGCCTGGCGTGCTGTGGTTCATGGGGTCGCAAAGAGTCGGACGTGACTGGGTGACTGAACTGAACTGAACTGAACTCAAAGGGAAATTTTAGCAAACCAGAGCAGGCAGCATCTTAGCCAGAATGGAATAATAATCCCGAGGATATTACTTTATTTAAATAATATTCAATGCATTTCCATAGCCAGGCCATTGTGAAGAATTCTAAAACATAACAGACAATTCATTTACATCTTATATATCCCACCATTCAGAGCAAAATTCATTTAGGAAAAACACTAGTGGAAACTGCGTGGCACTATGGAGAAAATTAAAGGTGTTTGCCAGAAAAAAAAAATGAAACTAAGAAAGATAATGTCTAATTTTTAATTTTCCTGTATTTTATTTAAATCTTTTGGAAACCCAAATAGAGAAAGCCTATGTGGACATGGAGATTGAGAGATTTATAAATTTTGTCTATAAAACCTTTATAAATCTTTTTTAATGAAATTCCTAAGAGGTATAAATGTATCTAGTGATAGGGTTAATAAGTCTGAGAGAATTTCAGTTGTTAACTATTCTTGGTCAGCTATTAAGACCTCTCAGAAATATCTTGATTTTCATGACATCATCCAATTGAAAACAGGATATTTTGCAGAAAGTCCTGGTCCTCTTTTGGCTTGTTTTTGTGCTTATGTTTTTGTTTTGTCATATTGGCTGGTACATTAGGCGACCTATTGCATACTTTCTCATTCATGCATGCTTTCATTCAAAGAATATTTATTGAGTTGAAATACCTTAGTTAAGACTCAATAAATAATGTTTAGATAAATGAATGTATTTTTTGTCAAAGTAAGTATAAGTACTAAGAAAAAAATCAAAAATGTATGATTCCAGACCTGTAGAAGTTTATAATTATGTTGAGGATACAAAAAACGCTGATGAAATAGCTAATTTATTACATTAGACAGTTTCTAAGTTCAAAAGTGAGTTTTTTATAAACAATCAGAGTCTAAGGTACTCTTGCCAGGAAAATACCATAGACAGAGTAGCCTGGTGGGCTGCAGTCCATGGGGTCATTAAGAGTCGGACACAACTGAGTGACTTAACTTTCACTTTTAACTTTCATGCATTGGAGAAGGAAATAGCAACCCACTCCAGTGTTCTTGCCTGGAGAATCCCAAGGACAGCGGAGCCTGGTGGGCTGCTGTCTCTCGAGTCGCACAGAGTTGGACATGACTGAAGCGACTTACCACAGCAGCAGAGTCTAAGGAGAACAAAGGAGGAGCAGTTTATTGTGGGCTCGATATGTCAGTAAATGTACATTTGAGATGCTATTTGAGATTGACCTTAAAGAAAGAAGGGACCTAGATATATAAAGTTGGCATGCGGCATGCAGTCCATGGGGTGACAAAGAGTTGGACATGACTGAGCAGCAAGATACATGAACTGGGAACAAGAACTTCATGGAAGTAGCATGCACATAGATAGTGTGGCCAATGTTTATGTTTCTTTTTAAAGATAATCATAGATAGTCAAAATGTAACTGTTTCCATGGGTCCATTCTAGTGTCCAAACAAAACAGCAAATCCTATCTCAGTAACACTACTGAAAAATACAGTCTTTCACAAAGAGATTCGGAAGGAAAGGGGGAGGAAAAAAACTTGCATCCCATACCACACAAGAAAATGTATTTAATTATTTGTTTAATTTTCTCCATCTGCAAATCTCTCCCTCTCGCTGCACATCTCTCTTCTCCCCCGTCTAGCCACACTCCACCAGCCATCTTTCCTGATCTTTCCAGATCTCCCCGTCCTTGTCTCATTATGCCATCATTTAAACATCTCACGTCTCTGGGATGCATCCCCAGCACATTACACAAAGACAAACATAAGACACTTCTCAGGATCCCATTTCTTTGAAGCAAGAGGTGATGAGGAGTGATTATAAATAACATGAGATGAAGAACAGTGACTTAAAATGTAATTTTCCCTGTTTGAACATGAATAAAGGGGACTTTGGGGACTATAAAATCTAGACAAAATCACTGAAGATTATTTATTTTCAGTGAATAAAATAAAACATAATAATAAGGCTCTGACAGGTAAAACTCTGACAGGTAACTTTCAAAAGTTGCTTTCACACAACTTCACTATTGGGATGTTTGATAACCACATCTTTCCTTATTTTCTTCTTTCTTTGCAGACACATACACTGGCACCAATCTTTCAAATAAGAATCTTCACATAAGTCCCTTGCCAGGTAAGGTTAAGGTATAACAACCCAAACAGATTTTTGAATAAGATGGTTAGTTGAAAGCAAAGGAAAAGATCTGGGTTTCTCTTTTTCAACAGTCACATAATAAGTAATGTGGGAAGTGGCTTCAAAAGCCTCTCTTCATGAAGGGCTAAGGTTAAGACGAGGACATTTGAGGCCAGAAGAGCATAGCAATCCACATATTTTCAAAAGCAGCCCTTTGGATCTGAGAGATTGATTTTTCCCACTATTTTTTCATCAATCCAACTAGTGTCTTTATTAAATGACCTAGGAGAATACAGTGTGGCCAAGAAGGCTTAGATTTCCTTAGCCCCAAGTCAGATACTCTCAATTTACTGTTCACTCAATTTAAAAAGAGAATTTTACAAGAGGAAGCTGTATACAACTAAGTGTACTTTTATTCCAACCTTTTATCTGAATTTTTTGTTTTGTTTTCAATTCTCCACTGAAGTGTCTACATTAATATATTTTTAAGAACAGTTCGTTAAGTTGAAGCATTCATTAAGTACATTCATTTACTATCATTTGGAAAAGCCAAGTTCATTTCTTTATAGCCACAGCAGTGTATTGTGAACTGAATGATACTTGGCAGTTCTTTAGTCAGATACTGACTCAATTTGAAGGCAGAACAAGGATTTCTACCTAATCAGGGAAAGAAAGGTTACTGAGCCTATGTAGCTATCTTAGGGCTCTTATCATCACATTAACAAACTGAAGACTAAAAACCATTTGATCATATCAATAGGTGCAGAAAAAAGTTTTGAAAAAATTCAGTATCCATTCATGGTAGAAACTCTCCAAAAGTGGGACAGAGGGAATATACTTCAACATAATAAAGGCCACAGTGACAAGATAGCATATTTAATGATGAAAAGCTGAAAGCATTTCCCCTAAGATCAGGAACAAGATAAGGATGCCCACTCTCACAAATTTTATTCAACATAGTTTTAGAAGTCCTAGCCATAGCAATCAGACAAGAAAAAAATAAATAAAAGGAATCCAAATTACAAAAGAAGAAGTGTTACTGTTTGCAGATGGCATGATACATAGAGAATCCTAAAAACACCTTCAAAAACTACTAGAGCTCATAAATGAGTCTGGTGAACTTGCAGACACAAAATTAATATACAGAAATCTATGGCATTTCTATACACTAAAAATGAACTATAAGGAAACAAAATTAAAGAAACAATCACATTTACAATTGCATAAAAAAAGAAAGAGGCTTCTCAGGTGGCGCTAGTGATAAAGAACCCACCTGCCAATTCAAGAGTCATGAGACACACTGGTTTGATCCCTGGGTCATGAAGATCCCCTGGAGTATGATATGGCAGCCCACTCCAATATTCTTTCCTGGAAAATTCCAGGGACAGAGGAGCCTGGGAGGCTATAGTTCATGGGGCCACAAAGAGTTGGACACAACTGAGTGACTGAGTACACACACACAAAGAATAAAATATCTAAGGATAAACTTGCCTACATAGGTAAAAGACCTGCATCCAGGAAACTATAAGACACTGATGATATTAAAGATGACAAATAGCTGAAAAGATATACCATTATGGTCATGGATTGGAAGAGTTAATATTGTTAAAATGGACATCCTACCCAAGGGAATCTACAGATTCATTGCAATCTCTATTGAAATATCAAGGGCATTTTTCACAGACCTGGAACAAATAATTTTTACAATTGTATGAAAACACAAAAGACCCTGAGTAGCTAAAACAATCTTGAAAAAGAACAGAATTGGAGGAATCACATGTCTGATTTCAGACTATACTATCAGTTCGGTTCAGTCAGTCATGTCCGACTCTCTGTAACCCCATGGACTGCAGTATGCCAGTCCATCACGAACTCCTGGAACTTACTCAAACTCCATTGAGTAAGTCATGTCCATTGAGTTGATGATGCCATCCAACCATCTCACCCTTTGTTGTTCCCTTCTCCTTCCACTTTCAATCTTTCCCAGCATCAGGGTCTTTTCAAATGAGTCAGTTATTTGCATCAGGTAGCCAAAGTATTGGGAGTTTCAGCTTCAGCATCAGTCCTTCCAATGAATATTTAGGACTGATTTCCTTTAGGATGGACTAGTTGGATCTCCTTGCTGTCCAAGAGACTCTCAAGAGTCTTCTCCAACACCACACTTCAAAAGCATCAATACTTTGGTGTTCAGCTTTCTTTATAGTCCAACTCTCACATCCATACATGACTACTGGAAAAACCATAGCTTTGACTAGATGGACCTTTGTTGGCAAAGTAGTCTCTGCTTTTTATTATGCTGTCTTGGTTGGTCATAACTTTTCTTCCAAGGAGCAAGCATCTTTTAATTTCATGGCTGTAATCACCATCTGCAGTGATTTGGGAGCAAGAAAATAAAGTCTGGCACTGTTTCCATTGTTTCCCCATCTATTTGCCATGAAGTGATGGGACCAGATGCCATCATCTTAGTTTTCTGAACACTGAGTTTTAGTAATCAAAACAGTATTGTACTGGCACAAAAATAGACACATAGATCAACATAACAGAATAGAGAGCCCAGAAATAAACCTATATACTTATGGTCAATTAATCTATGACAAAGGAGGCAAGAATATACAATGGAGAAAAGTCTGGGCTTCCTTAGGGATAGTTTGTTTCTTTAAGTGGACCATACTTTCCTATGTCTTGAAATGTGTCTTATGATTTGTTGAAAATTTGGCATTCAAGTATTATCATTATAAGGTGATATCTATGGAAATCAGATTATCTCACTTTCCCAGGGTTTTCTGTGCTTTTGACTGTTGAAGCCTGTGTTAGTCTGTTAGGGACCTTTCCAAAATATATTTGCAATGACTGTATTCCTAATCATATGTAGTCTCTGAAATCTCTATTCCTTTAGCCCACATTCAGCTAATGTTTTGACAGATATTTCCTTGATTTCCTAGACCTAAAGCAAACAAAAACAAATATACACATGCACATCCACATGTACACTCAAAACTACACACCTCTCCCTGTTTGGCTGATTGCTAGATCACTCCTTCAGTAGCTGACTTGCACTGAGTTTATGGCTCAGCCCAGGGTAAAAGCTTAGACTCTTCACTGATGTTTTCTGAGCATGCATGTTATCGTAAGTATGCATGTGGCTTCCTTAATTTTTTTGTATACATGGGTACTGTTTGTATGTTCTAATTCACAAAGAATCTCCCCCAGCTTTTGATCCTGGATCTTAAGTGGTCTATTGCATTTCAACCTATAATCTTTTGCCCTAGTTATCTGTGCTTTGTTAGTTCACCTTTCACTTTTTTGGAACAATGACTTCTGCTATTCCAGACTGTGTTCCACATTAGGCGAAACAGATATAAGCATCATTGTCAGTCTTTCAGGTAGCTCTAAGACAGGTTAGATCAGATACACAGCATAATTTGAGAGTAGGGTCTCTCTGCTCCCTCTTGAACCAGGACTGATGATCCCATACTAGGAACATGGTCTGTTGCTGTTTTAAGATTATCGTTGCATTAAGACTCCACTTCTTTAAGACCATCAGAACACTGAGAATGGATGGGGCAAGGGCAAGTGTCACAAAGCTTTCCTGCCATTTTTGAGCCACCTCTTCCTGGATTCAATACGCATCTGGTTGTTGTAAACCTTTGGCCGATTTCTTTTTTTAAGCTAAACTCAAATAACCCTCCCCCCACCCACACCCATACACACATACCCAGAAACAGTATAATCAAACTCTCAGAAGCCAAAAGACAAAGAGAGAATCTTGAAAGGAGAAAGAAATGCATTACAAAGAAGCGCTCTCCAATAAGATTAATAGCTAATTTTTTATCTGAAACCATGGGAGCCAGAGGCCAGACATTTAAAGTGCTGAAAGAAAAATTAACAAAAAAAATCAAAAAACAAAAACTGTCAACCAAGAATTCTATATTTGGCAAAAATGTTTTCAAAAGTTAGGGGGAGATTAACATATTCTCACATAAACAATTCTCACATAGACTTCCCTGGTGGCTCAGACGATAAAGTGTCTGCCTACAATGCGGGAGACCCGAGTTCAATCCCTGGGTTGGGAAGATCCCCTGGAGAAGGAAATGGCAACCCACTCCAGTACTCTTGCCTGGAAAATTCCATGGACGGAGGAGCCTGGTAGGCTATAGTCCACTGGGCTGCAATGAGTCGGACATGACTGAGCAACTTCACTTTCACTTTCACATAAACAAGAGCTGAGGGGGTTTGTTACAACTTCCAACAAGTACCCTATAAGAAATGCCAAACTGAACCCTTCAAGTTGAAATTAAAGGACACTAGACAGTAACTCAAAGCTGTTTAAAGAAATAGAGATCTCCATTAAAGATAAATACATAGGCAAATATTAAAGCCACTATCATGTTATTGGCTTGCAATGCCACCTTTTATTTCTTACATGATTTAAAAAACAAATGCATAAATCGATGTTATTGGGTTCACAAAGTTTAAAGGTGTAATTTGTAACAACAATAAAGAGGAGGAATGGAACTGTATAGGAACAGAGTTTCTGTATGCTATTGAAGTTAAGTTAGTTTCAATTCAAATTATATTGTTTTAACTTTCGAATGGTAAATAATGACAGAATTAAGTTCTTCCTCATTAGCAAATTTTGAGAAGTGAATTAAGCTCTCCAATAAAAAGATAAACATTGATAAACAAAGTTTGAAAAATCATGATGCAGTTAGTTACACTGTCTACAAAAAATTCACTTGACCCAAAAACACAAGTTGGTTGACAGTTAAGACATGGGATAAAATATCCCATGTAATTATAGCCAAAAGAGAGGGGGGGGGAAGCAATGTCTGGAATAGCTATGCTAATATCACACAAAATAAACTTTAAATCCAAACTGTCACAAGAGGCAAAGGGCAGTATATAGTGACAAGTTCATTCCATCAAAAACATATAACAACTATAAAAAATGTACCAAACAACCCCCAAATATATAAAGCAAAACTGACAGAATTGAAGGAAAAAATAGTTCTGAAATAATAGTTGGAGATCAATACCTTGCTTGCAGTAATGTATAACACATCTAGACAGAAGATCAATAGAGAGCTGGGGAACTAAATAACACAATTAACCACCTAAACCTAACAGAGATGTATATAGATCAGTCCACTGAATAAAAGAAGAAAACACATTTTTTTCAGGTACACACGAAACATTCTTCAGTATAGACCATACATTAGGCCACAATACAAGTACCAAAACATTTTAAGAAACTGAAATCATACGAAGTAACTTTAGCCAGTGAAATGAAGGTAATAACAGAAATTAATAACAAAATCATTGGTAGCCATTTCCCATCATGCTTGCTACACATGATCTAAAGCAATGAAGGGAAAAATATTTAGAAAAGTGGGAAAGAGGATATATCATTGGTACAGAGTTAGTGCTTTTCCCATGGTCAGGGATTGAAGCCTGCACACCAAAACTAGAGAGTAGCCCCCACTCACTGCAATTTTGTTGTGCAAATTCAATCCCTGATCTGAGAAGATCACATATGCCACAGAGCAACTAAGCCCATGTACTGCAAATACTGAGCCCACAGGTCATAGCTACTTAAGCTTGCATGCCCTAGAGTCCACGCTCTGCAACAGAAGAAGCCACTGCAATGAGAAGCCTGCTCACGAAAACTAGAGCATAGCCCCCACTCCTGCAACTAGAGAAAGCCCACTAACAGCAATGAAGACCCAGCACAGCCAAAAATAAAATTAACTTCAAATATAAAAATAAATTATATGAATACACACATATACATATGCACACACATACCTACTATACATTTCACTTTTCCAAAATCAATTCAGGGATATGCACATTTATTGTATATTAGAGGTAAGGCCGGAAATGAGTGTAACACTCTGTTCACAAAAGATACAGAAGAGAGACCCAAATATGGAAATTACTAACAATAAGAATGAGAAACAAAGACTGTAACAAGGAATTTAAATGTCATTTTGTTTCCTAGTTATGACACTGAATATTGAACTTGCAACATAAGATGAGGAGGCCATAAAAAGATGTTCTAGTTTCCTAGAGCTGCCATGACAAAATAGACTGAGGCAAACAACATAAATGTTCTACTCACAGGTCTAGAGGCCAGAAGTCTGATAAGTTGTCAACTGGGTTGATTTCTTCTGAGATGTCTCTTCTTGGTTTTGAGTTGCCATATTTTCCTTTTGTCTTTGTATGGTCTTCTCTCTGTGCATGTCTGGTCCTAATAGTTTCAGAAATTAATCAGGACAGGATGCAGTTGGATATTTTTAGTGAAATTCCCACACAAAGGAGGAAATTAGGTTCAGAAACTTCAGCCATGTTTCCATGAAGAAGGCCAACAAAAAAACAAGAAATGTTGTCATCCTTTTTATTCAGTGATGTTTCCTACAGCACTACAAGAATCAATTTTAAGAAGCTTAGAGTTTTCCAAATATTTACCAAAGGACTCTGCAGGGTCCTCTAATTATATCGAAGAGACTTAGTTTCACATTCCAATCCACTTAAGACCAGGAGTTCCAATTGTTCTTTTGAGGAAATCAAGTGAAAATCAAAGCTGGTAATTTATGATAGTTTCTTTGGGGCCCAGGCAAAACCAAATACATACAATAATTCAGTTCAGTTCAGTTGCTCAGTCGTGTCTGACTCTTTGGGACCCCATGAATCGCAGCACGCCAGGCTTCCCTGTCCATCACCAACTCCCTGAGTTCATTCAGACTCACGTCCATCAAGTCCATGATGCCATCCAGCCATCTCATCTTCGGTCATCCCCTTCTCCTCTTGCCCCCAATCCCTCCCAGCATCAGAGTCTTTTCCAATGAGTCAACTCTTCGCATGAGGTGGCCAAAGTACTGGAGTTTCAGCTTTAGCATCATTCCTTCCAAAGAAATCCCAGGACTGATCTCCTTCAGAATTGATTGGTTGGATCTCCTTGTAGTCCCAGGAACTTTCAAGAGTCTTCTCCAACACCACAGTTCAAAAGCATCAATTTTTTGGTGCTCAGCCTTCTTCACAGTCCAACTCTCACATCCATACATGACCAATGGAAAAACCATAGCCTTAACTGCTGTTAATTGTACCTTTGAAAATGAATAATCAGGTATCAAAGAGGTGTATAAATTGGGAGAAATTGTGATAAAAAAGAAACACGGGTCACAAATATTTAATTGATGTTCAATTATTTATGAGTTTACCTTTGGTTAACCTAATTTTGGTTCTTCTATACAATTTCCAGTTCATCTCCAGAAAGAGACCAGAATAATCAGCTTTCAATACAAGATTTATTGTGTCCCTCTAATTAAAAGCCTATAGTGACTTCTACATTCACTCTATAAATCTTGCCATAAGCAAAAAATAGCCATTATATTTTGTCTTGAATTAGATACCCAACCATATTTCACTTAGCTCCTACTATTGGAAGGGGGCAATAGAGGATGAGATGGTTGGATGGCATCCCTGACTCGATGGACATGAGTTTCAGCAAACTCTGGAAGATAGTGAAGGACAGGGAAGCCTGGTGTGCTGCAGTTCATGGGGTCACAAAGAGTTGAATGTGACTTAGCGACTGAACAACATCCTATTGGAAGCACTGTGAAGGCAGATTCTACAGTCTTGTCTTGTATCCTCTACAGAATCAAACTAAGGGACTCACACATAGTTAGAGCTGGAAAATATTTGTTCGGGGTTCATATTTTTAGCCTTTACCACCGAGACTTATCTCTACAGTCTCCAAAGCAGAAGACCTCCTTGCCATCCATTTTCATATTGACTAGGAATGTGAAGGGAAGAACTGAGAATTAGCCATAGTCTGCTAGTGGCTGGAGCAGCCAGCAGAAATAAATCATCTCTGGAGATATTGTTTCTTTCAAAAGATACAAAAAGAGGAAGTCCTAGAGTCTGAAACATTTTTGCATAATTAAATTCCATAAAGAGATCTCTCTGATGGTTCGGTGGCTAAGACTCCCTCCCAATGCATGGAACCCAGGTTTGATACCTGGTCAAGGAATTAGATCCCACACACCATAACTAACAGTTTGCATGTCACAACTAAAGATACTGCATATCACAACAAAAATAAATTTAAAAAATAATTAAAATTCAATAAGAACCTAGAAATCCAGATGTAGAACAGTAACATATTAAATAAACTGCTATATATGAGGTTCATGACACGGTACAGGGGACAGGGATCAAGACCATCCCCATGGAAAAGAAATGCAAAAAAGCAAAATGGCTGCCTGGGGAGTCCTTACAAATAGCTGTGAAAAGAAGAGAGGTGAAAAGCAAAAGAGAAAAGGAAAGATATAAGCATCTGAAAGCAGAGTTCCAGAGAACAGCAAGAAGAGATAAGAAAGCCTTCTTCAGCGATCAATGCAAAGAAATAGAGGAAAACAACAGAATGGGAAAGACTAGAGATCTCTTCAAGAAAATTAGAGATACCAAGGGAATATTTAATGCAAAGATGGGCTTGATAAAGGACAGAAATGGTATGGACCTAACAGAAGCAGAAGATATTAAGAAGAGGTGGCAAGAATACACAGAAGAACTGTACAAAAAAGATCTTCACGACCCAGATAATCATGAAGGTGTGATCACTCATCTAGAGCCAGACATCCTGGAATGTGAAGTCAAGTGGGCCTTAGAAAGCATCACTACGAACAAAGCTAGTGGAGGTGATGGCATTCCAGTGGAGCTATTTCAAATCCTGAAAGATGATGCTGTGAAAGTGCCACACTTAATGTGCCAGCAAATTTGGAAAACTCAGCAGTGGCCACAGGACTGGAAAAGGTCAGTTTTCATTCCAATCCCAAAGAAAGGCAATGCCAAAGAATGCTCAAACTACCGCACAATTGCACTCATCTCACATGCTAGTAAAGTATTGCTCAAAATTCTCCAAGCCAGGATTCAGCAACACCTAAACCATGAACTTCCAGATGTTCAAGCTGGTTTTAGAAAAGGCAGAGGAACCAGAGATCAAATTGCCAACATCTGCTGGATCATGGAAAAAGCAAGAGAGTTCCAGAAAAACATCTATTTCTGCTTTATTGACTATGCCAAAGCCTTTGACTCTGTGGATCACAAGAAACTGTGGAAAACTCTGAAAGGATGGGAATACCAGACCACCTGACCTGCCTCCTGAGAAATCTGTATGTAAGTCAGGAAGCAACAGTTAGAACTGGACATGGAACAACAGACTGGTTCCAAATAGGAAAGGAGTACGTCAAGGCAGTATATTGTCACCCTGCTTATTTAACTTCTATGCAGAGTACATCATGAGAAATGCTGGGCTGGAAGAAACACAAGCTGGAATCAAGATTGCAGGGAGAAATACCAATAAGCTCAGATATGCAGATGACACCACCCTTATGGCAGAAAGTGAAGAGGAACTAAAAAGCCTCTTGATGAAAGTGAAAGAGGAGAGTGAAAAAGTTGGCTTAAAGCTCAACATTCAGAAAATGAAGAACATGGCATCCGGTCCCATCACTTCATGGGAAATAGATGGGGAAACAGTGGAAACAGTGTCAGACTTTATTTTGGGGGGCTCCAAAATCACTGCAGATGGTGATTACAGCCATGAAATTAAAAGATGCTTACTCCTTGGAAAAAAAAGTTTTGGCCAACCTATATAGTATATTCAAAAGCAGAGACATTACTTTGCCAACTAAGGTCCGTCTAGTCAAGGCTATGGTTTTCCTATGGTCATGTATGGATGTGAGAGTTGGACTGTGAAGAAGGCTGAGCACTGAAGAATTGATGCTTTTGAACTGTGGTGTTGGAGAAGACTCTTGAGAGTACCTTGGACTGCAAGGAGATCCAACCAGTCCATTCTGAAGGAGATCAGCCCTTGGGGTTTCTTTGGAAGGAATGATGCTAAAGCTGAAACTCCAGTACTTTGGCCACCTCATGCGAAGAGTTGACTCATTGGAAAAGACTCTGATGCTGGGAGGGATTGAGGGCAGGAGGAGAAGGGCATGACAGAGGATGAGATGGCTGGATGGCATCACTGACTCAATGGACATGAGTCTGAGTGAACTCTGGGAGTTGGTAATGGACAGGGAGGCCTGGCGTGCTGTGATTCATGGGGTTACAAAGAGTCGGACACAACTGAGTGACTGAACTGAACTGAACATGCAATGAAAACATGTACAGACATTAAGAAGAATGTGATATTCTTTTCTATGAGATATTATTTTCTCTTGTCACTGAACTCATAAGTGCTTCAAAAACACTGTTCAATAATTGTTTTTATTTCACATTTTATCAGGCACCTTCATCTCGTCTGGCATTTACTGCCTATGTTACTAAAGTTTTATTATTTACCTCTTTCTCTTATATAATTACTTCTTATTGTGGAAGTATTCATATATCCATATTATTAATTTTAAATTAGAAATTAATATTGATTTTTACAAGATATCTTTGGGGGATGTTTCAAATGATTGTATAGTTTTGTTCTCTTTTGATCTTGTTATATGGTAAATTATACTGTTATTTTATATTATGCTATTTATTATATCTTGTAATATGTTTCCTATATCACATTGATTATATTATAATTAAAGTAGCATTTTGGTTCAAAAATAGAAATATCCAGTGGAACAGGATACATCTTAAATAAAATTAGATTCAAGAGCATAAAGGAATTGAGATGATAATAAAATTGACATTTTTGGATCAGTAGCAAAAATCATTCAACAAAAGTGGGAAAATATAGCTAATCATTAAGAAATTCTAGATATACCAAATAATTTTTTTTAAAAGACACTGTAAAAGCATCAGTAGAAACCTGGGAGACTTGAAATAGATTATTCATGAAGAATAACTTTCTAAGCTACAAAGAAAAAAGGATACATTTAAATTATATTAGAATTAATTTTTCTTCATGGCAAAATGTACTACAAAAGTCAGAAAAGAAACAAAAGAAATTGGGAAATATTTTACAAATAGATTTGCTTTCTTTACATCTTTTGAGAGAAGCACATGTTTCTTTTTCTTCTAAACTGTAATATGAGTGTTAATCTATAATGTATGTGTATGGTTCCTCTCCTTTAACCCATAATGTGAGTGCTAAACTATACTGTAAGTGCATGGTTCTTTTCTTTTCATCTATAACATAAGTGTCAATACAGAGCTCTGTTTCCAAATAGTCTTTGGATGGTTTCTGTCCTGGTCCCATCACTGACCATCCACACAAACCTGCAAATGTTACCTTACTTTCCTGGGTATTAAGAGTATTACCTAAGTAATGGAAGCAAAATAGAACCTTCTCCCAGAAATAATAGAAGGTTTAAAGGAGCAAATATATAAATCACTTAGGACAATGCCGAGTATAAGAAGGATCAATATAGGTACTTACCAAATTTTTAAAAAGACAAATGAGAGAAATAAAATGTGAGTGATTTAAATTTATATATTCCTGACATTAAACTACTTTTTCATTCATTGAATGACCTAACTTGATCATGCTTTTTTCTCATTCAAGTGAACTGAGCTAGCTGATATAATAGTTTAAAATTTTGCTTTTATATTCACAAGTAAATTTGACCTATAAATTTCATTTTCCTTACTGTGCTATCCTATTTTCAGTAGCAAGATTATATAGACTTTGTAAGATGAATAAAGGAGCATCTTTTTTGCAACTCTTAGAAGTTTTTTCTTTATTAACATTGATGTTATCTGTTTATAGAAATTTGCTAGAATTCACTTCCCAAATGATCTGATATTTTCTTGGTAAAAGATTCTAAACTATTGACTTAATTCCTTTACTGGTTAAAGAACTCCGTTTATATACTTCCTCTTGTGTCAGTTTTGGTAAACTTTAGGAACTAGGAAATTGTCCATTTTACATAAATGTTCAAATTTACTGGCATTTCATATACTCTCTGCTTGACTTCTCTGCTAGAACATTTTCCAGATTCTTTCTGTAGCTTATTTGTTTGTTTTTCGTAATCAAAGTGATTGTTTTTAAATCTTTTCAGAGACTATCATTTTGACCTACTAAATCCCCTCAGTTTTATACTTTGTTTTCTGTTTTATTAAGTTCTGCTCATACCTCTATTTTTTTCCTGCATTCTCAGGGTTTATTGTTTTACTCTTCTAATGTCAGCTAAAACACTTGGTCATTAATTAAAGCAAATCTTTTTGGTTATAAATACTTAAACATTTCTGAAGATTTCAGCTTAGTGTAAGTATCTAAGGGTCAGCTCCTCCACATTGTTGCTGGTCTAAGACGGAGCTCTTCCTTAGCAATGAATATATCAACTTCCTCCACACTAGACTTTCTGTGTTTTGCTACTTCTCACTTTCCTTTGGAGAAAAGCCCTTATATATTATAAAGTTGTTGTTGTTGTTTAGTTGCTCAGTCATGTCTGACTCTTTTGTGACCCCATGGAGTGTAGCCTGTCAGGTTCCTCTGTCCATGGGATTTTTCAGGTAAAACTACTGGAGTGGGTGGCCATTTCCTTTTCCAGGGGATCTTCCAGATCCAGGGGTCAAACCTGCATCTCATGCATTGACAGGAGGATTCTTTACCATGGAGCCACCAGGGAAGGCCCAACTGTAGAGTTAGTAAGTCTTTAGAACAATATGTATCTTTAAACATCAGTCAACTTATACAATTAGGCAGAATATCTGATCTGCCATATTTTAAAAAACAGCATAACTTCACTCTTCTCCATAATTAATCTGTTTTAAACGATCTTTGGACTTTCCTGGCGGTTCAGTTGGTAAAGCATCTGCCTACAACATAGGAGACCCAGGTTCAATCCCTGGGTTGGGAAGATCCCCTGGAGAAGGAAATGGCAACCCACTCCAGTACTCTTGCCTGGAGAATCTCATGGATGGAGGAGCCTGGTGGGCTACAGTCCATGGGGTTGCAAAGAGTTGGACACAACTGAGCGAAAACAATCTTTGAGTTTTTACCTTTATCAATGACACGTATTTTTAATTTTTAAAAAAAGATTTTAAAATATCCTTATATCCTTAGCCAGTCTTATAAAATATCCTTAAGTTCTAGTTTTATGTATATTTATTTTCTCCCTTGCACTTGGTAATTTCAACATCCAATGGATGGCCTTGGGAATCTAACTCTAGTATTGACTGTTTTTACTGATTATCTCACATTGTAGCTGATTTCCTCATTATTGTGTAAATTTAGCTTATGAGCTGATATTTAGCTAAATTTTATCTGTGGGACCCTTTAGGCCAGGGTTGAAGGTCTACCTCTCCAGAAAGGATTTAGTTTTGTGTTTGGAATGCTACCGCTTTGGAAGCACTTTAATTTTTTGGCTTCCATTTTCAGAACCACAAACAAATTTACAACCCAAACAATGTGAACACAGGTCTGGGGTTCAAAATTTTCAGGATTTCCTACTTGTTTCCTGCCTAGAGTAGAGGCCAAGAGAATTTGGTCTTAGTCTCCCTTTCCTCATAGATACTTTTTCTCCTGGCACACCCTGTCATTACAGGTGAAGCGAGGGACGGGTTTAGTTCTAACTTCCCATCTAATAGGGATGGACTCCTATCTCCTGCCTCCCATGTGGTCACAACCATTAAAACCAAGTCTCTAAGTCAGTAAACTATGGCTTGTGTCTCAAATCCAGAGAGTTCCTATTTTTTACAGCTTATGAGCTATGAGTAATATTCACATTTTTAAGTGGTAACATTTTAATGGTTATATAAGTACCTAATATATATACATATATATATGTACGTGGGCTTCCCTGGTGGCTCAGATGGTAAAGAATCCACCTACAAGCAGAAGATCCAGGTCCGATCCCTGGAAAAAGAAATGCCATGGCAACCCACTCCAGTATTCTTGCCTGGAGAATTCCGTGGACAGAGGAGCCTGGTGGGCTATAGTCCATGGGGTTGGAAAGAGTTGGACACAACTAAGTGACTAACATACATATATACATAAGTACCTAAATAATGGGCTTCCTGGGTAGCTCAGCTGGTAAAGAATCTGCCTGCAATGCAGGAGACCCCAGTTTGAGTCCTGGGTTGGAAAGTTCTCCTGAAGGAGGAATTGGCTTCCCACTACAGTATTCTTGGGCTTCCCTGGTAGCTAACATGGTAAAAGAATCTGCCTGCAATGCTAGGAAACCTGGGTTTGATCCCTGGGTTGGGAAGACCCTGTGGAGAAGGGCATGGCAACCCACTCCAGTATTCTTGCCTGGAGAATCCCCATGGACAGAGGAGCTTGGCAGGCTACAGTCCATGGGGTTGCAAAGAGTCAGACATGGCTGAGCAACTAAGCACAGCACAGCACCTAAATAATATCTCCAATTTTGCCTCTTTGGGCCACAAAGCCTTAAATATTTGCTATTTGGCTCCATAAAATGAGGTTTGCCAGCTTGTGTTCTAGGCTATCAAAATCTTAAATCCACTCTTAATGTAACTTTAACTCTCACAGCTATGCACCACCCTTCATTCATGGGTCATGGAAATTTCTATTACACACCTCCAAAATCAGCCATGCACTTGAAAATAAGTTTTTTACATTTAACTTAGCATACTTAAGTGTTTTCTTTTATGAGACTTTTTCAAGTACTCTTGCCCCCCATATGCTTCATAGCCTCACTTATAATGGCAAAAATTAAAACAACATTCAACAAAGGGGAATTGTTCACAACAATTACAGAAACACATGCAGTAGAAAACTATAAAGAGTTATTGAAACAGTGAGATGTAACTTTTTATTCTTAGAGAACTATGTTTGTTTTAGTCCCTTTTGTTTAAATAAGTATATTTCTGTATTTATATACATATAATTTATATGACATTTATATAAACATATGAAATACACATACATTTATATATGTATATGAAAACATGATTTATATTTATATGCATACACAGGAATATATTCATATATATATATACACACACATTGAACTGAAAACTGGTATTATACATATATATTGTATATAAATGTGTATATGTACATGCGTAAAAAAAGTTGAGAGATATGCAAGTATGATTTAGATAATGTTCAAAACTTTTAAAGTAGTTATGTGTATGTAGTAAGATTATAGCCCATTTGATTTAAAATATTATTTATTTTATATCAGTTGTTATGATGAACAGATTCCTACATATTAAAATTTTAAGTATACACACATACTTGTATGTATAACATAATGCACATTATATAATTAAAATGTATAAATATGTTTATAAATGTACATATTTATATAATTATAAACATTATATATATACAATGTATATAAAAGACACTATATTTTATTGTATAGAATATATTAAACATATCATTATAATAACTGTATATTTATATGTGCCCCGTCACTCAGTCATGTCCAGTTCTTTGAAATCCCATGGACTGTGACCCACCAGGCTCCTCTGTCCATGGAATTCTCCAGGCAGGAATACTGGAGTGGGTAGCCATTCCCTTGTCCAGGGGATCTTCCTGACTCAGGGATCAAACCCACATCTCTTGCATCTCCTTCACCTGCATTCTTTACCACTGCACCATCTGGGAACCTGAATATTTATATGTTTGATATAATTATTTTATAGTCAATGTTATATATCAAATTAATATCATGAATATATATTAATAATATATACTATATACTTGTATATGTTATACATAAATATTTACTATAACACACAATTGTGATACATCAACATAAATATTAATATATTACATTTATATAGCAATGTGTTTATTGATAATATTGGCATATTTATATAATATTTAAGAAATATATAGCTAATGCTCTCTAAAGCCATCTGCTACATGAAGTAGAATGATACCAGGAATACAACCAAAAAAATTCTAAAACTTTCAGATTACTTATATTCATTTATATCTCATTTTCCTAGAATTCACATCTGGCTATTAAAGAGCACACATAGAAAAATCACCAAAAAAGTGCCCAGGTGGACATAGAATCATTTATTTATTGGAACCTCAAAGGAAATACAGTGACATTCAGTACCCTATCAAAGAGCCAAAAGCAAAGCTTGAAGCACCCAGTAAAAGTCAATTCCAAAAACAAACTTTTATACTTAATCTTGAAAAAGGTACATTCCCAAGATACTGCCTACATCAACCACCAATGCTCACTTGGCAGGAAAAACAAATCAAAACAAAAAAAAAAAAAAAAAAAAAAGAAAGAAATTTAAAACAATACTTGTTTTACTAAAAGAAAAAGGTAGCTACTTAGTATATTTTCGGCTTGAAAGAAAGGAGTGGGGAGTGGGCACAAGACCTGATAGGAAAGATAAAAGGAAATAAAGAGGAAAATAAAATTTTCCACTTTTTCAACCAAGCCATCTTCAGCATCCATTTCATCCCAAGACCACCAAGCCAGTGTGTAGGCTTTTTCCTCCTTTCCTTTCCTTTCCTTTCCATAAAACTGATTATGACAAGTATGGATGGACTAATGGTCCATTGGATTGACTTCATGTCTGAAAGGGCTGGGGGTAAAGTACTGAAGTTGTGGAAGCATAAATGTAAATGTCTTCATGAATGTCCATATGGCAGAGAGGAAGTTGACCCATCATAGATGAGCCAAAGAAGAATGAAAAGTGAAAGCGTTAGTCACTCAGTCATGACCAACTCTTTGGGACCCCATGGACTGCAGCTCACAGGCTCCTCTGTCCATGTAATTCTCCAGGCAAGAATACTGGAATGGGTTGCCATTTCCTTCTCCAAGGTATCTTCCTGACCCAGGGACTGAACCTGGGTCTCCCACACTGCAGGCAGACTTTTCACCAACTGAGCCACCAGGGAAGAATGGGTACTGGGACGGGTAGTTGTTCCCTTCTCCAGGGGATCTTTCCAACCCAAGGATTGAATCCTGGTCTCTTGCATTACAGGCGGATTCTTTATGGACTGAGCCACCAGGTAAGCTCCAAAAAAGAATGTGAAAGTGAAGTCGCTTAGTCGTGTCCGACTCTTTGTGACCCCATGGACTGTAGCCTACCAGGCTCCTCTGTCCATGGGATTTTCCAGGCAATAGTACTGGAGTGGATTGCCACTTCCTTCCCCAGGGGATCTTCCCAACCCAGGGATCGAACCCAGGTCTCCCACATTGTAGACAGACACCTTACCGTCTGAGCCATCAGGGAAAATAGTTGGATTTTATTTTATGTATCTTTACTTTCCTTTCAGTTCAGTTGCTCAGTCATGTCCAACTCTTTGTGACCCCATGAACCACAACACTCCAGGCCTCCCTGTCCATCACCAACTCCTGGAGTCCACCCAAACCCATGTCCATTGAGTCAGCGATGCCATCCAACCATCTCATCCTCTGTCGTACCCTTCTCCTCCTGCCCTCAATCTTTCCCAGCATCACGGTCTTTTCAAATTAGTCAGCTCTTCCTATCAGGTGGCCAAAGTACTGGAGTTTCAGCTTCAACATCAGTCCTTCCAATGAACACCCAGAACTGCTCTCTTTTGGGATGGACTGGTTGGATCTCCTTGTAGTCCAAGGGACTCTTAAGAGTCTTCTCCAACACCACAGTTCAAAAGCATCAATTCTTCAGCCCTCAGCTTTCTTTATGGTGCAGCTCACATCCATAAGTGACCACTGGAAAAACCATAACCTTGATTAAACGGACCTTTGTTGACAAAGTAATGTCTCTGCTTTTTAACTTGCTGTCTAGGTTGGCCATAACTTTCCCTCCAAGGAGTAAGTGTCTTTTAATTTCATGGCTGCAATCACCATCTGCAGTGATTTTGGAGCCCCCAAAAAATAAAGTCAGCCACTGTTTCCACTGTTTCCCCATCTATTTCCCATGAAGTGATGGGACCGGATGCCATGATCTTAGTTTTCTGAATGTTGAGCTTTAAGCCAACTGTTTCACTCTCCTCTTTCACTTTCATCTTTGGACCATGCTGAATGACTATCATCTACAGGTTCAGCCTACTTTTTGCTGAGGACCAACACACTGGGAGAGCTGAGAGAAAACTGCATAGTAGAGGTGTCTTTCTCTTGACCAGTTCACCTTACTTTCCTAAACATAAGACTTTCTCTAATTCTTTCTCATTTTTTGCAGTAAAATGAACATAAGATATAGCATATTGATCATTTTACAATTCATTGTATAATTTGGTGGAAGTTGGTACTTTCACAGTGTTGTGCAACTGTCAGCACTATCTAGTTGTGACACATTTCCATCACCCTACAAGGAAATCTGCACCCATTTTAAGAGCCATTCCCTATTTCCCTCTCTTCCAAACATCAGGAAACCACTAATGTGTTTTCTGTTTCTATGTGTTAGGTAGTTAGAAAAGGAAAAAGGAGTCCAAAATGGTAGTGGCTAAAAGAGATAGAAGAGAGAAGCCCAAGAAAATGGAACAAAGGAAGGGTCCAAGGACCAGAGTGAGGACCTTGGGTGAAAGAAACAGCCCTCCTGGCTAGCACGATTTACATAGGGCAGACTCAGAGGGGAGGAGAAAAAAACATATAAAACAGGACCTAAATTGAGCCCCACTCTTCTTTTGGGTTGGCCCACCCTCATGCTTCAAGGATATATTTTCCTTTGCTTGCCAAATAAAATTGAGCTGTAACCAAGCTGTAACACTGGCCTACCGTTTCAAATTTTTGCTGAGACGGAATGGAGGAAATTGCTCACTCCCCCAACGTGTCTGGTGCCATTTCTCAGATTTAACTGGTTGAAACAATCTTGGCTCAGCCCCCACGAGATGGAGGCCAAGGACAGCAGAAGCCCAACTCAGCAGAAGCTCACAAAGTGGAAGCTGAATGTGAAGGACACCTAGTGCAGTGGAAGTGACAAGAAGCCCAGCGTGCTGGAAACGGACAGCAAAAACAAGCTCGGTAGAAAGCGCATGTGGCTCAGTCTCAGGTTCCAGAAGACCTCCAGCTAAGGCAGGAGGTCCTCATCCCTATGGCTGGAAGGACATATGGCTAACAAGATCCTAATTCCTTTACGATCTCTCATTTCTTGTTTCTTTGAACCCCCTGTAAACAGGCGAGTGGCAGTGGGTGCAACTGAGGGACTCTGGCAGGTGCTACTACCCAGTGTATCCTGAAGGTTCTACTATCGGCTGTGCCCAAGCGGGAGAGGGTTCTTCTGTCCTCAGTCTTCTTTGCGCCAAGGATCAGGCCAATGAAAACTGTGAGCACAGGTCAGGTATTCAGCAGATTTTCCAGCAGGCTATGAAGGGGATTCCTTGGCACATTTTTCCCACTGCTTTTTCCCTCCATCCTTCAGTTCCTCTCTCCATCTATGCCACTGCTTACAAAGTATTGGGCAGGTCATCATCTTTCCATTTCTGAAAGTTGTGTTTGAAACTGTTTACCTAAGACTGGGACTCAAACTCACGTGGCAGGGACTCTGCGCTATGCTTAATCACTCAGTTGTATCCAACTGGGACTTGAGACTGGCCAAAACCCACAGTGCCTGGTTTCGGGAACTAATGAAGCTCAGGTTCTTGATGTCTCTCTGCAAAAAAATTCAGTGAGAGACACAGCGATAGGTAAGAGGTAGATTTGTTCAGGTTTAGAAAGAAGCACAGTCCAGAGTGTGTGTCATCACAGAGGGGACAAGTGGTGGCCATGAAATGTGGTGTGGTTAGTTTTCCTGAGCTGGGTGATTTCATGTGCTAAGGAGTTAGAGGATCATTCCAACAATTGGGGAACCACCCACTCCTTGGTCTTCTGATTCAGTTCAGTTCAGTCCCACAGTCTATTTGTTATATATCAAAGGGACTCAGCTATACATATACATATATCCTCTCTTTTGTGGTTTTCCTTCCCATTTATGTCATCAAAAAGTGGTCAAGTTGAGTTCCCTGTGCTATACAGTATGTTCTCACTAGTTATCTATTTTATCAGTTCAGTTCAGCTCAGTCGCTCAGTCATGTCTGACTCTTTGTGACCCGATGGACTGTAGCACACCAGGCTTCCCTGTCCATCGCCAACTCCCAGAGTTTACTCAAACTCATGTCCATTAAGCCAGTGATGCCATCCAACCATCTTATCCTCTATCATAACCTTCTCCTCCTGCCATCAATCTTTCCCAGCATCAGGGTCTTTCCCAAAGAGTTAGTTCTTCACATCAGGTAGCCAAGGTATTGGAGTTTCAGCTTCAGCATCAGTCCTTCCAGTGAATATTCAGGACTGATTTCTTTTAGGATGGACTGGTTGGATCTCCTTGCAGTCCAAGGGACTCTTAAGAGTCTTCTCCAATACCACAGTTCAAAAGCATCAACTATTCAGTGCTCAACTTTCTTTATAGTCCAACTCTCACATCCATACATGACTACTGGAAAACCATAGCTTTGACTAGATGGACCTTTGTTGGCAAAGTAATGTCTGCTTTTTAATAAGCTGTCTAGGTTGGTCATAACTTTTCTTTCAAGGAGCAAATGTCTTTTAATTTCATGGCAGTCACCATCTGCAGTGATTTTGGAGCCCAAGATAATAAAGTCTGTCACTGTTTCCATTGTTTCCCCATCTATTTGCCATGAATGATGGGACCAGATGACATGATCTTATTTTTCTGAATGTTGTTTTAAGCCAACTTTTTCACTCTCTTCTTTCACTTTCATCAAGAGGCTGTTTAGTTCTTCACTTTCTGCCATAAGGGTGGTGTCATCTGCATATCTGAGCGTATTAATATTCTCCTAGTAATCTTGATTCCAGCTTGTGCTTCATCCAGTCCAGCATTTCTCATGATGTACTCTGCATAGAAGTTAAATAAGCAGGGTGACAATATACAGCCTTGACTTACTCCTTTCCTGATTTGGAACCAGTCTGTTGTTCCATTTCCAGTTCTAACTACTGCTTCTTGACCTGCATACAGATTTCTCAGGAGGCAGGTCAGGTTGTCTGGTATTCCCATCTCTTAAAGAATTTTTCAGTTTGTTGTGATCCACATAAAGGCATTGGCATAGTTAATAAAGCAGAAATAGATGTTTTTCTGGAACTCTCTTGCTTTCTTGATGATCCAACAGATGTTGGCAATTTGATCTCTCATTCCTCTGCCTTTTCTAAATCTAGCTTGAACATCTGGAATTTCACCATTCACATACTGTTGAAGCCTGACTTGGAGAATTTTGAGCATTACTTTGCTAGAATGACTTCCCTGGTGGCTCAGACAGTAAAGCATCTGTCTGCAATGCGGGAGACCTGGGTTTGATCCCTGGGTCAGGAAGATTCCCTGGAGAAGGAAATGGCAACCCACTCCAGTACTCTTGCCTAGAAAATCCCCATGGACGGAGGAGCCTGGTCCAAGCTACTGTCCATGGTGTCACAAAGAGTCAGACACGACTGAGCGACTTCACTTTTGCTAGCATGTGAGATGAGTGCAATTGTGCAGTAGTTTGAGTATTCTTTGGCATTGCCTTTCTTTGGGATTGGAATGAAAACTGACTTTTTCCCATCCTGTGGCCACTGCTGAGTTTTCCAGATTTGCTGGCATATTGAGTGCAGCACTTTCACAGCATCATCTTTCAGGATTTGAAATAGCTCAACTGGAATGCCATCACCTCCACTAGCTTTGTTCGTAGTGATGCTTCCGAAGGCCCACTTGACTTCACATTCCAGGATGTCTGTGAGTGATCACACCATCGTGATTATCTGGGTTGTAAAGATCTTTTTTGTACAGTTCTTCTGTGTATTCTTGCCACCTCTTCTTAATATCTTCTGCTTCTCTTAAGTCCATACCATTTCTGTGCTTTATTGTGCCCATCTTTGCATGAAATATTCCCTTGGTAACTCTAATTTTCTTGAAGAGATCTCTAGTCTTTCCCATTCTATTGTTTCCCTCTATTTCTTTGCACTGATCACTGAGGAAGGCTTTCTTATCTCTCTTTGCTATTCTTTGGTACTCTGCATTCAAATGGGTATATCTTTCCTTTTCTCCTTTGCCTTTTGCTTCTCTTCTTTCCATAGCTGTTTGTAAGGCCTCCTCAGACAACCATTTTGCCTTTTTGCATTTATTTTTCTTGGGGATGGTCTTAATCACTGCCTCCTCTACAGTGTCATGAACCTCTATCCATAGTTCTTCAGGCACTCTGTATGTCAGATCTAATCCCTTGAATCTATTTGTCACTTCCTCTGTAAAGTCATAGTCTTTTGATAATGCCTTGGAACTGTCCTGGCACCTCTGGGTGTGTCATTTAGCTTGCAGATTGAGAATGAAGATTTAGTTGAAATTGTCTGTCATCTTGGACCCATTTGATTTTAATCAGTTTATGTTATGCCCTTGGGCTATGCCATTCTTTCAAAAGTTGTGCCCTGCCCCCTTAGCTCTTGTGTCATGCTCTTTTCCTGAGCCTTGTCCAGGCCCACAATTTGCCTCTAAAATCTTCTCGAGGGACAACCAGAAAATAGACAGCCCTTGGAAGGGAAATACTGTATCATATCCAGTCCCTCTAGATGTGCAGGCCTTCATCTTCCATGTTTCCTATAACACGTGCAACAATAGCATCTCTCAGTGAACCCACTAGGGTGGGTGTCAGGCACACAATGCCTGCTAGAAGTCCATCTGTTGGTGGCATCCCTTCAAGGACAACTGGGCTTCCAGGGATAACGTTTGCCACTTTGTGAGTTATCCCTGCAGGCCGTTTGGGCCCCAACATTTACCACCCTTCTCCTAAAGTTACAAACATATCCCCAGATCAAATCTCCACTCACCTTTATGGACCATCTAGTCTGTTGCCTCTTATAAATTTTTTCTTTATCCACTTACCAACTCCTACAGCCAGGACCCTGCCCCCTTGTAGGCAACATAGCTCCACCCAGCTTATTATTAAAATACTCTTAATGCCTCTAACAGGACCAGATAACCCACTCCTTTGTCATTACTTCTGCTACTACCTAAAGCAGGTCTATGACAATGACATGTTTACCATTGGAAACACCTTATGGAGGTGTTGAAACTGCTCTTATGGAGGACTAGGGGAGGAAATTTGTGACTTCCATTCCTTCAGAGCAATAAGAGGATAAGGCTTATCCATGGTGGACAAACCAGCAATGAGCTAAGATTATAACCCCTTTATCCTACCCAGTACTGGTCACACTGGAGACCTTAGGGATGCCCAACTCCAGCCAGGAGTCCCAGGAGGTCGGCCTGCCTTGACCTGCCTAGGGATCTGGTCCTCAGGAGGTTGTCACGCCTCAACCTGCTCGGGGACCCACCAGTCCAGGGGTCCCAGCAGGTTGACATGGCTCGACCTGCCTGGGGATTCAATCTCCAGGAGGTTGTCATGTCTCAACCTGCTCAGGAATCCACCAGTCTGGGGGTCCCAGGAGGTCGACATGACTCAACCTGCCCAAGGACCCAATTCTCAGGAGGCCGACCTGCCTTGACCTGCCCAGGGATTCAATCTCCAGGAGGCTGTCACACCTCAGCCTGCCTGGGGATCTGCACCCTGACCCTGGGACCCCTGGCTCTCAGGTTGCAACAGTACTGGGTAGGATAAGCTTCAGAAAGACTCACCCCTAAGGAAGTCTACCCATGGAAATAGCAGGAAGCATATTAGCTATGGGACTGTGCCCAGTCTCAGCAATAACTCAGGAGCCCAGTGAGAACCCCATTGCCTACTGGAAAGGCTTAAAGAGTCCCTTT
Organism: Capra hircus; assembly: GCF_001704415.2. NCBI lineage: Eukaryota > Metazoa > Chordata > Mammalia > Artiodactyla > Bovidae > Capra > Capra hircus. The sequence goes on along the minus strand of NC_030815.1, from coordinate 55,943,458 downwards.
AAAAGTTTAACAATCTGGACTTAGACTCTTACGAGGGGGAAGTGATTTTAAAGGACGAATTCCTGTCCCAATGTGCATTAGACATCAAGATAAAGTCATAAGAGCTACAGCAGCAGAACCCTGCTGCCTCTTTAGATGTGATGGTCCAGATAGCCACCAATACCTTTTATAACAGGGAACAGGAGAGGGAACCCAAGGCCCAGGAAAGGAAGAAAAGGAAACAGACAAGACATGCCCAGATGCTAGTTGCTCCCCAGGGAAGCCCTATGGCAAACCCCAAGGCCTTAAAGGACAAGGCAGGAGGTAAATGCTTTATCTGTAGACAGGTGGGACATTGGGCCAAAGAATGTCCAAACTGTGACAAGTCTCCTAAAACTTGCTACAAATGCCATCAATTAGGACACTGGGCAGCACTCTGCTCTTGGGACCCAGGAGCCTCAAGTTCAAGTACCCAGCCTTCCCTCATGATGGTTCAACAGACTTGAAGGGGCCAATTCCAGCCAGCCCGCCTGTTACAGATAACCATCACGCGGCTATAGCCAAGGGTGCAATTGGATATGGCAGGTAGGTCTGAGAATTTCTTGGTTGACACAGGGGCTACCTACTCTTTCCTGACCTCCTCTGGAGCCTTCTCTTCTCAAACCTGTACCATTTGGGGTACTACAGGAAAAACAATTACAAAAAGATTTACGCAAGTACTTCTTTGTTGCTGGGATGAACAAACATTTTCCCACCAGTGTTTGGTGGCCCCTGAGTGTCCTACTCCCTTATTGGGAAGAGATTTTTCCCTGCCTTCAAAATCTTGAAGCTATTGCAGTCCTGACAGTAGATGTTTTAAAACTCTCTCTTGGCAGCAAACTATTTTTACCAGCCACCAAGTGAAACAACTCCTGAATAGGAGAGACCACTTATGGATGTCTGATCAAGGGATCCTCAGATATCAAGCAGTGCTGATGAAAAATCCAGGCCTGACTATATGCCCTTGGGAGGTTTTTAACCCAGCTACCCCCCTGCCTACCCCCGAGGACTCTATCCCCTTTCACTCTTGCCTCTAAGAGTGAGAGCTTTCAAGAAGATCATATGGGGTGGTTCCAATAGGAGGGACTCTTTTTTCTACCTGGGAACCTCCAATGGAAGTTGGTTAACTCCGTACATGCCACCACTCATTTAGGGGAGAAGGGCCTCCAGAGATTACTAGAAAGATCCTTCAGAGGAACAGGCCTCCAAACAACTATATGGCAAGTGGTCTCCTCTTGTCCCCCTTGCCAACTAAACCCCTCAAAGAGCTCAAAGAAAGACCCCAGCTGACCCAGCCCATCCAACGGCGTGGGACCTGCCAGGAGAGGACTGGCAGATGGACTTCACCCAGATGTGAGTTTCTCAAGGGTAAAAACACCTATTAGTCATGATGGATCCATTCACAGGATGGACTGAAGGCTTTCCTACCTGGATTGAGAAGGCTGAGGAGGTGGTAAAAAGTCTGCTCCATGAAATCTTTCTGAGATTTGGTCTGCCCAGGTCATTACAAAGTAACAATGGGACATCATTTACTTTTAAGGTCACGCAAGGGGTCTCTAAAGCACTGGGCATTACTTATTATCTCCATTGTGCCTAGAGGCCTCAGTCTTTAGGAAAAGGAAAAAGAGTTAACTAATTCTTAAAATCAGCAATAAAAAAGATAACCCAGGAGACCTCCCTGAGATGGAAGGAGGCTTTACCAATAGCTCTCCTCTGCACCTGTATTGCCCCTAAGGAACAGGTTGGTCTTAGTCCTATGAGAGGCTATATGGGAGATCTTTTGCTTATGTCAATGACCTCTTTCTAGATCCAGAGGCTCAGACCCTCCAGTCTTATACCATGGCCATTGGGCAATTCCAACAAGATGTACCCTTGTGGGGTGTCAACCAGGACCCAAAAGATTCTAAAGAGCCACCACTATATGTTCCAGGGATTCAAGTTCTAATTAAAGTCAGGAAATATGGGTCCCCAAAGGCTCAACTCCAGCCCACATGGAAAGGCCCCCACCCGGTAATACTTTCTACCCCCACAGTAGTCAAGATACCAGGACATGACTCCTGGATTCATGAGTCAAGCCATGGAAGAAAACAGAAGAGGACACTCAATACACCAGTGAGCCCCTGGGAGATCTCAGATACCATTCAGAACTACAAATGAGTGCCATTCTAATGAATGCCCCCAAAATTAAGCTTCTGGGGACAAGACTCCTCAGGATAGCTCTAAAGAGTCAACCCAGCTTGGCAGGGGTTGTACTCCAAAACAGACAGGAGCTAGATCTCCTGATCCCTGAACAAGGAGGAACTTGAGCTATCTTGAATAAGATGTGTTGTTCTGGGTAAATACCTCTAGCTAAGTTAAAGAAAGTCTCACAATCCTCAAGAAAAACATTCAGATCCTACAGAATCTCAAAGAATGAGCTGGAGAGTTTTCAGGGTGGCTAAAATCCCTCTTTGGGGGATCCTTCTCCTGGTGAGGGGGAATCTGGAGTTGGCTAATGCCCTTACTAATCCCTGTTATCATTATATTGATGCTGCTTATGATTGTTCCATGTATTATCAATTGTTTAACCCATTTTGTCTCTTCCCAAGTCAACAAGCTACAACATGCAGTGCCAATTCAACAACGATATATAAAACTACACCTGAACACAGAAAATATCACTCACCCTTAGATGGACACTACTATAAGGACTCTGAGGCTTGAGACTAGCAAGAGCAGGAGGCCCAATGCCTCTCGCTGTCCCAGTTCAGCCAGGAAGTAGCCAGGGAGACCTTGATACCCTATTCCTAAAGAATCGGGCCTTTCATCTCTTGATGGGGGAATGTTAAGTAGTTAGAATAGAAAAAAGGAGTCCAAAATGGCAGTGGCTAAAAGACAAAGAAGGGAGAAGTCCACAAAAATGGAACAAAGGAAGGTCCAAGGACTGGAGTGGGAACCTCAGGTGAAACAAATAGCCCTCCTGGCTAGTCCAATTTACATAGGACAGGCTTGGGGGAGGAGAAAAAAACATATAAAAAGAGGAGCCAAAATTGAGCCCCACTCTTCTTTTGGGTTGGCCTGCCCTCACACCTTGAGCATGTATTTTCCTTTGCTTGCCAAATAAAACTGAGCTGTAACCACGCTGTAACACTGGTCTGCTGTTTCAAATTTTTGCTGCGGTGAGACAGAACCAAGGAAATTACACACTCCCTCGACATATGGATTTGCCTATGCTGGACATTTTTTATAAATGGAACCGTATACTGTGTGGCCTTTTGTGTCTGACTTCTTTCATTTAGTTTCATCCATAAAGTAGCATGTATCAGGAATCCATTCACTTTTATGGCTCAATTCCCTGAATCTACTTTCTTCTTACTGTTTGAATACAAAATGTAAAATATGTTAAGAAATGAAGCTCTGTTTTAATCGCACATCTGCTAGGCCAATTCATTTAAAGAAGGTAAAAATGGTGATACTGTTGTGAAATGATAATCATTGAGAAACCTCACCCAATTTGATAATAAAAAGTTTGGGAAATGTTGCAGAAAATTATTTGTTTTATACTAAAAGTCTTTTAAACAAGGATTCAGGAAATTGTATTTTTGTTGCAGGTAACTTAAATGAGTCAGATGAAAATAACTGTCCTTGAAAGCAAATTTTGAAAGGATTCTATTTATTCTTAATAGGAGAGCAAGAGTACAGGTTGTTCATACAATACAAACCCCCTGTCCAAACACTGCTTATCATTCCAGCTACCGCTATTGAATTATATTTCTTTAGAGTAAGGCAGCTTAATTCCTGCATATTACTTTTTAAAATTCATCTATCAAATTCATTAATACAGTATAAACAAGAGATGTTGATGTTTAAATGCAGTTCAAATATGAGATATAAAGAAAAAGAATCCTATATCTCTTGCCAGAACATTGTCAGATCTGGGGTGGTTTTCTAGCTGAAAGACACTTTTATTGCTAAAAGATAGAGGCTGTTTAAGAGGGCTGAGAGCCAAAATTTTTTAAGTACTTGTGTATGTTAAGAACAGTGCTAATCTTTTCCATACTTTGTATCAGTCAAGGCTCACCATTTTACATATGTGAAAAGCAAAGCTCAAAATGTTTTAGCAACTTAGTAAAAGGCATGCAACCGATAAATCTGAGCAAGAATTAAATCCTAAATCTGTCACACTGAAGTTTGTTAATACTAAAGATTAAAAGAAATAGCACAAAATTAAAAGTTCATAGATATTTTTTACTTCATACTCTTTCACTAACACTCTTTAGAGATCAATCATTTCATTTATATGGGCCTTAGTTTTCGCAGCTATAAAAGTTGGAAGCTTGACTACGTGCTCTCTTTATAGTATTCCAGTTCTAAAAGGTTCCATTAAATTGGACTCCTACAGTATAACTGCCCTTGCAATATATGTATGCTGCCACCAAGTGGCAGTAGAGAGTACTAGTTACTTCTTTTTTCAGAGTGGGGAGTGCATTTTGACAGCAGACTTATCCATCAAAAGTAGAACATGTTAATAGAACTATAAAATAACCAGGTATTATTTCATATAAAGCAAAAGCTTTACACTGTGTCTATGCATTGTATCAGAATCACTTGTAGAGACTTTTAAACATAGTGGAAATCCAGTCTCCATTGAATGAGAATCTTCAGAGGTAGGTATTGGGTATCTATATTTTCTTTATTGTTTTGCTTCCGCAGGTGATTCTGACATACAGACGGTTTTAGGGTAAACAGAAAGAAAGTGTAAAAGCCCCTGACACTAACTGTTGACATTTTATAACTAACCTTTATCCTGATACACACACATACATACATGTACACATATACATACACATACATTTAAAGACATACCTCATTTCACTGTACTTTGCTTTACTGCACTTCACAGCATTGAGTTTGTTACAGATTAAAGATTTGTGGCCACCCTGTGTTAAGCAAGTTTATCCACATTGTTTTTCCAACAGCATTTGCTCACTTCGTTTCTATGTCACAATCTGGTAATTCTCTTCAATAGCTCAAACTTTTTCATTATTATTATTTTTGCCATGGTGACCTGTGATCAATGATATTTGGTATTAGTATTAAAAAAAAACTTTCGACTTGCTGAAGATTCAGATGATGGTTTTTAGCAACAAAGTATTTTTAAATTAAGCTATCACATTGCTTTTTAAACATAATGCTATGCACACAATATAGTGTAAACATAACTCATATGGTAAGCAGAAAAATTGTATTAACTCATTTTCTTGGGATACCCTTTTTATTTTGGTGGTCTGGGACCAAAATCACAATATCTCTGAGGTGTGCCTTTATATGGCTTTGTAGATATAACCTTACCTAAGCTCATCAAATATAACTCATTCTAAACAACATGTAACCCTTTTTTTTTCTCCCAATTTTAGCCTCCTTCTTTTAAGGTCATCCTCTGAGTACTCTAATTTGCCACCATTGAAATGTCCCATAAAAGAAAAGTAAAAAAAAAAAAAAATTATATACCCAATACACCTTCAATTATTCAAACAATAGCTTTTTGGTTTAATAACTTTCTAAAGGGAGCATTGCAAAATACCCACTGTAACTTAAAGCAATAGTGTTTTGTCATTTCATTTTGGTTTTAAGCGTTTTTACATTTTTTCGTGATTTCCTCTTTAATTCAAGGGTGATTGTATATGATTCTTAAACTTGTTTTTAATAATCATATACACAAAATTTTGCTGATTTTATGCATATGACATTATCATAGGAGACTCTATCTTATATGATGTTGTTGTTTCTTTAAAATAATGTGTTTATTCTTTCCGAAAATTTTTGTGAAATTCTCATGACTTGAAAAAATGCATTGTTGCTTTTGTTTTATATGAAGTTCTTCCTAAATCATTTGGTATGAACTTATTAATAGCATTACTTAAACTTTTATCTCTCCTTGATTTTTTCTGCTTGACTTATATGGTTTTAAGAAACTTGCAGTAAAATTGTAATCTTTTATTTTAAATTTTTTTAGTCTTCAATTTTATCTTACATTTCTAGCAGTTGTTTTATCACATATTTTAGTCTATTTTAGGTACCTATGTGTTCAGAATTGTTATATATTCTTGATCTATTGTTTCTTTTACTAGTATATATAACCTCTTTAAGTTTTAGGATGAATTTTATCATGAATTCTATTTTTTCTAGTTTTAAATCACTCATATTAGATTTCTTATAGTTTATATTGATTGATATATCTTTTAAAACTTTTTATTATCAATCTTTTGCCTATTTTAAGAATAAATCAAATAGAAAAAAATGTTGTTCAATTTTTTTGTATTTGTAATCCAATTCTGGTATTTGAATTCAACTTATTTATATTTACGGCAGTTGACTTTATGTTAGGATTTATCTTGGCTATTTAACTTTCTATTTTCTATTTCTTACACTTTCTTTTCTTTCTGCTTTTCTGTCTCCTCTTATATGATCTTTCATTGTATAGACTGTTTTTTTTTGGAAGTTATATAGTGCATTATAGTTTTTTCTTATATGAAACAAGTCACCAGCCCAGGTTCAATGCATGATACTGGATGCTTGGGGCTGGTGCACTGGGACAACCCAGAGCGATGGTACAGGGAGGGAGGAGGGAGGGGGGTTCAGGATGGGGAACACGTGTATACTTGTGGCAGATACATGTTGATGTATGGCAAAACCAATACAATAATGTAAAGTAATTAACCTCCAATTAAAATAAATAAATTTAAAAAAAACAAAGACCCACACTTAAAGTCATTTCTTGCAATGAATATTCTAAACATCAATATATGTTTTTCAGATAAGAAAAATAAGCTAAAATGATCTTTCCTTTCTCTGGGCTTCCCTTACCTATTCATATACCCACTCTTCTCACTAAAAATTTTATAGCATAGTATTGAATTAATTAATTTAGTTAGACATATTTTTGTAACAAGTGTTTTCAAAGGAGGTTTTTATATGGTAACCCTTATGATGCTTTGTTTGATATCTTCATTGTGATTTCACCTTTAAATGATAATTTAGCAGGATATAAAATTCTAGGATTACATTTATTTTCCTTCAAAGGTTTGAAATTATTACTCCTGCATTTGTGATCAAGAAACCTGATGTCCATATGACACCTATTGATTTACAGTTCATCTATCATTTTTCTTTTTCTGGACTTTTTGAATATTTCTTTGAAATGTTCTTGATTTTTCTTACAAATTTATTATGTTGTTTTCCTCTCTTTCCTATCCCATTTGGACCACTTTATGATTTTAATCTGGGACCCTTTCATGTTATTCACCAATGTTGTTCCTGTTTCAAATTATGACTAGATTCCCATATTACTTTTTAAGTATTCAGCATGGTGATTTTCTAATCTGGCACTGATTATTATTGACTTGCATGCTCAGTCACTCACTAAGTCATGTCTGACTCTCTGCAACTCCATGGACTGTAGGCCACTAGGCTCCTCTGTCCATGGGATTTTCCAGGTAAGACTACTAGAGTGGGTTGCCATTTCCTCATGCAGGGGATCTTCCCCATCCAGGGATCTAACCTGCATTTCTTCCATCTCCTACATTGATAGGTGGATTCTTTACCACTGCACTATGGGCCAACATGTATTATTTCCGTACACGTTTTATTGCATTCAGGCTCCTCAGACAGCTAGCTTGATGTATCTCTTAAAGCTTCTGTTCTCCTGCAGTCATACACAGGATCATCACACATGACTATGCCAACTGAACATTGCATAAACATGCCTGGTCAAGGGGACCTGGGGACTTGACATGCACCTGCACTTCATCACCAAGCTGATGCCCTGGCACAGGGCTGATCCTCTAAGAAACTGAAGTAAACTTTCTTTACCCCAAAGTGCCATCTACTTGTCAAGTCAGACTATATGGTGCTGTCTTTTCCTAATTCTTGGGTCTAGAGTAAGTGCCTAGATGGACACTTACTAAACTAGACACTTCCTACTGCTACACTTGGGTGTCTAGTAGTAGTCCACTGGACTGGACACTCACTACTCTAGACACTTGGGTCTAGAGTAAGTGCCTAGATGGATGCTTACTGTAGCCTGGTGGGCTACAGTCCAACTCTCAAAGAGTCGGACATGACTGAGTGACTTCACTTTCACTTTCTTTTCACTATCCTGGTCAGCCTGGGACATTCCCAGTTTATACCTATCAAGCCAAGGTAGTTATTAATTGCTTGCCTTTCAGTGTCAAAATGTCCCAACTTGGATGATAAATTAAGTAGTCATTCTATTTGTAGGTTCCCTATAATGAGCCTCGAATGTTACCACTACTTGGTAGGTTGCTGATGTGTATTCAGGAAGGGGGCTAAAGCCCAGGCTCTATTTTGTGACTTTCTCAGTGACTTACAGGGAGATCTGCCGGAGTGGATGGGTCCTGGAGCAATGATCTTGGTTTGAATTTACCTGCTGCTGCTGCTAAGTCGCTTCAGTCGTGTCTGACTCTGTGTGACCCCATAGACGGCAGCCCACCAGGTTCCCCCATCCCTGGGATTCTCCAGGCAAGAACACTGGAGTGGATTGCCATTTCCTTCTCCAATGCATGAAAGTGAAAAGTGAAGTTGCTCAGTCGTGTCTGACTCTCAGCGACCCCATGGACTGCAGCCTTCCAGGCTCCTCCATCCATGGGATTTTCCAGGCAAGAGTGCTGGAGTGGGGTGCCATTGCCTTCTCTGTGAATTTACCTATTTGTTGCTAAACTCCAGCATAACTCCTTTCTGACTTTCTTGAACAAAGCTCTACCTTTCAGTATAACTCCTTTCAGCACAACTCCTTTCTGACCTTCTTGAACAAAGCTCTCCTTCAAGGGCTTTTCACTTCCAATCATTCAGAATCTAAGTAGGTATAGGACTGGGAGCCCCCATTGAAACACTGGTCAGGAGACATTCAGAATCTAAGAGAAAAGTAGAATGTAACTATGAAGACTCAGGCAGCTTATTGAGACATAAGCTAGACTTTAATACTGCCCTAGAGTTACGAACCAACCAAGGTGTGCTGGGTGGCCGCTGCTTTTCGCTTTCTTAAAGCAACTTCACTCCAGAGTTTTCTCCTGACCAGTGTTTCAATGGGAGCTCCCAGTCCTATACCTACTTAGGCTCTTTCTTCCATCCTGTGCCAGGTCATAACCACCTCCATTTCCCCAGGAGTTTCTCTAGGGGCTTACATTCATTTTTCAGATCTACATATGTTTCTCTATTTTTCTGTCATTGCCAGAGTTGGATTTACTGGAGACAACCAGCATCCTATATCAGTGCTCCAAAACCCAAACTCCTCTGTTTTATTTTCATAGTACTGTTGACTTCAAACAACAACCCACAGATAATCACTACAGGGCCAGGAACAAGAGAAAATATGGACTGCTACGTAACATATACCCAAATATTTAGAATTAAATAGCTGCCCAAATTAGTTAAGTATGTTTTATATCCTCTTGTCTTGAGAGATATGCCTTAATAAAAACTTGGAAGTGCTGGTTACAATTTCGATACAGGGGAGCCAGTCCTCATCAGTGACCTCTCACCCATGGCCCACCCAACATAGGCTACATACTTTGTATGGCACAGTGCGAAATAAAAGTGTTTAGGCCCATTACTGCTGCTGCTACTGCTAAGTTGCTTCAGTCGTGTCCAACTCTGTGCGACCCCAGAGACGGTAGCCCACCAGACTCCCCGTCCCTGGGATTCTCCAGGCAAGAACACTGGAGTGGGTTGCCATTTCCTTCTCCAATGCATGAAAGTGAAAAGTGAAAGTCAAATCACTCAGTCGTGTCCGACTCTTCACGACCCCATGGACTGCAGCCTACCAAGTTCCCCCACCCATGGGATTTTCCAGGCAAGAGTACTGAAGTGGGGTGCCATTGCCTTCTCCATTACTAACAAAGTATAAAAACAGTCAAAGTCATTAAAGATATTTAAATATGAAGTTTTCCCCTATCTTTTGCAGTCTTTCTCCTTCTCGACTTAACATGGGTGTTTTGTACTTGCTATTTAAATAAAAACAAAAACTGGACTTCTTGGTGGCTCAGTGATGGAGACTCTACCTGCCAGTGTAGGAGGCACAGGTTCAATCCCTGATCCAGGAAGATCCCATGTGCATCACAGTGGCTAAGCCCATGAGTTATAGTTACTGAGCCTATGATCTAGAGCCTGGGAGCCACAGCTACTGAGCCCACAAGCCACAACTACAGAAGCCCACGTACCCGAGGGCCTGTGCACCACAACGAGAGAAACCACTGCCATGGGAGGCCTGTGCACAACTTGAGAACAGCCCCTGCTCTCTGCAACCAGAGAAAAGCCTGTGCAGCAACAAAGACCCAGCACAGCCAAAAATTAATTAATTAAAAAACAAAATAAAACTGGAGTTTTAAATTATTAGCATGAATGTTATATCCTTAAGTGCAAATATCTTTATACTGTAAAATCTTTCTATGACACCTTATGTTGTACCGTGCCAGTTTTAAATATGACTATGAGAGCATTTAACTTTTATGCAAAATTACCTAAATTACATGACTCACTTTGTGTGTGCAAATATATGCACACACAAAAATGAATCATATACTTAACCATATATCTTTACCACAATGGAAACACTGCACAAAATAAACTTTCTTAGTTCACTTTTTCATATATGCACATCCACCAAAAATTTATTTTACCTTATTAGTGAGCAAGAAAGGGTTAACCAGGAAAGGGGCTACCAATTGCTTTCTCTTTCTCTTTCCTTTCATGTCATCACTTTCAGTGTAAGTAGCTGGCTATTAAAGAGAGGCAATATAAATAAGAACAAATATGATAGGCGTCCTTGGTCATTCACATTTCTTAAAACACCAGTGCTTTCTTTCTGTGTTCAAAGCAAGTTGGTTCAAATGGAAACCAGGGCCTCTCAGAACTGTCAGTGCCTGCCTTTAGTAATAGACCTAATATGCTTACCTACACTTGCTCTGAGTCTCACTGAGCTTCCATGCACTGTGAATTTGCTGAAATTCTATGCTCATGGGGCACTAGGAATGCTGGCATACAAATAGGGTGGCAAGGAACAGTGGTGAGCTTGCATATTGTGTATATCTCCTCTGTTTATATGCATGCTCCATTGTTTTATTAGACTCCACTTTTGGAAAACAAATTCAAAGGTGGAATTATTAAGGAGTACCAAGACATCAACAGCAGAGCACTAAACTAAACTAAGTGCAGAGTTCTTTCCTGTGACTGCACAGATTATATGCCTGTTGCCCACCTCACTTGTCTTCCCAGCCTCAATTCTATCCTGTATACCTTCACACATCAGCCCAATCAAACCATGCCTCATTCCCTGCAAACAGCTCTGTGTTGGGCTTCAACCCTTGTGAGGACAAATCCAGAAAAGAGGGCTGTGCAGGCACTGAAAACACAGGATTTGAGTGCAGGAAATTTCAGAGTTCCAAGCTACCTGGATCATGGTCTAAGGATAAGAGGTCTGCTCCATGTGAGTGAATCCCCTAAATCTCATGATCTTTTTGTTCCAAGAGGCAGACCAGCATGTGAGCCTCTGAAAGCACAGCATCCAGGGTAGGGACTACACTTGCCTGAGTCTTAGGTACTCCAGTCAATGAGCCAATACCATCTTTGTTCTTCTCATTCTTATCATAACTCATCTTATTTTAAATTTATCATGTCTCATACGTTTCATCTCATTCTGAGATTTAGCTTTATTAGCATCATTTCCCTTTGGTCACATGGCTTTCTTTTTATACATGTCCTTTCTTAAATCAATCTTATTGAAGGGGTACTTGAGCAGCCACAAAAGTCTCTGTAGACACCTCCTTGGTCTCTCCCATACTTATAATATTAATAACACCATTGTCAGAATTTCATTTTCTGACATTACTGTGAATTGACACAACTAAGTGAAAGGTCCAGAATCAGAAAACCGTATAGAACTTTATAGTCTTATGGGATATGTGGCTCAAGTAGTTATTAAGAGACTTTTCCTAAGTAGAACAGGTAATTGGTAGCATAACAAATGGGGGGTTCTGGACCTTTTGACTCTCAATCTAATGCTCTATATCATGCTGTTTCAAAACAGAATTAATTGGTAATATCTTGATCTTTGACTTATGGTTTACAAGATCAGCCTATCCAGTGCTGAAATGCAGCTATGGATGTGAAGGACTAAGAGAAAAATCAGACTCAACATTAGCATTTTGATAAGTACATGAACATATGTAGTATGTATGCCTATGGCAGTTATTGTTAATAAAACAAAGCCCTCTTTCACTTGAAGCTTTGTATTTCTTTTTCCCATTAATAAACAATGAAAATTGGGACAAAAGATGAAACCTGTAATCATTCCAGCTATATAAAACTAAAAATGTTATACAGCTCAGAATATATATCTAATATTAAAACTGAAAATGACAACAAGTTAAACTTAGGTCTGCATGTGTGCCAACCTGTTTAATCGTGTCTGACTCTGGGACCTTATGAGCCATAGCCTGCCAGGCTCCTCTGTCCATGGGCTTCTCTAGGCAAGAATACTGGAGTGGGTTGTCATACCCTCCTCCAGTGGGTATTCCTGACCCAGAGATGGAACCTGCATCTCTTATGTCTCCTGCATTGCCAGGCAGGTTCTTTACCACTAACACCACCTTGGAGGCACAAACTTAAGTCTAACATTTTGTAAACAGCCATTTCAAAAGAGGATTTGGTCAAAGTACTCATATTGGTCAACAATTTTTACAGTAATGCTGTGTAATAAGCAATCAAAAATTCTCGGAAACTTACACAATAGTCATTGATTCTCACGGATTGACAGGACGGGTGGTGCTGTGGTATTTGGTGGTGCGTCTGCAAGTCTAGATTTGCAACAGGTGTGTTTTGTGTATCTTGGAACTGCAAGCAAAGCAGGACTGGTTCTACTCATAGCAATGTCAAAGGTCAAGATGCAGGTAGACAAATAGGATCTCTTCAGACCTAAGCTCAGTACTGGCATACTGTCATTTCTGCTCACATGCCACAAGCCCAATAAGTCCCATGATCAAGCCCAAATTCAAGGACTAAGGATGGGCAATATACCCACAATGAGACCACAGTAAGAGTGTATATGCAGAGAGGATGGAGGAATTGAAGACACTCATTCACATGACTGCAGAACAGATGCCAATAGGAAGAAATGAGGTGAAATAATTTTGGAGTCCTGCCTGAAGATAGTAATCCTAATAAAAGATACTTGTTTTATTTATGTTCAGTTCAGTTCAGTCGTTTAGTCATGTCTGACTCTTTGCAACCCCATGAAGGGCAGCACGCCAGGCCTCCCTGTCCATCACCAACTCCCGGAGTTCACCCAAACTTATGTGCATCGAGTTGGTGATGCCATCCAGCCATCCCATCTTGTTGTCCCCTTCTCCTCCTGCCCCCAATCCCTCCCAGTAACAGGGTCTTTTCCAGTGAGTCAACTCTTCACATGAGGTGGCCAAAGTACTGGAGTTTCAGCCTCAGCATCAGTCCTTCCAATGAACACCCAGGACTGGTCTCCTTTAGGATGGACTGGTTGGATCTCCTTGCAGTCCAAGGGACTCTCAAGAGTCTTCTCCAACACCACAGTTCAAAAGCATCAATTCTTTGGCACTCAGCTTTCCTCACAGTCTAATTCTCACATCCATACATGACCACTGGAAAAACCATAGCCTTGACTAGATGGACTTTTGCTGGCAAAGTAATGTCTCTGCTTTTGAATATGCTATCTAGGTTGGTCATAACTTTCCTTCCAAGGAGTAAGTGTCTTTTAATTTCATGGCTGTAATCACCATCTGCAGTGATTTGGAGCCCCCCAAAAATAAAGTCTGCCACTGTTTCCACTGTTTCCCCATCTATTTCCCATGAAGTGATGGGACCAGATGCCATGATCTTCGTTTTCTGAATGTTGAGCTTTAAGCCAACTTTTTCACTCTCCTCTTTCACTTTCATCAAGAGGCTTTTTAGTTCCTCTTCACTTTCTGCCATAAGGGTGGTGTCATCTGCATATCTGAGGTTATTGTTATTTCTCCCAGAAATCTTGATTCCAGCTTGTGCTTCCTCCAGCCAAGCAATTCTCATGATGTACTGTGCATAGAAGTTAAATAAGCAGGGTGACAATATACAGCCTTGATGTACTCCTTTTCCTATTTGTAACCAGTCTGTATTTAAAAAAATCTCTACTGGGACTGCACTGGATGTAGAGTGGATATGAATCTGCCTTTCAATACCAGACACACAGATTCAATCTCTGGTCCATAATATCCCATGTGCCATGGAGCAACTAAGCCCATGAGCTCTAGGGCCTGGGAAATACAACTACTGTGCTTGTGCGCTGCAACTACTGAAGCCTGTATACCTAGAGACTGTGCTCCACAACAGAAGCCACTACAATGAGAAGTCTGTGTATTGCAATAAAGAATAGTCCCTGCTCACTGCAACTAGAGAAAGCCCAAGCACAGCAATGAAGATCCAGTACTGCCAAATAAATTAATTTTTAAAAACTCTACTACTTGTCAATAGATTGCTCTGTGCATGTGAATATTTTCCCTCATGGGGAATCTAATGATTGCATCATTTTGTAAGAAATATGTGTCTTCAACTGCAACTGATTCACAGTTGGCTTTCCTGCAAAGTGACCACTACCCAGAGGATTCTGAACAGATGTCCCATTACCATTTAATACTATGTCCATGCTTTTTTAGCAAGACTTGCCTACATCCATTTTGTGAACTAATGTTAAAAGCATAACTGCATTGGAGATGTAAAATTTCAGGTCGTTCCTTTGGAAATAGAGCTAAAAGTAAAAACCAATCAAACAAACAAACAAACCACCAACAACATTGTAGAAGTGAGGTGGGGGAAAGAGATGAGCCTGACTCCAAAGAAATAATCATTGTATTAATTATTATTTTATTTGAAAAAGGTGATTCCTTCTCTTTAATCTTTCTTTAAATGCAAAAAATATGCAGCTCTTCTCTAACCAAGTTTTTAACAGTATTCTAAAACAGGAAGGTATAGGGTTTTGAGGAAGATGACTGAGGGGCAGTGGGGAATAAAGAGAGGCAGCTACTCTGGAAATATTCTTAAACAACACTAAACTGCAGCATGAACTTGATTTCACTTTAAAAGAACTGTACAGCTTCATATTTCCATTCTTATGTTTAAAATCCTACCTATATGGACATTTTAAAAGTAGTAAGTCTTCCAGTCTTCACAGTGGAAATGAGAAATAGATTTAAGGGAACAGATCTGATAGACAGAGTGCCTGATCAACTATGGACAGAGGTTTGTGATATTGTACAGGAGACAGGAATCAAGACCATCCTCAAGAAAAAGAAATATAAAAAAGAAAAATGGTTGTCTGAGGAGGCCTTACAAACAGCTGTGAAAAGAAGAGAAGCAAAAAGCAAAGGAGAAAAGGAAAGATATATCTATTTGAATGCACAGTACCAAAGAATAGCAAGGAGAGATAAGAAAGCCTTACTCAGCAATCAATGCAAAGAAATAGAGGAAAACAATAGAATGGGAAAGGCTAGAAATCTCTTCAAGAATATTAGAGATACCAATGGAACATTTCATGCAAAGGTGGGCTCAATAAAGGACAGAAGTGGTATGGACTTAACAGAAGCAGAAAATATTAAGAAGAGGTGGCAAGAATACACAGAAGAACTGTACAAAAAAGATCTTCATGACCCAGATAATCATGATGGTGTGATCACTCACCTAGAGCCAGACATCCTGGAATGCAAAGTCAAGTGGGCCTTAAGAAGCATCACTACGAACAAAGCTACTGGTGGTGATGGAATTCCAGTTGAGCTATTTCAAATCCTGAAAGATGATGTTGTGAAAGTGCTGCACTCAATATGCCAGCAAATTTGGAAAACTCAGCAGTGGCCACAGGACTGGAAAAGGTCAGTTTTCATTCCAATCCCAAAGAAAGGCAATGCCAGAGAATGCTCAAACTACCACATAGTTGCACTCATCTCACACACTACTAAAGTAATGCTCAAAATTCTCCAAGCCAGGCTTCAGCAACACCTGAACCATGAACTTCCAGATGTTCAAGCTGGTTTTAGAAAAGGCAGAGGAACCAGAGATCAAATTGCCAACATCCACTGGATCATGGAAAAAGCAAGAGAGTTCCAGAAAAACATCTATTTCTGCTTTATTGACTATGCCAAAGCCTTTGACTGTGTGGATCACAATAAACTGTGGAAAACTCTGAAAGAGATGGGAATACCAGACCACCTGACCTGCCTCTTAAGAAACCTGTATGCAGATCAGGAAGCAACAGTTAGAACTGGACATGGAACAACAGACTGGTTCCAAATAGGAAAAGGAGTATGTCAAAGCTGTATATTGCCACCCTGCTTATTTAACTTCTATGCACAGTACATCATGAGAAATGTTGGGCTGGAGGAAGCACAAGCTGGAATCAAGATTTCCGGGAGAAATACCAATAAGCTCAGATATGCAGATGACACCACCCTTATGGCAGAAAGTGAAGAGGAACTAAAAAGCCTCTTGATGAAAGTGAAAGAGGAGAGTGAAAAAGTTGGCTTAAAGCTCAACTTTCAGAAAACTAAGATCATGGCATCTAGTCCATCACTTCATGGCAAACAGATGGGGAAACAGTGGCTGATTTTATTTGGGGGGGCTCCAAAATCACTGCAGATGGTGATTACAGCCATGAAATTAAAAGATGCTTACTCCTAGGAAGGAAAGTTATGACCAACCTAGACAGCATATTAAAAAGCAGAGACATTACATTGTCAACAAAGGTCTGTTTAGTCAAGGCTATGGTTTTTCCGGTAGTCATTTATAGATGTGAGAGTTGGACTGTGAAGAAATCTGAGCGCTGAAGAATTGACGCTTTTGAATTGCTGTGTTGGAGTAGACTCTTGAGAGTCCCTTGGACTGCAAGGAGATCCAATGAGTCCATCTTAAAGGAGATCAGTCCTGGGTGTTCATTGGAAGGACTGATGTAGAAGCTAAAACTCCATTATTTTGGCCACCTGATGGGAAGAGCTAACTTATTTGAAAAGACCCTGATGCTGGGAAAGATTGAGAGCGGGAGGAAAAGGGTACGACAGAGGATGAGATTGTTGGATGGCATCACCGACTCAATGGACATAGGTTTGGGTAGAGGCCGGCAGTTGGTGATGGACAGGGAGGCCTGGCGTGCTGCGGTTCATGGTGTGGCAAAGAGTCAGATATGACTGAGTGACTGAACTGTACCGAATTGAACTGAAGTCTTCCAGTCTATAAAGATGGGATTATCCTACCCAAAGTGATCTATAGAATCAATGTTAGCTCCATCAAAATCACAGTGGCATTCTTTACAGAAATAGAAAAAAAAATTCAAAAGACAGTAAATAGCCAGAGGAACCTTGAGAAAAAAGAACTAAGTTAGAGGCATCATACTTCCTGATCTCAAACTATATTATAAAACTACAGTAATTAAAATAAAGGATAGAAATGGTGAGGACCCACCAGAGGCAGAAGAGATTAAGAAAAGATGGCAAGAATACCCAGAGGAACTGTACAAAAATGATTTTAATGACCCAGATGACCATGATCATTCACCTAGAACCTGAGATCCTGGAGTGTAAAGTCAAGTGGGTTTTAGGAAGGATTACTACAAACAAGGCTAGTGGAGGTGATGGAATCCCAGCTGAGCTATTTCAAATTCTAAAAGATGATGCTGTTAAAGTGCTGCACTCAATAGGCCAGAAAATTTGGAAAACTCAGCAGTGGCCACAGGACAGGAAAAGATCGGTTTTCATTCCAATCCCAAAGAAGGACAATGCCAAAAAATGTTCAAACTATTGCACAATTGCTCTCATTTCACATACTAGCTCAAAATCCTACAAGGTAGGCATCAGCAGTAGGTGAATTTAGAACTTTCAGATGTACAAGCTAGATTTAGAAAAGGCAAAGGAACCAGAGATCAAATTGCCAACATCCCTTGGATCATGCAAAAAGCAAGGGAATTCCAGAAAAATATTTACTTCTGCTTCATTGACAACACTAAAGCCTTTGACTGTGTGGATCACAAAAAACTGGAAAATTCGTAAAGAGATGAGAATACCAGACTTCTTTACCTGCCTCCTAAGAAACCTGTATGCAGGTCAAGAAGCATCAGTTAAAACTGGACATGAAACAACAGACTGATTCCAAATTGAGAAGGGAGTACATCAAGGCTATATACTGTCATCATCCTTATTTGATTTATATACAGCATACATCACGTGAAATGCCAAGCTGGATGAAGCTCAAGCTGGAATCAAGATTGCTGGGAGAAATATTAATAATCTCAGATATGCAAATGATACCACCCTAGTGACAGAACACAAAGAAGAACTAAAGAGCCTCTTGATGAAAGTGGAAGAAGAGGGTGAAAAAGCAGGCTTAAAACTCAACATTCAAAAAACTAAGATCATGGCATCCATTCCCATTATTTCATGCAAACAGATGGCGGAAAAATGGAAACAGTGACAGATTTTATTTTCTTGGGCTTCAAAATCACTGTGGACAGTAACTGCAGCCATGAAATTAAAAGATGCTTGCTCCTTGTAAGAAAACCTATGACAAACCTAAAGGCATATTAAAAGAGCAGAAACATTACTTTGCTGACAAAGGTCCATCTAGTCAAAGCTATGGTTTTTCCAGTAGTCATGTACAGATGTGACAGATGGAACATAAAGAAGGTTGACTGCTGAAGAATTGATGCTTTAGAACCATGGTGCTGAAGAAGACTCTTGAGAGTCCCTTGGACAGTAAGGAGATCAAACTAGTCAATCCTAAAGGAAATCGACCCTGAATATTCATTGGAAGGGCAATGCTGCAGCTGAAGCTCCAACACTTTGGCCACCTGATGCGAACAGCCAACTCACTGGAAAAGACCCTAATTCTAGGAAAGATTTAGGGCAGGAAGAGAAAAGGGTGACAGAGGATGAGATGGTTGGACAGTATCACCAAGTGAATGGACACGAATCTGAGCAAACTCCAGGAGATAGTGAAGGACAGGGAAGCCTGGCATGTTGTAATCCATGGGGTCACAAAGGGTTGGATACAACTTAGCGATTGAACGACAACAATAGTAATTAAAATAATGTTGCTGGCATACAGACATATAGATCAATGGAAAAGAAAAGACAGCCCAGAAATAAACCCACACATATTGTCAAACTGATCTTCAACAAAGGTATAAAGAATATGCAATGAAGAAAGGATAATCTCTTCAACAAATGGTATTGAAAACTGGATATCTGCATGCCAAAGAATGAAATTGGACCTTTATCTTAATACCATATACAAAAATCAACTCAACTGATGAAAAACTTGAGTGTAATACCTAAAACTGTAAAACTCCTAAAAGAAAACACAGGAGAAAAGCTTCTTGACATTTGCCTTGGTAATGGTTTCTTGATTATGACAACAAAAGCAGAGACAAGAACAACAAAAATAGAAAAGTGGGAACGCATCAAATGAAAAATCTTCCGTACAGCAAAAGAAATAAAAAGTCAACCCATTGCCTTTAACAGTTTTTGAAAGGATGACTCTCATGTTAAATGTTCTCACCACAGAAATAAGAAAACAAATCAAACCCAAAGAGGCAGGAGGAAACTTTTAGAAGTGATGGATATGTTTATTACTATGATGATGGTTCCACGGATATGTGTATGTTTCCAAACTCATCAATTGTATCCATTTAATATGTTCAATTTCTTTTTTTTATTATCAATTATACCTGAGTAAAACTGTCTGAAAAATACTATGTGTACTGTTTTGATTAGATAGATGTAAGGTCCTGGGCAAATCTAAAGTCTGGTTATTTATTTTTTGGTACTACTTTAAACTATTGCTTATATTAAATTGAATAAAATCAATAGAAGGAGAAAGTCCTAAGCCTTTTATGCAATATGGTTTCTAGTACAGGCTCAGGCCAATTATTCCTTTGACATCTGCAACTGGCATTTTAAATGATCAGAAAAAATAGCTGCTAGTGATGTTTTTTTCAAAGTCCGCTTGGCTACATACTATGTCATGATCTCCCTAGAAAAGCATATCAGGAGGAATTAGATTAATTTTTAAAGGCTCTTTACCCTTGAGTTTACTGTAAGAATCCATCATTTTAACACCTCATGTTTATTAAGTAACTCCATGTTTTATATATGATGTTTATAAAATTTGGTTGTGTGAGGGGTTTATATTTGACTCCCTGCATGGCTATATGAGATAATCAGGGTTGGAAGATGTTAACAAATTAATAAATAGAGCCCTGATGATGATAATAGAGAGATTCTATTCTATGTTATATTTAATTTTGTCCAAATATTTTAAAAAGGTATTTAATTCTACAAGCTGTAATCACAGAGAATGTTTACATAAACATGGGATAAATCCTCAGAGAGTAACATTACAGTTCAATATCACAGCTTACAAAAAAAAGCCTTTCTTGACTCTTCAAGTTTAACTTAAAAGCCCCACTCTCTGTGAAACCATATTAAAATTTGTATCACTGCCTCCCTTAGTGTCTATGTTATTATTATAGTGATGTCCATTACTCACCATCCTAGCCCTTAAGCAACCCTACAAGAGTTATACAGCAGGTGTTACTATACCCATTTCATGGAAAAGGGAACTGAGTCTCGGAACATATCAATACCTGTGGAGGGAACAAGGAGTGAATGGTAGAGGTGGGATTTGACTTGAAGCCTTAAGACCTGTGTCCAGGGCTTACATCTCTGAGAGTATCCTCGCCGACTGAGCTGTGCTCCACAGCTCCAAGCATAGTCAACTTGCACCAAGTAGGCAGCTGCAGATGTTACTGAATGGAGCAGGAGTGCAGATACCCAGCACAGTGGAAAGGTGGTTGCTTTTTCCAATGCTGGAGATTTAACAATGGGCAAAGCAAGAACTAAGAATTGTCCAGCAAGATATACAAGTGCATCCTCTGAAGTATACAGCATCATCATTTTTGACACCTTCTAAATGATTCAGGTTCTATGGCCTCGGCAATTAGCTGCTTCCCATCATTGAGCAAAGGACCAGAAACAAGACAGTGGGACATGGCTCTCCACTCTCCTTGCTCCACAGAGAGCTCTTTGCTCCACAAGGTGATCAATAACACTGACTGTGGGGACGGTACGAGAGAGACTTATAAATACAGAAAGATATGTTCTGTCTTGAAAAGGGCTTTGGGGGGCATAATTGACTTTAAAAGGGTCCCACAAATAAAAGCAGTTATAAATTGCACATTAACCATTAGGCATCAAAATTGTTTCTCACTTAGTCTCAATTATAAAGACTAAGAGCCATGTTATCCCTGATAAGTTATCTGCAAGGCCCAGTTTATTCAGCAGATGACACACTGTATTGCATCATCCAGTGTTTCCATGCTTAATATCTAATGACCATATTCTCTACCCATTAGGAAGTATGTTTTCATTAATTGTTATATAAAGTTATTTAATTACAAATCACTCACAATTAAAAAATTGATGTTTAGTTGGCACACTAGTGATGAGATTAAAAATTTAAGGAAGAAAACCTCCTTGTATTAAGGACAGCAAGTCTTGCATAGCCAAATGATTTCATAAGGCAAAGATTTCCATTTCATTGACAGGAAGTCAATGGGGACACCTCAGTAACCTCCAGATTTGAAATGCTCTGTAGTGTATAAGATAATATAAATTGCTTCCCTTGTTGCTATCTAATTTCAGTTTGCCAAATGATGTCATTTGTTACTTTTCAGGAAATTATTTCCCAAGAAAGATATTTCCTTATTTGGTTTTACATAATACAAAAAAGAAAGAAAGAAATTACCTATAGGAAGAATGCAATTAGTAAGAACAGTTGAAGTTAGAGATGGATTATATCCTTGCAGAAGATAGCAAGAAAAAAATGCATGTATCTTTTATATATACAATGCAAAGTGTCAGTATATAACACGTTATAGTTGTTAAACATATATATGGACATAGTGGGAAATGTACATATATATGTGTATATACATGTGTTGTTCAGAGACAAAGAAATCAAAGGAGGGCAATTATCCACCTATTTGATAATATTTGAATGAGCACATACTATGTGCTAAGGCAGCACAAACAGATAGGATATGGTGAAGCTGCTGCTGCTGCTGCTGCTGCTGCTGCTAAGTCACTTCAGTTGTGTCTGACTGTGCGACCCCATAGACGGCAGCCCACCAGGCTCCCCCGTCCGTGGGATTCTCCAGGCAAGAACACTGGAGTGGGTTGCCATTTCCTTCTCCAATGCATGAAAGTGAAAAGTGAAAGTGAAGTCGCTCAGTCATGTCCGACTCTTCGCAACCCCATGGACTTCAGCCTACCAGGTTCCTCCATCCATGGGATTTTCCAGGCAAGAGCACTGGAGTGGGGTGCCATTGCCTTCTCCAACCCTCAGTATTATTAACAAACCCAGTTCCTCCTTCACTAGGCAAATTTAAATAGTGCAAAACAGCTGATACATTGAAAAGTCATGTTGTTTATTTTCTTAAAAGAGAAGAGGTAGCCTCCCAGAAAGCTCAAGGAGTTGAAATTTGTTGCTCATGGTGTAAAATAACAACACCAGTTCTATTTGCATTGTGTTTCCACTAGGGGATTGAACACAGTGGCCTTTAGCTATAGGGTTGGGCAACACTGTTGCCTTGCCTTTCAACCATTTATAATATTGAACATCACTAGTCTGGAATTACAGACTGTAAGAACAGGAAGACAATGTTAAAGCCAGTACATTAAAGCAGATTTCTAATTCTGCCTAACTAGCATGAATTTACTTCATTAACTAGCAGTTACATTTCCCACGCCTTCAATTAACACTGGTTTCATTTTAAATGCTATCAGTTAAGACAAGATGCGATAAGAAAACATCATTGCCAGGCAAGCTTTCCTCAAACACAGCTGATTTATCTCTTCGGCAATTCATTAAAATGCAAAATATATTGGAATTGATTTTCAGCACTTTCAGGCAGGAATGTTTCTAATAATGTTAATTTGCAAATTTCCTCTTTTTTTTTTTAAGTCTCTGTGCTGCAGACGCCATGTTCAGCCAGAGGCTATTTGTATTGTGCAGACAGAAAATGAACAGGGAACATTTATTTCTCATATCTTTCTGAGAAACCTGAGGCGCATGAAGATATTTGTGCTGTAACAGGCGTAGTCAATCCCCTTCACTCCCTTTAGTTGCTATATATCAACCAGCAAACTCCCAGCTAGTCCTGCTGTAGCAATTAACCTGCCAGAGTGCACTCCTGTCAGGCTCAGTAATAATAAACTCCTCCCGCTCCACCACCACCACCCCCAAGAGAGACACAGCTATAGATTCTGGCTGGGCAACTTCCATAGAGGCTGAATTATTCAGAATCAGCATGATTAAGAAGATGACATGGTATTACTTAAAAAGACATACTTTTTTCCCCCGGCTGAGGTTTAAACCTATTAAGGTAGAGGCAACTGATCTTTCTTTCCCCCCTTGGTGCACAGTTCCTAAAATAGGGATTCTTGAAAGACTATTTACAATGCCTTGTCAATTTCCAAGTCTATGAATAAAAGTATAAATACCAGGAGGGAAGTGTCAGAGTCAAAACGTACAGCTCATATAAACCTAGGAACTGACTAAAAATAATATTTTCACCCCAAAGAGACAAAGGGAGAGGGTTCGTTTTGAGTAATTGATCGTGTTTCAATTGTTACTCTCAAAAGCAAAGCAAAAACATATCCCTGTGTTTGTGTTTCAGGGGTCAGTTTCGAGTGGACCAAATTGTGATGAATTATAAATCAGAAATCCGGATATACAATCTGTCAGATAACAAGTTGCTAGACTCTGGAAATAGCATATTCTTAACAATAAACCTTGTCTTTATGAGGATGGCAGTATTATAAATGTCATAATGGATTGCAAATGAACCAGCTGTTTATATTCGACTCTAGTACATGAATGAGAGAGGAGCAAGCCAGGAAATAAAAGGAGATTGAGGAAAATTTACTGGTACCAAGTCACGGGAAAAAAAGCCCAAGGAACTCAATTTTTACGCATTCCCATCCAATTTACCCTTGCTGGTGACTTTTGGGGGGAAGTATAGCTTTTGAAACCAATTGTATTATTCCACTTTAAGATGCCTTCTAGTATATTCAATAGACCCATCACAGTTATATGTTCTTTTTTCAGTCTCAAGCTGCCCTCACCATATGAGATTCGTTATTGTCAGAGGACTTTCAGAGAAGGATTTGAATGCAATTGCAAAGGCCAGACAGAGCAGCTTTCAAAACACTGCAAGCTTAGGAGAGCAGGGTTAGTAGCCCAAAAAGGGTGAGATGCTGGCTTTCTGTTTCTCATTTCACTCCTTTCACTTCAAGCTAAAGCCCCTTTTGATCCCAACCAGGGGAAATCGAGGCAGTATGGTACTATTAAGTGAACGAGCCCAACTACCCGAAGCTCTGTGAATGGCCATTTTCTGGAAGCGCGTCACTGTCAGCATCATCTGCATTAGCCAGTGCAGATGGCTATTCCCTTCGAGAACAAACACCTTCCTCTTCTATGTAGGATTAAATCTAGGTCTACCTGGGAGATTTCAACAAATGGCTAGGCCATTCGTGGTTACTTGTTAGCAGATGGCCGTTTTCTGCATGTCAGGTTGTGAATTATATCTGTTTGTTATGCAAAGATCTTATTTCAAGTTTCACATCCTCCTTTCTCAGCCCGAACTAAAATCCAGCAAAGGGATGCAGAGAAGGGGTACAACTCAACTTTACAAATTAACAGTGTTGCTTTATGCGGCATTACAGCTACTCCCTTTAAAAATCCAATCCAGAAGATCACATTACTAATTGTTATGTTTGCATTTTCAGATAAGGCACCTCGCCCTTGGCTTATAGGTCTCATCGCTATAATATTCATGGGTGCTGGCTTTTAATTAAACCAGAACTCTAAGTAACTCAAAGTATATATTTGACTGCTACAGGAACCAGTAGTTAAAGAAAATTCTGTATTTTAAATTTATTTTTAAAGCTTGGATAGTTTCATTGCCAGTGATGTCATGGAGAGTACTGTCCTACAAAGATGACCAAATTCTCTCCCAAAACATCTCTTGATTTTCGCAGATGTAAGAGTCAGAAATTTTGACTTTGTCAGAAACCCTTGGAGCTCTGTGATACGCAATCATTAGTCATTTTCCTAAAGCATAATTTTCACATGCATGGTGGATCTGAAATGCAGAGCCAAGTCACGAAGTTACTGATTCCACCAAACTGACCATCTGTCTTCTCCAAATATAATACACCTTAACTTCTCTGACGTTTGCTTAGTCCCTTTTTCTGGTTCTCTTTTTATTCCCACCCTGTAAATGCTGAAGACCTAACTTCTCATTTTTCACATTCCACCTAGGTCACCTCATTCCAAGACTTCGAGTTCTAGGAGAATGTTGATAATTCTCAAATTAAAATCATCTACCTAGATTTCACTCCTGAAATTCAGAAGCATGTATTCAACTGCTTCTTAGGACACTGGATATCCCACTGGCTTTTTAATCCAACATATTAAATCTGGCATTTTGCCACCCATGGACTGTAGCCTGCCAAGCTTCTCTGTCCATGGAATTCTCCAGGCAAGAAGACTGGAGTGGGTTACCATTCCCTTCTCCAGGGGATCTCCCCAACCAAGGGATTGAACCTGAGTCTCCCGCATTTCAGGCAGATCCTTTACCATCTGAGCCACCAGGGAAGCCCATAATAATGCTAGTTACATTTAATACAAATTTAATGTTTACAATCATAATCTTTACAAAAACCCTGTCAGGTAGGAGACTATTATATTCCCAGTTCTACTGATGAGGAAACTGGGGCTTGAAGAAGTTGATTGTCCAGGTCATGTGGTTATAAGGAACTATGATTTGGACCTAAGTCCCCCGATCAGTTGTTGTTGTTCCAGTCGCTCAGTCATGTCTGACTCTTTGTGACCCCAAGGACTGCAGTACACCAGGCTTCCCTGTCCTTCACCATCTCCTGGAGCTTGCTCAAACTTATGTCCATTGAGTCGGGGATACCACCCAACCATCTCGTCCTCTGTCCTTCTGTGCCCTTCTCCTCCTATCCTCAATATTTCCCAGCATCAGGGTCTTTTCTGCTATTAATCACTGCCCAGCCTGGACTTTTTTTTTTCTTTCATTTACATGATTCATCCTAGTGGTCCTTTCCCATTTCAGTTTTATAATGACTTTTTCAGAGATGCCTTTTCTGATCCTACAGAGAAACTTGGGTTTCCACAAATGTAAAACGCCCTTTTTTCTTTTAGAAAGTCTCTAATTATGTATTTTATTTTCAATCTTCTCAATAGTCTGAGAAATATATAGGGCAGATAAATTTGAGAAAACAAAGGGAGATTGCTAAGAGGGAGAATAATAGATGAGAGAGAGAATAATCTAGAAAGAGAGAACAAGAAGTGTGAAGGTGCCAGTAGAGAAAACAACAAAATTAAAGTTTCATTTTCAAGTAACAAACTTATTATTTTTTTAATGAGAGCAAAAACAATTCAAGTGAGAAGGGGCAAGGGGCAAGACTTGAAGACTTTAAAAAATGTATACTAAGGACAAAACAAGTTGTTTTTTTTTTTTAATGGGGAGTGAAAACACAGTTCATTTATTTAATAATTCCTCATCACTGACAGCCAAAGCTGACCTTGGAGACTGAATGTCCAAACACATGGAGGATATCAGTAAGGAAGGAGGAAAACTGGCAAACTGTGATCTCTTATACACTAAAGGGCACCCTGTATAAGTAGGATATTTAGAGAATAAGACTTATTTTAAATAAATACATAATTTTAATTAGTAGACTTTTTAGGGTACTTTTAAATTTATAGAACAATAGGTACAGAAATTCTCCATATGTTTTCTGCTTACATACACACACAGCCTCCCTTACCATCAACATCAGGAATCTGAGAGTGGTACATTATTACAACAGATGAATCTACATTGACACATCATTATCACCCAAAGTCCATGGTTTATATTATAGTATCTCTGGTGGCTCAGTGGTAAAATATCTGCCTGCAATGCAGGAGACCTAGGCTCAATCCCTGAATTGGGACGATCCTCTGGAGAAGGAAATGGCGCCCCACTCCAGCATTCTTGCCTGGAAAATTTCATGGACAGAGGAGCCTGGAGAGCTACAGTCCATGGAGTCACAGTTAGTAACCCAACAACAACAATCACATAGAATAGATTCACTGTCCTGAAAATTCTGTGTTCCCCCTATTAGTACTTCCCTCTCCTCCAACCTCTGACAAACTTTTTGCCACCTCCTTAGCTTTGCCTTTCACAGAATGTCACATAGTTGAAATCATACCATATGCAACCTTTTCAGATTGCCTTCTTTCACTTTTATAATATGCATTTAAGTTTCCTCCTTGTCTTTTTCTATCTTGATGGCTCATTTCTTTTTAGTGGCAAATAATATTCCATTGTCTGGATACACCACAGTTTATTTATCCATTCACCTACTAAAGGATAGTCTGGTTGCTTCCAAGTTCTGGCAATTCTGAACAAAGCTGTTATAAACATACATGTGCAGGTTTTTGTATGAACATAAGTTTTCAGTTCATTTGGGAGAATACCAAGAAGCATAATTGCTGAATGGTATGTAAGACTATGTTTATAAGAAACTGCCATCTCCCAAAGCAACTGTAGTGTTTTGTATTCCCACCTGCAAAGAAAGAGCATTCTCACTGCTCCACATCCTGTTGCTCCACACCCTCACCAACATTTGGTGCTGTCATTGTTCTGGATTTTGGCCATCGTAATTGATATGTAATGGTATCTCATTACTGTTTTAACTTAAAAATCCCTAATGACATGTAATATTGAGCATCTTTTGTCTGCTTCTTGGCCATCTGTATATGTTCTTTGGTGAGGCATCTAAGTCTTGCTTATTTTTTGGATTGGGTTATTCTTATTCTTACTGTTGAGTTTTAAGAGTTCTTGGTATATTTCAGATAACATACTTTATTAGATATGTCTTTTGCAGATATTTTCTCCTAGTCTGTCTCATCTTCCTATTTTATGTTATGTTCTTATAGTTCTTAAAATATGTTCCTGAATTACCACTATATACTAAGTTTTCATAGAACTTGGAATGCATGCGTAGAGCATTCCGATTCCAAAGAAGAATAATTGGAACAAGTTTTCTTTGAGAGCTGATGGTGTGTAAGGCACTGTGTATGGTGGTAGGTGCTGTAAGATTGAATGTCTATTGGTTCACTTCCATCGTCAAGAAATAGTGATGGTAGGAAAGACAGGCCCACAAACCCACAAAGCCATTCCAAATGGCTTTTCGTTAACACAGAACAACTTAAAACAAAAAACCATCCCCGTTGTCTTTGTTTCTACTCCCTGGGCCCAAAGTCAATGCTCATTTCTCTTTCCTTAAAGTTTCATCACCCTAAACATACCCTTACTGACTTTAGAGATTTCAGCATTCCTATAGTCTCCTATGAATTCCATGGACAGAGGAGCCTGGTAAATTACAGTCCATAGGGTTGCAAAGAGTCAGACAAAACTGAAGCAACTTAGCATGCAAACACAGTCTCCTGTCTTTTTGAGAAGTCACCCCTGCTACTCTGAGCACATTCTTATTCTTTTTTTATTCCTGAGAGCCTTTCCAACACCATTCCTTATAACCATGAACTTTGGTCCCATAACCGTGTAGGTCCAGTTCTAGAAGGGTTAAAGGACAGATTACTATCACAGGTGACAGTTAGTTATCTGGGAAGACTCCACAGAAAAGAAATTCAAGCTGAAACTTGAGATGAACAGGACATGGCAAGAAGGGGAAAATAAGATGTCAGAGAGATGAAAAGTTACCAAGGAGAGGAAAAAGGCTCAGGGACTGTCTAGTAAACCCACCAAACTGGGCCGAGCAGGAGATGCAAACAGGACAAGGGTGTGAACAGAACTTCAGAGTTAACCCAGATTTGTAACACTCCTCCAGAGTGACTTCTACTTCTGATGGATGGTCATGTCATCATAAACAGCTAACATTTATTGAGTACTGGTGAGGAGCCAGGTGCTGTTCTACAGAGTTATGTATTGAGTTACAAAAGCTGGTCTTTTTTTTTTTTTTTTTTTAAGCCTGGTCTCTTAACAGGGAGTCTGATTCTAGAACTCTATCTTGCAACTACCGCATTCCATATCAACTTCCTCAACAGAGCTTTACAACAACCCCTTCCCCCCTCTCTCTTTTTTTATTGAAGGATAATTGTTTTACAGAATTTTGTTGTTTTCTGTCAAACCTCAATATGAATCAGCCATAGATACACCTATATCCCCTCCCTTTTGAACCTCCCTCCCATCTCCCTCCCCATCCCACCCCTCTAGGTTGATACAGAGCCCCTGTGTGAGTTTCCTGAGCCATACAGAAAATTCTCATTGGCTACCTATTTTACATATGGTAATGTAAGTTTCCATGTTACTCTTTCCATACATCTCAGCCTCTCCTCCCCTCTCCGCATGTCCATAAGTCTATTCTCTGTCCATAAATCTATCCACTGCTGCCCTGTATATAAGTCTTTCAGTACCATTCTTCTAGATTCCATATATATGCATTGGAAGATGATATTTATCTTTCTCTTTCTGACTCACTTCACTCTGTATAATAGGTTCTAGGTTCATCCACCTCATCAGAAATGACTCAAATGAGTTCCCTTTTTGGCTGAGTAATATTCCATTGTGTATATATGTACCACAACTTCTTTATCCATTCATCTGTCAGTGTACATCTAGGTTGCTTCCATGTTCTAGCTAAATAGTGCTGCAATGAACAATAGGATACATGTGTCTCTTTCAATTTTGGTTTCCTAAGGGTATATGCC
This sequence comes from Capra hircus, assembly GCF_001704415.2. Classification (NCBI taxonomy): domain Eukaryota; kingdom Metazoa; phylum Chordata; class Mammalia; order Artiodactyla; family Bovidae; genus Capra; species Capra hircus. The sequence continues at coordinate 55,913,536 of NC_030815.1, read as the reverse complement.
TAGGAGTGGGATTGCCGGGTCGTATGGTGGTTTTATTCCTAGTTTTTTAAGGAATCTCCATAGTGGCTATATCAACTTACATTCCCACCAACAGTGCAAGAGCATTCCCTTGTCTCCACACCTTCTCCAGCATTTATTGTTTGTAGACTTTCTGATGAGGGTCATTCTGACTGGTGTGAGGTGATATCTTATTGTAGTTTTGATTTGTATTTCTCTAATAATGAGTGATAATGAGCATCTTTTCATGTGTTTGTTAGCCATCTGTATGTCTTCTTTGGAGAAATGTCTGTTTAGGTCTTTTTCCCACTTTTTGATTGGGTTGCTTGTTTTTTTAGCATTGAGTTGTATGAGCTGCTTGCATATTTTGGAAATTAATCCTTTGTCAGTTGTTTCATTTGCTATTATTTTCTCCAATTCTGAGGGTTGTCTTTTCACCTTGCTTATAGTTTCCTTTGCTGTGCAAAAGCTTGTAAGTTTAATCAGGTCCCACTTGTTCACTTTTGTTTTTATCTCCATTACTCCAGGAGGTGGGTCATAGAGGATCTTGCTTTGATTTATGTCATCAAGTGTTCTGCCTATGTTTCTCTCTAAGAGTTTTACAGTTTCTGGTCTTACATTTAAGTTTTTAATCCATTTTGAGTTTATCTTTGTGTATGGTGTTGCTGCTAATGCTGCTGCTGCTAAATCCCTTCAGTTGTGTCTGACTCTCTGTGACCCCATAGACGGCAGCCCACCAGGCTCCGCCATTCCTGAGATTCTCCAGGCAAGAACACTGGAGTGGGTTGCCATTTCCTTCTCCAATGCATGAAAGTGAAAAGTGAAAGTCAAGTCGCTCAGTCGTGTCCAACTCTTCACGACCCTGTGGACTGCAGCCTACCAGGCTCCTCCTCCCATGGGATTTTCCAGGCAAGAGTACTGGAGTAGGGTGCTATTGCCTTCTCCAATGCATGGTGTTAGGAAGTATTCTAATTTCATTCTTTTACCTGTAGCTGTTCAGTTTTCCCAGCACCATTTATTGAAGAGGCTGTCTTTGCCACATTGTATATTCTTGCCTCATTTGTGAAAAATAAGGTACCCATAGGTGCATGGGTTTATTTCTGGGCTTTCTATCTTGTTCCGTTGGTCAATATTTCTGTTTTTGTGCCAGTACCATACTGTCTTGAGACTGTAGCTTTGTGAAAGTGAAATCAAAGTGAAGTCGCTCAGACTCTTTGCGACCTCACGGACCGTAGCCTACCAGGCTCCGTGGTCCATGGGATTTTCCAGGCAAGAATACTGGAGTAGGCTGCCATTTCCTTCTCCAGGGGATCTTCCCAACCCAGGGATCGAACCCGGGTCTCCTGCATTGCAGACAGACGCTTTACTGTCTGAGCCACTAGGGAAGCCCCTTTGTAGTATAGTCTAAAATCAGGAAGGTTGATTCCTCCAGCTCCATTCTTCTTTCTCAAGATTGCTTTGGCTATTTAGGGCCCTTTGTGTTTCCATAGGAATTGTAAAATTTTTGTTCTAGTTCTTTGAAAAAAGGCTATTGGTAATTGGATAGGGATGGTATTCAATCTGTAGATTGTGTTTGGTAGTATAGTCATTTTCACAGTATGGATTCTTGTTACCCAGGAACATGGAATATCTCTCCATCTTTGATTTCTTTCATTAGTGTCCTATAATTTTCTGTGTACAATTCTTTTGTCTCCTTAGGTAAGTTTATTCCTATCTCTTTTTAAACAAATATCAATACAATTTTATTTTATTTATTTATTTGGCCACACCACACAGCAGGCAGGATCTTAGCTCCCTGCCCAGGGATCAAACCTTTGCAGAGGAAGAACAGAACCTCAAACCACTGGACCACCAGGGAAGTCCCCCCACCTCTCTTTTCAACATAACAGTGCCGATGATGGATATATTGAATTCCACTATTTTTCCCTTTACTGAGATCTTATTACAAAGTCAGTTATTGAAACAGGCACATTTGAGAGGGTCATACAATTAAACTATACATTTTCAGCAGTGTTTTACTGCTAACGTAGCAAATTACCAATTACCAACTGAGACACCAGGGAAACCTGTAAAGAAAAAAATAAAAAACTTAGTAGCATAAAACAACTCAAATTTATGATCTTACTGCACTGTAGGTCTAAAGTCCAAAACAGGTTTCACTGGGCTAGGCTAAAACTGGGGTGTCAGTGGGGCTGTGTTCCTTTCTGGAGGCTTCAGAGGAGAACAGACTCCCTTGCCTTATTCCAGCTTACTCCTTGGCTCCTGGACCTATGCTCCACCATTAAAGCCAATGATGGCAGGCTTCTCCTGTGGATCCTTCTCCTCTGGCATCATGTTGAACTTGCTTCTTTCATCCTATCTTTCTTTGACTCTCCCTTCTTCTATCTCGACCTCCCTGGTGGCTCAGACAGTAAAGAGTTTACCCTGAATCAACCCAGGGAATCCAGGATAAACTCCCTATTTTACACTAATATATTCAGTTCAGTTCAGTCGCTCAGTCGTGTCCAACTCTTTGCAACCCCATGAATTGCAGCATGCCAGGCCTCCCTGTCCATCACCAACTCCCGGAGTTCACTCAGACTCATGTCCATCGAATCAATGATGCCATCCAGCCATCTCATCCTCTGTCATCCCCTTCTCCTGCCCACAATCCCTCCCAGCATCAGAGTCTTTTCCAATGAGTCAACTCTTCACATCAGGTGGCCAAAGTACTGGAGTTTCAGCTTTAGCATCAGTCCTTCCAAAGAACACCCAGGACTGATCTCCTTTAGAATGGACTGGTTGGATCTCTTTGCAGTCCAAGGGACTCTCAAGAGTCTTCTCCAACACCACAGTTCAAAAGCATCAATTCTTCGGCACTCAGCTTTCTTCACAGTCCAACTCTCACATCCATACATGACCACTGGAAAAGCCATAGCCTTGACTAGATGGACATTTGTTGGCAAAGTAATATCTCTGCTTTTGAATATGCTATCTAGGTTGATCATAACTTCCTTCCAAAGAGTAAGCGTCTTTTAATTTCATGACTGCAATCACCATCTGCAGTGATTTTGGAGCCCAGAAAAGTAAAGACTGACACTGTTTCCACTGTTTCCCCATCTATTTCCCATGAAGTGATGGGACCAGATGCCATGATCTTCTTTTTCTGAATGTTAAGCTATAAGCCAACTTTTCCACTCTCCTCCTTCTCTTTCATTAAGAGGCATTTTGGTTCCTCTTCACTTTCTGCCGTAAGGGTGGTGTCATCTGCATATCTGAGCTTATTGGTATTTCTCCCAGCAATCTTGATTCCAGCTTGTGTTTCTTCCAGCCCAGTGTTTCTCATGATATACTCTGCATATAAGTTGAATAAGCAAGGTGACAATATATAGCCTTTACTTACTCTTTTTCCTATTTGGAACCAGTCTGTTGTTCCATGTCCAGTTCTAAGTGTTGCTTCCTGACCTGCATATAGGTTTCTCAAGAGGCAGGTCAGGTGGCCTGGTACTCCTGTCTCTTTCAGAATTTTCCACAGTTTCTTGTGATCCACAGAGTCAAAGGCTTTGGCATAGTCAATAAAGCAGAAATTTATGGTTTTCTGGAACTCTCTTGCTTTTTCCATGATCCAGCGGATGTTGCCAATTTTATTTCTGATTCATGTTAGCAATCCTAATTCCCCTTTTTTATTATATATTCACAGGTTCTGGGGATTAGGATGTGGACATTTTTCTTGGGGGATGGCATGGCGTGAAAAAGACTATGCCTACCACAGTGTTCCACAATACTAGTTATTTGCTAGTATTTTAATCAGAGTAAGAACATAAGGAAATATGAAGCCATTCGTTATGAACTGATTAATTACTGAGTTAAAATCTTCCCAATATTTTATAACTGTCTTGCTCCCGCTTTATTCAACAACAATAGTTTTTTGTTTCCTTGTTTTTGTGTTTTTAGCAGCTCAAATGTATGAAGTCCATACAAAGTATTAGGATTCGTAGAAACAAAATCTTTTCACACTCATAGACGGCCTAGAATTTATACAAGTATTAATTAAATTACATAATGACAGAGATAATTATACCTAGGATAAAGCATGGGGAGAAAAACAGCTGACTGCTGAAAACATGTAACTTGGAAGCAGAGGGCTATTTATGCTCAACAGACGGCCACCTACTGGTGACAAGCACAGAGCATACACTAAACATTCATCCCTGTGTTTTGCCAAGGGAATGGGTTGCTCATTCATCTGACAAAACAACTGACAAACAGTTGAGATGAAGTTTTTTAAGAAAGCTTCTTCTTTACCACAAACAATAGAATGCAAACTCTGTGGTCAGACTTGAGATCTAATCCCTTCTTATTCATGCCTCACCAGTTGAGTGACCTTGGGCAAAATTAACTAATGTCTAAGAAGTTAGTCCTGTTCCTTCCTTTTATTATGAGGATTAAGATCTACCAACTTCAAAGCAGAGCATAACTACTAACAGGTAAGGATCTTCAAGGGCTTCATGGGCTATTCTATAAATCACAAACATTTGCATATTGTTTCCATTACTTCTGTGACTGTGACTGAATGTGTTTATAAATTTCTCAATTTTTATATATAACTATTATCAAAATGACCCCCAGAAATACACAACAATTTCACTCCCAACTGCAATGTACGATGATGCCCATATCCTTAACAAACTTGCCAAGACTTTATCATTTAAAGAATGCCAGTTGAGCTGCCAAAATAGAGTATCTAAAATTGTTTTCATTTGAATTTTTGTGACAATGGATTTTAAAATAATTTTTGTGTGAAATTATACTGACCGCTTGATTTCTTCTTGTGAATTGCTCATTAATATCTTTACCCATTTTTAATTTGTATCTTTAAAGTTTCCTCATAGATGTGAAAGAATTCCAAATAAAAAGACCTTTGTCTTCTATGGCCTTAATTTTTCTAATTCAAGTTTTTCTCTATATTTTATTTATGTGTCCTAAGGATATCCTTGAAAGACAATTCCTGAATTTTCTCGGTCCTCTGTAGGGGAAATCAATTTAAAAATACCATCTGCCTGTGATTTCCTGTGGCTAGTAAATTTTCTAATAATATTAGCATGTATATTTCATTATTCATTAAACAATTCATTTGAATCTCTAGTAATTAGTTGACTTTTTTAAGAAACCACAACTGTTTTCAGAAAATACGCTTTTTTCTTTACATTCTTCTCGCTCCTTAGGTACCAAACCAGCTTGCATTTGTGCTCCCTGACTTGTTTTCACCAATCAATTTCCATTCTTTTTTAATTGCATATTTCACTAGGCTTGCCTTTATTTAGCAAATGTTACCTTAAGCTTATTATTACAGCACCTCCATCTGTTTAATGATGTCAACAGCCTTCCAGTCACCTCAGCTCTTCTAATCTCCCTCCTCACAACCCCCTCACTGAATGAAAAGCAACGGGCTTTTTGTTGGAAGCTTTGAATGAATAATTCATTAGGAAAAAACCGTCTGTGTTGTGAATGTTTGGAAGACAAAGCACTTCTCTTGTCAGTCACGATGGCCTGGGTAGGGCTAAGTGCTGTTCAGGGTGTGCTAGGTGAGCACTGCTGATGGTGAGCTGCTGAGATTGCCAACTGTGTTAATCCTGTTCATCCTTCTTTGTCTTTTGTGACAGCAAGATTAAGATTCAAGGTCTTATTCAGGTGCTGCGGCTAGACTCAATTTCATTCAGCTGTTTCAAGCCTTCTTTTAAGTTACCAATGATTCCCATCATCATCCCCTCACGTCCAGGCAAACTCCTGAGCTACAGTAACATTCTCCTGAGGCATCTCAAGGTAGAGAGGAGAGAGTGTGGCCTTTCACCTCAGAGACTCTTGGGCTTGCATTTGAACCAGCCGCTGGTGAACTCAGAGTCGGATACAACTGAAGTGACTTCGCATACAAATGCAGTGATGAACTAAGTAGCTTGGATGAGTTACAAAACCTTGATGAGCCTCAGTTCCCTTATCTAGAAGCGATCATTGTGACAACACAGATTGTGTGTGTGTATGGATGGATTCTGAGAGGAAGTATTTTATGGGAGCACTCAGCACTATGCCTGGATGATGGCAGGATTTTAGTTAATGTTCATGTCCTTTAAATTAATTCCTTCTTCCCTACTGTCTCCATGATCTCCTTTCCAATCTCTATACTATTCAACTTATACAGGTATATGGGACTTGCCTGGTGGTCCTGTGGTTAAAAATTCACCTGCCAATGCAGGGGAGGTTTAATCCTTGGTCTGGTAAGACCCCACATGCCATGGAGCCTCTAAGCCTGGGAGCCACAGCTACTGAGCACACGCACCTAGAGCCCATACTCTGCAAACAGAGAAGCTTCCACAATGAGAAGCCCACACATCGCCACTGGAGAGTAGCCCCCACTCCCCGGAACCAGAGAAAGCCTGTGGGCAGTAACAAAGATCCAGCACAGCCATAAATAAATAATATATGCACAGGCGTATTTGGAGATATTGTAGGCTTGGTTACAGACCATTGCAATAAATATTGCAATAAAGTGAGTCACACAATTTTTCTGGTTTCCCAATACATAAAAAACCTTTGTTTATACTATTATGCAGTCTATTAAGTGTGTAATAGTATTAGATCTTTTAATAATGTACATACCTTAATTAAAAAGTAGTTTACTGCCCCAAAAGTTCTAACCATCACCTGGGCCTTTAGTGAATCATAATCTTTTTGTTGGTGGAGGATCTTGCTAGTGTTGATTGTTGCTGACTGAGGAATGTGGCGATTGCTAAAGGTTGGGGTGGCTGTGGCAACTTCCTAAAATGAGACAATGATGAAGTTTGCCATGTGGATTGATTCTTCATTTCATTTGATGGCTTAGAGGCCAGTGTAGGATTACTAACTGGCCTAATTTCAATGTTGTTGTATCTCAGGGATAGGGAGGTTTGAGGAGAGGGAGAGAGAAAGGGAATGGCTGGTCAGTGGAACAGTCAGAATACACACAGCACTTATCTATTAAGCTCGCCTTCTTATATGAGTATTGCTGAGCATCAGTAGTAATATCAAAGATCACTCATCCCAGATCACTATGCTGCTAAGTCGCTTCAGTCATGTCCGACTCTGTGCGACCCCACAGACGGCAGCCCACCAGGCTCCGCCATTCCTGAGATTCTCCAGGCAAGAACACTGGAGTGGGTTGCCATTTCCTTCTCCAATGCATGAAAGTGAAAAGTGAAAGTGAAGCCACTGAGTCGTGTCCAACTCTCAGCAACCCCATGGACTGCAGACCACCAGGCTCCTCCATCCATGGGATTTTCCAGGCAAGAGTACTGGAGTGGGGTGCCACTGCCTTCTCTGAGATCACCATGACAAATATAATAATAATGAAAAGTCTGAAATATTGCAAGAATTACAAAAATATGACAGAGAGACAAAGTGAATAAATGCTGATGGAAAAATGGCACCAAGAGACTAGCTCTAGGCAAGGTTGCCACAAACCTTCTATGTGTAAAAAATGCAATAAAGCAAAGCATAATGCAAAGTATATTTGTATGAAATGCTGGATGAGCATACTATTTTTCTCTTTCAACAACATTCAATGTTTCCCTATTTTCATGAGATAAAATTCACTCTCCCCAGCATGATCCCAATCAGCTGCCCTCTCCCTAACTACTCAATGTGCCTAGTGGACTATCCACATGGAAATAGTCTTCATTTTTCTTGAATAATCTCATGTTACTTCCGTTTCCAGGCCCAGTAGCTCCTGTTTCATACCTGGGTTTTCCATTCTCTTCTGTGCAGCTGCAAAATTTGCATTCCTCCTTTAAGATGTGTGCTGTGTGCTGTGGTTAGTCGCTCAGTCATGTCCTACTCTTTGTGGCTCCATGGACTGTAGCCCGCCAGGCTCCTCTGTCCATGGGGATTTTCCAGGCAAGAATATCGGAGTGGATTTCCATGCCCTCCTGTAGGGGATCTTCCCAACCCAGGGTCCAAACCCAGGTCTCCCACATTACAGGCAGATTCTTTACCATCTGAGCCACCAGGGAAGCCCATGAATAATGCACCTCTTCTGAATTCTTTCCAGTCCTCCATCAGTGTCTTTGGCCTCCCTCCATGCTCCCAAAGCACAAGAAGTTCAGGGAATAACCAAATGAATGCTTGAATGAATGGATAGATGGACAAATGAATGAAGTACTGAATATTTTGAAAAACAATAGCATAGACATTAAAAATACTGAAATTGTTAGACTGCAGTGATGTGGTAATAGGAACTTCAGAGAATGCCTATTGAACACCTTTAATCAAACACCTGTAGAAACAGTTTTGGGAAAATGTTGACAAATGATAAGTGTATCTTTTGCACTATTCAGTTCAGTTCAGTTCAGTTGCTCAGTCATGTCCGACTCTTTGCGACCCCATGAGCCATAGAACGCCAGGCCTCCCTGTCCATCACCAACTCTACCCAAACCCATGTCCATCAAGTCAGTGATGCCATCCAGCCATCTCATCCTCTGTCATCCCCTTCTCCTCCTGCCCACAATCCCTCCCAGCATCAGGGTCTTTTCCAATGAGTCAGATCTTCGCATAAAGTGGCCAGAGTATTGGAGTTTCAGCTTCAACATCAGTCCTTCCAATGAACACCCAGGGCTGATCTCCTTTAGGATGGACTGGTTGGATCTCCTTGCAGTCCAAGGGACTCTCAAGAGTCTTCTCCAACACCACACTTCAAAAGCATCAATTCTTCTGCACTCAGCTTTCTTTGTAGTCCAACTAACACATCCACACATAACCACTGGAAAAACCATAGCCTTGACTAGATGGACTTTTGCTGGCAAAGTAATGTCTCTGCTTTTTAATATGCTGTCTAGGTTGGTCATAACTGCCCTTCCAAGGAGTAAGTATCTTTTAATTTCATGGCTGCAATCACCATCTGCAGTGATTTTGGAGCCCCAAAAAATAAAGTCTGACACTGTTTCCCCATCTATTTCCCAGGAAGTGATGGGACCAGATGCCATGATCTTCTTTTACTGAATGTTGAGCTTTAAGCCAATTTTTTCACTCTCCTCTTTCACTTTCATCAAGAGGCTTTTTAGTTCCTCTTCACTTTCTGCCCTAAGAGTGGTGTCATCTGCATATCTGAGCTTATTGGTATTTCTCCTGGCAATCTTGATTCTAGCTTGTGCTTCTTCCAGCCCAGCATTTTTCATGATGTACTCTGCATAGAAGTTAAATAAGCAGGGTGACAATATACAGCCTTGACATACTCCTTTTCCTTTTTGGAACCAGTCTGTTGTTCCATGTCCAGTTCTAACTGTTGCTTCCTGACCTGCATACAGGTTTCTCAGGAGGCAGGTCAGGTGGTCTGGTATTCCCATCTCTTTCAGAGTTTTCCACAGTTTATTGTGATCCACAGTGTCAAAGGCTTTGGCATAGTCAATAAAGCAGAAATAGATGTTTTTCTGGAGCTCTCTTGCTTTTTCAGTGATCCAGCAGATGTTGGCAATTTGATCTCTGGTTCTTTTGCCTTTTCTAAAGCCAGCTGAACATCTGGAAGTTCATGGTCCACGTATTGCTGAAGCCTGGCTTGGAGAATTTTAAGCATCACTTTACTAGCATATGAGATGAGTGCAATTGTGTGGTAGTTTGAGCATTCTTTGGCATTGCCTTTCTTTGGGATTGGAATGAAACCTTTTCCAGTCCTGTGGCCACTGTTGAGTTTTCCAAATTTGCTGACACATTGACTGCAACACTTTCACAGGCTTTCATCTTTCAAGATCTGAAATAGCTCCACTGGAATTCCATCACCTCCACTAGCTTTGTTCGTAGTGATGCTTCCTAAGGCCCACTTGACTTCACATTCCAGGATGTCTTGCTCTAGGTGAGTGATCACACCATCATGATTATCTGGGTTGTGAAGATCTTTTTTGTCCACCCCACCTCCCTGATTAATTTCTCCAACCCTTTTCCTCTTCTTTCCTCCTTTTTAAGAAAGTAGAAATAAGAGGGACTATGTAAAGGTCCCTCCAGAGGCTAGTAACCTCAGCTCTGGCATCTGGAATCCAGCCTGTTTTACTAGATCTGTCTATAAGACATCCTCACAAAGGCTACCTTGTAACTCACCTAAGCTCTGTTAACCCTCTCCTTCCTGGCTTAGCAGGGACTCTGTTCTGCATCTTGTCTTATCCTATAACTTACATTCCTTTTCTCCCCTAGGGGGCATGTATTATCTTAACTGGTGATGACTGAAACTGCCAGGCAGCCAGCCACAGATCAAAAAGCCTTAAGGGATTTTTCTCCTACAGTTTCTATGTGACATCCGTTGATTTTTCAGGAAGTGCCCCAGCAATTTTTATGTCTCCCTTGGGAGGAAAATCTGGAGTCCTAGCACAGAATGTATGATCTGGTCAGCCAGCCCATGCCAACAATGAATATATTTATGGATTGGATTCATACCCAACAGAGCCTATCCCTCATCAGGAGAACTCAAAACCAATGATGCCATCAAGTGCCTGCAGGAAAAATAACCCATGTGAGAACAAGACTATTTTATTTTAACATACTCCTTAAAGCAAGAAATTAGATTAAAACTAAAGAGGAATGGTATTTGAGACACATAACTGGTCATGACTGGTCATATGACTTCCACTTATGGATACTATGCATATAAACTGTGTGCGCATGTGTGTGTCTTTGATACCTGTCACTACAGAACTGATGACAGGGAGGCCCAATATTCTAATGAAGAGGGCAAATACAGATGCTTTGATTTTTCTCCTGAGTGCTTTATGATGACAGCAGGAATGATAACTACCACTAACAAGAGAAAGCATAGTGTCACACTTGGCATGCAATATCTCATTTAATCAGCAAAACAATGTATAAAATGAGGAAATACTCCCTTTGTTTTACAGAAGAGAGTTGTGTGCCTGAGCAAAGCACTAAACCTCTTGAGCAGTTGCCCAATGTCACCCAGAGGAGGAAGAGTAGAGATTCGGTCTGATTCCAAATTCCAGCTTTCATCACCATACAGTAGCACTGAGTTGTGCCAGTTCAAGAATATGCTACTGCCAAGCTTACTCTTCCCAAATTGTTAAAAATACAAGGCTATTACAGTGTAGCTAATCAATGAGAACAATGACTCTGGATTTGACAGCTCAGGAAAATGAACTTTTTGCTCAAAATAGACTTTATTTTAAAAAGGTGGACCTGGAACTCACCAGAGACCTCCTGGCTGTTTAGAGGCAGGATTCTGGAATCTCTGTTAGAACACCTCCCCAGTCAGTTCTAATGAAACATGCCTGGCTTTGCTTGATGGCACATGCCTGGGAACCACATCTTAGATTCTAAACATTTGGTCAGGACCGCATCTGTTGCAAATGGTCCAGCACATAGCAGCCACTCAGTGAACTGCTGTTGAACTGAGCTGTTGAGCCATCAGTCTCTACAGTGATATGTCCCACAAGAGGATAATAATGAGCACACCTGAGAAATTTGTATGCTTGTCAAGAAACAACAGTTAGAACTGGACATGAAACAACAGACTGATTCAAAATAGGGAAGGGTGTACGTCAAGGTTGTATATTGTCACCCTGCTTATTTAACTTATATGCAGAGTACATCATGTGAAATGCTAGCTGGATGAAGCACAAGCAGGAATCAAGATTTTCAGGAGAAATATCAATAACCTCAGATGTGCAGATGACACCACCCTTATGGCAGAAAGTGAAGAAGAACAAAAGAGCCTCTTGATCAAAGTGAAAGAGGAGAGTGAAAAAATTGGCTTAAAACTCAACATTCAGAAAACTAAGATCATGGCATCTGGTTCTATCACTTCATGGCAAATAGATGGAGAAACAATGGAAGCAGTGAGAGACTTTATTTTTGGGGTTCCAAAATCACAGCAGATGGTGATTGCAGCCATGAAATAAAAAGGCGCTTACTCCTTGGAAGAAAAGCTATGACCAACCTAGATAGCATATTAAAAAGCAAAGACATTACTTTGCCAACAAAGGTCCATCTAGTCAAAGCTGTGGTTTTTCTAGTAGTCACATATGGATGTGAGAGGTGGACTCTAAAGAAAGAGCACCAAAGAATTGATGCTTTTGAACTGTGGTGTTGGAGAAGACTCTTGAGAGTCCCTTGGACTGCAAAAGAGATCCAACCACTCAATCCTAAAGGAAATCAGTTCTGAATAGTCATTGGAAGGACTGATGCTGAAGCCCCAATACTTTGGCCACCTAATGCAAAGAACTGACTCAGTGGAAAAAAAAAAAAAAAAAAAACCCGGATGCTGGGAAAGATTGAAGCCATGAGGAGAAGGGGACAGAGGATGAGATGGCTGGATGGCATCACCAACTTGATGGACATGAGTTTGAGCAAGTTTCAGGAATTGGTGATGGACAGGGAAGCCTGGCTTGCTGCAGTTCATGGGGTCGCAAAGAGTTGGACGCAACTGAGTGACTGAACTGACTGACTGAGCACCATTTTTCCTCCACCGTATTGCAGGGACATCCCCTCAGCCCCATGATGCAGCTCAATCTTTAGTGCTTGGGGGATGCAGTTAGGCAAGGGGTAGTGAAGTCTCTTTTGGCAGAGCTTTGCATTAAGCAGAAAGATTGTAGTCAAGGTAGGCATTTCCTTCCTAGGACAACATGGGTATCTATCATTAAGGTTTATAGGTATTTGTGTATGTCATTACCATTACTGGTTTTCTCCTGGGTCCTGGGGAGAATCAAGCTGAATGCCTATAAAATACAACAAGCTCCTAAGAGAAAGATGCTCTCTAACGATATAGTATTACTATAAATTTCAACCACTTCCCCCAGCCTGAAAATGCTGTCCTGGTGAGAATGATCACTTAGCAGTTGTTGGCTCATTTCCTAAGCTAGTAGGAAGCCAACCTAACTCCCAGGCTTGGCAAAAATGAAGGCACGGGGTCTCTGGGAGAAAGAGCAGGGAAAATAGCTAACAAAAGTGACAATAATCTATTTTTCAAATCAATATCAGTTACAAATACAGCTTTCCCAATAGTTGCTGTAAAAACAGTAAAAGCACGGGCTCATAAAACTCTATCATCTGTTCATAAATGGAATACCATCTTCTTAAATTTATTTCATTTTTCTGTGCTGCAATGACCCAATGCTATTGGGCACGTGACAGCATCAGGGAGACTGATTCTCCTCTTTACTCCTCAAGAACTATCAGTTGTCTTGATCACCATCAGATTTTCACAGTAGCTGGCTATTTGAACCAGGACAGTTCCCTTGGAGTTAATCTTTTAAACTGAAAGCCAAAATCCCCTTACTCATCTTGTGCTTATGAGAGTAGTCTCTGAACTGCTCATCATCTTGGAGAAGTGCCATCTTTTAGCCTGCAGATAAAAACAGCTCTGTACCAGTTTCTGGTTATTTTATATCCAGTTGGGATGTGATGCCTAAGTAAGTGACATTTCAGAGGGAAATGTCTACATTTGTAGACAGAAGGGAATATAAATTGTATAGCCACTTTGAATGTAATGATGCAATGTGATCGATCTACATATATACAATGAAATATTACTCATATAAAGTAGAATGGAATTGGGTCATTTGCAGAGATGTAGATGGACCTAGCGGAGAAGGCTAGGAGAAGGCAACCCACTCCAGTACTCTTGCCTGGAAAATCCCATGGATGGAGCCTGTAGGCTGCAGTCCATGGGGTCGCTAGGAGTCGGACACAAGTGAGCGACTTCACTTTCACTTTTCACTTTCATGCACTGGAGAAGGAAATGGCAACCCACTCCAGTGCTCTTGCCTGGAGAATCCCAGGGACAGAGGAGCCTGGTGGGCTGCCGTCTATGGGGTCACACAGAGTTGGACATGACTGAGGCGACTTAGCAGCAGCAGCGATGGACCTAGAGTCTGTCGTACTGAATTAAGTCAGGAAGAGGCAAACAAATATCGTATATTAACACATATATGTGGCATCTGAATCTAGGATACATACAAACCTATTTGAAGGGCAGGGAAAGAGATCCACACAGAGAAGAGAGATGTGGAGAAAGAGGGGGAAGGGCGGTTGGGACAAATTGGTACATTAGGATTAGGACTGACATACATACATTACCAGGTGTAAAAAAGCTCGTTAGTTGTAACCTGCTGTATAGCACAGGGAATTCAGCTCTGTGCTCTGTGATGACCTAGATGGATGAGACTGGAGTGGATAGAAGGGCGGTCCTGAGAGAGGGGATATATATACATACAGCTGATTCACTTTGTTGTACAGCAGAAACTAACATAACATTGTAAAACAACTGTACTCCAATAAAAAAGGACTTGGAAATATTAATAGCATATCTTTTATGTTATATACATATAGATATACATATTTATATGATCATTATAAATAATAGAAAATATTTAAATGCATAAACATAATGCAAATATGTACTATGTATATGCAAATACCAAACGTACTTTTATACTAGTCTACTGGTGACCTTGTCCTATTCTATGAATTCTATGCTGACAACTCTCTGTCCTCTTTTCTAACTCTTTATTCTGATAGCGACCTGCCTTCTCAACATCTCTTGCATGACCAATAGACATCTCAAAGCTAAATAAGTGATGTTCCCAGCCAATCTGCTCTTCCCTCAAACTTCTCTATCTCTAATGGGACCTCCATTCAACAATTTGTTCAGCCCAAAGTCTCTTCTCTTTTTCTCACAGTAACCAAGACATTCCATTGTTTCCACCTTCAAAATAGATCAAGAATCTAGACTCACTTGATCACTTACATCACTCCTGCTCCTTAAAACCACCATCACCTTGGAGATCTGAAGAGAACTGTGACTAGGGTTACATATTAGGCAGTCACCAGCAAATTGTTAGATTTGAAAGACTTAAAGATGGATGAGCTCACCTAGAGAGAGAATGAGGAGTGTGAAAACAATATAACCCAAGAAAAAGCTGAACAGAACCTGTACACTGAGAGCTCAGATATAGAAGATGGAAACTGAGAAAGTTGAAGGAAAGCTCTTGCTTTGTTAGAGGTGAGGCCATGTCAGATTAACAATGGAGGCAGAGCTGAATATGTGCAGGTGGGGAGCACTACTTAACCTTCTTCTAGGTTGTCCCAGAAACTTCTCATTACATGAATAGTGCATGGGCCTGGGATCACTGTGAGGGAGGACTTGAGCCTCATCCAGAGAAAGGGGTTCAACCCCATGTATTAGCTCAGATTCAGTAGAGCCAGGCCATGTGTGTTTTTTGTGGAACAAAAGGAAGAGGGTCAGGCCTTCACCAGTCTGGCTCAAGTTTCAGAAGGCTGAGGGGAAACCCAAACCTATGGTGGTCATCTTTCTCAGTCCTGTCTCAGGGCAGCAGCCCCCTGGACCACTACAGGACTCAAGTTCCTGTTAGATGGGCCAGGCTACTGCCCAAGAGGCTGCACTGGAAAGGAAGAAAATGGACTTCTGGAGAGAAATTCAGTGAGAGTTCTGGCAGGGTAAGGCTGCCAAACTTTAAGCTAACCTCAAGCCTATCCCAAGTTACCCAAAACCTCAAACTTGCCTAAATGTAAGATCAGAAACTATACATGCATGAGTTTTATAGTTTCTAGTCTTACATTTTACAGTTGCATAAGGTAAGCTTACCCAGTGTTACCTCAAGCTACCCCAAGCCCCAGTCCTACGACACCTTGGATCCACCAGGTGAGAATCTGTCATTTGAATGATGGACGAAGGGAGGACGAGTTCACAAAGGGAGACAGGGGTGTGAGCCACTGAGTGCTGGCAGCTCTAGGTGCAAAACAGAGTCACCAGCCCCTAAAGAAGACAGGACAGGCGGCACAGAAGAAAACTCTCTTTCTACTCCTCTGCCTACATCAGAGATTCCCAGAGGGAATTCTTTAAGAAAAGATTCCTGAGGAAAACCGGATTTCCTCTCATCAAAATGGTAAAACACGCAGGCCCATTTAGACTTGAAACAGACATACATTTATAAGAAAGTCCTGGGATATATCTATCATATTTATTTTTTAAGCTGTCTTTAAAAAGCATGAATCACATTTATAATGAACAAAAATAGACTTTAAAAGGAAATGATCATGTTTTTTGCACTATTTCTCTATATTTCTAAAAGATTTACTTACATTTATATTACAAATCTTATGTAGGGTAGTTGGCAAATATCCCATTTCATAGACTAAAAAAATGGAATACTGGAGAGATTAATGAACCTTCTAAAGGTCAAAATTTTAAACACTAAATCCTGTGGGTAATTTTTCCCTATGCATAAGTTCCCTATCGCCACAGGTTAAGCAATTGGCAAATTATAATTTCTGCTTTTGTCCTGGATTCTCAGTGGGTAAAGACTGCACAGGCTAATTTTGGACTAATTATTCAGATATTAAAAATGGCATCTGGCATGATTTCAGGTAGAATGCAGTTTTACAGTGATTATATGCCTTCTTCTGACTTAAAGCTTCTCTGCACCTCGTGTTCAGCTGTTCTTTCTTGAAAATACACATCAAATGAAATCTCTCTTTTCCTAAATTCCTGAGTGGGAAGCTTTTTTGGTCAACAAATACTTAGGGGTAGTAAAGTATTTAAATACTTTGACTATAGCTGTGGGAGATGACCAAAGTGTTATGACACATCACTCAAGTAAAGATTATACTGCTCTATACAGGAGGTTTGCAAATTTCTATACATTATTCTATGCAAAATCTAAGGATAACCTCAATTTAAAATCTTATAGCATTTTACTTATACTAAAAATGACCTCTTTTGGTGAATATTTTCTTTTGCAGAGACTGTGTATTTTAAAATACTGTTTAGAGTTTCAGTCACTAAGTTATGTACGACTATTTGCAACCCCATGGACTGCAGCATTGCCAGGCTTCCCTGTCCTTCACTGTCTCCCAGAGTTTGCACAAACTCATGTCCATTGAATTGTGATCCCATTCAATCATCTCATCCTCTGTCAGCCCCTTCTCCTCCTGCCTTCAATCTTTCCCAGCATCGAGGTCTTTTACAATGAATCACCACTTCACATCAGGTGGACAAGGTATTGGAGCTTCAGCATCAGTCTTTCCAATTAACATTCAGGGTTAATTTTCTTCAGAATTGACTGGTTTGATCTCCCTGCTGTTCAAGGGACTCTCAAGACTCTTCTCCAGCACCACAACTTGGAAGCCTCAATCCTTCGGTGCTCAGCTGTCTTTATTTATGGTCCAACACTCACGTCCATATATGACTACTGGAAAAATCATAGCTTTGAATATATGAAACTTTGTCAGCAAAGTAATATCTCTGCTTTTTAATATGCTGTCTAGCTTTGTCATAGTTTTTCTTCCAAGAAGCAAGTGTCTTTGAATTTCATGGCTGTAGTCACTCTCCACAGTGATTTTGGAGCCCAAGAAAAGAAAATCTGTCACTGTTTCCATTATTCCCTATCTATTTGCCATGAAGTGATAGGACCAGATGCCATGATCTTAGTGTTTTTGAATGTTGAGTTTTAAGCCAGCTTTTCCACTCTCCTCTTTCATCCTCATCAAGAGACTCTTCACATCCTCTTCACTTTCTGCCATTACAGTGGCGTCATCTGCATATCTGAGGTTGTTGATATTTCTCCTGGCAAGCTTAACTCCAGCTTCAACTGCTTCATCCACCCCAGCATTGTGCATGATATACTTTACACACAAGTAAGCAGGGTGACAATATACAGCCTTGACGTACTCCTTTCCCAATTTGGAACCAGTGTGTTTTTTGGTACTTTGAATATTCTTTGGGATTAGAATGAAAAATGAACAATTCTAGTCCTACGGCCACTGCTGAGTTTTCCAAATTTGCTGACATATTGAATGCAGCACTTTAACAGCATCATCTTCTAGGATTTTAAATAGCTCAGTTGGAATTCTATCACCTCTAACTAGCTTTGTTCATAGTAATGCTTCCTAAAGCCCAGGATGCTTTGACTTCACACTCCAGGATATCTGGCTCTAGGGTAGTGATCACACCATCATGGTTATCCAGGTCATTAAGACCTTTTTTGTATAATTCTTCTGTGTATTCTTGCCACCTCTCCTTAATCTCGTCTGTTTCTGTTAGGTCCTTGCTGATTCTGTCCTTTGTTGTGCCCATCTTTGCATGAAATGCTTCCTTGGAATCTCCAATTTTCTTGAAGATATTTCTAGTCTTTCCCATTCTATTGTTTTCCTCTATTTCTTTGCATTGTTCACTTAAGAAGGCTTTCGGATCTCTCCTGATCTCTGGAACTCTGCATTCAGATGTGTATACCGTTCCCTTTCTCCTTTGCCTTTCGCTTCTCTTCTTTTCTCAGCTATTTGTAAGACCTCCTCAGACAACCAGTTTGCCTTCTTGTATTTCTTTCTCTTGGGGATGGTTATTGTCACTGCCTCCTATACAAGGTTGTGAACATGTGTTACAAACCTCCATACATAGTTCTTCAGATCCTCTGTCTACCAAATCTAATCCCTTGAATCTATTTGTTACTTCCACTGTATAATCACAAGGGATTTGATTTAGGTCATATCTTAGTGGTCTAGTGGTTTTCCCTACTTTCTTTAATTTAAGCCTGAATTTTGCAATAAGGAGCTGATGATCTGAGCCACAGTCAGCTCCTAGTCTTGTTTTTGCTGACAGTATAGAGCTTCTCCATCTTTGGCTGCAAAGAATATAATCATTCCGGTTTTGGTATTGACCATTTGGTGATGTCCATGTGTAGAGTTATCTCTTGTGTTGTTGGAAGAGGGTGTTTGCTATGACCAGTGTGTTCTCTTGGCAAAACTCCATGAGCCCTTGCCCTGCGTCATTTTATATTACAGTCAGACTTGCCTGTTACTCCAGGTGTCTCTTAACTTCCTATTTTTGCATTCCAATCTCCTATTATGAAAAGGACATCTATTTTTGGTGTCAGTTCTAGAAAGTGTTGTAGGCATTCATAGACCCCTTTAACTTCATCTTTTTTGCATTAGTCATTGGCGCATAGGCTTGGATTACTGTGATGTTGAGTGGTTTGCCTTGGAAACAAACCAAGATCATTCTGTCGTTTTTGAGATTGCATACAAGTACTGCATTTCAGACTCTTTTGTTAACTATGAGGGCTACTCCATTTCTTCTATGGGATTCTTGCCCACAGTAGTAGATATAATGGTCATTTGAATTAAATCCGCCCATTCCTGTGCATTTTAGTTTACTGATTCATAAAATGTTAATGTTGCCATCTCCTGCTTGACCACGTCCAATTTACCTTTATTCATGGAACTAACATTCCAGGTTCCTATGAAACATTGTTCTTTACAAAATCAGACTTTAGTTTCACCACCAGGCACATCCACAAGTGAGAGTCATTTCCAGACTCTCAGTGAGAGTCATTGGCCCAGGCTCTTCATTCTTTATGGAGCTTTTTCTCTGCTTTTTCCCAGCAGATTGAACACATATCGACCTAAGGGGCTCATCTTCCAGTGTCATATCTTTCTGCCATTTCCTACTGTTACTGGGTTTCTTGAGGCAACCCAGCCCTAGAGTCTACAGGCTCAATGGTAAGGCAGTTGGCAACCTCTGAGAGGACTTATGCCAACATGCGCCTCCCAGGACTGCTGATGCCAGTTTAGAGTATGAGCATATAATTACATTTAAAAAGATATAGTTTCTGAAATACAACAACAATTGCTGCTTTTTTTGAACAATATAATAAATGCTTAGTTGTGGTATGTTTAAAAAACATACAACTGATAACATTTTATAACAGATAAAATTATATAACAAAATCACAGATGTTTGCACCACTGGGGCCTCAGTCTTATCTGACTCTTTGCAACCCCATGGTTGCAAACAGTCCACGGAATTCTCCAGGCCAGAATACTGGAGTGGGTAGCCTTTCCCTTCTCCAAGGGATCTTCTGAACTCAGGGATTGAACCCAGGTCTCCCACATTGCAGGAGGATTCTTTATTAACTGAGCCACAAGGGAAGCCATTGGGGGCTTACTTACATAAATCTATCCATTTTGCTAAAATTCATGTTTGACATGAAATTTATATCAGTAAATATAGTTAAAATATCAATACTTTCATTTTTAATTGACTTATCTATTTTCCTTCCAAGCCCAACATAGGGGGTAGGGTCAGGCAGAAGAAAAAAAAGGACAATTAATTATAAACAGCAGATACTAAACTGTCAGTTGCTACACAGTTTTATAATGATAAAACCAGAGAATAAAATATATTTTTACAAATATTTCTTTCTCTCTTATCCTTTCCTTTTTTTTAAAGATAAGCCTAGCAAGTGCCAGTAATTACTCTCACAGGAACAATCAGAGAAACAAAATTGTGCTATTAAGAGCTGAGAAGCAAGAAATGTTTTTTTTAAAAAACACTTAAATGAATAACATTTCCTATCGAGTTATGGTTTTGCCAGGTAAATGACTCTTTTGACTAATTCTCAAGTGTAAGCCTGCAACAAGCAAACATAATTGTTCAAGTTTCTGGCTTAGGGAAAACATGTATGTAATTGCCTGTCTACTCTCTTTCCATGATGAGCACATGTACAAATGGTCTTCACTTAATTAGTCTGGGGGAGAAGCCAAGGAAGGAGGGGTTGGCAGCTAGCACAGAAGAGCAATTAGGTGATAATGTGATGGGGAGGGTCAGAATCAATTCAGGAAATTCTACTTTGCTACTTCATAGTGAAAGAGGCCAATGAGGGTAGGATGGCAAGTCTGCCAAAAATAGAAGAATCAAAGTCTAATGAACTTTTCAAGTTGAAGATGGTCACTGAATTCAATAATCTTCCATTTAAACAGAGAGAGATTTCAAGACTGGGAAGTGACGTGGCTCGCTGACAATTAGACAACTGGTGAGCGGGAAAGCCCAGCTTTGTATCAGAAAGTTCTGCTCTTCTCTAAGAATTCCTTCTACTGTTTGCCCAACTGCCTCTCTTCGAGGTGGATCCAGACGGTAATGGAATATACCTGGGCTCTAGTTTGTTTTGTTTTGATATGGGACATTTGGAAAGGATGAGGAGACTTTGATGACCAAGAAAGACTAAAACTTTGGCTTAGGCAGAAAGTATGAAAATAGTAAATACCCTATAACCAGATAAAGTTGATGTAGTGGAGAAGGGTGGGGAAGGCAGGGGTTGGATACTCATACAGAAACAAAACAGAGGGCTGAATATCAGGAAGTAATGATTGTTTGCGAGAAACGTCTAAAAGAAGGTCTTGGGACAATAGCTTTGCATGTCAGGTGCAGGTATGTAGGGGCTGAGGTTCATAAGGGGAGAAGGTGGGTTTTGTTAATAAGGTTCGCTGATTTCTGACATGTGGTCATGTAGGGACTTCCCAAACACATTTACCTGGGAAGTTTTCCACTTCCTCTGAGGCTTAAAATACCCCACGCTCTGAACAGGGCTCTGCACTCTGGTCCAGTATTTTTGCCTCACTACCAGAAAGCAACAATCGACACACTGAAGCCATCAAAGGGAAAATAAGCAGTTTTGTTTTGCTTTTCTTTTTTTTTTTTAACAGAACTCTCTGGACATGTGAGGGCTTCTTCTTTCTCCTGTCCTCAAGTAGCCTTTTTCTACATATAACTTTTATTATATTCCAAGTTTTTTAAGCCAGTATTTCTTTTTAAAAATTTTGGCCAATTAATAATGAGTTTCTGTCATGTAGATGATTCCATTTAATCAATGAGGTCATCAGAAACACTGAATCTAACATTGCTCATTAAAATTGTCACCATTCTAAACCACTGATAGTTTCTAAAAATGTTAGATGAGCAGCAACCAGGATAACAATCACTAATGGCAACATAACTAACTCCCTGAGTCTCGACCACACTTGAAGCCTTATGGCTGAAGCTCAATCACATCAGTTAAAGCTCACAAATTGAATGAGAGACATGGGGTTGAACTTTAGCACAGATTCCGAATCCAGTTCACATCAGCCACTGCGGTTTCCCAACCCCATGTGTTTTCCCAGCTTCAAGAAGAGCGAATCCTGCTTGAGTGGTGTGCCTCTGTTATTCACTGCCAGTGCCTCCATTTCACTGTGTTTCCTGAACTATAACTCATCACCAACTGTGTTTCTCCATGTTAAGAGCAAAGAAGACAAGGTACATAATTTTGTCAGTGGCAACAGAAAAGGCTCTTACATAATCTTGCAAGCTGCGTAGTGTTAGTTTCATACAATGCCATTATCCCTTGTCCACAATTATTACAAAAACGCTGAAAATTAAAAGTTCTTTTTTTAAATAAGTGGCATATTTATTAAGTGGCAAAACCTGATTTGAGTTGATATCACCCTATTTGGAGTCTCTTTACCTCATTTAATAGGAATATCTCTGCTTTTTCTTGTAGAAATCTTACGGTTTGATTAGAGAGAATTGACCTAGATCCCACTGAGGGTCACTACAAATTATATGCTATATATGCATCTCTATAAAATCTGGGAAAAAAATCTGAATTCCAAAACTCAACTGGCCAAGTTAATTTTAGATAAAGTGAAAGTCACTGTCATGTCCAACTCTTTGGGACCCCATAGACTATACAGTCCATGGAATTCTCCAGGCCAGAATACTGGAGTGGGTAGCCTTTCCCTTCTCCAGGGGATCTTCCCAACCCAGGGATCAAACCCAGGTCTTCTGCATTGCAGGCAGATTCTTTACCAGCTGAGCCACAAGGGAAGCCCAAGAATACTGGAGTGGGTAGTCTATCCCTTCTCCAGTGGATCTTCCAGACCCAGGAATCGAAACAAGGTCTCCTGCATTGCTGGCAGATTCTTAACCAATGGAGCTATCAGGGAAGCCACTCTTTTTTTTTTTTTTTCTTTTTAAGATTAAAGCATTGGAAACCTGGAAAAGTAATGGATTGGTCAAAGGTTTTTCCAGGTTTTTCTGTAAAATGTTATGAAAAAAAAAAAAAAAACAGAGAAAGATTTGGCCAACCCAATAAAATCCAGGTATTTCCTAAGCACACTGGCTTCCCAGGTGGCTCAGCGGTGAAGAATCTGCTTGCCAATGCAGGATACACAGACGATGCGGTCTCAATTCCTGGATCTGGAAGGTTCTCTGGAGGGGGAAATGGCAACCCACTCCAGTATTCTTGCTGAAAAATACCATGGACAGAGGAGCCTGGTGGGCTACAGTCCATGGGATTGCAAAGAGTCAGACATGACTGAGAGCGCAAACACACATACACCTCCTAAACCTATAACAAGTGATTTTTAAAACTACCTTTGTTTAAACAAACAATTCGCGTCGTGTGGCCCATACATTTAAACTGTTTTTCCATAGCAGATCCTGTTTTGGTTTTTTATTTCATGTTATTTTAAGTTTAATATTACTTTATATTTCAGTTTGTGTACTCATGAAAGATCAGCAGATTGAGAACATTGGAAACACTGGCCACATAGCTTTTCTGATGCTGTAAGGCCAGTGCTTTGTGGCTGATTAATTACCTGGCTACTTCTTGTGATGAGAGACATATTTATCCAAAGAACATTCAATATTTGGCCTCTTTGCTCAGACAGCCAGCAAAGGACCTAATTGTGAAAAAACAAATGCTGTTTATTCGACCCACGCTCATTGCACACCCCAACACCCTGTGTCTCATTCATCCCCACCGCAAACACAAAACCATGCATGCATCATACGCACTCTTAAAAATAACCACTTTAAAAAAGTGAAAAAATAAAACAGTCTCACATCTCCCAATATGTGTTCTAATAATGAAATCTTTTTTGCTTTCAATGTATTGCTTTACTTTTCAGAGTTTGGGCTGGAACCAGAACTCTATTTAAAATCAGCATATTAGTTTTTAGTTACCTTTCACAAGGATGGTGGTTTTATTTTTGTGAACATGGGCGCCAAATTATGTATGTTAGGTTTCTGGACAAAGAATGTTAAGTAGATAGGATTTCTTATTGATTCTGATATTGAATTCCAAAAGGAAGAAACAATATGAACACAACCATAACATCAAAAGGCCCTGTTGTGGCAAGAAAGACTTTTTAAAATATTTATCATGTACTTGATTTTCTGTCCAGGAAGTCCATCTTGGGTGTGTTAACTTCCAGTTAGAAAGAGAGGGCTTCTGTGGCCTGGCAATATTCAATTTAACTTTTATTCAGTAAGACAAGAGAAACTTCTAGTACAAAATCCAAATGCACTGGCTTTTATTGTCCTCATTGAAAACAGAAAAGAAAGCAGAATTTACCCTCAGTATATTTTCAGTTTATAGACTGAAAACCAACCAAAGTTCATTTATAAGTGGACACTGACAGGGAAACAAGTGGGAGGTGTGCCACCTACGTATATTCCTCTGGGTGCCTTTTAAATGTACCTCATTCAAAGGAGGACTCTTCAGAAGTCCACCAGCAATGAATATTTTTGTGTATAGTCATGAGCTCTCAAAAAACAGCTGGTTCTTATGAACTAAGTGGAAACCTCAGTGGGGAGGAGAGCAGAAACCACGAAGCCACAGGGATGT
The DNA here is from genome assembly GCF_001704415.2 of Capra hircus. Lineage (NCBI taxonomy): Eukaryota > Metazoa > Chordata > Mammalia > Artiodactyla > Bovidae > Capra > Capra hircus. The sequence continues at coordinate 55,889,075 of NC_030815.1, read as the reverse complement.
TACAACTCCCACGAATTAGGGCTACTTCAGAAAAACAACCACCAACCTTTAAACAGCCCAAGCAAAATGTCAAGTGAATCAAGTACCCAACGTATGCTAAGCCAGAGTTATGAAAATGTTAACAAATAGCTACGTGTATTATTAGAGAAGAAAAGAAAACATATTGCAATTGATGGCAGCTGGGCAAACGATTAAACACCTAAATAAACCAGGCCTAAAAAATTATTTGGCAATATGGGAGAGAATTTCATCCATCTTCCTCTTAGAATCCCAGCATTTTTAGGAGTGTTTCCACTAATCCTTTAGCCATAATTGTGTTCTTTTAACCTGATGTGAGGAGTTGGTATGATTCACATGAAAAGTGAGCTATCTAGTGTGACTGGTAAACACATCGCCTGCCTGAAGAGAATTGTGAAATGCTCTATGTGTCTGGATTGAAAGAGGTTTGCATCCTGAATGCTCATCTCTCTATTCATCTTTCATGTAATTTCCTTTTTGCATATTTAAGCTAAGTGTTTTTTCCTACTTTTCTTAGAGGTATATTAACTTAAAAGGCCTCTAGAACTCAGACTATCCACGCTGGCCTGGTACACTTTACTCATTCTTAACTAGATTTTAGTATTATAATCAAAGTAGGAAATGTATATGCAAAATAGCAGAACAGGTAAACAGCAAAAATAAATTTCCCTCCCATTCCACAACATCCCACAGGGAGTTACTATTTAAACATTCTTAAGTATATTTTCTGGAATTTTCTATGCAGATTATTGTGCCTTGTGCCTTGTTACCATCTTTGACAGATTTTTTTTTTCCTCCTAATAATATATCTTAGAGTTCTATGTCAGTATATCAGTACATAAGAAGGTACTTCATTTAAAAATAAAAAGACAGCTGCAAGGCTAAAGCCTTGATATGAATATACCATGATTTATTCAATCAGTTTCCTATTAATGGGCATTTCAAAATATTTCTAGACTCATTACTAATAGCAATGGACACATATCTTTCATACACGTTAGTCATATCCACAGGATAGATTCCTGGAAATAGAATTGCCAGGTCAAATGATATCTGAATTTAAAATCTGAAAGATTTTTCTAAATTGTGCTTCAAAGAGGTTGTACCAATGCATATTCTCATTAATGTTTGAAATTGTTCATTTACCCATATTTTTGTTAATAACGTGCATTACCATTTTTGGCAATATGAAAGTTAAAATTGTATTTCACAATTAAAAAAATTATATTGAGAGAAACTGAGCATTTATTCATATGTTCCTAAGCTATTTATATTTTAATTTTGTCAAACCATTCATGTCCTTTCCCTTTTTTCTAAGGGTTTAGTTATTTATTTATTTTTGCCTATGGACTTATAACAGTTTTTAAATGATAAAAAGTTTCAACCTAAACACAATCATATGTGTTGCAAATATTTTTCCTTTTCTTTTCTTTAAATCAGGGTATTTTGGCTCTAAAAAATTTTTTACGTAGTGATGTTTATCAATAGTCACCATGGATCAGTGTTTAATTGTTTTTTATCAAAAGACAGAGAAACAAAGGACAAAATTATTTTATGTAACTGTAAACATAAAACAAAGTTTTATCTGTCTTTCAAGAATAAATATATTTTAGAGGTTTTTATTTTAAAATATTGGATTGTAATTATTTTTATTTATAATATATAAGCAAACCTTAGTCCTCATTTTTGGGAGTATCAATTCCTCAAAGTCTGAAGTGGGAAATTTGTTTCCACTAGCTTCCTTCTAGAAAAGTAGCAGTCGCTTCAAGAATCTTTGGGGTCCCTGGTACAGCAGGGAGACTAAGTAAGCCAGGAGGTCTTTTACCTGAGATCCCCATGGATTCTATCTTGCCCAGCTGCGGGGAACTGATAGAATCAACAGAGCCTGCAGTGTTGTAGACCACGAGGCAGCCTCTCTCTCTAGCCTTGTTTTAAGGCTTAAATTGCTTGTTGCATCTTAACAAGTTGTCTTACAGCTTTCTGTTCACCTCTGATGACTTGACAGAATTGTACACCCCTGGAGGTTCATGGATTTGCTTTTGATAGAGATAGACTCTTTAGATAACACCCCAGCCTATGCTGGAATTCAACTTTCTAAAACTATCCAAATGGAATACAGATAATTATAATGACATAAGAAGATTCCACAACCAAAGGAAAAATGTAACTTAAGCCAATGAAATGCCAGTTATATCTGACAAAATCAGTAGTGTAAGACACAGCAACCTTACATTGTCATTTGGGGGAAATGCATGTGATTCATGAATATAACAGCAGATAAGCCCACTCCCACTTATCAAATTTGATGTACTTTCCTGTTCCCCAAGATGCCTTCTCTCCATAAATGTTTGCTGTTTAAAATGAAAACTTCTGTAAACATTCGTGAACTTGTGTAATCTGATTTCCTTTTCTAAACTCTGACTGCCTTTATATTCCATAGCATACTAATTTGCACCCGACACTTCTCTGCTTTCAGTATAGGTGCTACCTCTGAGGATTTTGTGAGAGCCTTAAAGGAGCAGCCATGTTATGTGCTTTATCCTCCCATTGTGACTAGTGTATTACAGGCTAAGCAGATCTCAGCATCATTGATTAGCTGTCCTTGAATTAAACACTTGTTCACATGACTGGAATCTAGAGATCCATCATCTCAACAAAAGCTTGAAAAGTTTATGAGAGTGACAGGACAAAAATAAGTTCAGACATAAGGACAACATAAGTTCAGGACAACACAAGTTCAGAAAATTAATCATTCTCATCTTTAGGTCCGAAGATGTTACCAGGGTTTCCTCCTCCTGGAAATGTAAACCTCAAGTGTTTGCAGTATTTCTAAGCAGCATGTGGGATAAACTTCTGTACAAATTTCTATCAGTAGGCACAACAGGAAGCAGAAATGGGAAGATTCATTATCCTCTATTTGACTAGTTCAAATGAGTTTCTTCTCTGCACAGAGCAATATGTGTAGTTCTCCAGCAGAAATCAGAAAATTCAAATGTCATCATCTTCATCACAGTTCAAAGGAGATATTAGAACTATACTGCTTTCTGTGTCTATATGTGTATGCGTGTATGCATCACACATACATGGAGGAGATTAAGAGAAGGGGCCCCACAACTGCTGGGCTCAAGTGTCCGACCCAGCAGGAGATGCAGGACAAGCAGCTTTACCTCTGAGTCTCAGATCTCTAATCTACTAAATGGGGGTAATCTGAATGATGATTAAATGATATCATTTCTATAATATGTTTAAACTTATGCCTGGCACAGAGTAAGTCCCCTATAACTGTAGATATTGTTCTTTATTTCAGCCCTTCTGTGTACAGACTTGCATCAGGGCAAAAGTGGCAGGGTTCTGGTGAAGGCCACAAGGGAACAGGTCCATCAGCTGGGTGGCACATGAGAACAATCTCTGGTTAACAAAGCCTGAGACTGCAGCATCACAATTGCAAATACTGCAGCAGAATGTGGAGAAACTGGAACACTGCCTGTAGGAATGTAAAATGGTACAACCACTTTGAAAAACCTTTTTGAACGTTTCTTAAATTATTAAACATAATTATACCTTACAACCCAATAATTCTACTCCTAGAGATGAAAGTGTGAACTTAATTGTTCATAATGGCATTATTAGAAGTAGCAGAAATGTGGAAACAACCAATCTCCATCAACTGGTGACTGGATAAACAAAATCAGTGATATTCATATTATGGATTACTATTCAACACACTATTGATTAGATATCTGCAACATAGATGAACCTCAAAAATATTATGTTAAGTAGAAAAGACGAGGGACAAAGGCCATATGTTTTATAATTCCATTTATATCAAATGGCCAGAAAAGGCAAGTCTGTATAGATAGAAGGTAGATGACTGGTCACCTAGAAGTGGGGGATGGGAGAAAAATGACTACAAATAGGCATGAGGAATATTTTTGAGGTGATGAAAATACTCTAAAATTGGATTGTGATGATAGCTGAAAAACTCTGTAAACTTACTAAAAATCAATGAGGTTTACACTTAAAATGAGTGAATTTTATGATATGTAAATTACATTTCAATAAAACTTCAAAAAATAAATGTTTCTACAGAGAAAATTGCAGGCCAAGATGGCTTCCCTGTGAATGCTACCAATTATCTTAGAAAGAAATACCACCAATATTATAAAAATTCTTACAAAGAACAGAAACATAGGAAACACTTTACAAATAATTTTTTGTAAAACAGAAGAACTTTTATACCAAAACCAAAAATGGTATAATGAGGAGGAAAAATTGTAGGCCAATTTTCTTCCTGATCATGGATACAAATGTCCTAAACCAAAAATCAGCAAACTGACTCCATAATTATGTAAAATAATAATATAGTACAATCTAGATGATTGTAGGTTGAAAAACCCTGAAAATTGTTTCTGATAATAAAAAAAATAATAATAAGGTAACATTTTTCATGATAAAGGGACAAAGACCAATAAGCAAACTAGGAATAAAAGAAAGTTTCCTTCATTCATTAAAGGGTATCTATAAATACCTTATAGCAAACATGGCACTTTATGGTAAAATATGAAAGCTAAGTACCTGAAATTAGGAAAGAGATGAAGAGCCTGGTATTAATTTCTATTAATATCACTCTACAGATTGTAGCTAATGAAATTAAAAAGAAAAGAAATGAAAGATATAACTAAAGATATAAATGAAGAAAGTTTGGAAAGTTGCCATTATTTACAAATGATTCTGTATGTAGAAAAACGAGACTGTCAAGTTAAAGAATTAAGAATTAATTCATGAATTTAGTAAGAACACTGGATAAAAATCAGTTTTATAATAAGCATCAATTATATTTCTGTATATTAGTGACTAATAATTAGAAGATGGATTGTAAGAAAGATACAATTTATAATAGCAGAGTTCAAGGTACCATATGTAACAGCAAGAATAAATAGCAGAGAACAGAATCAAATTTAATAGCACTTCAGTCATCACAATTATCAAACAAAGACTATAAAATAACTTTTCATATTTAAGAGAATAAAAAGACTTAAAACATAAGCAAGGAGAAAAAGACTGGACCAAAAGACTAACAAAATATGAAAAAGAAACAAATGTCTATTCTAGAAGTTTTAAAATGGATATAAAAAGTTTTAAGATAAATAAAAGAGCAGATTAAATAGATGAGATAGAGTACTAGAAGATGGATATAATTCTTTCCTAGAATGTAACATAAAGCAATAAAGTGATAAGAGTTACAAAGCAGTGAAAAGACATGGAGAAGGATGAGGAAGGGTAGAATGGGGACTGTAACTTCTGAAGAGATAATACTCGAGCATTTTTAGTAACACGTAAAAGACACAAGTACTTGGATGTGGATATCATGAATGAATATTATAACCAATATTTTTAAGTGAAAGAAAAAATAAATTCACAAATACATATAGTTTGATTTCATATATATAAACTTCAAATGTGTATAAAACTAGATGATCTAATATTTAGGAACTCAGTCAGAGATTATAAATCTGTTGAGAAAAGCAAGAGAATGGTAGACGCAATGCAGGATGGTCATTGCCTTTGAGTGATGAGGTGGAGATGGGAATGATCCCCGAAGTTTTCTGTGGGTGCACAGTGCGCTACATGTGAAGCTAGGTTGTGGGTACACGTGTAATGGTATTCATCTTAATGTGCCTCTGTATACGTGCTCAGTCATGTCTGACTCTTCTGCAACCCCAGAGACTGTAGCCTGCAAGCTTCCTCTGTCCATGTGATTTCCCAGGCAAGAATACTGGAGCAGGTGGCCATTTCCTCCTCCATGGGAATCTCCCCAACCCAGGGATCAAACCCACATCTCCTGTAGCTCCTGCAATGGCAGGCAGATTTTTTATCAGTGAGCATACCCTTCCCAAATATAAGAGTAAGTTTGGGCAGTTCACAGTTGCTTTTTAAATGAGAATGCATAGCCAATATTACTTAATATACAAAATATAAATTAAAACCATAAGCAAGCATTTTGTACCTGTCAGCTTTAGATTAAAATGCTAAAATGGGATAAATACAGTCGACCGAAGTTTAGGGGAAAAGACACTAGTTATTGGCTGGAATGCAAGATAGTTCAAACATTTCATAGAGCATGTGGTAGTACTGTTTATAATCCTAAAACACTCAAAATTCATCAAGGTCCATCAGTGGGTATTAACTAAGTAAACTATGGTGATCCATACAATCTAACACTATACAGTCACTAAAAACAATGAGGTGGCAGCTCTTACATGTGCTGATAGAGAACGACCTCCACGAATACTATTCAGTGAAATGATGCAGAAAAGTGTGATTTCCCAGTATGCTTCTATTTATATAAAAAGGAGAATGTGTAAAATGGTTAACCCCAGAGAGTAACACAGCAATGGTTCCAGGCTGCCAACTGTACTTTCTTTTCACTATCATTCTTTTTTTCATTGTCTGTATTTTCTATCATGTGCAAAAATCATCTTTCAATTGAAGAAAGTCATTTGTATATTAAGAATCATATATGGACAGAGCTGCAACATGGCCATAATAAGGGAAATGTGTTTGTCTAAGTCACTGTTAAAAACAACCTCTATATTTGGAACTTATAACTAAAGCAATAATTCAAAATCTCAACAAAAGTGAGTTTTTGTTTTATTTTACACTACTCAAGTGTTATCATCAGGAAGAAAAATCTACTGCATGAAATTTCTAGTGCTCCCTGGGTTTATCTTGCTTGGAAATAATGGGGAAAATGCTGTTTCAAATATTAAAAAAGAAAAAAAAAAAGCTTTGCTGAATCTCTCCTTTGAAATGTATAAATAAAAAAGCAAACAATAGAAATAATTTTAAGATACCTATTTTGGGATCCCCTCTCCAAAACCGGGTATATTATTTAATTCCACTTTTTATCAGTTGTTCATTTGGGGTCAAACTTTCTATAGTTCCATAATGGAACTTGCCACTCTATTTTCAGAGGCGCAGATGGTGGAAAAGCGTTTCATGAGTAAACCATTTTATTTGAGTGGAACTGAATTAGCTTTTCCAACCCACAATTTCCAAATACAATGTCAGAAATGAAATACACCCTTCTGCAACCTAATGGTGTGGCTCTGGGAAAATCATGGCATCCCTCAGAAATACAGCCTTCTCTGCAAATGAGAATCCCCGATGCCTTTGCTGTAGTGTTGTGAGATTAAATCCCATGGCACATTCCTTTAAAAGTACCTGCCGGCTGCCTGGCATATCTTTGAGCGCCCAGCCCGGCCTGCCTTCATAATCCCTGGACAGCATCTAAAAATAACAATATCCGGCCCTACAGAGGCCAACTGAATCAATATCTCTGGCCCTGGGCCTTAGCATCCACATTTTTCAAAGCTCCCTAGATGATTCTCATGTGCAGCTAGAGCTGAGAACCCTGGACTAACTCTAGACAAGTTCCTATCCTCTCTTCCAGCTAGCTATTAAAAAACACTGACATCCTTATTGATTAAACACCAGTGAGGCTGTGAGAATCCACAAGCAAACAAGTCGAACAGTCATTTGTTTGTGGTAGCATATGTGCTCCCCACACATTTTTGATTTGAGAAACAAGAACTGCCTTTGCTAACCTGCTGGGAGGTTACTAGCCACCTCATGAGCCTCTAGCTGTGTGGCCAGTAGAGGTGACATTTTAAGGGAAGAGTAAGAAAGGAAGTAAGAGGAAAAGAACTTGTATATTAAAAGCAGAAAGGACTTAACAAATGAGCATCCTCCAGGTATCAGTCTTTCCAGATCAGAATCAAGCCTAATACAGCATATTTCTTTCCATGTCAATGGCAATTACTCTCTAAAATGACTATAGGTCCTTCTTCCCAGCCTTATCTGGCACTTCCAACATTCCTTTACTTGCTCTCTCTTTCATGTACAATTAGTTTACTGATTTGATTTTACCATATATTTGCATTAGAACCTAAATTTCATGAGAGAATTTTTTAGCATCCCAGTTAGTTCTTATGCTGTTCAATTTTCTTCCGAAACTTCTCCAAAACAAGAGACCTAACCCCTAAGGCAACAACTGCTTTTTTATATGTAAAAAAGAGATTACAGCATGTATCAAAGCATAGCACAATAGAAAAAACACAAACTAGAGGAAAGTGAACTGTTTTGTAACAATACTTTTTAAAAAGGGCTTTCCTGAATGATAGCATTTTCCACACACTAGGGATTCTGTCCCATATTTTACCTTAGTTTGATTACAATGCTTGTTTCCAATTCTGCTGGCTCCTCCAAAAGCATCTTTCTCTGGCCATCCCTTGGCGACCACTATTGCTCTGCCTGGCCTCTAATTCTCTGGTAGGCTCTGGTTCCTCACTTTAATAATTGGAATCTGCCGGCTGTTTGTTAGCCTTCAGCGTTTCCTCCAAAACTAAGTGAACTTGTAACAATATAAGTTAAAGCTTTTCCTTCTTTTATCTTTACTTTCTTTAGAATCTCACCAAGAATCTTGTTTACTCCTGGGGGCTACAACAAATTATTCTTTCCTGTTTGTTTACAACAGAAATCACATATATGTGTTGTGTAACTTTAAGCAGTTCAACATGTCATTCTGTGAGCAAAGGGAGCCTCTGACCCTGCTCTGGAGAACTGGCCTCAGAGTCAGGGTTTTCCTGAGCAGTTCACCTACTGAGCTGCGTGCCTGCCTCTAGCCAGACAACTTCACCTGAATGGACCCCAGTTCTACGTCTCACTCATAAAATGCTAGGTAAGGTCATGTCAAACTCTTCCTCTATACTGCATGATTGTTTTATGAAAATATATTCACTAAATATGAATCATTTAGTAAGCTTGCAGAACTTGGGCTTCCCAGGTGGCACGGGTAGTAAAGAACCTGCTTGCCAATGCTGGAGACATAAGAGACAAGGGTCTGATCCCTGGGTTGGGAAGATCCTCTGGAGAATGACAACCCACTCCAGTATTCTTGCCTGGAGAATCCCATGGACAGAGGAGGTTGGCGGGCTACAGTCCATGGGGTCACAAAGAGCCACGACTGAAGCAACTTAGCATACATGCAAAACTTGGTAGGGTACAATCAGCATTAGCTTTTCTCCCACCAGTGCCTTAAAACTCTCTGTGTGATAGAACTCTTCCTCCTCTAGACGTCATCTCCAACAGGTCCAATAGACCTGGAAAGGTTCATTCTCTCTATTGAAACACCTAGGTATTTCAGTCTGAACCTAAATGTTAATATCAAATCCAATGGATAGCTTCTTTTCTGATCCCCAAGTTCAACTCTGACTTGGTGTTTGGAGACTAGTGAGAAAGGAGAATTGAGACTGGCTCTTCTTAGACTGTTACTCTGCTGGCAGACACCAGCCCTGTTGGGTACCCTTGCTGGTTGGTCGGCAAGTGTGCCCCCCAAGGCTGAGATACATTGACTATCACACCTGGCTTTTTCACTCTGCTTTGTCTCCCAACTCCTCTGCTGGTCCTGGGCAGAGTTTAGTGGTTTCTTAGACAGTAAATGTCTTTTGTCTGTCCCAGTAAATATCCAAATGACGGCTCTGCTGTGCAGCACATGAACTGGCTTTTTGAGATGCCCATGAACACGCCCTTTTTAGTTAAGATCCTTTCAAGACATCTGAAGCCTAGCTACCTTTCAATGTCCTGTAGGAAAATGCACACATTGGCTCCTCCAATCTGAGGAAGTGCAGCTTCATCCACTGTATTTTTTTGCAGTCATCACCATTCAGCCTCAGGCCTTCAGATTTTTCCAAGTAAGAGGCAGACACCAGGCCCTGGTGTGCTTGGTCATGCAGTTGAGTCCAACTCTTTGTGATCCCCTGGACTGTAGCCCTCTAGGCTCCTCTGTCCATGGAATTTTCCAGGCAAGAATATTGAAGTGGGTTGCCATTCCCTTCTCCAGGGGATCTTCCTGTCCTAGACATCAAACCCAGGCCTCCTGTATTGCAGGCAAATTCTTTACCGTCTGAGCCTCCAGGGATGCCCATCCAGGCCATGGGCCTCTCCTCAAGCTTTAAGGAACACAGATTAAACTCTCAAAAATGACTGTGTGTGGGGACACCTAACAGTCTCATCAAGCTTCAAACCAGAGGGACATGCCGGTCTATCTCTTGCAGACACCATCATATTTAGTGGTGGGATCCTATTCACTTGGCATGGAAGGGAGAATTACCCCCTCCTCACCCTAAGAAAGAGAAAAGAGAGCCAACAGTTTCCTTCAAAGGATGTTTCCTTCACCAAAGTTGCTTCTGAATGTCTGACCTTTCCTTACTTGGGCTGTGGGAGTGATGGTGGCTGAACTGGGTTACCACTTGCAGCAAAGCCTGTGGGGTTATGTTCAGCCCTTTTCACTAGCGTGTTGGAAAACTTTTCCACCTCTTACACCCTTCACAGCTTCAGAGCTTTTGTCGAAATTCCAAAATAACAAAATGTGCCATTCCCATTTGACAATATCTTGCAAACTTGTCTCTTTATATATTTTTAAAAATGCTTAAAGGATACTTGGGACATTCGAATTACTCATTTTATCATTGAGCAATCTCAGGAAAATACTTATTCTAAGTCTCAGTATATTATACATAAAATGAACTAATAAGAAATTTACCTGACATGATAATTATGAAATTAAATGAGATAACCTATGAGAATTCCAGGTAAACTCTTTAGTGCTATTCAAAGATTAGTTAGTATGATAAATAGAACCTGAGTAAAGTGAAACTCAAAAGTAGGTATTAAAGTAATTCAGGCTTACAAAGCATCCTCCAGTAGGTAATATAAACACATGAATACAGTCTGAAGTTTATAAACAACACCACATACCGCAACCTTCAACCTAACTCTTGGATGACTCCAAAATGTTTTTAAATTGATACATAAGAAGACGATGATAAAGAAGGGAAGAAGATGGAGGGAAGGAGAAACATTATTAAAGGAAGGAAACAACGCTATAAAATGCTCATGTGGCTACACGAAAACCTCTTGTCATGGCGAAGGATTATCAGCTCCCGTTTTCATTTCTCAAACATCTACTCAGATCTTGCCATCGAGCTTTCTCCTGCCTTAGCATAACTAAAATGTCTTCTTTCCAAAATGCTAAAACTACCATATATGTAACTTACAGTTTTCCAGCTACTTCACGCATTTGTTTTTTTCTCTCTCCAGTTACAAATAAAAACATTGAGATGAAGGTCGATCTATTTCTTCTGTGGCCCTTGCAATGCATAATAGATGATTAAGTCTACAGGTGACAATGAGGGTATATTTATTTGCCTTCATTCAAATCAAAGTATGACATAAACCTAGGCTAAGAACCCTCAAGGTAAATTCATTTCTGTTGCAGATTTGATAAATTCTGTAGAAAATGCTAAGGTGCTCAAAAATATATACAGGTTGGACAAACAGCTAATATAAATGAGTATGGGCTACTGAGGTGTCATGGGAGCCTCTGACACCCTTTGTGCTTCCAGTAAGAGTGGAAATACCATGCGATATTTTCGTACTTCTGTTTTTGTATCAGCACTTCAAAGGAAAGAACACATATTATTTACACACACACACACACACACACACACACACACACACATCTGCCAAATGCAGGGAACTATGTCACTATTTCTATTAAGAAATTTTTTTCAATACCAGAAAAAACTTTCTTTACTTTCAGGTTCAGTCTTGATTTGTATTAATTTTTCCATTCTTACCTACTCTGAAGTACAGATTGTATTATTTCTGTTTGGTAAAATGTTAATTCCTAAATGTGCAGAATAATAAACAGTTAAAAAAAGAAGTTTAACCAAAATAACTGCTTAAGAAATTACTCTGAATCAAGGACTATACTATCAATTTGTATTTTTTTTTAATCTTTTAAAGTTACAACATCCCTTCAAAATAGCTACAACAGACCTTGAGGAAACAGGCTCATGGAAGGTAAATAATTTGCCAAATGTCAAAGAGATTTATTTCATTGGAAAGTCTGTTAATTGATCACTATTCCATATTGCATCCCCTAACTCATAACCAGGGTGAACAAGCTTTTGGCCATTAACACTCTGGCTCAATGTTTGGAAAAATGAAGTAATTCATCCCAAAGTCATTCAACTAAAATACTCAGTCACCATGTGTGCCTCGACTTTTCTCAGTTGTTTGAGATATAATTCACACACCATAGAAGTTAACTCATTTAATATGTAAAATTCTGTGGCTGGGTTGGTATATTTACAGTTGTGCAATCATCACCAAAATTAGTTTTAGAATATTTTCAGCACCACAAAAGGAAACCCTGTACCCCTTGGCTGCCACCTCCCAATTCCTCCATCCCTCCAGCTCTAGGCAACCATTCATCTGCTGTCTCCATGTATTTGCCTGTTTTGAATATTTCACATAATGGAAGCATACAGCCTGTGGCATTTGTGACTACTTCCTTCATGGTTTCTAAGGCTCATCCCTGTTATAACATGGGCTTCCCAGGTGGCACAGTTGGTAAAGAATCCACCTGCCAATGAAAAAGACACAAGAGACATGGGTTCAATCCTTAGGTTGAGATGATCCACTGGAGAGCAAATGGCAACCCACTCCAGTATTCTTGCCTGGGATATCCAACGGATAGAGGAGCCTAGCAGACTACAGTCCGCAGGGTTGCAGAGTCAGACACATGCACTATATGTTGTAGCATGTGCCGACGCCTCACTTATTTTCATGGCAGAATAACATTCTATTGCATAGATATGTCCCACTCTGAATATCCATTCAGCAGTTAGTGGACATTGGGCTGTTTCCACTGTTTGGCTACTATGAAGAACGCTACTATGAATGTTTGTGTACAAGATTTTGTGTAGACGTATGTTTTCATTGCTCTATACCCAGAAGTGAAATTGCTGGATCCTGTCGTAACTCTATGCTTAAGCTTTTGAAAATTGCCAGGCAGTTTTCTAAAGTGGCAGAATCATTTTTTATCCCCACCAGCAGTGTAGGAGAGTTCCAATTTCTCCACTTCCTCACCTACACTTGTTGTTTTCTAACTTTCTGATGATAGCCATCACAGTAGGTGTGAAATAGTATCTCATTTTGGTTTCTATTTGCATTGCCCTGATGGTTAATCCTAGGCTTTCATTGAAGTGCATCTTAAAATATTTATTACAGTTATTCAATTCAATGTTAAAACCCTTGCTCTTAGCAATTAAAATATCAATGAGAAAAAAAGTGGACATTAATGCACTAAGCTGATATGAACATGTGAGCATATACGTATGTACACGTGTGTTTGTACATCTTGCATGCACACATTTCTTTACATGTAAACATTTATGTCTCCGAACTATGAAAACATGGGCTCTCAAGTTAAATTGCTTGAGGTCAAATCCAGGCACTGCCAAACAGTATCTGGATGACCCAGAGCAAGGTGATTAATTGCTCTAAGTTCATTTTTCTATCTGTAAGCAGGGACAGTAAAAATAGCATCCATAATTTGCTGAGCATAGTGCTTCTAGATAGTTGATTTACTATAAATATTAGCTCAATATTTCTGTATTCACTGACTCTTTACAATTTGGAGGTGTTTCATGTTCTGTGCAATCTAAAAAAATCAATAATGAGTTTTACATATGATCTTTGCACATATTTGTTTGTAAGTACTTTAACCCATATTTTGGTTTAGCCTTTAACAGATTCCCCATCATAGATCAGTGCTCCTCCATACCCATATCCCTGCTTCAAAATACAACTGTAAATTCCCCATAGAAAAAGAAAAAAAAATAAGAAATATCTTTATTGCAAAAGAGAATCATCAGTTCTCATAGCTAAATGTATCCCATTTTGATACAGCTCTGAGAGAGGTCCCAAGGTAACCAAAAGAGGAAGGAGGAAGCCCTCAGGGTCTGGGACGGTGTGTGCCCTTGTAGGGTAACAGAAGTCTCCTTCCTCTCTCCTACAAAGCCTTCTGATTTAGTCCTTATGCTGCCCACTCATCAAACCTGGGGAGCCATAGAAATAAGCAGCATGAATTGTTAGTAATGCCCCTCATTTCCATGTAGAAGCAGGTGCATCTTCCTCAGGATAAGTGGTGTGATGACACTGATCCACTCTGACAGGCCAGCTGATCTAAAATTACTCAGCACACATCACCACTGACTGGGGCAGCTTCTCCCAGGAGCTTATTCCACAACTCTTCAATCCCCCAGGTGCTAATTAAAATTTACTGGATAATATTTGCAAAGCTCAATGGCCCTAGTAACAGCAATTATCAGTTACTAAATGTTACTGCCAGGGATGTGGCTTGGTGATTGGCCTTTTTATTCAACAGGATTGTCCCTCCTCCCCCCACTCCCCTGATCCTTTCCCTCCACTTCTTCAAGAATCCAAATGGGATAAATGTCTCAACTGGCTTGAGAGGAGGAAAAAAAACACATCACCCTTCACATATAATAATTGTTTTTTCCTAGGACCACTAGGCACTGAGGGATCAGGATATTAAACACATGATCCTGCTGTGAAAGTGAGGGCTAGACTGGAAGCTCACCTCTGAGCCCCCACCAAGGAGTACTCCTGGCCCACCCATTTACCCCTGTGACTGCATCAGCAGTCAGACCAAAGGCCCTGACCAAGACTTGCTAATCTTATCAGGTCATTGCAAATGATCACACTTGATATGGGAGATGGTGCATCTAAACAAAGGACATCCAACCACTGTATGGAGTTGGCCACCAAAGAAGTCATAGGATAAGGGCTCAATCACCCGGTATCATGATTTGGCTCTGGCTTTGGCTTCTACAGAACACAGGAGGAGGCCATTATTGCCGTGACATACAGATGCATTTCCTGTATTTAACTGAGTTAAATATGTGGCTTCACTAAGCAGATCTGTGGCAAAACAATATTATGGTCCAGATTCTTTTCAAATAAATGACCTTAAAATGAATAGTCAATTTTTTTTACATTCTCACTCAGGAAAGATGTCAGATTCAAGACTAGTTTAACTTAACCTTATTACTTGGGGCACTGACAGCTTTTGTTCCTTGCTCATATACCAAAGACAACTTTTTACCAAGACACAAGATTCTCAATTGTTTGTGTGTTTGTTTTCCAGACTTTTCTTCCAAGAGAACTAATATTTAGAGAACACCTATTATTTCCTAGACATTAATGCATGGCACGTTAAACAACCAGATACATTTTTCTTTGTCTTGGCCTACCTATAACATCAGCTCTTCCTTTTCCTTTTAAAGTGAATCAATTTTCAGAAGCACAGGCAAAGATGATGGCCCAAATTTCTGATAATCAAAGATATGTCAGAAGCAACAATAGACAGTGAAAGAAAGACCACACTTTGTGAGGGAGAACCCAAGGTTATTGTAAAACTCTTTCCCATTCAATCTCTGCGGCCTTCCCCAAGGCATTGAACATTCTGGGCCTAGAGCCATCTCACTGGGTCAAGACTAAACACTGAAGGTAAAGGATCTCAGAGAGAGGTGGGATGCTGTACAGTTAATAAGTAGGAGGACTTATATTCCAATCAGAAGGTAAGTAGAAGTGAAATATTTAAGATCCTCACAAACACTGGCAACACTCATGGAGATCAAACTGAAAGGTTACTGAGTTAAAAAGATACGGCTGTGTACATTGTGGGGCAAATGATGTTCCCAATTACATAACGTTTTCTTCAGAACCAAGAAGGTTTAAAACTAAGTTGCAGCAGCAACTAATAATCCAGAGCATCTTATTTCTTTCACTGTGCAATATCATATAGCAACAAACTTTGCATCCTTTTGAAGTTTTATAGGAAATATATCAGGGTAAGGGGGAGAATATAAGTTTGTTGTGCAATGTGTATAAACATTATCCTCCCTCCAGTTCAGCTCAGTTCAGTTCACTTGCTCAGTCGTATCTGACTCTTTGCAACCCCATGAATCACAGCACGCCAAGCCTCCCTGTCCATCACCAACTCCCGGAGTCTACCCAAATTCATGTCCATCGAGTTGGTGATGCCATCCAGCCATCTCATCCTCTGTCGTCCCCTTCTCCTCCTCCCAGCATCAGGGTCTTTTCCAATGAGTCAACTCTTCACATCAGGTGGCCAAAGTATTGGAGTTTCAGCTTCAGCATCAGTCCTCCAATGAACACCCAGGACTGATCTCCTTTAGGATGGACTGGTTGGATCTCCTTGCAGTCCAAGGGACTCTCAAGAGTCTTCTCCAGCACCAGAGTTCAAAAGCATCAATTCTTTGGCACTCAGCTTTCTTCACAGTCCAAATCTCACAACTGTACATGACCACTGGAAAAACCATAGCCTTGACTAAACGGACCTTTGTTGGCAAAATAATGTCTCTGCTTTTTAATATGCTATCTAAGCCCCCAATAAATTTCCTATAAAATTATTAAAGGAGGGAACATATCTAGGAAATGTTTTGTTTAAAAAAAAAAAAAAGCTTGGGATCAGATTTACTTGATTTTCTACTAGGTTAAAATAATTTTTGTATGTCCAGTCTACCAAACCAAATAATCAAAAATATATTCAAGGCAGCTATTTCATCTGCATTTTCAATAGCTATTTCCCTGGGCTAACATGTTGGGGGAGAAATTTGCATGAGCATTACTATCCTCAACCACATTCAATAAGTGTCAAATACTTTGAAACTTCTTGGTGCTGATCTACAGATCATTTCAAATACATGGATACCTGAAGGATGGGAGGAAGGGACTTCAGCCAGGAGAAAGGGTGAGGAGGAACATTTTAGCACATGTCCATGGGAAGGAGAAATGGTGGCTGAAATAGAGTGAAGGGTGGGTGAAGTAGGCAGAGGTTAGATCATGCAGGACCTTACAGACTTATCCTATTGGTCAAGGTCCTAGTAGGAAACACAAGTTGTTCAGATAGTTTAAGGTTTAATAATAAGATTTTTATAGGCAGGATGCTTACAGGCAGGATTTTGGGAGTCAGCACTCAGAAAGCAGTAACAGGAGGCTTTTGCCACCCCAAGGAGATGAATGAGGAAGAGAAGTATTGGAGGCTGGTGGGAGCTGGGGCTGTGGAGGTGAGGCAACCCATATCTGCTGGCAAGGAGAAAGGTGGAGACAGGGAGGCAGCAGGAAATAAATACCACCAAACTCTCCCTCTCTCCTCATGCCCTGTCACGACATAGAGCAGAGCAGAGGACAGAGCAATTAGGGGAGGAAAAACGGGAACAGAGAAAATCAGTATACTGGACTTTTTATCTTATCCTAAGATAAACAGAAGCCTTTGAAAGTTTTTAATTTAGGGAGTAAAGTGGTGAAATTGACAGCTTGGGTCCTTCCTGTTACAGGTTTTGTGAAACAGCATTCAAATGCACATTTTCTTCCATATTGATAATTGCTGGGTAGAGAGAGCAAGAGAAAGAAAGGAAGAAAAATATTTGAGATGTTTCAGGTTTGCAGCAAATTAAAAAAAAAAAAAAAAGGAAAAGACTATCAAGACAAAAGACAAATGTGGATACTCTAGCAAAAGCCACAAGTGACACTGTGAAAATCTGTGGGTGATATGTAGGACTTACTTAGAGAATGGCAATGAACTCAGATCATGCTGAAGATGAGAGCTTTCATGTATGTTCTCCTTTTCTGAGGAGTTAGTATTGCAAGTCTTCATCAAAGAATTTGATAGAGCTCAGATGTTTTCTGTTTTTGTGAACTTGCGATGAGAGTTACAAAAGCTATTTTTTGAGGGGAGGTTTTACTTTTCTTCACTGGATAGTGTTGAAAGGGAAAAAAGAGATGGACTCTAAAACCATTTTGGTTCCAAGGATATAGGTTGACTTCCTGTATCGTACTAACTGGATCGTTGCTATCGTTAATTTCTGTGCCCTATTTCCCTAAAACAATTGAGATCTAAAAGCACTTTGAGGAAAACTCCAGACCTCTCAGTAAAACAAAAAGGAAGGAAGAATATATAGCGTGCATATTCTCAAATGAAAGAATGATGAAGAACACAGGAAGTTTTCTAAATCAGTGATTCTGATACTTTGCTATGTGTCATCTATTATCTAGGGAGATTGTTAACACTGTAAATTCCCAAGGGCCCCTGAAAACAACTGAAATGCAATCTCTGAGTAAGATCTAGGGTTTTGTATTTTAAAAATGCCCACTATGTGATTCTGATGTACAGCTATCTTTGGCAATCACCATAGATACAATTTAAGGTCCAGACCATGTTTATTTTAAAATTCCAGATAATTAAAATGGTGATAATTAAAATGTTGTTTAGCCTAATGAGTTTTCAGGTCCTTGCACGTATAGCATTCTAGTACTCTTGCTATTCATTTTCAAATTTAAATGATAAAGATGGGTTCAAACTTCTAAAATTCCTAAAACTCACTTGACCTCAATGGATTGTTTCCATGTTGTACAATGCCAGTGTGAACTTTTGATAATGGGCTTTTAAAAATAACATACATGAATTTAAATGTGTTTCAATTTGGGGTTTTTATTATGAATATATTTTAAGTGGGTTCTGAAGTCCTCTGAGTACCTAGACTCAGAGTGGATACATGGAGACAACTTAAGAAATAAAATATTATTTACAGGCCACAGAAAATTACAGTCTAGTGCTTTAGATCAGAGGTAACTGAAATCTTTTCCAGTGAAGGCGCCAATAGAATGTCAATCATTGTCAATGATCAGTATCTTGAAGTCAACCAAATTCCTGCTCTTCAACATGGTTACTGTCTTCAAACTTCTTTCCTGGCATCAAATACTCATCTGTGTCCTGTGTTTTTAGAAGTTTTGTGTAAGAAGACCTGCTTGACTCATTCTGAAGAATTTCTCTGATTTGTATTCTAGTTCATATTATACAATTGTCTGTCTCTCTGTTTTGGTTAGCCAAGGACCAAAGAGTCAATACTCAACTTGGAATACAAATCAGTTTCTAGAAACTTCATTCTTACTTTCTGATACCTGTCCTCTATCTATAATAGCACCACTAGAAGTAGACACAAACCATCACCATTTATTTCTGTATAACTACTTCTGAGGTTTTTATTTTACAGTTTATGCAACTGTATGATTTTCACTGAAAAGGTGTTAAAGCTGAGTGGATTGATTACAAGCAACCACTTTCACTCTAGTCCAGAATCCTTCAAAATGAAACCAAAACTATCTAAACTATGTCACTGCTAAACAAGCAAAAAATTGGTGAACTTCAGAAGAATAGAAAACCAATAGGAATGAAAAAAGAACTAAAGACTGAATATAACTGTAATGAAAATACACAAATACAAATTAAATAAATGGTGTTGAGATCAGAGTACTTTAGGAAAGTACTGGATATGAAAGGATACAGGGACTGACGATGGAGCTTTAGGTAACTATCAATTCAATTTTAAGTGAATTGAATCACTTTGTACAAATATCTTGAGAGGATAAAGTAACTAAGTTTTCTTCCAAAAGGTATCAGTGAACAGAACACTAAAATGAGAAAATTCCAATTAGCTGGAGGCACAGAGAAAGATGAGGGTGTACTTTCAAAACCAAAAATAAGTTGCCAACATACCATGTTCTTCAGTGTCTGTATCTCTCCAAAGACTAGATTCACAAATATGCATCCATAAGAAGGTAAGAAGAGGAGAAGGGAGCAACAGAGGATAAGATGGTTGGGTGGCATCATCAACTCAATGGACATGAGTTTGAGCAAACTCTGGGAGAGAGTGAAAGACAGGAAAGCCTGGTGTGCTGCAGTCCATGGGGTTGCAAAGAGTCAGGCACAACTTAGCAACTGAACAAGAAGCAGCAGCAGGTAAAGAGGAAATGCTTCTGAAAATATAAGCAAATAAGCTAAGAAACAGAAAATATCTGAGAAAAGCCAAAGCTACCAAAGAATGAATTCCAATAAGCAGAAAACTAACACGTGTAAAAATATTTGATGGAGCAAGCTAAGACTGCAATGGATTCATGTGGATACGTTTATCATTTCTATAAAAAGAGAAGAGTATTTTATGGAAAAAAAATCTGGAGAAATTGGAAGGAAAAGTATGTTCAAAAGGTGAGATGAATAGCCAAATGAACTAGGCAGAAGAGTAAATTAGTGAGCCTAGACAAACCATGCCAAAGAACTTCATAGAACATGATGTGAAAAGAAAAAATGATGGAAGACACAATGAAATAAAGCATTTCAGTGAATAGATCTGTTGGACTCAAAATTTATTTAATAGGATCATGAGGAAAAGAAAAGTTAGATAATAGAGAAACTATGTAATCAATGAAAAACTCTTTAAAAATTACAGAAGAAAAGACCCAAAGATGTCAATCTGGAGAATAAGTACAAATCCATAACTAAACATATCATTTTCCACAAGCCAAGACTGAAAAAAATGCTCCTAAAAGAGAAAGCACTGCTTCCCTACAAAAGAAAAAGAATCATATTAACATCAGGCTTTTTCTTGAACATAACACATATTTAAAGATAATAAAACAAAAACTATGGCAAATTTCTAATAAAAATTCCACCTTAAACATAAACAATTTTTACCTGTTTTGAAAAGTCATAAGTAACTGCATTATCCAGCAAGGTATTAATAATAAGTGATATTGAACAAATATTGTGAAATATTACTATATGACTTGATAAAGAGACAAGTAGCACTTGGGACAACTTCTCTGAACATGATCGTAAATGATAAAGTCATTGGCTGTGAGACTGAGAAGCTGAGCACAGCTTTCAATAGACTCACAGGGCTAAGATCCAAAAATGGCACTCAAGGCCTGTCTAGCAGGAGGGTCCTTATAAGGACCTAAACTTTTGAGCGGCACTCAAGCAATATTATTGGAGAAGGAAATGGCAACCCACTCCATTGTTCTTGCCTGGAGAATCCCAGGGACGAGGGAGCCTGGTGGGCTGCCATCTATGGGGTTGCACAGAGTCGGACACAACTGAAGCAAATTAGCAGCAGTAGCAGCAAGCAATATTAAACCCAGAAATAACCTGACTCTAACAGGACACAAAGTTCTGCTTCAAACAATTCTAAACCATTTGGTGTCAAGGTGACTTGGGATTGTTGTTGACCTTAAAATAATAGCCAGTGAGAAGAAAAGGAAAGACTCATGGGGTAATAAAAATGATATATAATCAGTTCAGTTCAGTCGCTCAGTCATGTCCAGCTCTTTGCGACCCCATGAACTGCAGCATGCAAGGCCTCCCTGTCATCATCAACTCTCGGAGTCTACCCAAACCCATGTCTATTGAGTTGGTGATGCCATCCAACCATCTCATCCTCTGTTGTCTCCTTCTCCCACCCTCAATCTTTCCCAGCATCAGGGACTTTTCCAATGAGTCAGCACTTCCCATCAGGGGGCCAAAGTATTAGAGTTTCAGCTTCAACCTCAGTCCTTCTAATGAACACCCAAGACTGATCTCCTTTAGGATGAACTGGTGGGATCACCTTGCAGTCCAAGGGACTCTCAAGAGTCTTCTCCAACACCACAGTTCAAAAGCATCAATTCTTCTGCACTCAGCTTTCTTTACAGTCCAACTCTCACATCCATACATGACCACAGGAAAAACCATAGCCTTGGCTAGATGGACCTTTGATGGCAAAGTAATGTCTCTGCTTTTTAATATGCTGTCTAGATTGGTCATAACTTTCCTTCCAAGAAGAAAGCGTCTTTTAATTTCATGGCTGCAATTACCATCTGCAGTGATTTTAGAGCCCAGAAAAATAAAGTCAGCCACTGTTTCCACTGTTTCCCCATCTATTTCCCATGAAGTGATGGGACCAGATGCCATGATCTTCGTTTTCTGAATGTTGAGTTTTAAGCCAACTTTATCACTCTCCTCTTTCACTTTCATCAAGAGGCTCTTTAGTTCTTCTTCGCTTTCTGCCATAAGGGTGGTGTCATCTGCATATCTGAGGTTATTGATACTTCTCCTGGCAATCTTGATTCCAGCTTGTGCTTCCTCCAGCCAAGCGCTTCTCATGATGTACTTTGCATATAAGTTAAATAACCTGGGTGACAATATACAGCCTTGATGTACTCCTTTTCCTATTTGGAACCAGTCTGCTGTTCCATGTCCAGTTCTAACTGTTGCTTCCTGACCTGCATATAGGTTTCTCAAGAGGCAGGTCAGGTGGTCTGGTATTCCCATCTCCTTCAGAATTGTCCACAGTTTATTGTGATCCAATCCACACAATCAAAAGCTTTGGCATAGTCAATGAAGCAGAAATAGATGTTTTTCTGGAACTCTCTTCTTTTTTCCATGATCCAGCAAATGTTGGCAATTTGACCTCTGGTTCCTCTGCCTTTTCTAAAACCAGCTTCAACATCTGGAAGTTCATGGTTCATGTACTGCTGAAGCCTGGCTTGGAGAATTTTAACCATTACTTACTGTTTCAGTCATGTCCGACTCTGTGTGACCCCATAGACAGCAGCCCACCAGGCTCCCCTGTCCCTGGGATTCTCCAGGCAAGAACACTGGAGTGTGTGAGATGAGTGCAATTGTGCAGTAGTTTGGGCATTCTTTGGCATTGCCTTTCTTTAGGATTGGAATGAAAACTGACCTTTTCCAGTCCTGTGGTCACTGCTGAGTTTTTCAGATTTGCTGACATATTGAGTGCAGCACTTTCACAGCATCATCTTTCAGGATTTGAAACAGCTCAACTGGAATTCCATCACCTCCACTAGCTTTGTTCATAGTGATGCTTCCTAAGGCCCACTTGACTTCACATTCCAGGATGTCTGGCTCTAGGTGAGTGTGAGTGATCACAGCATTGTGATTATCTGAGTTGTGAAGATCTTTTTTGTACAGTTCTTCTGTGTATTCTTGCCACCTCTTCTTAATATCTTCTGCTTCTGTTAGGTCCATACCATTTCTGTCCTTTGTTGAGCTCATCTTTGCATGAAATGTTCCCTTTGTGTCTCTAATTTATCCTCAAATTATTTCCAGTTTTTCATATACAATCTTTGGCATTTTGGAAAACAAACAAACAAACAAACAGGCAAGGGAAATGCAAATCAGAACCACAATAAGACATCACTGCCTATCTGTTAGGATGGCCACTATCAACAAGACAAAAGATAGGAAGTGTGGGCAAGTGTGTGGGCAAAAGGGAACTCATGTGCTGTTGGTGGAGATGTAAATTGGTTTAGCCACTATGGAAAATAGTACGGAGGTCCCTCAAAAAATTAAAAGTACTGTATCTGGCAATTTTAGTTATGGATATTTATCTGAAGAAAACAAAAACGCTAACTTAAAAAGATACAGCTATGCACCCCATAGCTGATTCATGTCGATGTATGGCAAAACCCACCACAGTATTGTAAAGTAATCACCCTCCAATTAAAATAATCCAATTAATTTTAAAAAAAGATACCTGCACTTTCCATATTCACTGCAGTACTACTTACAATAGCCAAGACATGGAAACAACTTAAGTGTCAAATGATGGGTGAATAAAGAAAATGTGATATAGGTATTAGGGAAGAAAGTGAAAGTGTCAGTTGCTCAGTCATGTTTGACTCTTTGGGTTCCCATGGACTGTGGGCTTCCAGGCTCCCCCATCCTTTGAGATTCTCCAGGCAAGAATGATGGAGTGGGCTGCCATGCCCTCTTCCAGGGGATCTTCCTGACCCAGGGATTGAATGCAGGTCTCCTGCACCACAGGCAGATTCTTCACCACTGAGCTACCAGGGAAGTCCCTTATTGTCTGAGTCATGTATGGATGTGAGAGTTGCACTATAAAGAAAGCTGAGCACCGAAGAATTGATGCTTTTGAACTGTGGTGTTGGAGAAGACTCTTGAGAGTCCCTTGGACTGCAAGGAGACCCAACCAGTCCATCCTAAAGGAAGTCAGTCCTGAATATTCAGTAAACGGACTGATGCTGAAGCTGAAACTCCAATACTTTGGCCACCTGATGCAAAGAACTGACTCATTTGAAAAGACCCTGGTGCTAGGAATGATCAAAGGCAGGAGGAGAAGGGGATGACAGAGGATAAGATGGTTGGATGGCATCACCGACTCAGTGGACATGAGTTTGAGTAAGCTCCTGGAGTTGGTGATGGACAGGGAGCCCTGGAGTGCTGTAGTTCATGTGTTAGAAAAGAGTCACACTGAGCGACTGAACTGAATTGAGCTGTTGGATATTAATGGAATATCATTCTGCCATAAAAAAGAAGGAACTCTTGCCATTTTTGAAAACATGAATGGAAAACTGAGGTCATTATGCTAAGTGAAATAAATCAGACACAGAAAGACAAATACCACGTGATCTCACTTTTATGCGAAATTCAAAAGCAAAAACAAAACAAACTCACAGAAAGAGAGAGGCCAAACTCACAGAAAAGAGAGTTGCCAGAGGCTGGGAAGTGGGCGAAATGGATGAAAGTGTTTGAAAGGTACAAACTTCCAGTTATAAAAAAAACTAAGTCATGGGGACTTAATGTACAGCATGGTGACAATAGTTACGAATATTTGAATATATTGTACTGTATATTTGAAAGTTGCTAAAAGAATAGATCTGAAAAGGTCTCATCACAAGAAAAAATATGCTGCAACTATGTATGGTAACAAATGTTAACTAGACTTATTGTGGCAATCATTTCACAATATATACAAATGTTTAATCATTGTGTTGTACACCTAAAAACCAATGTAATGTTACATGTTACCTATACCTCAAAAAACTGTTTAAAGTTGATATTTAATCTAAGAAATATTGAGCTTCTCTGGTGACTCAGAGGTAAAGAATCCACCCGCAATGCAGGAGACATAGGAGATGTGGGTTCGATCCCTGGGTGGGGAAAATCCCCTAGGCCAGGACATGGCAACCCACACCAGTATTCTTGTCTGGAGAATCCATGGACAGAAGAGCCTGGAAGGCTACAGTCCACAGGGTCACAAAGAGTTGGGCACAACTGAGAGAGTGGACTAGCATGAATCTAAGAACTGATTAGAGTAATCAAGTAGAATATCAAAGCCAGAAAGGAAACTACAAGAAAAGAAAATTACAAGCCAATATCCCTGATGAGCAAATGTGCAAAAATCCTCCACAAAATGCTAGCAAACAGAATTCAACAGCACATTAAAGGGATCACATACCATGGTCAAGTGAGATTTATCCCTAGGATGCAAGGATAATTCAACATACAAAAATCAATAAATGTGATGCACCACTTCAACAGAATAAAGGATAAAAATTATATAATCATCTCAATGGATGTAGAAAAAATCATCTGACAAAATTCAACATCATGTCACATTAGAAACTCTCAACAAATCAGGTATGGAAGGAAAGTACTGCAACAAAATGTACTCCATGTACAACAAGCCTATAGCTGACATCATACTCAATGGTGACAAGTTGAAAGTTTCCTCTAAGTTCAGGAATAAGACAAGAGTGCCTACTCTTGCCACTTTTACTTCAAATTGTTCTGGAAATCTGAGTCAGCTCAATTGGGCAAGGAAAAGAAATTCAAAAAAGCACCCAAATATAAAGAAGGTAGACATTAAATTGTCTATATTTGTGGTTAACATTATCTTATACATCGAAAACCCTAAGAACCCCACCAAGAAACTGTTAGAAATAACAAATGAATCCAGCAAAGTTGTAAGACACAAAAATCAGTATTTTTTTAAAAAGCTGTGATACTATACACTAACAAAAAACTATTAGAGAAATTAAGAGAACAATCTCATTTATAATACTATCAAAAACAATAAAATACTGATTAATAAATTCAACCAAGGGGATGAAAGACCTCTAGACTGAAAACTACAGACACTGAAAACACAGAAAATAAGATAGTGATAAAATTAACTAAAGAAGCACAAATGGCTATCTTGAAGAGGGGTGTAACATAAGATAGACTGTTGTATAGCTTACTCTGTTACTGCGTCTCTATGTCTCTTTTATGCTGCTATACTCTTCTATAATATTCTTTTCAACACTGAGACTACACTTATATAATCTAGGGACAATTTATATATGGAAACAGTAACATGAAGACGATTCCCCTGCTATAAAAGTTTTTCCTGAATCAGTAGGTTAACATTCTATCATTAGAACATCACAGCCCTAGCTAATAGGTTTCTTTCTGCTTCATAATTGTTTTGTTATTGTTCTTTTTAAGCAGGAAATCTTATTACCAAGAAATAGAGTTCTTGGCAATTTATCCATGATTGTGGCTAGAAAATTGTATGTCCTCTTGTGAGAAAGTTGTGGTCCACACATGTGTGTGTGTATGAGTGTGAATGCATGTTTTGGCTCTCACTGCATTTGAAAAGTACTTTAAATAGTTATAGACACAAAAATTGGGGAAATTTTGTACAAAAATTCAGATTTTTATCCTTACCCTAGAATCACCAGTCATTATGGTTTCATATCTCATTTACTTCAACTCTCCCACCCTACAATTGAGCTCAGCAGTTCTTTAAAACAGGATGCATATAAAGCTGCAGTCCTTGCCTTAATTTTTCCCCAAGGAGGACACACTGTAGAAAATTCCATTAAATAGCCTGGCAAAATGGAATAGTACAGGGTTCCAACATGTTCCCCAACAGAGGTTAACATGTAGTTTCAATTTCCATTCTGCCAGTTTCTTTTCTAGTGCCATGACAGACTGAATGCTCTCAAACAAGTTCCTTCCAGCCTGGAAATGAAGGGTTTCCAATCTACGTTAATTTGCTTTTTATTTTTTTTTAATTCAAATGAAAACAGTAATTTGATGGACTCTGTCGACAGAAAATAGCTCTGGTGCCCTTTTCCCCTTTCTACTGTGGAACAAACTCCAAACGAAATAGCTCATTTTTATCAGGAAAGCTGCCTTCAGGAACATACAATTAACCATTCTTCACTCTAAGAAACTTACCCCTTTTAAAAAATCTACTGCCCAGCATCTTGTAGGAATGAAGAGGAAACCAAGTCCAGATGAAAGAGTCAGAAAGCTGGAAATGATGACAATTATTATCAGAAGAGAGAATGGTGCTGGTTGAGGATCTATGGAAGCTCTCATCACCAAGGAGATGCTCCCTGGATATGGCTTTATCATAGAGGGAAAGCAGGTTTCAGAGATTCTTGCTGGTCCTTTGTCATCTCTCTGAGTTCTTAAGTTGGAGTATTGTAGTGCTCAGTCCTGAGACCTCTTCTTTAATTATACCCATTTCTTTGTTCTAATCTCATGGCTCAAAATGCCATTAGTACACTGTGTATCTGCAAATTTAGAATCCCAACCCACACCTTTCCAGTGAACTCAAGACGTACGTATGGCTCCCTACTCAACACCCACCCCCACCCCCTGACTGTATGCCTAATTGACACCTCAAATTTATCCTGTCAAAATTTAAAGTCATGACCATTACTTCTAGTCCTGCTCCTGTATTCTCTCCATGTCAGTTGACACTGTCTTCATCCTTCATTTCTCTTTGTCTTACATCCCATATCCTCCCATATCCATCATCAGGAAAACCTGTTTGCTCCAAGCCAGAGGGCTGCCTTGCTGTACCTTGAACACAATAGTTATGCTCCCAACACAGGCCTTTGCTATGTTGTTTCATGCCTGGAAGGCTCTTGCCTTAGACATCTGTGTGCTGCCCCCTATACTCCGTTAAGTCATTGTTCAGATGTCACCTTCTCAATGAGTTCTTTCTTGACCATCTTACATAAAATGGCTATTCTCATCTCCCTATACTCTCTATTCTCTATCCTTGATGTATTTTTCTCCAAAGTATTTATCAATTTCTAACTTGCCTTGTAATTCATTTTTAATATTTTTATTGTCTCTTCCTTCACAAAGAATGTTGCTTCTATGAGACAGGTATTTTTGCCGGACATACAGTAGATGCCCAGTAAATATTTGTTGAATGATGAAATAATCAGAAGGACTCTAATCTCAGTTTTACCTAAAATTCAACATGTATCCACTGCTGTATATAGGCAACAAGGACCTACTATATACTACAGGGAACTCTGCTCAATGCTATGTAGCAGCCTGGATGGGAGGGGAGTTGTGCTGGTGTGCACTGAAACTATTACAGCATTGTTAATCGGCTACACATAAAATAAAAAGTTAAAAAAAAACAACTAGCTCTGTGACCTTGGACAAGTCATTTGATCCGGGCTTTAGCATATTTGGCTATAAAAGTGTGAAGACTAGATTAGAATAACTCTGAAGTGGAAGCAGCGGTCACGAGGGAGTAGAAACAAGATCAGTTCCATTGAAGCCTCTGTGGCATTGAATTTGCTTTGAGTTTAAGAAGGAACCAACTGGATTATGAGCATTGGTGCCAGGTACTGAGCAGTAACTTGAGACTCTCTGTGGCATAACAGGCAACAGGGCCAAGCTGGCACCATCACATTGGCAACGCTGCCCTTCGTATTTGAGCTCAAGAGCTGGTTCAGAAGCTGGCAGCCTCCCCTACAGACATCAGCACCATGAGCAGGAGGGGAGGAGACCCTGAGATATCATGGCCAAGAAAACTGTACTCAAATACACAGGAAATACCCTCCGAGAATACACAGTCCAGCTGAGGTCTCTGAGAAACAGCTGGCCGGGTGGGGAAGGAGGAAAAAGAGGGGTACAGTTCCTGCAGTTTTCAACGAGGCTGAGCCAGAGAAATAGGATTTGGGTAAAAGCATGATCTTATTTATACTCCTCGGATGGTGTGGCCTGGGGAGACACAGGCTGAGACTCGTGACTTCTTTCATTCTACCCCACTGCTCTATTAAATTCTATTCCCTGCACCTTCAGAGCAAATCATTCCACATAACACTGTCTGCTTTCTTTGATCCATGTGACTGGAAGGATGAACTGTCAGCTCCCCTCCCCCATCCATCCTGCCATAGCCTGAGGCACAATCAATTTCAATATGCAGGGGAAATAGACCACACAGGATCTATGGCCTCCCAACAGGGACCTGACATATTAACTGTTGTAATGCCTCTAATTCAGTCTATTTACTTTGGGGGAGGCCCATCTTCTCCTACTCATCACTTTAACCCGTACAATGGCTGTGTCATGACTATTTAGAATGATGGGGGTGATGCTCGGGGCACAGTCATGAGAAGCCTGATGAAGGAATAGCTACAGTGAGCCCACGTAGCTGCAGGGTAATGATGACTAATTCTGTTCACGTCCCTCACCCCTGCCTTGAAATCTTCCCTTGCCTTTTAAATTGACGTCTGTCGAAGGGAATGACTCCACGGTGTCACTGCTTGATGCATTGGCCCGGAGGAGGCACTCCTTCTTGTCAGGAAGTGAGACAAGAAAGAGGAGTAAAGAACGGCAGAGGAGGGGAGATGGGGGCCCTCCGGGAAGATGAAAAATGAGCAGGGAGAGCAGGGGAAACCTCTTCAACCAAATGCCAGCCACTATTCTGATCTGAACACTTTTACAGCTTTTGTGACAGAAGTGGACGGTTGAGATGATCACACCACATGTATGTCACAGCCCTAAATAGCTCAGGTCGGTGTCCTTTTCAGAAATGATTTTTATGATATGCAGTAAACAATAGCTACATTGTGGCAGGTGACTCCATACAGGCAATCATTCTCTTTAAACTGCTTAGAACATACAACAGGGTCTCGACCCTTGATGCATTCTTAATTAACTACAGTGAAACACAATCTTTGCATGCAATATATCTCTAGATCACCAGTGTTGAACTGATAGCCATGTTGTTAACTGTCTTTAGATAACGAATGAGCATGCTTGAGGTCACACTTGAAAATGGAAAAAAATTTAAAAACACATAAAAACTGTTTCTTCCACTGTAAGCTGTGTCTCAGTGATTCTCTTCTATTAGAGTTTTTTCCCCTTTTACTTTTGTTTAAACTCTTAAACACCTGTAGGTTTTAGAAAACAAGCAGATCCAAGCTCCAGCTTGGCAGAATCTTCTGTCCTCAGATAACATGGTAAAATGCCTTTAATTAATTTCACTCATCTAAGAATGTTTATGTTCGTTCTCTTTTTAAAATGAATGGTCAAACATTACAATTTTCTTATTACAGGAACAAATCTCTGGGATTACCACACCCCAACCAAAAAAAAGTTCCATTAATTTTGATCCAAGAATCCACTAAAGAAAGCCATGGTTGAGAGATCTGGTTAATGTCTGGGTGATCCTTTTCTCACCTCTCATCTTGGAATAGGTTCTGGCTCAAAACCTATTCTCCAGCAAGATCTGAAAAGGCCCAAGGGAGTCTGGCCCAAGTCCCAGGTAAGTCTCAGGAAGCCAGGGTGTTCCTAAGGATAACCCAAGTGGCTCACTGCCGGCCGGGTTGAGTTCTGAAATCGTGATCTGGACCCATGCCTGTCAGTCTTGGAGAAAACCCAAAGCAATAGATCTGCTTTAGAATGAGTCTGATCTTCTGCCAGCAGAGACAGCTGAGGTCAAGGGCAGGCTTTTCGAGGTCTTTTTGTCCTCAGAGGAACTCCCTGTTCTCCTTCAGCCCAGACAGCCTGGCCAGGGGCAGGAAGGTGTAGATAAGCAATGTTCTGCCACTGCCTAATCTGTTTAGGTGGAGGGAGTGACTTCATGCCCCTTGGCTTGTGGCTCTGACATACCTGAGACAATGGAGGCTGCCAATATTTATTACCATTACTGAGCAGCCTCTCTGCAGGGCACTGGGCTAGCTTAATTACAAAAAATTTAAATATAAATTATTTTATCTTTACTGTTGGTCTTTCCTGTCTGGACTGTAAACCCTTTGGGGAGGGGGCATTTGTTTGGTTTTTTTGTTTTTCTTTTTTGATACTGGGTCTTTTCTCTAATCGGACTGTCTAGTAGCAGTAGCAACTCCATGAAGATTTAATAAACTCAAGTGGGTCCCAAAGATCCCAAGTTCACGTAACTAGAGTCGAGATTCAAACCTAGGTTATGGAAATGCAAAGTGGAAAGTATCCCTCTGCATTTTACGCCCATCCTGCCCCTTCTCTGTGCAGGATCGAATAGGCCACCCTGATTGAGGCGCCAAGTCCTTGGAGAAGGAAAGACCTCCAAAAAAGTCAAAAAGAGTCAGTTCATAAAGTTAACAGCAATTCTGACAATGTCAATACTTCTACCATACCCAGAATGAAGCCAAAGAATTGTAACATCCAAAGGTTCTACTTCTTCTTTCTATAAACATGGGTGATCTGAATAGAAGGGGGAAGTTGTTGGTCAGCAAAGTTATTCCTTTTGGACTTTTGGCTTTCTCTTGAGCAGGAACACTCAGATGGATAATTACTAACATACTCACTTAATCAACTTATGTCATACTACTTCAATAAAATGATTACCAATAGGATTGAGTCATGTCTACAAATTCATATAGTGATGAAAATATTATATTTTCTGTCTATCTGTATAGTATACTTTCTTAGAAAGTACTCCCACATATATTTTAGTGTTTTAGTATTAAAACTATAGGCAGGGATAGCATTATTATTCATATCATATGGGTGAGAACTCCAAAGTCCAGAGAGAGAGAGACTACATGATTCATCTGAAGTTACACGGAGTGGGTCAAAATTCAGATCCTGATTCTAGTTTACTATTCTGTTCACATTGCAAGTGTTTCCTGATCCTGGTTAGATATTAGAATGATTCAGAGATTCTTAGCTGGTCTGGAATCAGGCCCAGGTGACCGTATTTTTGTAACAAACCTAGATATCTATGCAGCCAGGACTGGGCAGTGACCCCATGATTATTCTGTCTGTCCATGATCAGCACACTTGCCTGGGCATAAACTGGGACTTACCATTTTGTCACTCTCACAGAAGTAATCTCAATTATAACCTAATATTTGCAGAATTACTGATATTAGTTTCACAAGGGCCATTGATTTTTCAAGACACCTTACAGGTAGTTTGCCATTCTCTAGCATTTGTAAGATGAAATTTAATTACTGAGTTTATGATCATTCCCTCCATTACTAACCACACACAGAAAAATTTCCTGAGGCAAGAAACCATGTCTAATTAACCTAAGGGTTATTTATACTAAAGGAAAGAAGACTGAAAAGCAACTTAATGAGTCCAATTATTTCCTTCAAGCCCAGGAAGGGCATTGGCAACATGCTTCGCCTGGACATGAAGCAGGCAGAGCCCCCCAACCCACCCCACCCCTCACCACCAGCCTCCTTGCAGTCTTTCCAACAAACTGAAGCTCGGCTCAAAAGAGATTGAGGTGGTGACTGCTAATGGTGGTGATGGTGGGGTTTTTTTAATGAGACTTTCAAAAAGTAACAAAGGATATGCAGAATCAGAGTTATTTCATACAGAGAAGAGCCAAGATTAATAGTAGAGTACTGTTGATAGGATTAGTCAAGATAACTAGGCTATGCTGCAGTAGCAATAACACAAACATCTCAAAGGCTTCATGTTTCTCATGCACAGTATGTGATCCATGAGGCTGGTGAGGAAACAGACAGATGGGCTCTGTGACAGTCACCCTGTCATGCCCAGGGCCACCTTGTGATTATTCATCTGGAAAGTACAGCCTTCTCGGTTGCCACATTATGGAAAGAAAATAAGATTGGAAATTGCTCTTGGGAATTTTCACTCCTTTACTCTCTAACTGACTCACATGTATGATCATCCTTTGTCCCTCAGTACCTACAGGGGATTGGTTCCAGAACCACCAACAGAAATTACAAATGGGTAGTGCTCAAGTTCCGTTATATAAAATAGTATAATATTTGCATATAACCTAGGCACATCCCCTCTTATACTTCAAATCATCTCTAGATTACTTATAAGACCCAATAGAATGCAAATACTATGTAAATAGTTGCTGGCAAGCAGAAAGTTCAAGTTTGGATTCTTAGCACTTTCTAGAACTTGGGGGGGAATGTTTTCAATCCATGGTTGGCTGACACCTCACATATGGAATCTGTGGACATAGATGGCTGGCTGTACTATGTTTTTGTGTTTTTTTAAGTTTGAAAGTTGAAAAGGGAAAAAATATCTGGATATGCTATTAAAGCTTTCATGAAAAGCAGAAGTTAAATTTATCTGCCCATATTAGTCTAGTTGGCTCCACCGAGCACCTCTGAAGAAGAAATTTTCTGCCTTTCTTAAAAGGGAGAGCAAGTCCTTCCCCAGTCACTTATCCTTAAGAGGGGAGTCATAGAAGAGGTGGTGAAAGGACCACTGTTGACTTCTACAAGCTAAGAATAGGCTAACTGGTGAAATATTTATCCTGTTGGGAAAGGTCTATGTAGTGGTCCTGGGGCCTTTCTATTTGTTTATTCATTCATTCCTCATGGATTTTTTTTTTTCCATAGAACTAAAAAAAAAAAAAAAACAAACAGGCTTGCATTGCATGACTTATGCACAGTCATGCCTAGGTTTGGTAGTCTCTGGAGTGCCCTTTTGATTCCACTAAAGAGTTGGAATTAGAAGATTTTTTTTTTTAATGAGCCAGGTTTTACACAGATGAATAAAATGAATAACCAGGAATAAACTAGGCAATGTTGAAAAGAGCATCACATTACTTTCTCCAGAATGCTGCAGGCTGCATTCTCAGGAAACTCTCTGCTTAATGAGGTACCCTTAAGAGAAAATAAGAGATCTTTTCCATAGTCCCTCCATTTGGCAACACTTGTTCCCAGCATCTAAGTTTCTCTTCATAGAAGTGGGCCAAGAGAAAGCAAGTAAGCCAATTTGATAACTTTGAGACAGTTTCCAAAATAGTCTACCATTACAAAGAACAAGTCTGGGGACAGATCCTGTTACAAAGCTATTCATGGGAGCTTTTCTACCATGAAAATCAGGCTCAAGACCTTTGTCAAGTGTTGAGAATTTCATATGGAAGAAAAAAAAAGGGGGTGGGTTGGAAGAAATTTAATGACATTGATCAGGCTTTACTGGTGGTTCAGTGGTAAAGAATCCGTCTGCTAATGCAGGACACATGGGTTCGATCCCTAGTCAGGGAAGTCCCCACAAGCCACAGAGCAACTAAGCCCATGGGCCACCGCTACTGAGCTGTGGTAGCCACAGATACTAGAGCCCAGAAACCTCAACCACTGAAGCCTAAGTGCCCCTAGAGCCCATGCTCCACAACAAGAGAAGCCACTGCAATGAGAAGTCAGTGCACTGCAGCTAGGGTAGCACCTGCTCACTGCAATTAGAGAAAAAGCCTGCATAAAATTATATTAAAAAATGCCATTGGTTAACTTCTAGTTTTGAAGAAACAGTAAGACTTTGTTTTCTTATCAATCCACACTTTAAGGTAACAAAATCTATATCTTGTAAATAAGTGAGATACTTTAAAAATTCTGTGTCAAAATGCTAATGAATGTGGTTGCATGCAGTACCTTTAGGAATTAAGTCTTTGATTGCTATAATTTATCAAGATACACTTTGAAACAATGTCACAAAGGGAAATATTAATTTGGTGAATTTTAAAAAATTATTTCATTATTCTTATTGTTATTGAAATCCAACCAGTCAATCTTGAAGGAAATTAGTCCTGCCTGGAAGGACTTATGCTGAAGCTAGAGCTCCAATACTTTGGCCACCTGATGTGAGGAACTGACTCACTGGAAAAGACACTGATGCTGGGAAAGATTAAAGGAGAGAGAAGGGGACGACAGAGGATGAGATGGTTGGATGGCATTACCAACTCCATGGACATGAGTTTGAATAAGCTCCGGGAGTTGGTGATAGACAGGGAAGCCTGGCGTACTATAGTCCATGGGGTCACAGAGAATTGGACATGACTGAACTGAACTGATAGTTGCTTTATTTTTATGTTTTGGCCATGTTGCATGATATGTGGGATCTTAGTTTTCAAACTGCACTGGGAGCACTGAGTCTTAACTACTGGACCACCTGGTTGAGATATTTTAAAAGACTAATCTAGGTAAAACTCTTCCATCAAGACATTTTCTTTTAAATAAGAGATAGGAAGCTCTACACAAAAATGTTCAAAACCACCTAGTTCTTATTAATAACAATGGTTCTCACCCCTGGCTACACGTTACATCACTGAGGGAGCTTTTAAAATTGAGTGCTGACTGAGTCCCACCTAACTCACTTGAGTCAGTCTCTGAGAGGGAAGCCCAGTGCTTCCTTCAGTAATTCTAATGTGCAATCAGGTTTGGCATTCATTGCCATAGAATACTTAGGTCTCCATCCTGCAGCAATATTACGTTCTCCAGACTTCCTGGTTTTACATTTTTTCCCCCCTTTCTAAAAAGCAGATGTGTACATATCACTTCACTTCTCATAAAAAAGTAAGTTTCTGGAGGGGAGATCCCAACTCCATTTCATCCTTATATTTTCATAGTTTCAAGCAAGGCACTGGCAGTCACCATAAGTTTTGAGTGGCAGACTGTCTGATCATCTGCATAAAACTAATTTAAGATTTTTAATTTCATAAACTGGAGGGAGCCTCTTTTAGTGGAGTAGCGAAGAAATAATCCACGAGGAAATGAAAAGTGAAAAATTAAGATTAGTAATCTGGTGTCTCTTGTTCACAGAACATCTGAAATCTAATTGCAGGTGATTTTTCTGACATGTTCTTAGAGACGACAAAATAAATGCTGTAATAATTTTCTTTGAAGACATTCTATATAATGTGCTCTGTTATGACTTTATAGTTGTCCTAAAAACAGTAATCTCAGTGAGTGGAAAGGAGGTATTTAGGAGCTAGATAAAAACTTTTTGTTTCCTTCAAAAGCTGTAACAAAAATGCATTTAATACATAGCTGTATTTTGCTAGCATAAACTAAAAATGATAAATGAATTGATCAAAGTTGAACAAAATGGAAGTAATATTTACTTCTTAGTTATCCTTCAATTTAAACATCCAGGAAATCTGCTCTTTGTTTTTACCACCTTCCATCTTGTTTAGGCAACTAACTTGTAACACAGCTCACAACTGATAACCCTACTCAAATGAACACTAATCAATGAATTAGTTCCTTGACCAAGGCAGCTATATATTCCTCCAACACAGGAAATTACTCTTTCTTACAGACTTATGGCTGAAGTGGTACCAATCCTTACTGTATTACAAACGATAATAGTTTTATAGTATAGTTGTTCAAACACTAAGTTATCCAAGCACTGAATTTAAGACATTTGCCATATGTTCACAACCTCTACTCTATTTATAATTAATTTAATATTTCTAAGACAATTCACTGTTTTTTAGTGAAATGGATTTTGGAGGAAAAGTTCAAATCACTGTCATAAATCGAAGGTGTTTTTAATAGGAGATATATAAATATTAAAATAAAATGCTTGTTCACCCTGTGTACCACCAACAGTATGAGAACCATGACACAATGGGAAATACTGGCACAAGTAAAATTACATTCTTTGAGTATCAGCTGCATCCTATGCCAAAATTTATGTCATTGCAAAAATGCCTGAATGTATAAACACCTTTAAATTTTAATTCATCATGGGTAAACTTAGATGGGGGCCTCTCTGGTGGCTCAGTGGTTAAAAAAAAGCAAAACAAAAAACACCTCCCAATGCAGAAGACACGGGTTTGATCC
The DNA here is from genome assembly GCF_001704415.2 of Capra hircus. Lineage (NCBI taxonomy): Eukaryota > Metazoa > Chordata > Mammalia > Artiodactyla > Bovidae > Capra > Capra hircus. The sequence goes on along the minus strand of NC_030815.1, from coordinate 55,852,616 downwards.
CTGGGCCAGGAAATTTCCCTGAAGAAGGGAATGACAACCCACTCCAGTATACTTGCCTGGGAAATCCCATGGGCAGAGAAGCCTGGCGGGCTACAGCCCATGGGGTTGCAAAAGAGTCAGACACAACTTAGCAACTAAACAACAAACAAGAAAACAAACTTAGGTAGAGGAAAAATGTAAGCCCCTGCCAGTTTCCAGGCTCTTGAAGAGGTGAGTAGTTAAACGTTAATAAATTATGTGAAAAGGAAGAGCACAGAATTCCCAATATGCTGCTTCAGAGGCATTTTGCTTGAATGACCAAGCTGAATTTGTAATACCCAGGCAGATATCGGAATATGATTTTAGCATTTTATTACAGATTGTAATCATTTATTTACACATCTAGTTTTATTTCCTTCACTGGTTTACTAATGTTGCCTAGACTCCACTCTAAGTTCTGTGAGAACATGGACCACATTCAGCACTGGAGTCCCCATGACAGGTATACAGTAATTGCTAAATTAACATTTATTACACAAACGGCTAAATATTCTCTTTCACTCTCTAAAAATCTCCGCTTCCAAAGTGAATGTCTTCTTTACTCACATTCTACTCTAATCTGAAATATGTAACTTTCAACTCTACACAGGTACATTTTTATAAACCTCCTTTAGCAATGCTTAACTCACACTGTCTCCAGCTCCCAACGCCCTATCACCTTCTTTCCCACCTATAAAATCCTTACCTGCTAGCACTCTACTACAGTTTACTTCTCTCCCTGGCAAGCTTCTATCAGCACCTGGGGACACAGAACCCAGACACTCAGTAGACCAGACCATGAGAGGGGATAACAACTGGAAGACATCTTTTGTCATCTCACATTATAATCCAGGGCAGCAGAAAGCACGGGATTGGCTCGGCTTTCTGACGTCAAGGAAAACAAATGATACAAGACTTGGCAAGTATCCAAAGCGACTTAGCAAGGAGCTTCCAGTATACTTGCTGAAACAGTAAGTATCTGAAAGGATTCTTTCGCCACCCTCTCTCCATTCATCCTTGTTCTGTCATCACTAGCATCACCCTAACAAAGAATGTAAGGAAAGTAGGGCAGGAGAGAAGAACTGACAAAGGGGAAGAGAGAGGGAGAAAGAGAGAGGAGGAGGGGGCATAAGGAACACCCTTAGTATCCAATACCCATGAAAAATTTGTTTTTAATTCCCTGGCTATCACAGATAGAGGCTGCTGCTAGCATTTAAGATAAGATTAGTTGGTGTTGTGCTATCAGCACCTCCACATTTTCCCTGCAGGGATTCCTTCTGACAGGCTGAAGCTGGAGGCATGTCTCAGGATTAACACCAGCTAATGATTATACACTAAAGCTTTGGAACTGTTGGACTAATAGGATTAAGCAATGGCAGATGCAGGTCCCCGTTCAGGTTAAAAATGCACTTTTTACATTACAAAGTCAGACAGATCCCTTTGAACATGCAATGAATATGGATGTTTTCAATTATCACAGTCTTCCAGGGCTATACGATATGGTAAATTAATCCCTTTAGAACATCGGAAACAGGACAAAATAGCCTTCTTGAAGCCGAAATCCCTCGTTTTAGATTTTCTTTCATGGGGATAAGCAGCAGTGCACCTCACATAATTAATCTTATTACAAACAGAGAGAGAGAGGAAATTTTTTTTAAATGTGTAAAAATTGTTTAAATATTTGAGAAACTGAGAGAAAAAGAAAAAGCACTTTGAAATCAACATCTCTTAATTAATATCCAAACAGTCAAACATACAAACATAAGGTGTGACAAGCAAAAGGCTGGATGTGTGTTGGGATGGGTTTATATTTCTCTATGCCTCAGGCTGCTAGTGAAACAAGAGGGAAAGGAAAAAAAATTAAGGTTACTTCAAAAAAAAAAAAAAGAACAAAATATTAACTGCTAGTAGAAAGCACTATTTCTAAGGTATCTGGGTTGATCTGATCTTATGCTCCAGGCCCTGGGAGGAAAGGGGAAGGAAAAGGGCATAGTGAGATATTTATATTTTGCCGCTGTATGAAAGGGTCTTTGCTTCCCAGTAGATCAAAACCATCACTCAGAATAGCTGGAACATAAATCCCCATTATTACAATTAAATCGGGCTGGTTGTGGACTTCAGTAGCAGGGTGAACCTCAGGAGTTTCATGTGTTTGATTGACTTAAGAGAGGAAGGGGTGGGGGGGGGGGATAGGGAGGGAAACAACTATATATAGGGAGAACTTCCCAGAGAAAGCTGTTTGAGCTGTCAGCAGGGAATGGAAGTAGTTTTACAATCATCAGAATAAAGCAGGCTTACCAGCATGGGACTGATTCTTTGAAAATTCAAAAGCCAAATATCTTAATATTTGACCTGAGCAATTGTATTAACCCTCATTAAAGGCTGATAGAATCATATTGCTGAATATCACTCCCCACTTCATGATGTGGGCCAATTAATCACGTGGGTAGTTTCTCCAACAAACAGGAATCCAGCTTTTCTTTTAATTGCAAACTGAAGGAGAAAAAGGAAGAAAAGAGACTGTACCAGGTTCCTATATTGAGTCCACATTTTATTTTTTTTAAAGCCTGACATGGTTTATTTCTAGGAAACCTCTTGGATACTTCCACCCAGGATTCAAATAAAATCTGAAGCAAACAATTACAACTGAAGAAAAGTGTGATGTAACTATGGAGCAGTCACTCAGGTTCCAACATTCTGCATCACTCAAGAATACTCAGGCGTCAAACTCCTCCATTTCCCCAATGATCCAGTACAACTGGATACCTCTACCTCCTTGACCAGGATCCTCTATGAACATCAACAGTCTAATGTGCTTGCTCAGTAAATATTAGCTTCCCTGGTGGCTCAGATGGTAAAAGCATCTGCTTTTATGGGTTTAATCCCTGGGTTGGGAAGTTCCCCTGGAGAAGGAAATAGCAACTCACTGCAGTTCTCTTGCCTGGAAAATTCCATGGATGGAGGAGCCTCATAGGCTGCATACAGCCCATGAAGCTGCAAAGAGTTGGGCACTACTGAGTGACTTCATTTTCAGTAAATATTATTTGGACAGACTAAACTACTTAAAGATGCTAGCAAATTTCCATAAACATCCTTATTTTTTTTTTAACTTTTGATTGAAAAAGTCATGACAGAATGAAAGAAATTATTACTATTTTAATTGGACTATTGGGCATTCCTCTTATTTTTGTTTTTCACTGCTTCTCTGTCACTGCACAATAAATTCAGAGGATATAAACTGATTCTCAGAAAGAAAGAAAAAAAACAAAAACTGCTGTCCCTGTAAAAGGCATCAAGAAAATTATTGTATTAAATATATATGTTTTCTTTCTTGGAAAAATAGAAGTTGATTATTTTTTCAAATGGTCTTAATCTCCCCTAACACCATGAATACTTTAATGACATACATTAAGATAAGCATTACTCGGTTTTAATGTGTGTGGGAATCACCTAGAATGACTGTGAAAACAAGTTACTGTTGCAAAGGTCTGTGATGGAGGCAATTCCAAGGAGCTTCCAGGTAACAGAAAAGCTGATGGTCCAGGAGACCACACTTTGAGTAGCAACAATTCATTAACATACCAAAGCCACTTAATGAATAACAAGTAACTCAGACTTGAAATCAAGCACGTCTATTCCACACATTGCTCTTCTAGCAAAGTATATAATGTTATTAACTTAAGAGTAAATGATGATAATCAAAACATCCCATTTCCTGGGCTTTTTCCTAAATATCAATCTCCTGTCCATTCTGCCAAGAATATTCTTAATTGGTTTAGTTATTTGCCCTCCAAAATGATATTACAATAAATTTACCATTTGAATAGCTTTTAAACCATCATCTTCATTAATTATAAGTCTACTAGAATTTTTATTATTCCTCAACCATCTTAAAAACTGACAACATTAATGTTATCATTTTCAAGTGAAGTTTATTAGAGTACTGTCACACTTAGAGGCATTTTGCATATTATATCAGTTTGATCTGCAAGATATACACTAAAAACTTTCATGAATTGCTAGATTATTTTCAATTCTAGATTATTAATTCAATTCTGATGTCAGTACCAAACCATATTCCCTTTGAAATTCTTAAATAAAACCTAATTTTCTCCCAAATTTGGTACATTTAACAATGCATATTAGGTATTATATAGCCTATAACCTGGCCCTGGGAAGGAAGAGGGTACACAGATACAATGATTGCAGATCTCGTCTTTGCCATCCAACAGTTCTCATACTAGCAGAAGGAACAGAAAAACACACATTTGTAAATCAATGTCATATATGCAATAATAAAGGTGAAACCAAATTCTAATCAGAACACAAATAAATAAACAACTGTTGAATAGCGCTAGAGAAAGGTATTTAAAAGTTTTGAAGGATGAATAGAAGTCTAGAGAAAATAAAACTGAAAGCACATGCTGTCAATACAGTAAACACAAAAATACATCAACCAACACTGGGTAAGAAGATCAGGGTGGCTTCAGAGTGTATCAAGCTGCATATTTCAGTCCAGCACAGAACCCCTGCTGCGACACAGGTAGAGCAATTCTCTGCTTCGTTTCCTCCACCTGGCCCCCTAAGGGACAGAAATGTGGACTGAAGATTTAGGCCTATATCTCCCTGCTCCTTTGGCTTCACCATGAGTCTCTGTTTAAAGCACTCATTTTGCATAATACTTAGTACACAGAATTCATTGTAAAGACTCGCAATCACGAGAAAGACAGGCCTACAAAAAACATGGCACAATGGGAACCACCGTGGCATGTGCTTCCTATACTTAGGCCGTGGGTCCACAGGATGGGTGGGAGTGAGAAGAACCACGGTCTCTTCTTCCCATCTTACGCTGTGGACTCTGTGACAAACAGCAATAATAGTAATACAACATGGCATTACATTCCCAGGAGTTCAAGAATGACTTTAAAAGTTCATTCATTAGCCACTGACCACACACTCAGCATGGTCTACAGCAGTTTGAGAAGGTAAAATGGAAGGAAAGAAATGAGTGCTGCCTTCAAAGAAAGTGCAGATTAGCTGTGAAGGTAAGGTACAGAGACACAGAAGCAGATGCCAGTGTGCTTGCTAAGTTGCTTCAGCCGTGTCTGACTCTTTGTAACCTGTTGGACTGTAGGCTGCCAGGCCCCTCCATCCACTGAGATTCTCCAGGCAAGAATGATGGAGTGGGTTGCCATGCCCTCCTCCAGGGGATCTTCCGGACCCAGGGATTGAACCCACATCTCATGATTCCCACACTGGCAGGCAGGTTCTTTACCACTAGTGCCATCTGGGAGGCCCACGGAAGTGGACACGTGATACCAGATCTGACTGTTATCATTTGGAAAGACGACACACGAGAAGTGGACACCACAAATGAAAATCTTTGCATACTTTGCATCAACATCACACCAAGTTTACTATCAAACTAGAAATGTTATTACATTTCTTACAACAGGCATTCATTGGATATAATGACAATCACTGAACAGAGAAAAGAAAGGTTATGTCAGAAAAAGTATTATTACAGTCCCTGATATAGATTCAGGTACACAACTAGAAGAAGAGCTCTGCTCAACAACTTAAAAACCTGCACTTAGAGTGTGTCCTCTTGTCACAACCGCTTTCAATCCATGTGGTTTTTAAACCAAGTTTTATTATGAACCAATGTGTCATATTCCATTTCCTTAATTGCATCCCACCGTACTCTCACACTTCCCTCTGCAATCTGCTTGCCTTGTTATGTTTGAACTATGGGCCTTTTCAACATGAATTTTGTAAAGCTGGAAATGACTGAGTCTTCTGTGATTTAAAACCCTCTGAACCATACCTTCTCTAGTGCCTAAATCACTGCTTAAGTGGCTGGCAGACACTTATTTCTAATCGGAGATGTTCATTAAATAAGTGATTAGAAAGCATGGTAGATGTGGCTAATTGTTGACAGGCCATGAAAGGGACATTAAACACATCTTGTCTGAAGCTTTCACTGATTGTTAGCAATGTGTTAAAAGTTGCCCTGGTGTCTTAAACTAGTTAATGGTATTAAACTTGTGAGTAGAGTGAGTTTGACTCTGGGGAGAAACTAACTCGATATTATTTTTCTACAGGGCTCAAAACCTTTACACAAAATCCAGCCAAATGTTCCTGATTCTAGGGAACATGTTATTTTAGCCTTCATGATGATGACTCAACACCGAGCCTTACTGCTCAGTAAGATTCCAACAGAGATGATATTTTGCAATCCCCAGCAGCAACATGTCCCCTGTCTGGAGGTGAACCAAGAAAGAGTTCACTTCAAATGAGCCTCTAAACAGCTGTCAAGTCAGAATAACTTTAAGTCATTACCTATCTGAGCCATGTTGAACCAATGACTTTTAAGTGGTGAAAATCTCCGCATCGTGTTACTAATCTCACTGGCCAGCAGTGGCTATGTCAACAATCAACGTTCCCTCTTAGTAAGCAGGCAAAAATAATACACTGCCCATGATCTGGAAGTTAAAGGAGCAGTTGAGAGGCTGAAAAGTTCAGGAAGTGAGGAAGTAAAAAACATGCCTCCTCAGAGCCTTGCCTCTACGGAGATTCATGACAGAGTTTAAATCACAATGTGCCATGAAAGAATTCACTCCACTCTGACTGGCTAATGTTTAGCAATGCAAACCTTCCCCACAAAGACATATAACCTGCCTTCCTCTAGTCATCTTTAACTTGGATGATGAGCTTGGACCCAATTTTCTGACCAATTAGCAGCTCAAAGTTCTAAAAGTAAAGAAATAAGGAACAGCTGTAAGTCTCTAACTATGAATAGTTATAAACCCTTCAAATCTAGACTCAAATAGCTTCCCTATAGTTTTGTTCAATTGATTAACTTCAACTGGCTTATCACTAAACCATTCATTTACTTTTATAATCCATTAAAGCCTTAGATAAAATGCATTTTGTGCCCCTTCTCAGGCCTGCAATAATTAGCTGTGTCTACAATGTCTTTGGAAGTGAAAAAGTTGGCTTAAAGCTCAACATTCAGAAAACTAAGATCATGGAATCCAGTGCCTACCCTTCATGGTAAATAGATGGGGAAACAGTGGAAATGGTGTCAGACTTTATTTTTCTGAGCTTGAAAATCACTGCAGATGGTGATTGCAGCCATGAAATTAAAAGACACTTACTTTCCTCCTTAGAAGGAAAGTTATGACCAACCTAGATAGCATATTGAAAAGCAGAGATATTACTCTGCCAACAAACGTCTGTCTAGTCAAGGCTATGGTTTTTCCAGTGGTCATGTATGGATGTGAGAATTGGACTGTGAAGAAAGTTGAGCACCAAAGAATTGATGGTTTTGAACTGTGGTGTTGGAGAAGACTCTTGAGAGTCCCTTGGACTGCAAGGAGATCCAACCAGTCCATTCTAAAGATCAGCCCTGGGTGTTCTTTGGAAGGAATGATGCTAAAGCTGAAACTCCAGTACTTTGGCCACCTCATGAGAAGAGTTGACTCATCGGAAAAGACTCTGATGCTGGGAGGGATTGGGGGCAGGAGGAGAAGGGGATGACAGAGGATGAGATGGCTGCATGGCATCACTGACTCGATGAGTTTGAGTGAACTCCGGGAGTTGATGATGGACAGGGAGGCCTGGCATGCTGCGATTCATGGGGTCACAAAGAGTCGGACACGACTGAGCGACTAAACTGGACCATGTCTTTTAATCTCTCATTTAATGAGTGTCTCCAATCTTTAATAATTTCAAAGGATATCAAGCCAAGTATCAATTAAAGAGAACCATTCTAGGCAGCATACACAATAAGTGTTAAATCAGTGGAGAAAAGCACATAGAGCCCTGTGGCTTTCTACTTCAAGAGCACTTGAAAACTATGGGATTATTTCAAAATATTACACTTCACTGCTATTTATTTTAGTTATCTTACAGGCAAAATTAAATGTTAAAAAAAATGAGCAAGAAACATTTCATACAGATTCAAGAGAGAATCATGCAGGGCAATATCCAGTCTAATTCATTTCTAAATATATTCCAACTGGCCCAACTCACCTCCACTGGCCAAATATACTAGGTAGCTTCAGCTACAGTTTACTGTCATTAACCCTTTCAATTTCCTGACCTATCTTAAAACTCTAAATCGTTCCAAATATCTAAGCCATATTACCTTTAAGCCAAACTACCTTACAGGACAAGGCTTCTATACACATATTTGGTTTTGGTAACAGATCAATGGTGGACCATTGGTATCTCCTCATTCCTGGAAGATCACTCGAAGAAAGTTAGCTCAAAAGGGTGGTGGCCTTCTTAATAGACCTGGAAAAGAGCCCAGGTATACCCAAACAGACAAAGCTTTGATCACCTGAAGGAGATTTTGGTAGACTATTCACAGGAATAGGTGCAATGGTCCCCTCTCAATGTCAAGATCTTTACAATGGCTTGAGGTGGAGTCTAGCTTCACACCCCATTAATTTGGGCTGATCTTGTGATTTTCTCTGGTGAAAGACACATGGCCTGAGGCCAGACCTTAAGACGCCTTTCACATTTCTGCTCTTCTCCTGGACACTTGCCCACATGCCTTGTGAACAAACCTGTGTTACTCTGCTAGAGGATGAGAAACCATGTAGAGGAGTTAACTGTCACGGCTAATGACCCTGCTCGCCTCCCAGGTGGACAGACTCAGCTAACCCAGCAGCTAATTGGTATCTGCTCATTCTTGGAAGATCACTGGAAGCAGCTAATCATAGATATGAGCGATCCTAGCCCCAAGAGCAGAAGAATTGTCCAGTGGAGCCCAGTCCAAATTTCTGACCCACAAATCATGAGTCAAATAATTGGATATTGTTGTCTTAAGTGTGTAAGTTTTGGGGTGGTCTGTTATCCCGCAAAAGCTACATAATATAATGTCACAGATTTTACTAGTTGGCCTCCTAGGAACTTTCTGTATATAGCAAGGCTCCAAATCACCCAATACCAACAAAACCAGGTTTTCAAAGCTAGACCCAAGATTTCCAAGTACTCTCCACACTGCAGTCACTATATCACTGTCTTCAGTAATTTCTCAACTACCTCTGAATATACCTGACTGCTATAAAGTCTAAAATCCTATCATTTCCTACACATGAAATTTCCTCCATTAATCCCATGTATGATAGGGAAAGACTCATTAAAAAAAAAAACAAAACACCATCCTTATCAATCATGTTAATGCACCATCCATAACCATTTGGATATTTCAGTATCAGTCAGAGGATGTTTCTGGAGCTCTCAGACCAACAGCCTTCTTGGAATCATTCAGGTACGCATGCAGATCACACCATCCATGTCCTCATAAGAAACTGATTCACAGGATAATAGCAGGAGTAACACATATGTTTCTTCCCTAATATACCTACTTCAATGAATAACTACCAGAGTTCTGACACTTTCTGATGACATCAGGAGATAAGGTTGAGCTTGTTCTGGGTGCTGCTGTATCACTGAGTCATCTGGTTTTTGCCTGCTGCTGGAGATAATCATGTTGAGATGTCAGTCTTGATGTCTGTATCTTAATATGCTTAATATCTTAAGCATATTAAGATATGCACTGATGTCCTTAAGCATGGGTCAAAAAGGAGGGCATGGAATAGGACATGGAAGTTAAAAAAAAAATCTTGTTTCTTTGTTTAACCCAGTCCTGTGAGTCCAGTGGAAGAAAGACTGGCTTTCTTTATCTCTAAATCCACAGCCACAGCCACGCTACCCCACAGGCTTCTGCCTGTATCTTTCCCCTCATCTGCATAGCATGCAATCACTTCCAAAAGATAAACTCAGATAAAGCACACCCTGCATTCATATTTTTTACTATAAGTCATTTTGAATACAAATTTATGAACCTGTCAAAAGTCCCTAAACATTGTTTTTCTTGGAAGGCTAGTCAGTATTTAGAGGATCCAAAATACCAATCTCTTTTGAACATAAATATTAAAATGTACAGTCTGGCTTTGTTTTGGTTCCTTCTTGCATGCTCTAAGAAAGAAATATCAGTTTCCTACTTGTTTAGAAATTTAGAAACTCTTTTTTCTTAATCTATTTTAATTGGAGGCTAATTACAATATCGTGGTGGTTTTGGCCACACATCCACATGAATCAGCCATGGGTGTAATATGTTCCCCATAGTGACCCTTCCTCCCACCTCCCTTGCCATCCCATCCCTCAGGGTCATCCCAGTGCACCAGCCCTGTCTCATGCATCGAACCTGGACTGGTGATCTATTTCACATATAATAATATACATGTTTCAATGCTATCCTCTCAAATCATCCCACCCTCACCTTCTCCCACAGAGTCCAAAAGTCTGTTCTTTACATCTGTGTCTCTTTTGCTGTCTCATATATAGAGTCATCATTACCATCTTTCTAAATTCCATATATATGTGTTAATATACTATATTGGTGTTTTTCTTTCTGACTTACTTTGCTCTGTAAAATAGGCTCCAGTTCCATCCACCTCATTTAGAACTGATTCAAATGCATTCTTTTTAATAGTTGAGTAATATTCCATTGTGTATATGTACCATAGCTTTCTTATCCAATCATCTGCCGATGGACATATAGTTTGCTTCCATGTCCTAGCTATTGTAAACAGTGCTGCAATGAACCCTGGGGTACACATGTTTCTTTCAATTCTGGTTTCCTCAGTGTGTATGCCCAGCAGTGGGATTGTTGGGTTATATGGCAGTTCTATTTCCAGTTTTTTAAGGAATCTCCACACTGTTCTCCATAGTGGCTGTACTAGTTTGCATTCTCAGCAGCAGTGTAAGAGGATTCCATTTTCTCTGCACTCTCTCCAGCATTTATTGTTTGTAGACTTTTTGATAGCAGCCATTCTGACTGGCGTGAGATGTGGTTTTGATTTGCATTTCTCCAATAATGAGTGATGTTGAGCATCTTTGCATATGTTTGTTAGCCATCTGTATATCTTCTTCAAATAAATGTCTGTTTAGTTCTTTGGCCCATTTTTTGATTGGGTCACTTAGTTTATTGGAATTGAGCTGCAGGAGTTGCTTGTATATTTTTGAGATTAATTCTTTGTCAGTTGCTTCATTTTCTATTATTTTCTCCCATTCTGAAAGCTTTCTTTTCACCTTGCTTATAGTTTCCTTCGTTGTGCTAAAGCTTTTAAGTTTAATTAGGTCCCATTTGTTTATTTTTGCTTTTATTTCCATTACTCTGGGAGGTGGGTCATAGAGGATCCTGTTGTGATTAACGTCGGAGAGTGTTTTGCCTCTGTTTTCCTCTAGGAGTTTTATAGTTTCTGGTCTTACAGTTAGATCATTAATCCATTTTGAGTTTATTTTTGTGTATGGTGTAAGAAAGTGTTCTAGTTTCATTCTTTTACAAGTGGTTGACCAGTTTTCCCAGCACCACTTGTTAAAGAGATTGTCTTTTCTCCATTGTATATTCTTGCCTCCTTTGTCAAAAATAAGGTGTCCATAGATGCGTGGATTTATCTTTGGGCTTTCTATTTTGTTCCATTGATCTATGTTTCTGTCTTCATGCCAGTACCATACTGTCTTGATGACTGTAGCTTTGTAGTATAGTCTGAAGTCAGGCAGGTTGATTCCTCCAGTTCTATTCTTCCTTCTCAAGGTTGCTTTGGCTATTCAAGGTTTTTTGTATTTCCATACAAATTGTGAAATTATTTGTTCTAGTTCTCTGAAAAATACTGTTGGTAGTTTGATAGGGATTGCATTGAATCTATAGAGTGCTTTGGGTAGTATACTCATTTTCATTATATTGATTCTTCTGATCCATGAACATGGTATATTTCTCCATCTATTTGTGTCATCTTTTATTCCTTTCATCAGTGTTTTATAGTTTTCTATACATAGGTCTTTTGTTTCTTTAGGTAGATTTATTCCTAAGTATTTTATTCTTTTTGTTGCAATGGTGAATGGAATTGTCTTCTTAATTTCTCTGTTTTCTCATTGTTAATGTATAGGAATGCAAGGGATTTCTGTGTGTTGATTTTATATCCTGCAACTTTACTATATTCATTGATTAGCTCTAGTAATTTTCTGGTGGAGTATTTAGGGATTTCTATGTAGAGGATCATGTCATCTGCAAACCGTGAGAGTTTTACTTCTTTTCCAACCTGGATTCCTTTTATTCCTTTTTCTGCTCTGATTGTTGTGGTCAAAACTTCCAAAACTATGTTGAATAGTAGTGGTGAGAGTGGGCATCCTTGTCTTGTTCCTGACTTTAGGGGAAATGCTTTCAATTTTTCACCATTGAGGAAAATGTTTGCTGTGGGTTTATAACATATGGCTTTTATTATGTTGCTCTTTACAGCATCAGACCTTGCTTCTATCACCAGTCACATCCACAACTGGGTATTGTTTTTGCTTTGGCTCCATCCCTTCATTCTTTCTAGAGTTATTTCTCCACTGATCTCCAGTAGCATATTGGACACCTACTGATCTGGGGAGTTCCCCTTTCAGTCTCCTACCATTTTGCCTTTTCATATTGTTCATGGGGTTCTCAAGACAAGAATACTGAAGTGGTTTGTCATTTCCTTCTCCAGTGGACCACATTCTGCCAGACCTCTCCACCATGACCTGCCCGTCTTGGGTGGCCCCACATGGCATGGCTTAATTTCATTGAGTTAGACAAGGCTGTGGTCCATGTGATCAGATTGGCTGAGGTATGTTCCTTCTATGCCTGCTTTCTGGAGGGTTTTTATATAAACACATGTTGAATTTTGTCAAAGGCTTTCTCTACATCTATTATCATATGGTTTTTATCTTTCAATCTATTAATGTGGTGTATCACATTGATTGATTGACTTGCAAATATTGAAGAATCCTTGAATCCCTGGGATAAAGCCTTCTTGGTCATAATGTATGGTCTTTTAATATGTTGTCGGATTCTGTTTGCTAGAATTTTGTTAAGGATTTTTGCATCTATGTTCATCAGTGATATTGGGCTGTAGTTTTCTTGTTTTGTGGCATCTTTGTCAGGTTTTGGTATTAGGGTGATGGTGGCCTCATAGAATGAGTTGGGAAGTTTACCTTTGTCTGCAATTTTCTGGAAGAGTTTGAGTAGGATAGGTGTTAGCTCTTCTCTAAATTTTTGGTAGAATTCAGCTGTGAAGCCATCTGGTTCTGGGCTTTTGTTTGCTGGAAGATTTCTGATTACAGTTTCGATTCTGTGCATGTGATGGGTTAAGATTTTCTATTTCTTCCTAGTTCAGTTTTGGAAAGTTATACTTTTCTAAGAATTTGTCCATTTCGTCCAAATTGTCCATTTTATTGGCATATAGTTGATAGTAGTCTCTTATGATCCTTTGTATTTCTGTGTTGTCTGTTGTGATTTCTCCATTTTCATTTCTAATTTCATAGATTTGATTCTTCTCCTTTTATTCTTGATGAGTCTGGCTAATGGTTTGTCTGTTTATCTTCTCATAGAATCAGCTTTTAGCTTTGTTGATTTTGGCTATGGTCTCCTTTGTTTCTTTTTCATTTATGTCTGCCCTAATTTTTATGATTTCTTTCCTTCTACTAACCCTGGGGTGCTTCATTTATTCTTTTTCTAGTTGCTTTAGGTGTAAAGTTAGGCTATTTATTTGATTTTTCTCCTGTTCCTTGAGGTAGGCTTGCATTGCTATGAACCTGCCCCTTAGCACTGCTTTTACTAAATCCCATAGGTTTTGGGTTGTTGTGTTTTCATTTTCCTTCATTTCTATGCATATTTTGATATCTTTTTTTTATTTCTTCTGTGATTTGTTGGTTTTTCAGAAGTGTTTTACTTAGCCTCCAAATGTTTGTATTTTTAATATTTTTTTTCTGTAGTTGACATGTAATCTTACGATGTTGTGATCAGAAAAGATGCTTGAGATGATTTAAACTTTTTTTTTTTAATTTACCAAAGCTAGATTTATGGCCTAGGATGTGATCTATGCTGGAGAAGTTTCCGTGTGCACTTGAGAAAAAGGTGAAATTCATTGTTTTAGGGTGAAATGTCCAAAAATATCAACTAGATCTAACTGGTCCATTGTATCATTTAAAGTTTGTGTTTCCTAGTTAATTTTCTGTTTAGTTGATCTATCCTTAGGTGTGAGTGGGGTATTAAAGTCTCCCACTATTATTGCATTACTGTTAATTTCCCCTTTCATACTTGTTAGCATTTGCCTTACATATTGCAGTGCTCTTATGTTGAGTGCATATATATTTATAATTGTTCTATCTTCTTCTTGGATTGATCCTTTGATCATTATGTAGTGTCTTTCTTTGTCTTTTTTCACAGCCTTTATTTCAAAGTCTACTTTATCTGATATGAGTATTGCTACTCCTGCTTTCTCTTGGTCTCCACTTGCATGACATATCCTTTTCCAGCCCTTCACTTTCAGTCTGTATGTGTCCCTAGCTTTGAGGTGGGTCTCTTGTGGACAGCATATATAGTGGTCTTGTTTTTGTATCCATTCAGCCAGTCTTTGTCTTTTGGTTGGGGCATTTAACCCACTTACATTTAAGGTAATTATTGATAAGTATGACCCTGTTGTCATTTACTTTGTTGTTTGGGTTCGAGTTTATAAACCTTTTCTGTGTTTCCTGTGTAGAGAAGATCCTTTAGCATTTGTTGAAGAGCTGGTTTGGTGGTGCTGAATTCTCTGAGCTTTTGCTTGTCTTTAAAGCTTTTGATTTCTCCTTCATATTTGAATGAGATCCTTGCTGGGTACAGTAATGTGGGTTGCAGGTTTTCCTCTTTCATCAAGTATGTCCTGCCATTCCCTTTTGGCTTGAAGAGTTTCTGTTGAAAGAGCTGTTATCTTTATGGGGATCCTCTTGTGAGTTATTTGTTGTTTTTCCCTTGCTATTTTTAATACTAGTTCTTTGTGTTTGATCTTTGTTCATTTGATTAATTTGTGTCTACGGGTGTTTTGCCTTGGGTATATCCTGTTTGAGACTCTCTGAGTTTCTTGGACTTGGGTGGCTATTTCCTTCCCCATTTTAGGGAAGTTTTCAACTCTTATCTCAAGTATTTTCTCATGGCCTTTCTTTTTGTCTTCTTCTTCTGGGACTCCTATGATTCGAATGTTGGGGCGTTTAATATTGTTGCAGAGGTCTCTGAGGTTGTCCTGATTTAATTCCTTTTTCTTTTTACCTCCCTGCTTCACTTATTTCCATCATTCTGTCTTCCACCTCACTTATCCTAACTTCTGCCTCAGTTATTCTACTGTTGATTCTCTCCAGAGTGCTTTTGATATTAGTTAGTGCATTATTCATTATTGATTGACTCCTTTTTATTTCTTCTAGGTCCTTGTTAAACTTCTCTTGCATTTTCTCAATCCTTGTTTCCAGTCTATTTATCTATAAATCCATTTTGTTTTCAAGATTTTGGATCATTTTTACTATCATTATTCTTAATTCTTCCCAGGTAGACTCCCTATCTCCTCCTCTTTTGTTTGGTTTGGTGGGCTTTTATCATGTTCCTTTACCTGCTGAATATTTCTCTGCCTTTCATCTTGTTTAGGTTGCTGTGTTTGGGGTGGCCTTTCTGTATGCTGGAATTCTGTGGTTCCTTTTTACTGTGGATGTTCCTCTGTGTGGGTGGGGTGTCGGACGAGTGGCTTGTCAAGATTTCCTGGTTAGGGAAGTTTGTGTCAGTGTTCTGGTGGGTGGAGCTGGATCTCTCCTCTCTGGAGTGCAATGAAGTGTCCAATGGTGAGTTTTGAGGCGTCTATGGGTTTGGTGTGACTTTTGGCCACCTGTATTTTTGTGCTCAGGGTTATGTTCCTGCACTGTTGGAGAATTAGCTTGGTATGTCTTGTTCTGATATTTGTTGGCTCTTGGGTGGAGCTAGGTTTCAGTGTAGGTATGGAGGCTTTTGGATGAGCTTTTGTCGATTAATGTTCCCTGGAGTTAGGAGTTTTCTGGTGCTTTCAACTTTTGGGTTTAAGCCTCCTGCCTCTTGCTTTCGGTCTTGCTCTTACAGTAGTCTCAAGACTTCTCCATCCATACAGCACCAATGATAAAACATCTAGATTAATGGTGAAAAGATTCTCCACAGTGGGGGACACCCAGAGAGGTTCATAGAGTTACATGGAGAAGAGAAGAGGGAGGAGGAAGATAGAGGTGACCAGGAGGAAAAGAGGGGGAATCAAAAGGGGCAAGAGCAATCTAGCCAGCAATCAATTCTCTATTTGCTCTCCACAGTCTGAAACACTCAGAGAGGTTCATGGAGTTCCACAGAGAAGAAAAGGAGGAAGGAGATAGAGGTGACCAGAGGGAGAGGAAGGGGAGTCAAAAGGAGAGAGACCAATCTAGCCTATGATCAGTTCCCTAAGTGTTCTCCACAACCTGGTACACCCAAAGAGATTCACAGAGGTAAGTAGAGAAGAGAAGGCAGAAGGAAGAGACAGAGGTGACCTGGGGGAGAAAAAGGAGATTCAAAAGGGGAGAGAGCAATCAAGCCAGTAATCACACGCCTATATAAAAATGGGTACCGAAGAATGGATTTTTAAAGGTACAGAATTGATAGAAAATACCAAAAAGCAAAGATTATAGATCTAGAGTAGAGGTTAGACTCTCAAAAATACAATATTAAAAAAATTGTAAAAGTTACAAACACTATATATATGAAATTTGCTTTAAAAATAGGGTGGGTCTTTTTTTTTTTTGCAAGGTAATAATAAGTTTTAAAAATGAAAATTCAAGGGGTAATAAAGAACTTAAAAATTAAAAAAAATTTAAAAATGATAATAGTAAAATGTATCTAGGAATTTCTCTGGAGCTGTTGAGGGCAGTGTGGGATCAGTTCAGTTTCAGATAGTTCCTTGTTCCAGCTTATACTTCTTATCAACGTCTATGCTGCTGCTGCTAAGTCACTTCAGTCATGTCTGACTCTGTGCAACCCCAGAGACAGTAGCCCACCAGGCTCCCCCATCCCTGGGATTCTCCAGGCAAGAACACTGGAGTGGGTTGCCATTTCCTTCTCCAGTGCATGAAAGTGAAAAGTGAAAGTGAAGTCGCTCAGTAGTGTCTGACTCTTAGTGACCCCATGGACTGCAGCCCA
This sequence comes from Capra hircus, assembly GCF_001704415.2. Lineage (NCBI taxonomy): Eukaryota > Metazoa > Chordata > Mammalia > Artiodactyla > Bovidae > Capra > Capra hircus. The sequence goes on along the minus strand of NC_030815.1, from coordinate 55,835,560 downwards.
CCAGGCTCCTCCGTCCATGGGATTTTCCAGGCAAGAGTGCTGTCTCAACGTCTATAGGTCCCTTCCAATGTAGCCAATGCTAACTACAGGGTTTTAATCTGTTGCACTTGTCACTTCCAAAGCAGTTCCCTCTTCTTTGTTTATTTTGGCCTCCTCTGTTTGCAAGCCTCTTCAGTATCTAACTTCCTCCCTGGTCATTTATTTAGGCTTACTTGTTCAGTTGTGCTGTGGGGAAGGAGGAACACTGCAAGCAAATATCACTGCTGTGTGTGGGGAGTGCTTGCAGTGTCTGGGCCACACTGAGTTTGCCCGCACTCACGGCGTATATGCTTTCTCAGTCTACACTGCTCAGGCTCCAGGTTGCTCTTCATGGGAACTGTCTAAGGTGGGCCCTGGGTTGCGTGCACTTCCCAGGTCTAAGCCACTCAGGTTCAGTTTCTTGGGTACTCCACAAAGGCACAGACTCGGTTGGGCCTGTGTTTTGTGCCCTTCCCAGGCCCAAGCAGCTCAGGTGACCTGGTGCTTGGTGAGCACACACTCCCCAGGTGGGGCGGTGCTTATTATCACCTCCCCTGTCCCAGCCTCTCGGTTTCCTGGGTGCACAGCAGGAGTGACATCTCAAGTGTGCCATGTGTATCCTCTGGGGAGCTGATCTCTGGCTGTGACCCTCCTGGCAGATGTCAACCATCCAGGATCCCAGGAAGACTTGGTTAGCAACTGAGAGCCTGCTAACAGTTTGGTAGAGGATGCCATCTCTGAGGCCAAGGTTGCCCCTTGCCTTCTGGCTCTGGCTGTCACCCGCCTGCCTCCCGTGCGCTGACAGGGGATGAGCCAGTCCGCTGCCAGTTAACACTCCTCTGGTATTCACTCAGTCCTTTGTTCTGTGAGCAGCCCGGGAGTCTTATGTTAGAGCTTTTCCAGAAAAGTTCTGTCTCTCTCTTTCCTTTTTTTTTCTCTCCCTCTGGCTACCCATGGCTTGCTTGGGTTGCTATCTCACGTTAGCTCCCTCATGTTGCCCTCAGGGCATACATGCCTGGTCCTTACCCTAAGCAATGCAGCCCGAGTGTCTGGGCTGCTTCTCCACTGGGAGTGGCAGTTAGGCAGGTAATCTGTGTGTTTTGTTTATTTTTTCCGCCTGGTTATGTTGCTCTCTGAGATTCCGAAACTCCCCACAGACCCACTGGGGAGAGGGCTTGATGGTGCTTGGGAACTTCTCTTTTATGACTCTCTCCCCAGGATGGTCTCTGTCCCTAACTCTTTTTGTCTCTTTTTTTTAATCTTTTATATTTTGTCCTACCACCTTTCGAAGATAATGGCCTGCCTTTCTGGGTGCCTGGTGTCCTCTGCCAGCATTCAGAAGTTGTTTTGTGGTATTTGCTCAGCCTTCAGATGATCTTTTGATGAATTTGTGGGGGAGAAAATGGTCTCCCTGTCCTATTCCTCTGCCATCTTGTAGAAACTCTTAATAACTTTTATCTAGAACAAAATTAGCCCTCCTGATATTTCCATAGATGTAGAAAAAATAAAAATAGCCATTAGTGATCTCACTGTAGGGACTTCCCTGGTGGCTAAGACGGTTAAGTGTCTGTCTACAATGTGGGAGATCTGGGTTCAATCCCTGGGTTCGGAAGATCTCCTGGAGAAGGAAATGGCAACCCACTCTAGTATTCCTGCCTGGAGAATCCCATGGATGGAGGAGTCTGATAGGCTACAGTCCATGGGGTCACAAAGAGTCAGACACGACTGAGTGACTTCACTTTCAATCTCACTGTAAAGGTGAAGACATAGAATGGTGTGTGTGGCCATGTGTAAATTAGGAAAACTATAATGCAGGCCTCCCTGGTGGCTCAGACAGTAAAGAATCTGACAGAAATGCAGGAGACCTGGGTCAAGAAGATCCCCTGGAAGAGGAAATGGCAACCCTCACCAGCATTCTTGCCTGGAGATTCTATGGACAGAGGAGCCTGATGGGCACAATCCATGGGGTCATAGTCAGACACAACTAAGCAATTAACACTCTATAATGCAGGTTTGTTCTGAAATTTGTTCTTAAACTAATTATTATCTATTTAATAAGCCAAATTAAGGCAAGAAATATTCCCCTGGTATCTCTAATTTTCTTGAAGAGATCTCTAGTCTTTCCCATTCTGTTCTTTTCCTCTATTTCTTTGCATTGATTGCTGAAGAAGGCTTTCTTATCTCTTCTTGCTATTCTTTGGAACTCTGCATTCAGATGCTTATATCTTTCCTTTTCTCCTTTGCTTTTCACCTCTCTTCTTTTCACAGCTATTTGTAAGTCCACCCCAGACAGCCATTTTGCTTTTTTGCATTTCTTTTCCATGGGGATGGTCTTGATCCCTGTCTCCTGTACAGTGTCACGAACCTCATTCCATAGTTCATCAGGCACTCTGTTTATCAGATCTAGGCCCTTAAATCTATTTCTCACTTCCACTGTAAAATCACAAGGAATTTGATTTAGGTCATACCTGAATGGTCTAGCAGTTTTCCCTACTTTCTTCAATTTAAGTCTGAATTTGGTAATAAGGAGTTCATGATCTGAGCCACAGTCAGCTCCTGGTCTTGTTTTTGTTGACTGTATAGAGCTTCTCCATCTTTGGCTGCATAGAACATAATCAGTATGATTTCGGTGTTGACCATCTGGTGATGTCCATGTGAAGAGTCTTCTCTTGTGTTGTCGGAAGAGGATGTTTGCTATGACCAGTGCATTTTCTTGGCAAAACTCTATTAGTCTTTGCTCTGCTTCATTCTGCATTCCAAGGCCAAATTTGCCTGTTACTCCAGGTGTTTCTTGACTTCCTACTTTTGCATTCCAGTCCCCTATAATTAAAAGGACATCTTTTTTGGGCGTTAGTTGTAAAAGGTCTTGTAGGTCTTCATAGAACCATTCAACTTCAGCTTCTTCAGTGTTACTGGTTGGGGCATAGACTTGGATAACTGTGATATTGAATGGTTTGCCTTGGAGACGAACAGAGATCATTCTGTCGTTTTTGAGATTGCATCCAAGTACTGCATTTGAGACTCTTTTGTTGACCATGATGGCTATTCCATTTCTTCGGAGGGATTCCTGCCCACAGTAGTAGATATAATGGTCATCTGAGTTAAATTCACCCATTCCAGTCCATTTTAGTTTGCTGATTCCTAGAATGTCAACGTTCACCCTTGCCATCTCTTGTTTGACCACTTCCAATTTGCCTTGATTCATGGACCTGACATTCCAGGTTCCTATGCAATATTGCTCTTTATAGCATCGGATCTTGCTTCTATCACCAGTCACATCCACAACTGGGTATTGTTTTTGCTTTGGCTCCATCCCTTCATTCTTTCTGGAGTTATTTCTCCACTGATCTCCAGTAGCATATTGGGCACCTAATGACCTGGGGAGTTCCTCTTTTGGTATCCTATCATTTTGCCTTTTCATACTGTTCATGGGGTTCTCAAGGCAATAATACTGAAGTGGCTTGCCATTTCCTTCTCCAGTGGACCACGCTCTGTCAGACATCACCATGACCCACCCGTCTTGGGTTGCCCTGCAGGCATGACTTGGTTTCATTGAGTTAGACAAGGCTGTGGTCCTAGTGTGATTAGATTGACTAGTTTTCTGTGAGTATGGTTTCAGTGTGTCTGCCCTCTGATGCCCTCTTGCAACATCTATCATCTTACCTGGGTTTCTCTTACCGTGGGCGTGGGGTATCTCTTTACGGCTGTTCCAGCAAAGTGCAGCTGCTGCTCCTTACCTTGGACGAGGGAACATTTCATGCAAAGATGGTCTCAATAAAGGACAGAAATGGTATGGACCTAACAGAAGCAGAAGATACTAAGAAGAGGTGGCAAGAATACACAGAAGAACTGTACAAAAAAGATCTTCACGACCCAGATAATCATGATGATGTGATCACTCATCTAGAGCCAGACATCTTGGAAAGTGAAGTCAAGTGGGCCTTAGAAAGCATCACTACGAACAAAGCTAGTGGAGGTGATGGAATTCCAATTGAGCTGTTTCAAATCCTGAAAGATGATGCTGTGAAAGTGCTGCACTCAATATGCCAGCAAGTTGGGAAAACTCAGCAGTGGCCACAGGACTGGAAAAGGTCAGTTTTCATTCCAATTCCAAAGAAAGGCAATGCCAAAGAATGCTCAAACTACCACACAATTGCACTCATCTCACATGCTAGTAAAGTACTGCTCAAAATTCTCCAAGCCAGGCTTCAGCAATACGTGAACTATGAACTCCCTGATGTTCAAGCTGGTTTTAGAAAAGGCAGAAGAACCAGAGATCAAATTGCCAACAAACGCTGGATCATGGAAAAAGCAAGAGAGTTCCAGAAAAACATCTATTTCTGCTTTATTGACTATTGCAAAGCCTTTGACTCTGTGGATCACAAGAAACTGTGGAAAATTCTGAAAGAGACGGGAATACCAGACCACTTAACCTGCCTCTTGAGAAATCTGTATGCAGGTTAGGAAGCAACAGTTAGAACTGGACATGGAAAAACAGACTGGTTCCAAAAAGGAAAAAGAGTACTTCAAGGCTGTATATTGTCACCCTGCTTATTTAACTTATATGCAGAGTACATCATGAGAAACGCTGGGCTGGAAGAAACACAAGCTGGAATCAAGATTGCCGGGAGAAATATCAATAACCTCAGATATGCAGATGACACTACCCTTATGGCAGAAAGTGAAGAGGAGTTAAAAAGCCTCTTGATGAAAGTGAAAGAGGAGAGCGAAAAAATTGGCTTAAAGCTCAACATTCAGAAAACGAAGATCGTGGCATCTTGTCCCATCACTTCATGGGAAATAGATGGGGAAACAGTGGAAACAGTGGCTGACTTTATTTTTTGGGCCTCCAAAATCACTGCAGATGGTGATTGCAGCCATGAAATTAAAAGGTGCTTACTCCTTGGAAGAAAAGTTATGACCAACCTAGATAATATATTCAAAAGCAGGGACATTACTTTGCCATCTAAGGTCCGTCTAGTCAAGGCTATGGTTTTTCCTGTGGTCATGTATGGATGTGAGAGTTGGACTGAGAAGAAGGCTGAGGGCCGAAGAATTGATGCTTTTGAACTGTGGTATTGGAGAAGACTCTTGGGAGTCCCTTGGACAGCAAGGAGATCCAACCAGTCCATTCGAAGGAGATCAACCCTGGGATTTCTTTGGAAGGAATGATGCTAAAGCTGAAACTCCAGTACTTTGGACACCTCATGAGAAGAGTTGACTCATTGGAAAAGACTCTGATGCTGGGAGGGATTAGGGGCAGGAGGAGAAGGGGATGACCGAGGATGAGATGGCTGGATGGCATCACGGACTCGATGGACGTGAGTCTGAGTGAACTCCGGGAGATGGTGATGAACAGGGAGGCCTGGCGTGCTGCAATTCATGGGGTTGTGAAGAGTCGGGCACGACTGAGCGACTGAACTGAACTGAAGGCAAGGAAAATGCCAAATTTACTGTTCTGCTTATATTGTTTACTGTTTATGACAACCAAACCTAAGCCTATATCTGAAACAGGAAAAATGTTCAGTTCCTCTCAAAACTGTATCTCTACTATGTGTCCAGTTTTAGAAAAATGGGCATATTTTTACATAACACAAACTGAAATAATAGTGAAAAATATTCACTGGGCACTTACCAGCACATACTCAAGCATTGTGCTATGTTTGTCAAGCACATTTAATTGTCTCATCTAATTTTAATAACAACCCTGTAATATAACCATCATTATTTGTTTCCAGGACAAAAAATTAAAAAAAATTAAACACCCAGCAATCACTCACTCTCACACAGTCAGATCTTCTGACTCCAAAATGTATCTCCTTAATGGTGAGATCTCTGAGTACAAAAGAACATTAGTGTTTCTGAAAGTAGATAATGTAACTATGGGTGACTTATTTTGCTTCCTATAATATTGTTATACTATTTTCTAAAAAATAGTAATTTCTAAAATCCAGCTTTCCAATCTCTGTAGAATAAGATAAACTAAAATCATTTTCTTCTGTGCACTAAACTCTCTGGCTCTGTTGGCACTGCTTAACATGCAACTTTTTGTAACACCTCATTACAAGCTGCTTGTTAACCCAAGATGCCTGAGGCATGGGAGAATCGTGGTCTGGTTCTAAACTCAAGAGATACAGCACAGATGTCTCTGAAAGTCAGTGGGACACCATCATGTCCTGCCTTTCAGATTTCCCTAACTGTATTCCCAGAGACTGAATTCCCACAAGAGTGGCTAGGACACAGAGAGTCTTAAAATAATAAAATGGTCAAAGAGTTCAGGACACAGATGGCACATACAACACCAAGACGTGTACTCCTTCCGCAACTCACCTAGCCATCATACGACTTCTGGATTGCAGGGTTTGCTAGTTATTTTTAACAGCATACACAAAATGTTTTCCAGAAGTGTTTTTTTTTTTTTTTTTTTTGGGCAGGAGGAGTACTCTCATCTCATAGATTACTTATTAATTACATAGGTAAATTAAACATGTACCATTACATAAGGAGATATGGTGATCACTACCATAACCAAGTGACGAAGCTTAGCAATACCAGTAACTGGACAACCTGAAATTACATCTCTGTTGAGAACCAGTAAAAAGTGCGTAGGGAACTCAGTGTTCTTACCAAAAACACTGACATGAATCTATACATGAGGAAACAAATACATGTGAGACACTTCACAAGGCAACTTACTTGGACTCTTTTAGTTAATGACACAAAAAACAACTAAATAAAAATGGTGGGGTGAATGGTGTTCCAATTAAAATTGGCTAAAGGCAAACAATAATAATTTCTGTTTTAGAAATAAGTAGCTTTAAATGACATTTTTCTTCAGGCAAATGGAAACTATGTAAAGGTGTATATTGAATAATATTATTGAATCAATAATTTTATGTATGATGATAGTATTATGGTTAATAAATGTCCTTATTCATAGCAGACATATATTAAACAGTAGGTATAAAATGTTATGTATATGACTTTCATATGGCCCAGGGAATAATACCTCCCGAGAGACAGATGTATATATAGAGATAAATAAATACATAAGCAAATGTAGCAAAATATTAACAGCTGATGAACCTTCATAAGGAAATGTGATGGTTGATTGTACTCTTTTTCATCGTTTTTATAGTTATGAAAATTTTCCCTATAAAAAAGAGGGAAAACAGAGCGAATATCCAAGGTGCTATATGTTAAATGATTTCCCTCCTAAGTACTAACAACTATTTCTAACCACCAAGACACACACACAATGTGGGGGAAAAAAAACAACAGAAGGTCTTTATTTGGCACTAATAATGTGACATTCACAGATTTTTGGAAATAGGACTTGGGTATTACTCAGGAGCATTATTCAGCCTACCTTAAGCAGCAATGTGGTTTTGCCAAGCCAGTAAATAAATGAGTGAGGGGCAAAAGACTGATTATATGATAGACCATTGAATTAAACTTGATAAAGACACTTTTGTTGTTCAGTTGCTCAGTCGTGTCCGACTCTTTGCAACCTGATGGACTGCAGAATGCCAGGCTTCCCTGCCCTTCACCATCTCCCGGAGCCTGCTCAACCTCATGTCCACTGAGTTGGTAATGCCATCCAACCATCTCATCCTCTGTCATCCCCTTTTCCTCCTGTCTTCAACCTTTCCCAGCATCAGGGTCTTTTCTAATGAGTCAACTCTATGCATCAGGTGGCCAAAGTATTGGAGTTTCAGCTTCAGCATCAGTCCTTCCAGAGAATATTCAGGATTGATTTCCTAGGATGTACTGGTTTGATCTCCCTGCAGCCCAAGAGACTCTCAAGAGTCTTTTCCAACACCACAGTTCAAAAGCATCAATTCTTCAGTGCTCAGCCTTCTTTACGGTCCAACTCTCACAGCCATACATGATCAGTGGAGAAACCATAGCTTTGACTATGTGCATCCTTGTTGGCAAAGTAATGTCTCTGCTTTTTAATACACTGTCTAGGTTTATCATAGCTTTTCTTCCAAGGAGCAAGCATCTTTTAGTTTCATGGCTGTAGTCACCATCTGCAGTGATTTTAGATAAAGAGACTAGTGAGAGCAATAAATGTGAGGGTTAGGAAAATGCAGGGCAGTTTAAATTGCAGAAATTTTGGCATCAGTGGACTAATGTGGTGGAGAGGAAAATAGGAGACTGTGGTAAGAATGAAATGATTGAAACATTCTGGACGGATGAGGCTGAAGTAGAATGGAAGGGAGAATCTTGGAGAAGTCAAGAAACTGGAATTAGGAAAATAAGCAGGATTTCTGACAAAGGTAGTGTAGGGCAGACTGATTTTGAGCCAGGAACTGAAACTTTATGAGGGTAGGACAAATGTGTTTATCTTTGGGTTTACGATACATGGACATGGAGTGACAGAGTTAAATTATTTTGACGTTTACTCATTCTTTTACATTCTTGTCACATCATAGGTGAGTTCTATTATAATTGAAGTACTTTCACTGCTAGTCATGTTTTATATTTTAATACCATTACATTATCATGTGGAATGAAATTTACCGTAAGCCGTAGACTTGCTCCAAAATAATTTATATTGAAAATCTCAAAGTGACCTCAGACGACACTTATAATGGACTATCATCTAGACAAGTGTTAGCTGAAGTGTGGTCCACAGTGTCTTTTGCATTACCTAGGAGCTTGCTAGAAATGCAGAACCCCAGGCTCCACTCAGACATCCAGAATGGAAATCTCCATCCAAACAAGATCCAGGCAATTCACATGCAAATTAAAGGTTAAGAAACACTAGATAGGAAAGCTGAGGAGCATGTCAGCAATGAAGATTCATAATATTTTTGGCCACATCTGTAGGAGGAAGAAATGAGAATTTCTGTCAAAGGATTTTTCCCTCCCACATTGCAACCAATAAAAGTGATACAATTTAAGTAATTGTGGGGGAGCTGAAGCATGAGCTTAATATTCATCTGAGGTCAAGTTTCAATAAAGATACTAGAGCTCAGACACAATTGGCAAAGTAGTTTTAAAAGGCAAGACTGAAAGGTCTCCCATCAGGGCTTGGCTTGGTGGCCTTCCTGAGCACTGTGAGATGCACTAAGGGGAGGAGCCTGTCCTGCTTCAGTGCATACCCCACAGAGACGTGCATGTACCTCGAGGCAGTGACATCATCTTTCTCGCACTAGTCATTGCTTTTCCAATTTCCTAATCTATTCATCTCCAGATGAGCTTTGGTATCTGCTGTCTATTTCTTGCTGTTGTGTGTGCCAGTAGATTTACAAATCTTCAAGCATGCATTCCAGATGAAAAAAATTGGTAGGATACAAAGTTGAAAAGAAAGTTGGTACACTGCAAAGTTAGATTATATTCCAGATAGGACATTAGCCACCATACATGCAAAACACATTATGATATTATAAGGACTTCACATGTTTTCGAAAGGCATTTTTAGATAGAGTTATCTGTAGAATAGCTGCCTAACTCTAGTTCCTGAAAAACCTGGTTGGAATTTGTTCCTCAGGTTAAAAGCTTAAAAAAATGTTACCTGTGTATTATTGCTAGGCCAAGGTATTTATCCCAAAAGTGAAGGCTGTGCTTTCTTTTATCAGTTATTCTGAATTGCTTTATCATAAGCTTAATATGAAAGTTATCTCTTAATTTCTATTGATACATACTTTGTGTTATAAGGTTGTCATAAAATTTGGAAGCTTATATTTCAATATTCTTGGCACAGAGCATTTAAGTTACAAAAACATAAAAGAAAAATAACTCACACAAATTTACTTATTTTGTGTTCTCATCAGTACAAATTTCATAAAGTACATAGCGACTTTGCTATACAGGTTATTTATGGTTTATACAGATTCTGTTTTCAAAGTGATATGACACGATTATAATAAATAATACATCTATAGTAATATTAAAAGTGAAACAAGTTATCAGAATATCCAAAATCTGGAGAAAGATGGGAAAATAAGTACATTAAATATATGAACTCATATACTATTCAAAAGGGAGAATTAAATCTCATTTGGGGCATTCTGGCAGCTTACATATAATGGAAAATACAATGGGCTAAATAGTGTTTCTTTAAATTTTTTATCTTATACCTGAACATTACCCCCCTGAAACTTTTAATTCATTGCATAAGTTTTCCTGTATTATTGTTCATTGTCTGTAATAAGATCTCTGATATGAATGAGAAGGATTCATTTTTGTGGCAATGCTCTATCAACATGAGAAGCAGACTGTACCCTCCTCCAGCTCGATATACTTCAGGGCCACATTGGCTCCTGGGAGGATTATTTGAAAGAACATGTTTTGAGATTTAATGACTAACATGATAGTTTTAGTAGATAAATTAGAAGATGACAAGAACGGAGTGTCTTTGGAATCACATTTATGATATTTCAAATACGACTAGTGAAGTGAAAGTTGCTCAGTCGTGTCCGACTCTTTGCGACCCCATGGACTATATACAGTCCATGGGATTTTCCAGGTCAGAATACTGGAGTGGGTAGACTTTCCCTTCTCCAAATACAACTAACTTGCCTTATAGAGCAGAGATTTTTGAGACACTTTCAGTAATAAACACTGCTTCTTGAAATCTTCAAAGCTGTTGAATAGTGCTGCTTAATGCTTTTAAAACAGTCATCAAATGATGTTTTGTTCTCAGGAGACAAGTAAAAGTGATTGGGAAGAAATCTGTTTTATCATTTTCATAATTGGCTTTAAAGTCTTCTTTAAAAAATTTTGCTCTAAATATTTTCAGATTTATAAACTAATCAGCAAATACAAATCTATAAATTGTAGAGCTTGTACTTAATCCCAGTACTGGTCAAAAATGGTGAAAACATATAATGATTTAAACAATTATACGGAATAATGGCTGGGGCACCACTTAAGTTGGCTGAAGGTGCTTTTTATTTCATTTAATTACAGATACATTTTCCATTTCAAAATGAATCTCATTTTCATCCTTGCCTCCACAGTCATGGTACCAGTGACACATCACTCTCTTGTAGCCAGTTGATCAACTATTGCCCCCACTTTAACATTCTTTTGGAAAGCTGTTTGTCTTAACTCTCTACCTCCTCTCTAAAAGTTAACTCATGCACAGCTACAGATAAAAATGTTAATTAGTGTTTGATTAGCCATCTAGACAGGGCATTCTTGCTTAGCCAGGTTGAATTTCACTCTCTTGCTTAAACAATAATAAAAAGATAATAAGTCATGTTAAATAACAAGGAAATACTTAATGATTTGGTATTTTGCTATTATATAAATTCACCTGGGCTGTTAGTATTTTAAGTAGTGACAAATGTAGGCCCATAAAGTACCAGCTGGTAAGTTATGGAGACTGCAAGCCTGTCTGGTTCTTGGTCTCCTTATAGGGGCAGAGATGGACACATTCCTCCTCAGACAGAGAGATCCCCTGTCCCTGAGCTTCTCCAGGAAGAGGTGCATGGGCAGATATTCCTGGAGCCACAAGGGTACAGGAGCTTGATCTCCATGAATTCTGAGAACCACAGTCCCAGAAGGTGGCCTCTAAGCTAACCACTGTCCCAGAAGGGAATGAAATTCTTCAGGCCTGTCCCCTGCCTTTCCCGTTCTCCCCTTCACTCACTATGAATGCTGAAGAATTCTCAGGAAACGTCCAGGCCTCAGCAGCTGCTTAGCTGGAGATCAGTTGGCTACTGGATTGGAGTTAAGAAGAAAAGACTCCAGTAACGCATGATCACATCAGCATCCCCACAGTCACCCTCCAGCCAAGGCCCCTAAAAAACAAAATTCTGCCTAGAAAAGCATGTTTTCTAATCCCCCCACTATTGATGTGGATTCAAACTTATACCTCCCCCTTTTTAGTCAATTTTGCAGCATCACCCTCTCTGCAAAATTGTTACAGAGCACCAATTTTAATTCAGCATTCCAGCACCCATCACTGGAGTGTGACACACAGGGTAAGAAATCAGAGGTTTCAAAGAATCAGACTCCAGCCCTTGCTATACTCTAAAACAAACCCCAAGGTGCCCAGGATCTTAGGGTACTAGACAGAAGTTTCCAGGGATCAGGAATTTATATTATACCTGCCTATGAATTTGAGTGAATATAAATATATTGGAGCGGCCATCACCTTACAAAACCTTCAGACAAATGGCTGTTTATTTCTCAGACTAAACTGAATGATTACAGTCATCCCATAAAGAAACGAGAAACTAAATAGCTCATCCAAAAAATCCACTCCTTTCACACAGAGTAACACAGGAAAGCAGCAGAGCATAAATCACAGTTGCCTTTGAAACTTTGAAAAATCTGTGAAAACTCATAGCCATGGTTTGTTTCTAGATCATATTTTTAACCTGATTCTGAGAACTTTAAGTCACTCATTCAGAACTACGTGGGAACAAAAACACTTCTAACTTTCTAAACTTGGAAAAGTTCCTTAAAAAAAAAAAATAATAATAATCCAACTTTCTTCTAGTTTGGAAGAGCCTAATTTACATAAATCCCCTCGCCCCCCCAACTTACCTCTGACAGTGGAATTCTAAACAAAGCAATCAGGCTGGCAGATGAGTCAGATTTGCTTATTGTATTTTACGCACGCATGTTAAAAAATGGTACTAGCTCTCCCTTGTTATTTATTGGTGTCAAGAAGTACAATTTAAAAATCCTGCTCTTTTTTTTTTTCCCTCTCCTGTCACAGGCAGATTGCTTCCCCCAACACCTCCCTGAGAGCTTACTAAATATTTGAGCACTAAGAAACCCTAATTTTTCTGCTTAAAACTAACTGGAAACATTTGTTTTAACTTTTTAGACAAAGATAACCCTTTGATTTGGGGGGCTTTCAGGTTTTGGAATAAAATGATTTTAGGTAAATTAACTGCTAAAATTACTGTTATTATGCTCATAAAAGCTGCTAAAAATAATCAGTTCATAGGGCAAAAAATTCATATACTATAGCATTTTCTTCCTGACAGACATTTCAGAAATTTTGCCTAGAATAGATGTGTTTATTTTTAAGTTATAACAGAATTAAATTACCAAGAAAATGACTATTACAGCCCTAAATCTTTGAAGTACTGATATTTACATAAAGCTGGGCTTTCCATACACTTAAAATTATAAATGCCCAAATACAATTTGAGCCATTATTTGTCTGCCTTTTTTTCTAATCCAACTCAAGAAATATAAGTAAGCAATAACAAAAGCCAAGTTGGTTTCTTTTTTAGTCTAAACAATTTTTTTTTTTTTTTTTTTTGCTTTATTGAGCAAGTGTGTCCCTTCCTGGATTGCATCCTGGCCACCCTCTACCTCCTCTCAGTCCTCTTTAGGGCAGCAGCTTTTTAAACATGAGAAATAGAGCTCTTCCAAAAGACAAATCCTTGCTCATGTTTTCAAGCATGGAGGCAAGCACTGGCAGCAAATATGAACGGTAATGAAAAGAGTCATGTGGAATTTACTTTATTTTTCCCACGTTTAGAAATCAGCAAGACGCTGATTGGTGCAGCCACTACAGAGGCAACCACAGCAGGGAAGCGCATCCTCATGCCAAGTGCACATCAGTTCAGTTTGTGTCTGAAGGGGTTCTCAGTGTTTCACTCTTTTCCCTGTGCTATGGCACAGTGTGGCCCATCTATTCTTCATTTCCAAAACATCAGCTGTATGCTTTTCCATTTAAATACGCCACCCACCTCCAAAAAAATAAAAGGAGGAATAAAACCTTGTTTTGTAATTTATTGCAACATTTTCCCAACCAAAGAGAGAAGAAACTCTACCTTATTACCTAAATCTCATTTCTGTCAATTCCAGCCTTTTCCCTCCATCTTCTGAGTAAAAATACAAACTTGGTGAAATATAACACTCAAATTATTTTTTTTAAGAAATATTCAAAAGTCTAATTCAGTGTGGTTCCTTTGAATTATTTAAAGGTGCCTTATATGTGTGGAATACTTCACAACTTATAAATATTATTTCATACACAATTTCATTTGACTGTACTACCAACCTCCAAAGTAAGGTGGTAGAGACATCATCCCCAGGTGTAAATAAACAAACTGAGGCTTTGAGAAGAAAGGTGAGCACCGAAGAATTGATGCTTTTGAACTGTGGTGTTGGAGAAGACTCCTGTGAGTCCGTTGGACTGCAAGGAGATCCAACCAGTCCATTCTAAAGGAGATCAGCTCTGGGATTTCTTTGGAAGGAATGATGCTAAAGCTGAAACTCCAGTACTTTGGCCACCTCATTAGAAGAGTTGACTCATTGGAAAAGACTCTGATGCTGGGCGGGATTGGGGGCAGGAGGAGAAGGGGACGACAGAGGATGAGATGGCTGGATGGCATCACCGACTCGATGGATGTGAGTTTGAGTGAAGTCCGGGAGTTGATGATGGACAGGGAGGCCTGGCGTGCTGCGATTCATGGTGTCGCAAACAGTCAGATACGACTGAGTGGCTGAACTGAACTGAACTGAGGCTTTGAGAAGTTCAATGACTTGCCCTAAGAAAGTAACCATGTAAGTTCACAGTCAAGACTCGTATTGGCTTTTATCTGAATCCTAGGCCACAGCTGTCTACTCCAACACACTCTCTTTCTCCCAAAGTCCTATTTGGTATTTATTTACTTTGAACTTTCTCAAACTTCCTTCACTTTGAATAGAAAATCTGAAGCAGAATATGGTGATTTTATATAAAGGCATTTATGTACAAGAATGTACATACTGTGAAATAATGCCCTTATACATTGGTACCTTAAAGCTTGTAGATATTTTTCTAACTTAAATGCATAGTAATTGTCCTTCAGTGATCAGCAATCTTCAAATTGCATTTGTTGGTTTTCTACTCTTTACCATACTGTCGGTGTGGATATGAATGGCAATTTCAGAAGAATAAGAGAGCTGTCGCTGAGAGGGCTAGTTTGGGTTTGATTTTATCCTTTGTAATCAGAAAACATACATGTGAACAGAGTACCTTTCTTAAGGTATGTATTTTTACAAACTCCCCTTGCAGTGCCCTACAAAGAGAAGGGATCCTTTAATGAAACGGAGATCCATCCTGCACCTTCACAGTTGTCTTTTCATTTGGTGTGCAGTCAACTGTGTATTTAATACAAACATTGCTTCAGGATTTCCAGAGCAGATAAGGACGCTGCTGATGTTAGAATGCAGTGCAGAGAGAATCTGCACACAGGTAGCCCAGTGAAATTTAGCTTGGTGAATAATTACCATGATGATCATAATTAATAATTATCTTGTGCCAGTGGAGAATTGTACTAATTAGCAATCTCTTCTCTTAAAAGTCCTAATATTTTATTTCTGCTTATTGCTAACTATCAAGTGGAATGCTAATGGAAATGTGGATGACTGGTATTGTAATAATTATAACTGTAATCACATTCAGCAGCTAACCTCTAATTAAAATAAATCAGATGATGTAGCGAATTGGCTACATACAGTTGTGTTTCCAATAATATACCTTATTGGGGAAAAATCATTTTCTCTCACTGAAAACCTCTGAAGATCAGATTAAAAATTATGTGTATATTCTGTATTTCTTAGGAGATGTTTTCTGTAGGGATAAGTAGGTTAATTGCATATTCATCAGGTGATGGAGTTTCATGATAAACACAAGTTAGCATGTAATAAATACCACTGTTTCTAATGGAATTGAAATATTGTTATTTCGCAATTATATGCAGGTCATTCTTGGATGTTCAGCTAGTAATGAATATATGTACACACACCTGAAATGTCTTGATTGAACTCTGAAAATCAATTAGATAAAATTATCCAGGAGATTTATAAAACACTGGGTTGTATGATCATGGTACGACAATTTTTCATTTACAATTCTGAGCATTTTCCAAAATGATATCTACGATATATATTGACAAATATATACACTATATACATATATGTGTGTGTGTGTATGCATAAATTCGTGTAGAAGGGAAAAGAGGGTAAGATAATCTCTTGAGATGACAAAGCTAGGCTTCAATGGTACATGAACCAAGAACTTAAAGAAGCTCAAGCTGGATTTAGAAAAGGCAGAGGAACCAGAGATCAAATGGCCAACATTGACTGGGTTACAGAAAAAGCAACAGAATCCCAGAAAAACATCTACTTCTGCTCCATCGACTACGCTAAAGCCTTTGACTGTGTGGATCACAACAAACTGTGAAAATTCTTAGAGATGGGAATACCAGACCACCTTACCTGCCTCCTGAGAAACCTATATGTAGATTAAGAATCAATAGTTAGAACTAGACATGGAACAATGGACTGGTTCCAAATAGGAAAAGCAGTACGTCAAGGCTGTATATTGTCACCCTGCTTATTTAACTTATATGCAGAGTATGTCATGTGAATTGCCAAGCTGGATGAAGCACAGCCAGAATCAAGATTGCCAGGAGAAATATCAATAACCTCAGATATGCAGATGACACTACCCTTATGGCAGAAAGCAAAGAACACCTAAAAAGCCTCTTGAAGGTGAAAGAGGAGGATGAAAAAGCTGACTCAAAACTCAACATTCAAAAAACTAAGGTCATGGCATCCAGTCCCATCACTTCATGGCAAATAGATGGGGAAACAGTGACAGACTTTATTCTCTTGGGCTCGGAAATCACCACAGATAGTGACTACAGCAATGAAATTAAAAGATGCTTGCTCCTCAGAAGAAAAGCTATGACCAACCTAGACAGCATATTAAAAAGCAGAGACATTGCTTTGCCAACAAGGATGTGTATAGTCAAAGCTATGGTTTTTCCACTAATCATATATGGATGTGAGAGTTGGACCATAAAGAAGGCTGAGAGCCAAAGAATTGATACTTTTGAACTGTGGTGTTGGAGAAGACTCTTGAGAGTCCCTTGGGCTGCAGGGAGATCAAACCAGTCAATCCTAAAGGAAATCAATCCTGAATATTCTCTGGAAGGACTGATGCTGAAGCTGAAACTCCAATACTTTGGCTGCCTGATGCAAAGAGATGACTCATTAGAAAAGACCCTGATGCTGGGAAAGATTGAAGACAGGAGGAGAAAGAGACAACAGAGGATGAGATGCTAGATGGCATCACCAACTCGATGGACAAGAGTTTCAGCCAGCTCTGAGAGATGGTGAAGGACGGGGAAGCCTTTGTGCGGCAGTCCATGCTGCAGCCCACAGGTCACAAAGAGTCGGATACAACTGAGTGACTGAACAACGACAAAATTCAATAGTTTTAGAAATATTTTGTGCTGACCTCTCATCTAGCATCCCTCTGCTATACAGCCTATTCTCATATATTCAGTCAGCAAACTTTTCCTATAAAGGATCAGTTATTATTTTAGGCTCTGCGGACCACACAGTCTCTATTGCATCTACTCAACTCTGCTCTGTAGGAAAAGCATCCATAAAAATATAAATATATATAAAGGAATGGGTGTGGTTATATGCCAATAAATCTTCATAAATACGGGTATAGAACAGGATTTGGCCCACAGACCATAATTTACCAAGTCGTGAGAGATTAAAAAATATTTATGATCACTTTTATGCCAAGTGCTGTTCTAAGTACAAGAGGTAAGATTCCTTTTCTCATCCAGCTTTCACACTATTAAACAAAACCTACAACATGCACAGAAGCATGCTGGAGAATCTAATGGGAAGTGAGATATTTTCCTTGCCTTCTGGAAGTTTTGTAAAGGAGTTAGTGTTTATAGAGAGTGTTAGGAGAGTTGAAGTAAGGGTTAGATATAAACTATTGAGCAAGATGTTGTCAAGATGGTGTCATCTGAAGACTTTTAGCAATAGTTACATCAGGCAAAGAACCATGAAAGATGAGAGTGTGGCTGAGACCCAGTGAGCATCAAGGAGAACACTAATTATAGAAATAAGACTTAATGACAATGAGTCTATAAAGGTAGCTTGGACTGAACTGTGGATGTCCTTAAGTGCCATATTAAAGACTGCGGACTTTATCTGTGCTGATTGGTATGGAAGAAAGCAGAGAATTCTAATATGTTTTATGTGTCAAATGGCACAATAAGATCTGAGTGTCTAAATAATGAGTGTGGGGACAGTATGAAAAGTAGACTGGAGGAAGAGAGCTTTGTGGGACTAAGGTTAAGATCTTAATTCAAACTGTAACATAATAATCCTATGAGAGACAGTAAGGACCTGTACCAGTTCTTTGGGGTTATGAAGAAAAAGCATTTTTAGGGGTTTCCTCTAGAAAGAGCCTGACCTAAAGCAACATAGCATGATATGATCACAGCCTATCTAATGCTCACAGTTGAGTTCAGTTGTCATAACACATATGTTGTTAGATTTCAACAAGAGAAAATGAGTAAAAAAAAAAAAAGTGGCAAGTAGCCCTTAAAGATAGATGCAAAACTTAACACACATTTTCCCAAATCTGATTAGGAGCAAGAAAGAGGGTCACAAAAACTAGTACGTGCTGTCCATTTTAGTGTCCGCTTCCTTCCTAAATGCCAGAGTGTCTCTTCACCCTCTTCCCACAAAAAAACAAGTAAAAAAATCTATTGGATACTCTTGCCAGTTGAGATATCTGCATAACTGGATCTTGGGGTTAGCTTCAGAAAGGAATCTGCCACCTGGACTTTTAGACACTGTGAGCTTTGAACTGCCACAGGCTTTGAGTGACTGTTGAGCTCTGGAACTATGTTAAAGATGACTGAGAATCACTGATAAGATCTATCCCACAGACAAGTAACCCAACAGATGATAAACCATGGAAAATCATATAAGAAAGTGACACAATCTTCAATTTCAACAGATTTGAATTCAGGTATTGTATATTGATTGTGTTCATATCATCAGATTATCTCTATTTCTTCTCTTTATTCTCTGGGAGTCAAAAAGCCCAAAGTGTTACGTTAACATGGAAAACTGGCCAAAATGGGTATACTTCATATTTTACATATATATGAGGAAACTCCCTCCCATGTAGATACATATAATGAATGTTCATACAAGTTTTGTTTTTTGAAGAGAAAAACTGTAAACTAATTAAATTTTAATCAGTGGAGCCTTCATTATCTCTTACACAGTTATCATACCTTGCTGGTGTAATGGTGGTATTAACCTTCATCTCACAAAGCACTTCTCTTCCAACCTACTTTCCTCCTATCCTCACACTCACCTTCTGATACTCAGATCTTGTGCCATTTGCTGCTTAAAACATTGTGATCCTCCACTTTTTCCCACACTAGTCACCACAGATAAAGCCCAAAGTCTTTTGAGGACCTCCACAATCCAGTACAAATGAACTTTTCATTGTATAAAATCAAAAAATATACAATAGTTAAAAGACATGAACCAGTTATCTATCAATCTACGGATTGTTGTTGTTGTTTAGTCACTAAGTCATGTCCAACTCTTTCGCAGCTCCATGGATTGTAGCCTGCCAGCCTCCCCTGTCCACGGGATTTCCCAGGGAAGAATACGAGAGTGTGTGGCCATTTCCTTCGCCAATAGTCTCAAAAAAAAACCCCATAACATTAAATAAAATGAAGACAAATTACAGAATGCCACATTTAATTTGATACCGTTTATATAGCTTTCAAAACAATGACAATATTCTTTTATTGTTCAGACATATAGAGTAAATGTATGTCAATTATTTACAATTTTGTGAAAGTAATTGCTTTTGGAAAAAGAGAAGGGAACAAGATTGAGGATGACTTCAACTTTATTGGTAATTTTGTAACTTTTTATTCTAGTAAGATTTGAAGGAAAGGTTTAAAAATTAGCACATCTCTGAGGAATTATTCTTTGATCACAGAGTTCTTTGAGGCAAGTGAAACATTTTCAACTGTTAAAATGTAATTATATTTTGAATGTGCAGGCTCAATTCAAGCCAACTTTTTGTAGTGTATCTTCTTTGTATTTCTTTGTATTCATTCAATTTGTCATTGTATTTACATATTTTATTTGTATAAATTTGTATGTATTTGATTTGTCACTGTATTTGCATATTTCATTCAAATATTATTGGTTAAAATACCTTTTTGATTACATGAAAATGAAAAGTTAAAGTTGTTCAGTCGTGTCTGACTCTTTGTGACCCCCATGGACTTGTCCATGGAATTCTCCAGGCCAGAATACTGGTGTGGGTAGCCTTTCCCTTCTCCACGGGATCTTCCCAACCCAAGAGTTGAAACAGGGTCTTCCCAATCCAGGAGTTGAACTCCACATTGCAGGTGGATTCTTTACCAACTATGTTTGTACAATAAAAAAACTTTTAAGATCAATTTTTGACCAAGACTAGAACTATTTACCTAGCAATGTGCAGTTTAGCTCAATAACATGGATAGTGCTTCTACCTGGAGAGTAAATGGATAGTGAATCTATGCCCCAAATGGAGTCACTTATGCTAAGCCCTGTATCACCAAACTGAGCTTTAACTTAATTACAGTTTCTGCTTTCCTAGAATGGAAACTTAAATCAGTCAATCAGGAATTACCTGATCAGCACTAATTAGGTCATCCATCTGATAAACCACTGTGATCCCCTAAAGGAAAGAAACCACAATAACCAACCCACTTTTTTACCTAGTATAGTTGTCCTGTTTCTGCTCCTTTCTGCCTATAAAAATCTTTCATTTTGTACAGCTCTCTAGAGCTCCTTTCTGTCTTCTAGATTGCATACTGTCCAATTCGAATCAATTGTTTCTCAAACTTGTAAAAATTTTAACATGCCTCAGTTTATCTTTTAACACTGTGGAAGTTGAGTTTGCCAGTATAGTCAAGGTATATTTTGCTCTCAAATGAAAAACACACCTAGAGGGCAAATAGGCTGAGTACACCTAAAACATCAGCCAAATAAAGGCACTAAAACACTAGCATCTGCAAATAATTTTATATGTGTGTGTGTGTATACACATACATATAATTACATACTTCTTTCATTGAAATCATAATGGGGAAAATCAGAACACTGTGATTGAAAGCAAATGGTTTACAATTCAGTTTTTTGTTTGTTTTTTAATTGTGAACTTCATGTGATTTGCTGTTCCCCATACTCTTTTCAGTGTTTAGGGCATCTTAATCCAGTCCTACAATGCCTTTTGACTTTTCAACTCCACTTGCTGCTGCTGCTGCTGCTGCTTAGTGGCTTTAGTCATGTCCGACTCTGTGCGACCCCAGGGACTGCAGCCCACCAGGCTCCCCTGTCCTTGGGATTCTCCAGGCAAGAACAGTGGAGTGGGTTGCCATTTCCTTCTCCACTTACTGACAGACTATTCTGGACTTTTCCAGTTATCTTTGGAAAAATGTCCTCTTGTTAGGAATCAACTCTCTCTGCCTTAATAGTCCATACCCAGTACAGGAATGTGGATTGGGCTGTGTCCACGGGAACTGCAGGAATGGCCTCCAATTTGTGGAGCTGAAGGGAGGTCTGCAGTGCACAGCCAAGAGGATTGTGGGAATGATGAACAAATGTCCCATACAGATGCCAGCTGAAACGCAAAGAAGCACCTCACCAAAGATGCACCCTGGGAAAACAAAGACACTTGAAAGGTTTGACTCCAATACGCCTATTTCCCACTTTGCCAGGTATCTCATGGAGGCTGCTCTTTGTTTTTCCATTGGAGATCATGCAGGAATCAACTGCCAAACATGCCTTACACCTCCACGCCATCTAATTATAACCTGCAACACTCCAGAGTGCTGACAGAGCTGAGCTATTGACTCTTGACACTCTCTAAAGCTCTTAATTATCTTTTCACAAAGCCCCTTTCAGACCTGTCAACTTCTTTGTATTGTTTATGAAGGGGAAAAAAGTAGCATATTAAGATTTCAGGACTATGCACTCAGAGGCAAACTTGCAGTTACACTTCTGAGTGCTCTTGAATGTCTCTGCATCCACACACAGACCACTGACAAGGGTTTCGGATTGTGGAATACAGCTGCAGGATGACAGTTCTGATGCCAGCTTGCAATCAGGATAAGTAAACTTATCAGGCAAAATGAAATAAGACCTTGGGCAATCTGTCACAGAAGTTGATTTAACCTTTTTCCCCTTTAGTGTTAAAAATACACACACACAGTGCTCTGGGACAACCCAGAGGGATGGGGTGGGGAGAGAGGTGGGAGCGGGTTCAGGATGGGGGCCACACGTGCACCTGTGGCTGATTTCATGTCAATGTATGGCAAAAACCACCACAATACTGTAAAGTAACTATCCTCCAATTATGATAAATAAATTTTAAATATATACACAGGTACATACACACATGCACACAGATAAGATTGAGCTTATAAAGGGTCTGAAATAAGTTGCTTTTTTTTAATTTCAAAAACTGATTTTAACTCATCATGGGATTTGGCAAAGCTTTACCCATACTTTATCCTATTTTAGAAGTAATTTTTATATAACTTAATTGTAAGAATACTTAAAACCTACCTGCACATATTTTATCTTATTGGTTATTCAAACAACCCCGAGAGACACAGAAAAGTGGATAATATCGCTAACTGTGACAACTTCAGATGAAGACACTGTGGCTCAGAGAATTGATCTAATTTCCTCTAGTAAATGGAGACATATGACTGCTTCATCTTAAAAGGGTTTATGTTCTAAAGTTAACATTTACTGCAAAATCATAAATAATGAAAATTACCACTGAAACTTCTTTGATGTCATCCATTGTTATGGGCTGAATGATTGTGTCCCCCAACCACCACCAACCCCCTAAATTCATATCTGGAGGTGGGGCCTTTGGGAGGAAATTAGATTCAAATGAGGTCATGAGGGTAGAACTCTAATGATGGGAATAGTGCCCTTATCAGAGGAGAAAGAGACTCCAAAGCTTTCTCCATATACACAGGCACTGAGGAAGGGCCACTGAAAAGGCAGTTGTCAATAAGCCAGGAAGGAGGCCTTCACCAAGAACTGAATCTGCTAGCACCTTGACCTTGGACTTCAAGTCTCCAGATCTGTGAGAAATAAATGTCTATTGTTTCAACCACTCCAGTTTATAGTATAGTATTATTACAGAGTGAGATAACCAAATGGCAACCCACTCCAGTGTTCTTGCCTAGAAAATCCCAGGGATGGGGGAGCCTGGTGGGTGGCCATCTATGGGGTCGCACAGAGTCAGACAAGACTAAAGTGAGTTAGCAGCAGAGCTAACCAAAACATTCATAAAATATAGCATTTAGATACTCTATGTTCCAGTAAGCCCAACATGGTTTATTGCTGGTGTGGTCTTAGAGGTGGCTCCTACTATCATTTCACTCATTGGAACTGATGGCTGCCACCTTGGTAGAAAACCAGGTGAAGTAGTTGGTTGGCATCTTTTTTATGCTATATAAAAAAAGACATCTGTAAACCCCCAAAACACTTTTTAAAGTCTAAGACGCTGACACCATGAGAGATTATAGGAATTGAGTCTGGCTGAGGCAAGGCAGCAGAAGATTCCCTTTTCACAGATCACCCTCCCTCTGGGACATATCGTCAACCCTCCAATATCACTTAAATTATTACTCTTCTATTTCTCACTTTTTCCTTTGCTAATGTGGATGGTTGAAATCAAGCAAGTTAAATGGACATATCATACCCCTATAACATATCAGGCCTTGGACTCTAGTTTCAATCTTCTCTTCATATGCTCCATGGGGTCACAAAGAGCTAGACGCAACTCAGCAAAGGTCTTCCTCATATGCTCTTGCATTCATTTCTATCTTTCTGTGTTAGGGGAAGGGGATGGGATAGACTCTAACACTAAAAGAACTCTACAGCCTTCTCAATTTTTCTCACTTGGACGGGAAAATAGTCAAATCTTCCAGTGTTCAGCAATCAGTGTATCAAATGTTTCTGGCCTGTTAGTAAAAGAGGGGACAGGAAAGCAAAAAGAGACTAGCAGCCAGAAAATATGGAGGAAATACTCTTTGAAAGGTCAGGATCATGCTTTCTGAACTGGGGGGAAACAACTTATTTGAAACGGTTATTTTCTAGATTGATGATTTAAATCTCATTTGAATGAAGACTAAGGAGCCTTAGCTCAGATAACAATTAGTGATGTGCTTAAGAATAAAGTCCGGGTCCTTGGATGGCCAAATCGGAGCACTGTGTACCAAGACAGCCAGCAGAATGCAGAGAGAAGGGGGCCACACAGACCTACATGTGAACAAAACTCAGACTTCAACTATGTGCTCTTCAACAAACTGTCAAGCTCCCTGAGCATCTGTTCTCATCTGCAGATTTCGAATGATGGTACTTAGCTCATGAGCTTGCTGCCGAGATCAAACGCGGACATTCCTATAAAGCACCTGGAACACAAGGTCTGGTTCACTTGCTTTCACCAAAATCTTGCTGAGGTAAAAGAGACACAGGAATTCACAATAAAGTGACCCATCTATCAAATGTATCAAGTCTAATCTTATGGTTACATTTAATGCTGAAAATAAAGATAACTCTACTGATATAATAATAATCACATTATGCAATAATGGGCATATAAGAATAAGATATAAAATTATAAGGCTGTTTTTGTTACTTACATACAAAAAGCATCTTTTATGAAAAGAGGAGCAATCGTATTTCAAGGTCAGTATCAGAATGAGTCATCAAATCTCTCATGTGAGACACAGTTACGGAATCAATTTTCAGACATTATTTTATTTCTTAAAATATGCCATTTCTTAGCTTTAAAACACTTGTTGGCTTAAAAATCTTTAGACTGTGATTAACAGTTATTATTTACCCTTAAGGAAGATGAGTGACAGAGTCCCACTGTATAAAACCATAAGATGTGAATATGTGCTCACATTTCCGTACCTGAACACCCACGTGTGTATTTCTCACTCTAACCTATCTATGTCCCTTCAGGTTTCTCCTTCTTTCCAACAGAGATAATGCACAGTAGACTTCAAAAAGGCAAGCCCTGCTGTAGCTCTGCCTAGAAAAATTCACTCTTGGGTGCAGTTTTATATTCTGAGTCAGAAGAAGGAGAAGATGATGCAGGTGGGAGGTAGCAGGAGGGAGGTAAAGCAGAGAAGCAGCAAAGCTCAAAGAAACAAACGGTTGGGCAGAGAAGCAGAACCTTCAGGGCTGAGGTTGTCTCCATGACTCAGGCATCAGCTCCCACCAGATCTCTTTGGATAAGAAATGTGGCACTTTCTGGGGCTACTCCCTTACCTCCAACAGTTTTATTTTCAATAAGCTGCTTCATGTGGCATTAGGTAATCTGGCTTTATTGGGATTCTTATATAGGGAGACACATAACAACATACATCTTATTCAGAATAAGTGAGAGGACCAAATATACTGATATTAGGTGGGATAATGATCAACAGAGAACAATGATAGACATATACTGTCCATCTCAAAAACAAGATGTGTTAAACATATGTCCATAAATCAGAGTTTCAGAATTAAGCATAATTATTCCTCATAGAAACATCATGAATAATGGTACTCTTTGAGACTTATCTGCACAGATCTATTTACTCACAATCTAACATGTGTTGCAATGTACACAACACAGGGAACAGCATAGGGAACTAGGATGTAAGGATAGTTTTGGCTTAACTCAAATGTTTTATTAGAAATTACTCTAAGTCAAAATTTGTTAAGTCATGCATTTTTAACAGGTGTGTGCTCAGGTTATAACATGTAGAATTAATCATGTGTCAAAGGTCAATATAGCAATTTTATTTTAAGTCCAAGAAGAGTTAAGGAAGCTCCATTTCTCCCTTCCTCTTCCAGTCTCAGACTGGAAGCAAAGACAGTAAATTTCAATTTGCCTTATCAGTGCTGAAGCTCAACTTAATGGAAGTTACAGAGGTCTTTGTGAGCTGACCTCAAATCAAAATAGAATTTAAATTGTCAACTTTATCTAAAAACCCAGTCTAATTTATAATCAACGTATTTGCCTATGAGTCAGTCTTGTTCAGGAACTGAGAATTGTCTGTATTTGTTCAGCGACAATTATCTCCTTTAATTTGTTTACTTATCTGTGTTAATTGTAGAACAATCAGAAAATAAAGATGTGCAGAGAAAAAATAATCACACTTAATCCTGCCTCTGGAGATCCTCTTACAATCAACTTTTGATTTTTTAAAATTCTAATTAGACAATATGGAGATAGACCATTTGAAGAGGTATGAAAGTCAAAAATAATCCATATTTTTGGAAATCCCTTTGAATTCGCTTTCTGAATATCAAGAAATCACTCAGACATCAAATTGCTATTATCTTCCTACCTTGAGAAAGTAATGATTTCATAATAAAGGGCTACTTTTCTAGTTCCTCGAGGAACAGATTAAATACAACTCTATGACTCCACAAACTTTAAAACAATTTTTTTAAGGTGGACCATTTTTAGTCTTTATTAAGTTTATTACAATATTTCTTCTGTTTTATGTTTCAGTTTTTTTGGCAGGGAGGCATGTGGGATCCTAGCTTCCTGACCAGGGATTGAACCTGCACCCCCTGCCCTGGAAGGCAAAGTCTCAGCCATTGGGCTACCAGGCAAGTCCCTATCCCCATTATTAAGTCATATACGTAAGATACAACTATAATGATGATTTTCTCAATTCAGAGTTTCTTGTTTACATTTATAACAATAAAAAGATACAACCTCTCACAGATTCTTGCCACCCTCTAAACGACACACACTTCTGAATGAGTGCCCTACCATCTCATTTGTTAACTTCACACTACTTAGGATATAAGAAAGGATCACTGAATTGTGATTGTGCTTTTATTACAAGAAATATATATATATATATATATTTGGAAATTACTTGGAAATGAATTTTATGCCAATCCCTCCCAAAATTTCACTGCCGTGAGTTTTTAAATCTTCTGGTGTATAAGAAAGGTAGTATCAGTATGGCAAAAATGAAATTCTCTCTATTGGCTTCCTTCAGTTTGCTCTGGTTTCCCTTGTTACTTGTCCTTACCTTGTAGATTTCTTTGCCCTCATTATTTGCTTCCTCTTCCTTCACTAGTACAAAGCCTATTAGCAAAAATCCCTGTTTCTTCACATACTCAATTACGTGACCTTTTCTGACTTTTACCTCTAATTTACTGCCAACATCAAAATTTACTGAGAGTATTCTCTAATCTTATCTTCTGTTTGTTCCACAGAAGAAATTAGTTTGGACCACACTAGTTTGGATTCTATTAGAGAAAGAAAACTTATATTGGAAGGAGTACTTAAACTGATCTCTGAGGTCAAACAGACTTAGATTGTGATTCCAATTATTTTATTAATTACATAACTCATGGTTTAAATGCTATTATCCTCAGGTTCCTCATCTGTAAAATGGGTACAGCACTTACAAGTTTGTTGTTCCTTCTGTTATTCATTATGACAATTTTCCATGGGCTATAATTTTCACTAAAGTTTATGACCTGCTGCTAAGTGAAAGTCACTAAGAGTGAGAAATGAATTTAATTGGAAAGATGCACAAAATTACTTTCTGACCACACATATGACCTTTTTGTTTAAAAATAAAAATATGGGAGCTTACAGCTAGCAAGTCTGTAGTCAGTATTGTATATTTATTTATAAAATATATTTTTTGTTTATAAAAATCTTGGTTGAAATGCAATTATGTAGTACCTGGTGTGTGTTCTTAGTCACTCAGTAATGTCCAACTCTTTGCAGCGCCATGGACTGTAGCCCACCAAGTTCCTCTACCCATGGGATTTCCTAGGGAAGAATATTGGAGTCAATTGCCTTTTCCTCTTACAGGGGATCTTCCTGACCCAGGGATCGAACCTGCATCTCTTACATTTCCTGCATTGACAGGCGGGTTCTTTAACACTAGTGCCACCTGGGAGCCCAGGTAACACTTGGAGGTGCTTATAACTCAACAATGGGGTGCCTTTCATTCTAGGGCCCACCACCAAACCAGTGGGGCAGTTTCCCTTAGTTTATCATCTTCTCACATCATGGGCCTTTGTACCCACATACCTTCAGGAATCATAGAATCATTTATTCATTAGTGAGACTTATTTTCTAAGGCTAACCTTTGACAAGGAAATCTCTCTCGCCTGAAAGTTAGACCACGAGATCACTGTCCACATAAAAATTGTTTTATGGTTCACATTTCTGCCAAAGGAACTAGGAAAGTTAACCAAGGCAGGGAAATCAGCAGAGGCTATGCTTTCTTACAGACCATTTCACCATATTCCTGCAGCAGCAATTTCCAGAAAGTATTGCTTGCCAAAACCAGTTCAAGTGATCACTGAAGCATTCTTGTGTTGACCACTGGGTATCAGGGCCCTCCTTCCCATATGGAGTCAAGCCAATTCAGCCAGCGCCTGACCAGACAAAGAGGAAAGAGAGCATGTCTGAATCCACGCCACTGCCCGCCTGTGCTTCTCACACGGTATATAAATATACCATGGGCATACATATGCCCACCACTGCCCAACACAAGCTTTTCTTAATGTCCTCAGAGTATTACTGAAATTTTTGGTCTTTCTATCCTCATTAACTGACCTTTTAATCAAAATGATCGATACGAATTTATTTTAGACATAGTATGAGCTCGTTTTCAGACTCATTTATCAGACATTAGCTAGCTGGTCACCAATTCCATTTCATCTTCTCCCTAGCACTTCAATCAACTGTATTCCCAGCCATGCTTGCAATGAAGCGTGGCCATGAGCCTGAGTTCTAGCCAGGAAATTGAGCAAAAGGGAGACGTCTGTGTGTGTATATATACATACGTACACATATATATACACACACATCATGTCCAGGGCTGGTTCATAAAACCCTCCCATATCATATCCTATATTTTCTTTCCCTTCCCTGTGGCTTCATATGTAGCAGTGTTGGAAGTCATGTGTTAAAGATGATGAAGCCAGAGCATAGAAGAAACCACATTCTTGAAATATCACTTGGAAGAGAACCGTCCACCAGTAAGGAATTCTTATGTGTGCGAGAAATAAACTTCTGTTAAGGCACTGCAATTTTAGGTTTATCTGGTATATCGGCTAGTTCTGCCCTAACATATAAATCTATCTTAAGAATGTATCACATGTTGGACATTCACCAGACATTGAGTCCCCCAAAATACTCTTCCAATTCAACTGCAAAAAAAAACAGGGTGTTGGAGGATTATTACTGACAAAAGAATTCAGCTTTAAAATAAAGGTAGTCCTTAGCAAAAACTTACAAGACATCTTCATACTGTCCTGAGGTAGGGTTGATAATGTTCCCATTTTCCAGGTAAAAGAAAACTAAGGCCCAAGAAATAAATGACATTTTCCATACAAGCCACATGACATCTAAAATGATGAAGGAAGGAGCTAGCATTCAGACTTTGGTCTTTTGATTTTAAATGTGATGTACTTTCCCCCAAACCAATGTTGCCCTTTGCACTCTTGATGAAACCTCTTACAGTCACTTCTCACGGAGAACAAAATCAGTCAACCTTGTTGGTTATCAGCAGATACAGCAGAAAGCACCCTCATCTGATCTCATGGTCTATTTGTAATTTGAATAGAGAAACAAGGAAGTTGGGAGTTTTCTGCCTCCTGCTAAAAGTGGTTGGGGCCCTACTTCTGATGCAGATGTACATTTTGAAGTTTCCGGTGCTGTCTTTAAAATCATCTGTTCCAATTTGAAGCTCCAAAAATTCCAAACTCTGACTCTCAAATCATACTGAACTTGCTTTCAACTAACATTCTGATTCTGAAGCTATTTCACTTCATTTAACCACGTTTCCTGGGTTGAAATGACCAGTTTTTGAACCACTTTTCTCATGTAAGAGGTCTGAAAAAACGTAAGCAACCAAGTTTGTTTTGCTGAGAACCAGCCGAACGACCATGGCAGTGTTTGTTCTCTGATTCTGGACTTAGAAAAAGGCCTCTCAGTCTGTCACGAATTTTGTGTTTTCTATAAAACTTCTCTTGGCAAAGGATTAGATGCTAGTTTGTTTTGTTCCTTTTTAAGTCCAACAGACATTCTCCCTCTGAGCTACATTACTTCTCAGCTGACTCTAGGGCAACCCATCCCATTAGAACACCCAGCCCGCTTCTCAGTGTGAGCGCAGCCACGGCATGCTAGCGCTGTCATGATAATAATTTACAGCTGAGGCTGTTGCAGCCCCAGCTCTTTTCATGTGACTGTGTGTACCAGTAAAATATGCCCAGAAACAAGGGAAATATGTTCAATTATTTTATTGCATTATTTTACAATGTACATCATGTCTCCCCAGGCACTGAAAAACAGCCCAAGTAAAATGCAAGTAAAGATAAATCCTGCGATCATCAAAACAGGGACCAAACCAAAAATGTGCCTTTGGTTTGTGGTGAAATAGGTTCAAGTGGAAGTTTATCATCTTTTTCATCTTAGGCCTGTGTCTTTTATATTATATTCAAATTAATTACACATGGAAATATTTCTATAATGAGATATGGGTATGATTTCCTGAGAACAAAGCTTGGTGGAAAACCAAAGATTTCTTTGGGGAGGCATTTGATGCAAAATTATGCCACCTTTAATTTGGTTATAAACCTGGAATCTAACAACAACAACAACAACAAACTACTGCATGTGGTCATCATCAGCGTCAATCTTGGTTTCTCTGAGAGAGAAAGGGGGAGAGGGAGGAGAAAATAAATGATTACAGTAATGATATAAAGGTCAAATTTTAAAATTGTTATAAGTCCCAGGAAATTTGTGAATTTCCAATCACAGTTTCCTCATTATTTATCACCTTTAAGCATTAGTTATTAAATGTCCTTAACTCATAATATGTTATTTACAATATAAGAAAGACATGAATAGGTTCAACTTCTAAGTGTAATATAAGTACCTACTTTATGCTGTATAAATACATTTCTAAAAGTGTCAGGTCCCACTTTGAAATGCTGACTCGAGCCAAATATAAGGTGAACACTCATTTCTAAGATAAGGAGACAGTACAAAGTACCTCACAAAACTTGGCTCTCCCAGAAAAGATGCAGACAACAGGACACTGAATCAGTGGAAAATGGCCACATGTTTCATTATTTCCTTAAATATCTATATAAGCAATAAAGGGACTAATCAGAATTTCTAGAAGCTTTAAAGGAATATAGGTGTGCAGTAACTGCTGAGTAAATGAGTGGAGGAGTGAATTAATAAATGGTTGAATAAAAATAAATGGATTCTTGCTGCTGGGTGAATCCATGTCTGGACTAATGTCAAATGAGGTCACTGACAGAAAGAGGTGGAAGAAAATCTACAAAACCTTGCTGGGGAAGGGATGAAGCCAACTATGATGGAGAGCATCAGGACAGAGGTCTTGCAAATCTAAATGCAATTCTACTCCACAAGGCTATTCACTGCTCCCCTGCACGACTCTAGAATGACATCCTGGGGAAAGAAGACCTCATGGAGCAAAGCTGAAGGAGAGGCGGAAGTATGAAGAAGGGGTCAGATTTGGTGAGTGTCTCCATCAGAAATATCTACAACTACAGTGAAATAATATTCCATACCCATTAGGATGTCTGTTTTTTAAATAAACAAGCAAACAAAAAACACAGAACATAACAAGCGTTGGCAGGGATGTGGAGAAATCTGAACCCCTGTACATTGTTATTGGGAATATAAAACAGTGCAGCCACTATAGGAGAAGTTATGGTGATTCCTCAAAAAATGAAACACAGAATTATCATATGATCCAGCAATTCTATATCTGGGAATATACACAAAAGAAGTGAAAGAAAGAACATAAACAGGTATTTCTACAGTCACATACATAGCAGCATTATTCATAACAGCCAGCAGACAGGTGAAAGCCGAGTGTTCATCAACAGATAAATAAAATGTGGTGTGTACTTGCAATGGCATATTATTCATCTTTAAAAAAGGAAAGAAATTCTGAGACAAGCTAGAACACGGATGAGCCTTGAAGACATCCTAAATGGAGTGAGCCAAATGTGAAAGGACAAACACTGTGTACTTCATTTATGTAAGGTACCTAGCTTAGTCAAATTAATAAAGAAACACAGTAGAATGGTTGTTTCCAAGGACTGGGAGGTGGTGAAAATGGTGAGATCATGTTTAATGGGTACAGAGCTTTTTTTAGGGAAGAAGAAAAGGCTCTGGAGATGGATGAAGACGATAGTTACACAACAATGTGAATACACTTAATGCCACAAAACTACACACTTAAATGGTTAAAATGATAGATTTCGTGTTATGCATATTTTAGTGTAATAAACACAAAGAGATACCATGAGAGCAGAAGCATGATGGTGCAAGCAAATGCTATTATCTTAGAAGAATCCCAGAGACTAGGATTTGATGACCTTGGTTTGCCACTGAATCTTTGTGACTGTTCCTCCTGGGTTATTTTCCCTCTTTAATTGCACTTATTAACAAGCAATTCATACAATGAATGCCTCGT
Organism: Capra hircus; assembly: GCF_001704415.2. NCBI lineage: Eukaryota > Metazoa > Chordata > Mammalia > Artiodactyla > Bovidae > Capra > Capra hircus. The sequence continues at coordinate 55,803,203 of NC_030815.1, read as the reverse complement.
GTGCTGATCAACAAAAGACTATTTTCAACTCTGAAACAAGAAAGAAAGAGGTAGCAAATGCTAAAGGAACTGACAGTTGGCTATTATGGCCAAGAAGGAAAGGAAAACTAAGACCACAGTACTATGAAAAGAAAGAAAAAACACTAGATTTCATTGTTTTACATGGCTTTTCAAAAACAATACAGGTACATCCTAGAAGAGACCAAGGTTTAATTGATCAAGAAAAAGAGAAGCTGGAGGAATGAAAAGGGCACTGAAGAAGCACAACAGAAAACGACATTATCACAGATCCACTGGGTTTCTGTTTCATCTCAATGATTCTCCTACAATGAATTGTCCTAAGATGAATTTGTGCAGCTCTTCCTGATAGGCTTGAAATTCTTTTCGTTTCCACCTAGTAGTCATTCAACAAACATATACTGAAGAAATGCATGCTGAATAAGTACACAAATATGCTGACATCAATTGGAATTCAATTCAATCCATAAAACCTTTTAAGTGCCTACAAATATCCTTCTCCAGGAAAGTTAGCACAGCAGGAAAGTCAAATATATAAATAACAGTAGTGACTGACCAAGAAAAATATGTAATAGGGTTAAGAAAACATTAAAACAAATGGAAACGCAGGAAGGCTTGTGGGGAGGTTAGATTTCAATGGTCTGGTAGGTAGTTAAAAAACATTTAGATTTCCAAAAGGGGACAAACCAGCTTAAGAACAAAGTGGCAGGAAAAGTGCAAGATGTAGATGGAGAACATCAAATACAGTTCTTAGTTCTTAGAACATATTAATGATAGTCTTTGGGGCGTTTGGGGAAAATTGAAAAAGTCAAGTCACAGACTGAGGGACTGCGTATTATTTTTCCATTTAATGGGAAATTATTGAAGCCTTTGAGTAGAAAAATAAACTTGGTTAGCTTTAAGTCCATAGAAAATAGCCCTGAAAGAAATGCAGATTATGTATTTGCAAGAGAGGGTGGCTGGAATGATAGAGAAGAAAAAAGATGCTTCAAACATCATGAAGGAGTTAGGGCATGCAGTAGAGATAGGGACGAATTTGAGTAATGCCTGCAATTTGCCTTCTGATTGATTTTAGAACTTTAGGAAAATATCCTGAGTAAGATGATCTGGTAAGATGAGATATAAATTACTCAAAGGAAAAAGTTTGAATTAAAATTTTTTTATTATAAAATCATTCTATCCTCAGGGAATCACCTTTGTGCAGCCCACTACCATCTTTGGCTAATTCTTTTTTTCATCTTCTATTCTCTCTGCACTGATACTATCCAAGCAATTATCAGTTCATCAGCACTGTCTTTCTGGAAGAATCTAATCCATCTGCATGGATAAGAAAGAGCTGTGGTCATTTGCTTTAGTCTTGAGAACGTGAACATCATTAAGAACCAGGACAGCACCTGGGGTGCTAAGAGGACTTGGCACAGGATTGAAGAAAAAGGGGAGCAATTCATCAAGGAGAGGAGGGACATTTGGAGAAATGAGTTCTAATAGATGAGCCAGAAAAATCCTGGTTCTGGCTCCTTTATGCTAAACTTTCTCCTTCAAGGATCACTGCTTTGTCATGGCAAAGAGGCTTGCATAACTCAGTGAAGCTACGAGTGCAGGGCCACCCAAGACGTATTATAGAGAAAGCAAGGAAATTTCAGGAAAACATCGACTATGCTAAAGTCTTTGTGTGGATCATGACAAACTGTGGAAAGCTCTTAGAGAGATGAGAATACCAGACCATCTCACCTGTCTCCTGAGAAACCTGTATGCAGGTCAAGAAGCAACAGTTAGAACCCTGTATGGGAAACTGATTGGTTCAAGATTGATTAAGCAGTGTGACAGGGCTGTCTGCTGTCACCCTGTTATTTTAACCTATATGCTGAGCGCATCATGAGAAATGCCGGGCTAGATAAGTTACAAGCTGGAAAAGACAGGTGGGAGAAACATCAGCAACCTCAGATATGCAGATGATACCACTCTTACGAAATCATAGAGGAACTAAAGAGCCTCTTGATGAGGGTGAAGGAGGAGAGTGAAACAGCCGGCTTAAGACTAAATATTAAAATAATCTAAGATCATGGCATTCACCCCCATTACTGCATAGCAAATAGAAGGGGAAAAGGTGGAAATAGTGACAGATTTCCTCTCTTGGGCTCCAAAATCACTGTGGATGGTGACTGCAGCCATGAAGTCAGAAGACAATTGCTTCTTGGCTTGAAAGCAATGACAAACCTAGACAGTGTGTTGAAAAGCAGAGACATTACTCTGTCAACCAAGGTCCGTATAGTCAAGGCTATGGTCTTCCAAGTAGTTACAAATGGTTGTGAAAGCTGGACTGTAAAGAAGGCAGAACACCAGAGAACTGATGCCTTCAAACTGTGATGCTAGAGAAGACTCCTGAAAGTCCCTCAGACAGAAAGAAGATCAAACTAGTCAATCTTAAGAAAGATCAACCATGCATATTCACTGGAAGGATGCATGTTGAAGCTGAAGCCCCAGTATTTTGGTCATCTGAAGTAAAAAGACAACTCATTGAAAAAAAATCCCTGGTGCTAGGGAAGATTGAGAGCAGAAGAAGAGGGCATCAGAGGATGAGATGGCTGGACGGTATCACAGATGCAATGAACATGAACTTGGGCAAACTCTGGGAGAAGGTGAGAAACAGGGAGGCCTGGCATGCTGCGATCCATAGGGCTGCAAAGAGTCGACATGACGGGGTGTCTGAACAACAACAATATATTAAACTTCAATTTTTTCATCTATAAATACTTACAGTCTTTACATCAGAGGGCATTTCAAGCAAGACCTTTTTTTTTTAAGTTCTCTATAAAATTAAAAAGGAAAAAGACTTGTAAGTGGGTATTTTCATAAGTCCAGAAGGGAATGGCAACCCACTCCAGTATTCTTGTCTGGGAAAATCCCATGGACAGAGGGGCCTGGTGGGCTACAGTACATGGGGTTGCAAAGAGCTGGGCACGACTGAGTGACTAAGACAAGTCCAGAAGCTCTGAGCTCAACGGTAGAGCAACTTCAACATGACAAGACTGCTCTGAAAACCATATGGCTTGTTTCAGGTGATGGTTAGAGGAATGATATAGGTATACTAAAGTATGGCAGTCTTGACTAGCGGGAATGAAGCCTCAGATGGAGAATTAGACTGTGTGTTTCTTAGACCCCACATTCTGTAATTCTAAGAAATGTTTCTCTCTTGTTATTAGTGAGCAATGCTAGATGTCACTTTAAAATGAGAAGCCACACAGGTTTCAAACAAACTAAAAAGGTAGTGTCAAACAGCTATTTTCTTAACAGTGAAACAAAACAAAAATTTCTCTGTGAGAAGTTAGAAGAAGAAGAAAGGAGATGAGTTTCCTAGCAGTTCTTCAATCTGGAGAACTTGAATGACAGTCTCTTTCTGACAAATGAGAGAGTAGATTAAAAAAACAGGATCATCTCTCCCACTTTCTTCTAGGATAGTTTTTCCTAGGAAATGTTATGATTTGTATTCCTTATAAAAGTTTCAAAGGCATAGTGAGATGAAACCAATAGGGCCTGGCTTTGGAACCTGCAATGCTGCTCACTGGTCAAGAGGCTCTGAGTATGTTCCTTTAGGTTCTTTAAAACCAAGCTAGCTCAACTGTAAACATCAGGTAATAACATATAACCCATAAATCTAATACAAGTGTGGTAAAGTGAGGGACAAAGTCCTTTGAACAGGAAGAAGATCCAACCAGTCAATCCTAAAGAAAATCAACCCTGAATATTTACTGGAAGGACTGATATTGAAGCTGAAGCTACAATTCTTTGGCCACCTGATGAGAAGAGCCAACTCACTGGAAAAGATCCTGATGTTGGAAAAGATCGAGGGCAGGATGAGAAGAGGGCAACGGAGGATGAGATGGTTGGACAGCATCACTTACTCAATGGACATGAGTCTGAGCAAATTCTGAGAGACAGTGAAGGCCAGGGAAGCCTGATGTGCTGCAGTCCATGGGTTTCAAAGAGTGGGACATGACTCCGCAACTGAGCAACAATAACAAAAGTGAGGGAAGTATCTATATGTGAGTCTTAGTACTACTCATATATAGCGTGTCATGTCCAGCAAACAGTTGGCCAAGTCTTCCATAAGCTCAGTTTACCACTAGGTTCAGCCTTATAGGGACACACTTGGTGAGCTGGGGAGACACATATAAACAAAATGTCTTTTCAGAGAAATCAAGTCTATTTCTTAGAGTGAAAGAATGCTAAATGAGAGTGGAGCCAAGAATCAAAACAGCCAAACAATGGCAACATAAAAAAATAAGGATAATTAATACATCCATCACTTCACATAGTCACCACTGTTGGTGAGTGTGTGTGAGAATAATTAAAATCAATTCTGTTGTAACTTTCAAGCATACAATGAAGTATGGCTAACAATGGGCTTCCCTGGTGGCTCAGTGGTGAAGACCCACCTGCCAATGCAGGAGATGACAGCTCAATTCCTGGGTCTGGAAGATCCCCTGGAGAATAAAATGGCAACCAACTCCAATATTCTTGCCTAGAGAATCCCATGGACAGAGGAGCCCGGCGGGTTACAGTCTATGGGGTCACAAAAGAGTCGGACATGACTTAGTGACTAAACAACAACAATGGTTATCTATAGTCTCCATGCGGTATATTTCATCCCCAGAATTTATTTACCTTAAAACTAGAAATCTCTACCCACTGACCAATATCTTCTTATATTCACTATCTCTAAGTCCCTCATAACCACTCAATTCATTCAATGTTATGTCAATTACATCTCAACAAAGCTGAACAAACAGAGGGAGAAAAAAAAAACTCAATTCATGAAATGGAGGAATGAGATGGGGGCCCCAAATCTATTTGTAGTGGCAATTAAGAGTTTCCAGGGGGGAAAAGTTACCTTAAGTAACAAAGGAACAAAGGACTATGAACTGACTTACTAACAAATCCTGTCTTCTGAATGATGATTGATAACCAGAGTGCCTCCTCACTTAACAAGAGGGATGGTGGCAGGGGTTAGAAAACAAAATAACAGTATATTTAAAAACCCTATCTTAAATCTGGTGAGGCATGGTGAGGCAACCATGTTTTGTGATATTATCAACACTGTGTAACCAACGAAGCAGAAAGATTTTAATCTACTTTGCCATAGACAGTGGTGTAGCTTCAGCATCACGAGGATTCCCAGAACCAGTACAAAGGTGCCTAATGGGTATATGCTCAACAAGGCACCCAGGACCAGGAAGGGGTGCCTACTGGAGTGTCTAGGCCTTGGAAGAGGAGTGGAGTGCTGGGAAGTATACCTTGACCACGGCAGAGGACACTGTCCTGTAAGAAGTCTCTGCATCATAAAAATATTCTCTCAAACCCTTAATGCATAATAGAGTCAGCATTTAGAAACCAAAACAGGGAAAGTCACATATCAGAGATAAAAAGCCACAGAGCATTCACCGTTATTTTGTCAAGTATTTTGAGATTTCACTAATGTACGCTGTGGCTGACTGACAGAACTAGATGTCCTTTCATAATTCAATGTTCCAAAGGAAGTTGGCCTGGTCACACAGAACTGGCAGAACCAGAATAACTAACACAAGAAGAAACTCCAGGGTTTCTGGTTCTTGTGTTTTGTGTGACCTTCAAGTTTAACTTCAAGTTTCAGATTTATGTGAACTTTAAAACAGATTCATGAGTTTCATTTTTAAGTCACTGTGATTTTCATGGGTTTCTTAAAAAGACATTAACAGCAAATCACCCAGGGCTCATTTCAATCACACCTCACTCTTTTGATACCTCTGGAGCCTAAAGAAGTAAGGGAATTTGGGTGGATTGTGTTTTAATGTATTTATGTTTTGCCTGTAGACATGGCACGGGTTGGGAGAAAGTAGTCAAGTTTGCAATTATATGACCACAGGTTTAAAGAAATCTAGCTCTTATTTATAGTCATGCATGAGATTTATGAGTTGATAAGCCTTCATTGATCAAAAGCATACTTCAATTTAATATTTAGTGTGAGAATCTGCAAATAAGGTCCAGATGTGTTTATGTGAGCCAGACACCATGGTAACCGGACTGTGAAATAAGCCTACTCAGATGATGTCTAGGGGAGGCCAAAACAACTGCTGCTTCTGCTGCTGCTAAGTCATGTCAGTCGTGTCCGACTCTGTGAGACGCCATAGACGGCAGCCCACCAGGCTCCTCTGTCCCTGGGATTCTCCAGGCAAGAATACTGGAGTGGGTTGCCATTTCCTTCTCCAAGGCATGAAAGTGAAAAGTGAAAGTGAAGTCGCTCAGTCCGGTCTGACCCTTAGCGACCCCATGGACTGCAGTCCACCAGGCTCCTCCATCCATGGGATTCCCCAGGCAAGAGTACTAGAGTGGGTTGCCATTGCCTTCTCCTTTGATTCAAAAATTTCCATTATCAGACAAGACCTTGGAAAAAAAAGCTATCAATTCATTGCTAAATTTAGCTGGCCAATTTTACTAAAAAAAAATTTTTTTTTTAGACAGCCTTTGAATTATGAAATATCTAATAAGAAAAAATTGTGTTATAATAAAATATTAAAATTCTTGGATAGCCAGAGAATTGCACACAATGCAGATACAGCTTTGAAACAGAAAATGTAAAATGCATAGCAATTTCCAGGAATAACACCAACAATTTCAGCCATTTCTAGAGAAGCAAACTACATTAGAAGACTTATGAAAATTATTCAGGTAAAATCTAGAAACTATTTTGTAGCATTCCTTGATTAAAATAGCACTCCACAGCAGAGGGCCAAGAACAGAATGCATTTTTCAACTCTAGATATCTCTGTCAGTCCTAGGTTTGGAGATTTAATAAATGAAATAAAGATATTCACTTGCAGCAAAAGGAAACTCCATTTAACTGGCTCTCTCTTCATTCATAAGGAGACTCTACTCCTCAGGTAACATGTGATCCATGGTGGGCTTGGTATTGGTAGCCAGAAGGTCCCAGTAGCACATCTACCCACATGTGCTATCATCTGCTGATCCGCATGATTAATAAGAACCAGTGGCGTTTGTGCCCAAACCTATTTTAACTGGTTTTAAAAAGATGAAACATAAGGACAATAAACAAATCGTTATTTTCTGAGAATTAAGTCGAATCCTTAGCAAAAATTCAATAAAATGAGCTACTAAAAAATGTTATCACATGACATGTGAGACAGAAAGTTTGTAAGATTTCCTCAATTAAGTTGCTCTGAGAGCATCTTTGAGTTCTCATAAATTTTTAAACAAGTCAAATGTAGAAAATGTATGTAATGGATTACGGGCATGGTTTACCTAATAAATATTCTAACTGATGATGCCAAATCTCAATCATGGCAACAGGAGTTGGTCTAATGCCAAATAAGAATGCCAAGTGTATTCGCCAAAACTTTCATTAAAATGTGATAATGTACACTACAGTGTATCTTATTATACACTATAATAAGATGTGTATATATATTAATATATCAGTAATACTGTGTGATTATCCATTTTAACTGATCCTTCTTAGCTTGTCAAATACTGAAGGCAAATAAATAAATAATAAGAGGACTTCTATGGGATAATAAGGCACCCCCTTAAACTGCCAGCATAAAATTGATAGAAATTAAGGAGTTCTTAAGACATAAAACAGTGTGTGTAACTCAATTGATCTTTCCCCCAATTTAAAGGAAAAAATGGAACTTATGTAGAAAAGGACAGCGTTACCCAACTTTGTTCCAACACACTGTAGAGTAGAACTGTATACAAAAATACAAACAAAACAAATAACAAAATTTAAAATTTGAGAAAACTGAAAGATCAAAAAGAAAATGTGAATATAATTAAACTGAAGAGATTGTAGTATAGTATATTTGAGTGGACATGTGAGAGCTCAAAGAACAGAGTTTGAGTAGCAAATCCCATATATATAAAAATATATATATATACATATAAAATGTTTGTCTCATAGTGTGTGTTTGTGTGTATATACATGTAAAATACAGTATAAAATTCTAATTTAATATAAATTATAAAATAGTTATATAAGATATAATTTATAAGACCATGAAGTCCTTATAAAAGCACTGAATGCTACTTATTAACAGAAACTTCTGCCTTTGGAATGGAATACACAGAAAACTTACATTTGTGCTAAGTCACTTCAGTTGTTTCCAAGGCTTTAAGACCCCATGGACTCTATGGACTGTGGCCTGCCAGGCTCCTCTATCCATGGGATTCTCCAGGCAAGAATACTGGAGTGGGTTGCCAATTCCTTCTCCAGAGAATCTTTCTGACTCAGATCAAATCCAAGTCTCTTACATCTCCTGCAATGGCAGGCAGGTTCTTTACCACTAGTGTCACCTGGGAAGCCCAGCGAACTTAGAAGTCAATCAAATCAGTCTCATAGCTCTTTATCTATTGAAACTAATAAAACAATGTAAGAGACATGAGTACTGTAAAACACCTTACTTTCAAAAGGAAGAATCTCAAATTATGCTTATTTTACTGAATCACTGTGTCTACCAAAATTTGATGAAATTCTGTAAATAATTTTTATTTTTTAAATTTATTTATTTTAATTGGAGGCTAATTACTTTACAATATTGTAGTGGTTTTTGCCATACATTGACATGTAAATAACTTTTATGTGTGTGTTTGTTAATTTATTTGGAAAGTTATTAAAATAAATTAGCACAATGAGTATGCTATGATCTTTCATTTACCTACTCTTAAATACATCTGTATATGTGCTGTGCCATGCTGTGCTTAGTCACTCAGTCTTGTCTGACTCTTTGTGACCCCATGGACTGTAGCCCACCAGGTTCCTCTGTCCACGGGGATTCTCCAGGCAAGAATACTGGAATGGGTTGCCATACCCTCCTCCAGGGGATCTTTCCAACCCAGGGATAGAATGTAGGACTCCTGCATTGCAAGTGGATTCTTTGCCATCTGAGCCACCAGGGAAGCCCAAGAATACTGGAGTAGGTAGCCTATCCTGTCTCTGGTGGAACTTCCAGACCCAGGATTTGAACCAGGGTCTCCTAAATCACAGGCGGATTCTTTACCAGCTGAGCTACCTGAGAAGCCCACATGTGTGGATAGTATAAGTTTCATATACATATACATACATAAGTATGTATGTATACATACTTCCTTACATACATACACAAGTACATATACACATATGTAAGTGCAGAGATATACATGCTGAACATTGGCAGGGAACAGAGACTAGTCGAGGATGTGAAGAAATGAGGAGGGAAATTACTAGCTTTTTTATCAATACAGTTCATTTCAGTTGCTCAGTCATGTCCAAATCTTTGTGACCCCATGGACTACAGCATGCTAGTCTTCCCTGTCCATTGCCAGCTCCTGAAGCTTACTTAAACTCATGTCCATTGAGTTGGTGATTCCATCCAGCCATCTCATCCTCTGTCATCCCCTTCCCCTCCTGCCCCCAATCCCTCCCAGTATCAGGATCTTTTCCAATGAGTCAACTCTTCACATGAGGTGGCCAAAGTATTGGAGTTTCAGCTTCAGCATTAGTCCTTCCAATGAATATTCAAGACTGATTTCCTTTAGGATGGACTGGTTGGATCTCCTTGCAGTCCAAGGGACTCACAAGAGTCTTCTCCAATACCACAGTTCAAAAGCATCAACTCTTTGGTGCTCAACTTTCTTTACAGTCCAAATCTCACATCCATACATGACTACTGGAAGATCCATAGCTTTGACTAGGTGGACCTTTGTTGGCAAAGTAATGTCTCTGCTTTTTAATATGCTGTCTAGGTTGGTCATAGCTTTTCTTCCAAAGAGCGAGTGTCTTTTAATTTCATGGCTGCAGTCACCATCTGCAGTGATTTTGGAGCCCAAAAAAATAAAGTCTGACACTGTTTCCTTTGTTTCCCCATCTATTTCCCATGAAGCATTGGGACCAGATGCCATGATCTTCGTTTCCTGAATGTTGAGTTTTAAGCCAACTGTTTCACTTTCCTCTTTCACTTTCTTCAAGAGGCTCTTTAGTTCTTTTTTGCTTTCTGCCATAAGGGTGGTGTCATCTGCATATCTGAGCTTATTGATATTTCTCCTGGCAATCTTGATTCCAGCTTGTGATACATCCAGCCCAGCATTTTGCATGATGTACTCAGCATAGAAGTTAAATAAGCAGGGTGACAACATACAGCCTTGACACATTTCTTTCCCGATTTGGAACCAGTCTGTTACTCCATGTCCAGTTCTAACTGTTGCTTCTTGACCTGCATACAGATTTCTCAGGGAGGCAGGTCAGGTGGTCTGGTATTCCCATCTCTGTCAGAATTTTCCACAGTTTGTTGTGATCCACACAGTCAAAGGTTTTGGCATAGTCAATAAAGCAGAAGTAGATGTTATCTCTGTAACTCTCTTGCTTTGCCAATGATCCAACGGATGTTGGTAATTTGTTCTCTGGTTTTATCAATGCATTTCTGTACTATTTAACATAGACATATAATCCCAGTTTAATTTTAATAATTCAATATAATGAAATGAATAGAATACAATCTAGATATTTCTCCACAGTGACAGACTTGGGAAAAATCTAATTTAGCATCTTTGGGTGCTAGAAAAGAAAACTTTTTACTCATATTTTTAAAATTCTTAGGGTCTTCTATTGACGTAATGATATCCTGGGCATTTCATAACAAATCTTCCAATGAGAACTTGAAAGTCTGGACAAAATATTAAAACGTCATTTGAATGCAAATGGAGAGCTAACATTTCAATAAAAAATTATGCTATCATGTTCTGAGAAGAAAATCTTGCAAATTGAACTCAGCATTTGAGATTGTTTTTCTTCCAGAAGTATCTTCTCTAATTTCAGAAAAGATGACTTAAAATCTAAGCTGCTGAGCTGAGTGACCAACCTCTCATCGGTCTAGGGCGATATGAATTAAAACCTGGTGCTTGGCCATCGGGGTGGGAGAAGTAAGTTTCCAGAAAATACTTCTAGGTTTCAATAAGGATTCTGAAGACCATGTATCCCCTACCAGGAAGGGTAAACCAGAAATAAACTAATCTTGACAAGGTCCAAATTTATCTTGAGATTATCTGAATCCTTAATTGTATGAAAGTGAACAAGGATAGCTAGTAACCTAGCCAGACAGCCTCTAGACAGCAATGTAATTCTTCTCAGGATAAAGATCAATTTATCTCTTTAATTTTTCATATACAATGTTTAGCACCCTATTAAAGTTAAATAGTATATGAGGTCTGTGTGATTGGAAATCAAGAGAAATAAAGAAACTATAGAAACAGACTGACAAGAGGATGTCACACACAAATGTTAAAGTAGCTGTGCTCAGTATGTTCACATTCAATATCTAAAGACTTAGAACTTCAGTTGCAAACTGAAAACTATTTAGCAGAAATAAAATTCTCTGTAAAATAAATTACTTTCTTTTATATTACTTAATCTTGTATGACTTTCAAAATCCTTTGAAATAATCATGTCAGTAACTAGGAAACCAATTAACCCAAACTTAATGACCCTTATAATGCTCTTATCACAGTATCTGTTTTCTCAGATATTTTTAAATTTGGAGAACTCAGAATTTCATTAACAATATTAATTTCATATCTTCCAAACATTATGGTTCTTTATGATCACTTTATGTTTGAAAAAAGCTTTACTTTTCCAGATAAGTGACTCATTTCACCCAACTGTCAGTATCTCCCACAGGTTTGCAGTTTGGTCCCCTTCTTATTGATAAAACCTAATACTTTCCTGATTAGACGTATTATGAATGTAAATGAGTAGCTACAGAAGAGCTATATCTGTACTGCACAGAATACACTATTAAACTGTGAAAACAGAAAACTTAATGACAATAGGCAATTGCTGAAAAGGCATACAGTTATATGAACATAAATTAAAAATTTAAATCAAGCTTATTGTTCCTTCTATTTAGAGAAAAGCAGTCGCTTCTGTGTCATATTTATTTGAAAAAATTAATCCTGTATTGATATCTCAGGTTTATATACGAATGCACACACACACACTCATATCTATAAATCATTGGAACACACAAAAACAAGATGAATTGATAATTTATTTTTTCTTCCAAAATATTCCTATTTCACTTAAAATAAATGATAGAGAATTTCATCCAAGAAAAGAAAATTCTAAAATTATGAAGTCATGACACATTTAGAAATACAGATTTCTCAAAAGGATTTCCTCTGTTCAAATAAATTAAATAGATAAAATTTTGTGACAAACATATTTGAAAGAATACCAAAATGGAAATCAATATTATCAAAGTACTCTTTGATAATAAATCACATGTTAAAAGGTTGACTAGGAGATTTCTACTTTTTCCTTGATGCTATAGTTTATAGTATACCATCACTTCTGCAGAAAAATTTTAAAAGTTCCATAAAATATAAAACATCAGGCACAAGAGTGCTATTGTGACAGAAAGGTTTGAAGGCCCCCAAATGCAGAGAGAAGCAAAGATCATTGAAGTTAACTCAAATTTCTGCCTGCTGACATATCCTAGGACATTTGCTGAGCCCTAGTAAGGGGAGATGGTCTGGATAGGAGGAAGGCAAAGGGTAGCTGATACAAAGTGAAGAGTATTTTAGGCAATCTCATAATTATCTGGAAGACAAAATTGGGAGTTGAAGGATGCCAAGGCAGTCAGGTATTAAGGAAACAAAATACAGCAGAGAAGTGAAGAAGAGAAAGTTTACAGGCTGACATTTGGAACTTATTCTGCATGATAACACAATGGTAGACACTTGTCATGATATATGTGTCAAAACCATAGAATAGGGACTTCCCTGGTGGTCCAGTGGTTGGGAGTCTGCCTGCTGATGCAGGGGATATTGGTTTGATCCCTGATCCGGGAACTAAGATCCCACATGCCATAGAGCAACTAGGCCCATGTGCCACAACTACTGAAGCCTGTGCCTTCTAGAGCCTGCCTACAGCACGTGTTCTGCAATAAGAGAAGCCACCACAATGAGAATCCCACCAACCGCACTGAAGAGTAGCCCCTACCCTCTGCAACTAGAGAAAGCCTGCACACAGCAATGAAGGCTTAGCACAGCCAAATAAATAGGTAAAATGTCAGGAATAATTTTAAAAAACTATAGAATATACAATACCAAGAGTAACCCTAATGTAAACTATGAACTATGGATGATAATGATGTGGCAATTTGGTTCATCATTTTAGCAAAGGTACTACTCAGCTGCAAGGTACTGACAGTAAGGAAGGCTGTATGTATGCGAGGGCAGGGGATATGTCAGAAATCTCTGTACTTCGCATTCAATTTTGCTGTGACCAATATTATTAATAACTATAAGTTAACTATGATGTTAAGAAGCAGCTTAGTTGCTCAGTCATGTCTGACTCTTTGTGACCCCATGACTGTAGCCCACCAGGCTCCTCACTTCATGGGATTCTCCAGACAAGAATACTGGAGTGGGTTGCCATTTCCTTCTCCAGGGGACTTCCCCGACCCAGGAATCAAACCCAGGTCTCCTGCATTGCAGGCAGATTCTTTACTGACTGAGCTACAAGGGAAACCCAAAATTATTAATATCTAAGCCTAAAGGAGACTGAAAGAGGTATGTGACAGATAAACATAATGCATACTTACGGGCTATACTCTGGATCAGAAAAAAAAGCTATAAAGGACATGAACTGACACTTGACAAAATACCCCCTACCTTAGATAACAATACTGTATAGTGCTAAATTTTCAAATTTTGATAAAAAAGTAAAGGTTAAGAATTTAAATTCCCAAGTGTTTTTCATCAGTGAAAGCAGTCACATAATTTTTTTATTTGTTCATAGTGACAAATTTTATGTTGTCAAACATGTCTCCATTCCTCACACAAAAATATATCATTCAATTAACACATTGTTGGTTTCAAGTTACTAATATTATATTTAGAATGTTTTGTCAACATTCTAAGTTAGATTGGCCTATGACTAGGTGACATGTACAATTCTGGTCCATATAATATATTAGTTGTGCTAGCATAGCAGATGGATTAGAAAAAGCTCCATGCTTTCTTTGCTTCAGAAAGGTTTAGCAACATGAAAATGATATATTCCTTAAGAATTCAGAAGACTTTTTAGTAAAACACCTGGATCTGGTACCTGTAAGGGATAATTTCTGCATTTTCAATTTATTTTGTAGTTGTTCTATGTAGGTGTTCTATTTATTGTTAAACTAAATTTGTAATTTAGTAGTTTTCTAATACTATATCCATTGGATCCAGATTTTCAATTTTCATGAAAAAAATACATAATTTAATGTATATATTTTATATAAATAATTATATCTCTGTTTCTTATATATTGTTTTTGAATCTTCTGCTTTGTATCATATTTGTTAATGTTTTCTGTAATTACTTTTTAAAATAGTTTTCAGTTCTCTATAAAATTGTTATTTAATTTAAATTTCACTAATTTATTTTCATTTAACAATTGTGTTTCCTTGAGTTTTATGCTTATTTCTCCCTAATTTTAGTTGAATGACTAAAACATTTCCTCTAAGGTTTCTCATTTTCTAATAAAACAATGTTTCACTTTTTAATAAAAGAATTTTCAGAAGTAGAACAATTTGTATGGAAATACAAAAAACCTCGAATAGCCAAAGCAATCTTGAGCAAGAAGAATAGAACTGGAGGAATCAACCTGCCTGACTTCAGGCTCTACTACAAAGCCACAGTCATCAAGACAGTATGGTACTGGCACAAAGACAGAAATATAGATCAATGGAACAAAATAGAAAGCCCAGAGATAAATCCATGCACCTATGGACACCGTATCTTCGACAAAGGAGGCAAGAATATACAATGGAGAAAAGACAATCTTTTTAACAAGTGGTGTTGGGAAAAGTGATCAGTGACTTGTAAAAAAATGAAACTAGAACACTTTCTAACACCCTAGACAAAAATAAACTCAAAATGGATTAAAGATCTAAATGTAAGGCCAGAAACTATAAAACTCCTAGAGGAGAACATAGGCAAAACACTCTCTGACATAAATCACAGCAGGATCCGACCCACCTCCCAGAACATTGGAAATAAAAGCAAAAATAAACAAATGAGACTAATTTAAATTAAAAGCTTTTGCACAACAAAGGAAACTATAAGCAAGGTAAAAAGATAGCCTTCAGAATGGGAGAAAACAATAGCAAATGAAACAACTGACAAAGAATTAATCTCAAAAATATACAAGCAACTTCTGCAGCTCAATTCCAGAAAAATAAATGACCCAATCAAAAAATGGACCAAAGAACTAAACAGACATTTCTCCAAAGAAGATATATAGATGGCTAATAAACACATGAAAAGATGCTCAACATCACTCATTATTAGAAAAATGCAAATCAAAACCACAATGAGGTACCATTTCACACCAGTCAGAATGGCTGCTATGCAAAAGTTTACAAGCAATAAATGCTGGAGAGGGTGTGGAGAAAAGGAAACCCTCTTACATTGTTGGTGGGAATGTAAACTAGTACAGCCACTATTGAGAACAGTGCGGAAATTCCTTAAAAAACTGAAAATAGAATTGCCATATAACCCAGCAATCCCACTGCTGGGCATACACACCGAGGAAACCAGAATTGAAAGAGACACATGTACCCCAATGTTCATCGCAGCACTGTTTATAATAGCCAGGACATGGAAGCAATCTAGATGTCTATCAGCAGACGAATGGATAAGAAAGCTGTGGTACATATACGCAATGGAATATTACTCAGCCATTAAAAAGAATACATTTGAATCAGTTCTAATGAGGTGGATGAAACTGGAGCCTATTATACAGGGTGAAGTAAGCGAAGTGAAGTTGTTCAGTCGTGTCTGACTCTTTGCGACTCCATAGACTGTAGCCTACCAGGCTCCTCCCTCCATGGGATTCTCCAGGCAAGAGTACTGGAGTGAGTTGCCATTTCCTTCTCCAGGGGATCTTCCTGACCCAGGGATCGAACCCGCGTCTCCTGCATTCCAGGCGGATGCTTTAACCTCTGAGCCACCAGGGTGAAGTAAGCCAGAAAGAAAAACACCAATACAGTATACTAATGCATATATATGGAATTTAGAAAGATGGTAATGATAACCCTGTATGCGAGACAGCAAAAGAGACACAGATGTATAGAACAGTCTTTTGGACTCTGTGGGAGAGGGTGAGGGTGGGATGATTTGGGAGAATGGCACTGAAACATGTATAATATCACATGTGAAACAAATTGCCAGTCCAGGTTCGATGCATGATACAGGATGCTCGGGACTGGTGCACTGGGATGACCCAGAGGGATGGGATGGGGAAGGAGGAGGGAGGTGGGTTCAAGATGGGGAACACAGGTACACCCAAGGAGGATTCATGTCAATGTATGACAAAACCAATACAATATTGTAAAGTAATTAGCCTCCCCACCAAAAAAATAAATAAATAAAGTGGAAAAAAAAAGAATTTTCTTGAATAATACTTTGGACTATAAAACGTAACTATTAATCTGTAACACCCTTTCTAACTCAACAGTTATTTGGCGGATGTTTTTAAAATTTATTTCCATGTGGATAGATTTTATTCTCCTATATAACAAAAAAAATAGTATAAATTCTAGATATATGTTCTCTGCCTTTTATCTATTTTTCCAAAATTCTCATTCTTTCAACCTTTTGAAGTAAACACTGGGACAGTCCTGTGACTCAGTATTTCAACAATTCACACTTATGCCATGTCAGTTCTTCTATTGAATGCATCGAGTTTTTGTTTATACTCATTATGATGTTATTTAGATCCTAATTGTGCCTTTTTCATATAAACACAGTTCTTTCTTATAGATTAAAATATTCTTTAATCTTAGTATCTTATTAGTTATATTTCTTTTATGTTTTCCATATTACCTTCATTGTATTGGTCATTAACTTTCCTACCGATTTTGGTGCTTTTATAAAATTATGCTAATTTTCCTTAAGTATTAGTAATGTGTGTGTGTGTGTGTCTTTTCTAATCTGAATCTGATATTCCATGTTCACTTGTATGGGGTGTGTATCCATGTTCATATAATGTACTTAATGAAAATTCTTCACCTAGTGTTAGAGAAATGGCTTATTAAAACAGTCACATCTATTTGAGTTCTTTGTTCAATTATTCTTCAAATTACCTAATCCACTAATGACATTTTGCTTTCCTTATTATTTATTGTATTTATGAGACAACACTTTCACAATTTCTGGAGACTTTTATGGAAATGAGTTGGCAGATATGCATACTTAGTCTTCCAGTTGGATCCATGCCTTGTATATAATGTTGCAATAATCCATTTATTCCAGTATGCAAGATTGGCATATATAATGCACAGGGAGTTTTTTTGCTGGTTACTGGGGGATAGAAAACTTATATAAAGTGCACAGAGTTTAGAGAGATGGAACAAATGTATAAACAGACACTTATAACAAAAAGAGGCATATATGAAGAGAATAAAAATATATACAAAGGATATGTGGGCCAACAATATTTCGAAGAGGTTGGTGGGAAGGAAAATAGTATTACCAACACTGTTCAATCATGATAATTAAAGCAGACCAACAGTTTTGTTATTGTTTTCAATTATCTACAAACAGTAACAAAAACAGAAAAGACTTTGCCTGCACATGTGGCAGACCACTCCCACTGTTCCCTCTTGATGTGCAGGGCTCAAAAAGGGTGCAGTACACTCTGCTTGGTCACACTGCTCTACAGATAAAAGGTCTATAACTTGGCATGATAGGAATGGTGGGGATGGAGTGGAGGTGACAGGTGAAAGTATTAATAACCAGACATGAGAACACTAAAGAGATGAAATGATTGTTGAGGATGAGGAAGTGGGTGGTTTGATTTGCAGGCTCCTGATTCATGAGACAAAGGCAAGAAGACACACTGGGAGAAATGTGGAATGAATATGAAATGCCTATAGAACATTCAAACGAAAGAACTAATCATTGGTTCTATAAACAGATTCCAAAGTTCAAGGAGGCAAATTTGGGTTAGGATATCAATCTTGTCTTATTAACAGGTTATAAACCAATGATTCTCAGGTACTTTAATGTGAGAAGACTAATCACAACTGTTTATTTAAAGATGACACAAAAAGATGGAAAAATATACTGTGTTCATAGGTTGGAAGAATTAATATTACTAAAATGGCCATACTATCCAAAGGAAACTACAGATTCAATGCAATTCCTATCAAAATACCAACGGTGTGTTTCACAGAACTAAAATAATTTTTAAATTTATTTTTTTTTCAGTTTTTTATTTTTTAAATTTTAAAATCTTTAATTCTTACATGCGTTCCCAAACATGAACCCCCCTCCCACTTCCCTCCCCATAACATCTCTCTGGGTCATCCCCATGCACCAGCCCCAAGCATGCTATATCCTGCATCAGACATAGACTGGCGATTCAATTCTTACATGATAGTATACATGTTAGAATGCCATTCTCCCAAATCATCCCACCCTCTCCCTCTCCCTCTGAGTCCAAAAGTCCGTTATACACATCTGTGTCTTTTTTCCTGTCTTGCATACAGGGTCGTCATTGCCATCTTCCTAAATTCCATATATATGTGTTAGTATACTGTATTGGTGTTTTTCTTTCTGGCTTACTTCACTCTGTATAATCGGCTCCAGTTTCATCCATCTCATCAGAACTGATTCAAATGAATTCTTTTTAATGGCTGAGTAATACTCCATTGTGTATATGTACCACAGCTTTCTTATCCATTCATCTGCTGATGGACATCTAGGTTGTTTCCATGTCCTGGCTATTATAAACAGTGCTGCGATGAACATTGGGGTACATGTGTCTCTTTCAATTCTGGTTTCCTCGGTGTGTATGCCCAGCAGTGGGATTGCTGAGTCATAAGGTAGTTCTATTTGCAATTTTTTAAGGAATCTCCACACTGTTCTCCATAGTGGCTGTACTAGTTTGCATTCCCACCAACAGTGTAGGAGGGTTCCCTTTTCTCCACACCCTCTCCAGCATTTATTGCTTGCAGATTTTTGGATCGCAGCCATTCTGACTGGTGTGAAGTGGTACCTCATTGTGGTTTTGAGTTGCATTTCTCTAATAATGAGTGATGTTGAGCATCTTTTCATGTGTTTGTTAGCCATCCATATGTCTTCTTTGGAGAAGAGTCTATTTAGTTTTTTGGCCCATTTTTTGATTGGGTCGTTTATTTTTCTGGAATTGAGCTGCATAAGTTGCTTGTATACTTTTGAGATTAGTTGTTTGTCAGTTGCTTCATTTGCTATTATTTTCTCCCATTCAGAAGGCTGTCTTTTCACCTTGCTTATATTTTCCTTTGTTGTGCAGAAGCTTTTAATTTTAATTAGATCCCATTTGTTTATTTTTGCTTTTATTTCCAGAATTCTGGGAGGTGGATCATAGAGGATCCTGCTGTGATTTATGTCTGAGAGTGTTTTGCCTATGTTTTCCTCTAGGAGTTTTATAGTTTCTGATCTTACATTTAGATCTTTAATCCATTTTGAGTTTATTTTTGTGTGTGGTGTTAGAAAGTGATCTAGTTTCATTCTTTTACAAGTGGTTGACCAGTTTTCCCAGCACCACTTGTTAAAGAGATTGTCTTTACTCCATTGTATATTCTTGCCTCCTTTGTCAAAGATAAGGTGTCCATATGTGTGTGGATTTATCTCTGGGCTTTCTATTTTGTTCCATTGATCTATATGTCTGTCTTTGTGCCAGTACCATACTGTCTTGATGACTGTGGCTTTGTAGTAGAGCCTGAAGTCAGGCAAGTTGATTCCTCCAGTTCCATTCTTCTTTCTCAAGACTGCTTTGGCTATTCGAGGTTTTTTGTATTTCCATACAAATCTTGAAATTATTTGTTCTAGTTCTGTGAAAAATGTGGCTGGTAGCTTGAATTTTTAAATTTATATGGCAATACAAAAGACCACAAATAGTCAAAACAATCGAGAAAAAACAGAGCTGGAGCAATCATTATTCTTGACTTCCAACTATACTACAGAGTTACAGTAATCAAAACATTATGGTATTGACACAAAAACAGACACAGATCTATGGAACAGAGCAGAGAGCAGAGAAATAAACCCACACTTACATGGGCAATTGATAACAAAGGAGACAAGAATTTACAATGGGGAAAAGACAGCCTCTTCAACAGTTACAAGTGAAATAAACAAACTGAATTGCTCTCTCACCCCATGCACAAAAATAAATTTAAAATTGATTAAAGAATTAAAAGTAAGATGTGAAACTAACTATAACTTCTAAAGAAAAACGGCAGTATGTGCTTTGGCATCAGTTTTAGTATTATTTGTGGGAATATGTCTCCTCAGGCAAGAGAAACAAACAAAAAAACAAGTGTGACCATATCAAAGTTAAAAGCTTTGCACACAAAAGAAACCATCAACAAAACAAACAGGCCACTTACTGAAAGAAAAGATATTTGAAAATGATATATCTGACAAGGGGTTATATATATGTAAAATATAGAAAAAACACATACAATTCAACATCAAAACAAAAAACAGCATGATTTAAAAAATAGAGAATATGAATAGACATTTTTCCAAAGAAGATATTCATATGGCAAACAGGCACATGAAACGATCGTTAGCATCAGTTATCATAAAGGCAATGTTAATCAAAATTGCAATGAGATGTAGCCTTACACTTGTTAGAATGGCTGTTATCAAAAAGAACACAAAGACTGGGGAGAATGAGGAGAAAAGTGTCCTGTAAATGGGGATGTAAACCGGCGCAGCCACTGTATGGAACATAGCATGGAGATTTCTCCAAAAAATTAAAAATAGAACTATTGCAAGATTCAGCAATTCCGTTCCTGGGATTTACCGGGAGAAAATAAAAACACTAACTAGAAAAGATATACACACTCTGACATTCACTGCAGCATTAATCCCAGGGGGCACTAGTGGCGAAGAAACCCCCTGCCAATGCAGGAGACACAAGAGATGCAGGTTTGATTCCTGCATCAGGAAGATCCTCTGGAGACAGGCATGGCAACCCACTCCAGTATTCCTGCCTAGAGAATCCTATGGACAGAGGAGCCTGGAAAGCTACAGTTCATTAGATCGCAAAGAGTCAGATACGACTAAAGCGCCTTAGCACGCACGCAGATATGAAAGCAACCTAAGTGTCTGTCAATAGATGAATGGATAAAGAAGATATGGCATATATAAATATATATAGAGAGAGAATTATTACACAGCCATACACAAATGAAACCTTGCCATTTATGACAACAAAGACAAACCTAGAAGGTATTAGGCTAACTGAATTAAGTCAGACAGAGAATAACAAATATTGTATGATTTCACCTATATGTAGAATCTGATTAAGAAATGAATAGACATAACAAAATGGAAAGAGATTTATAGATATAGAGAACAGACAAGTGATTGCTAAAGGGGATGGGGAGGGAGGAAAGATATGGGTGAGAGAGATTAAGTGGTACAAACTTCCAGTTGCGTAATAAATGAGCCACTGGCATGAAATGTACAGCATTGGGAATACAGTCAATAACTATGCTACATCTTTGTATGTTGACATATAATTAGATTTATCCTCTTGATCATTTTGAAATGTATAGATACACCAAATCACAAGGTTATGTAACAATAGCTAAAATAGTGTTATAGGTCAATTATACCTCAAAAACAAATGAAATCTTACAAAAGATTAGATTTGTGGTTACCAGAGGTGGAATGGGCAGGGGGGTAGGGGTGACAGGAATTGAATAAAGGCAGTCAAAAGATATAAAATTTCAGTTATGAATATAATGTACAACAGGATAAATATACTCAACATTGCTGTATGTTATACATGAAAGTTGATAAGAGGATAAATATTGTATTTCTTTAATTTTGTATCTATATGACATGACAGACATTCATTAAAATTATTGTGATAATCATTTCATAATATATATATGTCAAAGCACTGCTGAACACTTTGAACTTACAGCATGCAGTCTTCTAATTACATTAGAATAAAACTGGAAGAAAAGATACAGATTTCAAGTACCCTCCTTCAGAAACAGTGATATAACCAGATTCAAGTGGATATTCATTGGAAGGACTGATGCTGAAGCTGAAGCTCCAATACTTTGGCCATCTGATGCGAAGAGACGACTCACTGGAAAAGACCCTGATGTGGGAAAAATTAAAGGCAAGAGGAGAAGGGGGTGACAGAGGATGAGATGGTTGTTTGGTGTCACTGACTCAATAGGCATGAGTTGAGCAAGCTCTGGGAGACAGGGAAGGACAGGGAAGCCTGGCATGCTGCAGTCCATGGCATGGCAAATAGTAGGACACAACTTAGCGACTGAACAAGGTGGAACATATTAAACTGTCATTTTCAAAAGCCCTTGCTTATTCTGCTGAGGCTGGTCCTCCGAACACACTTTAATAAAAACCACTATAAACAATCAAATTAATAGCCCAGACTAAAAAGACTCTCTCCTACATGGTACTAGCAATATAATAAAGTTCATCAACTCCATGAAGAGTGGTCAACTGAATCTAGCTCACTCAGATTGTCACAAGTCAATCAACTGTCCCTTTACTCCACTGTTTACCCCAATATTTATAGCTTATTCTGCTGGTTTAGAAATAAGCCACAGTAAATAGGTATATCACATAGCACCTTTCTAATAGAACAGAAATAGCAGTTACATTATTTATTTTGTTCACAAACTAAATATTTACACGCTTTAAACAAGGACAAAGTGCAAGTTACTAAGAGTCCAGGAAACAGATGTATACCTTACTTTTTTAAGCACAGAAAAGAGCCGAGTTGACCAGAATGTATTGGAAGGAATAAAGGAATCATTTGAGGACAGGGGTGGGAGGTGGGGTGGAGAGGACCTGAGAATTTTGGGTAGAGTGACTTACAAGGATGTGCAGGAACAACAGACTGGTTCCAAACAGGAAAAGGAGTCCGTCAAGGCTGTATATTGTTACCCTGCTTATTTAACTTCTATGCAGAGTACATCATGAGAAATGCTGGGCTGGAAGAAGCACAGGCTGGAATCAAGATTGCCAGGAGAAATACCAATAAGCTCAAATATGCAGATGACACCACCCTTATGGCAGAAAGTGAAGAGGAACTAAAAAGCCTCTTGATGAAAGTGAAAGAGGAGAGTAAAAAAGTTGGCTTAAAGCTCAACATTCAGAAAACGAAGATCATGGCATCTGGTCCCATCACTTCATGGGAAATAGATGGGGAAACAGTGGAAACAGTGGCTGACTTTATTTTTGGGGGCTCCAAAATCACTGCAGATGGTGATTGCAGCCATGAAATTAAAAGATGCTTACTCCTTGGAAGAAAGGTTATGACCAACCTAGATAGCATATTCAAAGGCAGAGACATTACTTTGCCGACTAAGGTCTGTCTAGTCAAGGCTATGGTTTTTCCAGGGGTCATGTATGGATGTGAGAGTTGGACTGTGAAGAAGGCTGAGCACCGAAGAATTGATGCTTTTGAACTGTGGTGCTGGAGAAGATTCTTGAGAGTCCCTTGGACTGCAAGGAGATCCAACCAGTCCATTCTGAAGATCAGCCCTGGGTGTTCTTTGGAAGGAATGATGCTAAAGCTGAAACTCCAGTACTTTGGCCACCTCATGCGAAGAGTTGACTCATCGGAAAAGACTCTGATGCTGGGAGGGATTGGGGGCAGGAGAAGGGGATGACAGAGGATGAGATGACTGGATGGCATCATGGACTCGATGGAGGTGAGTCTGTGTGAACTCCGGGAGTTGGTGATGGACAGGGAGGCGTGGCGTGCTGCGATTCATGGGGTCACAAAGAGTCGGACACGACTGAGCGACTGAACTGCTGGTATTTTAGCTTTTTTATGTGATGCTAAAATTTTTTGCAGGGGTAATTTGAATTGCCTATAAGTAAAATAGGGACTTCCCTGGTGGCTCAGATGGTAAAGTGTCTGTCTACAATCCGGGAGACCCGGGTTCAAAACCTGACTTATGAAGATCCCCTGGAGAAGGAAATGGCAATCCACTCTAGTACATTGCCTGGAAAATCCCATGGACTGAGGAGCCTGGTAGGCTACAGTCTATGGGATCGCAAAGAGTCAGTCATGACTGAGCGACTTCATGATAAGTAAAATAACTTCTGTCCTCTCATTTCCCTTACAAATATCTGTAATATATCCTTGATGAGAAACCCCCCACACACAAAATGGCCAATATACGGAAGAAAAGAGAAACATATTGCCAACGACAGGAATTTGACACACTGTTTTTATTTTCTCACCCTGCATGCATAGTCACTTCAGACGTGTCTGACTCTTCATGACCCCATGGACTGTAGCCAGCCAGGTTCCTCTGTCCATGGGATTCTCCAGGCAAAAATACTGGAGTTGGTTGCCATGCCCTCCTCCAATGATCTTCTCAATGCAGGGATGGAACCCACGTCTCCGGCATCTCCTGAATTGGCAGGCGGGTTCTCTACCACTAGGGCCACCTGGCATGTGGGATCTAGTTCCTTGATCAGGGATGGAACCTGGGCCGCCTGAATTGGGAGTGTGAAGTCCTAGCCACTAGACCACCAGGGAAGTCCCAGCTTACACATTTTCCCCTTATTTTCTCAGATACCTATTAAAATTATCCATGGTACAATTTCTTACTGTGGATTCAAAATAATAATGTTAAGTAGTAGGCTTTGTCAACTGCGGGAATCTTCGACCTGGGAAATGTGTGTGTTTGTCTCAAGAAATTGTGGTGCCAAAACTAGTCTTTAGATTGAAAAGAAAAGAGCAGTGCTGGGGGAGGAAATTTGTTTCAAAAAATTATTTACACATTCTCCAAAGCAACTGCTTGTGTCTGGCAAAGGAAGGAAAAAGTGTTTCTCTCTAATCTAGGCAGGGGGATTCACTGGAGGCTATATATGTTGAATATCAAACTGACCTAAACAAATGGAAGTGCTTCCTTTAAGACATTCAAAAGGGTTCTTTCTAGCTACATAAATAAGGCCAGAACTTGTAGGAAACACAACTTACTCATCAATTACTTGAATGGTACCTTTCTTTTTTTAAGAAAAACAAGAGAACTACAAATAGTTATTGACTCTTAAATTAAAATATGGTAGAAACTGAAGCTGAACCAACAAAATAATACCATTGAAGTTGGCACATCACATCCATGAGGAAATCTTCATGGAATTGTACAATTCGGACTTGAGGATAGAAGGCCAAAAGAGAGTTATCTCCCCATTGCCTTTACGGAGAGAAATGGGACTTATTGGTCATCTTCTCTCAATATATATTAAAGAAAACAGAACAAATAGAAAAGAGGGACCAGAGTTATGCCTGTGAAATAAAATGATCATTAGATATTTACCAAGGAAAATCATTAAAAACATGACACAACCATAAACTCTTTATTATCCATTGTTAAAGCCTAAGAGGTTATGTTTATAGAAGCAGAAAAAAATTTTGATTGTCTTTCCATATTCCTTCTAGACAAACATTTTATGATTATTTATAGCAGTCTGTAAATATAATAGAGTTCAAGGTTTGTTCCCAAGGTCTTCCATGACCTCCATCCTTATAACAAGCCAAAAGCCCTTCCCTAATTATCATCATTTTTAAACTTGTTTTGCCTCATTCACTATGCCTCCTATATAGTCAGGGGCATCAATTTTCCCTTCAGAGAATCTCTCTTGTCCAGTTTCCTTCTCTCATCTATAGATGCAGCCTAGCCCTTGCAGACACCAACATCACTTCCCTACCCCAACAGGCCACATGCATCTGGCAATAGCATCAGCATTCTTCTAGTCACTTGAAAATGAAATACTGAATCAGCATTCTTCTAGTCACTTGAAAATGAAATACTGAATCAGTTTTGATGTCTTCCTTCCTTTCTACCCACTGACTCAATATATCATCAGAGACCAGGTCAGTTTTTTCTTCTTCACATGTCTTGAATCATCTGCTTTTTTGTTTTTCTCTTTTTCATATGCAGGTGGAACTCTGGTTCCTCTAATATGGACATTCTTTAAATACCTATCTAATGGGCTATATTTCAAATCTCATTAGAGTACGCATCACTGAAACTTATTTTCTAACTACAAACAATGATCTACTCACTTCAAATGATGTATGATAGTTTAAAGAAAAGTCACAGTATCCCAAAATAATTCCACAATAGAAAAAAAAAATTGCTCAAAGTCAGAAGTGCTAGATTCTGTTTTGTTTCTGCCACAAATCAGCTTTGTGTACTTTTCTGTACAAAGACTGGTTAATAAGCTTCAAGGATCCCTTGTCTCTTAAGAGTCTGGGATTATGTGATACAGATTCTTAATACTGGATCCATTAACTACTGAGATTTGCTTTTCTTTATACAGCAAGCATGTCACATATCTTTAGAGCTCCTTGTCTTCCAGGGACAACAACTTTTCTCAGTTTCTACTTAAGGATTCTTTCTTGGGTTACTTTGGTTTTCTTGTTTTATTATATTTCTCTTCTGTTCTCGCTCCCCAGCCTGTGCATACTCACACTGGGTTTGGGCCCTTATAATATCCTGCACATTTACATAATATTTATCACAGTGTGCAGGGACTATGTCTTACTGATATTCACATTGCTAGTGCCTGGTCAAGCACTGGGAGCATAGAGATGGCTAACTAATTTCCTGTTTAAAGGAACTAGTCCAGGAGGGTAAACACTATGGTATCACAAAGGACTGAGTCTATTAGGCATGGCCAGTTCAGGTGGATCCATGGCAATTCTGTCATAACAAGAACCAAACGCAAACTAAAGACCCCTTTTCCCCCATGAAACTTTCATTGTTTGATTTGGGGTGATCATTCTTCTCTTCTTTCAAAAGCAACATCATGACAAATACATTATTTGGAGTCCCAAAGAAGGAAATCCCACCATAAAATCAGGAAAAATAGTTAAACATATTCTCAAACTTCTCACTGTGGCCTTTTTGCGTGCTTTTCTGTACCACATAATCAGAATTTTAAAAGAAACCTTAAGCTGAGGTGATTTCTAGGTTTTTGGTTGAGGTGCATGATAAGATAAAGTTTTACATTTTATTGATTAATTATATTACATTATGAGAAAAAATTGGGGGAAATTCTGAAAGTTCAGTCGTTTTATTCTGAGATATTATTTTTATAATTTTGATATAAAGAATCATCAACTCTTAGGGTTTAAAAAAACCCACGTCTTGAATACTATGACATTACCTAAGCAGGATTATTGCAGAACACTTAATTTATAAGATTTCAGAGGTATTCTGAGGAAAATGTTAAATGAAAGTTCTATGAAGCAAAAATATTTTGGAAATTCTGAGTTTTTTTAAATCAGTCTTAGTTTTCTTACTATACTTCTTAGAGCCTTCAATATGAAAATATTCCTAGTGAATTTCCAAGATTATACCAGGGATATTATTCAGCATTTCCATGACTTTTTGCTTATAGAACTCTTTCTTAATGAAAAGCATAATAATATCTTCCAGAAGATTTTTCTAAAGAACAAGTTGGGGAAATTCTGAGACCCAGAAGACTGTAGCTTTTCTATAAACATATACAGTTAGTCAGTAGTAAGGACAGTATTAGAAACTGGAACAATTAGATCCCCTATTCTACCCACTTCTCATCATAGCATGGGTTCTGACAGCAATCTGGGAAAGCACAATACCTCCAAACAAGACATGCTCTGTAACAGGAACAATTTCTAGATCATATTATAGAAATCTAGATCCATTTCTAGTGTCAGTCCTCTTACCTGAAAAAGCCAAAAAATGGCCAAGTAAAACATCTTAAAGATTTCTGGCTAAAGATTTATAGCACTGGGGGAAAAGATAACTCTTTTATACACAATATAAACACATGTGTAGATATACACTGTGTGTGTGTGCATGTGTGTGTATACATACATGAGTGTGTGCTTAGTCACTCAGTCATGTCTGACTCTCTGCAAACCCACAAACCGTAGCCCACCAGGCTCCTTGGCTCATGGGATTCTCCAAGCAATAATACTGGAGTTGGTTGTCACGCCCTTCTCCAGGGGATCTTCCCGACCCAGGGACTGAACCTGGGTCTCCTGCATTGCAGGTAGATTCTTTCTCAGCTTAGTCACCAGGGAAGCCCCACATATATATGTATATATGAACATATACATATATGAAACTCATGAATTTGTCTCATTCCTACTTTAAACATAAATAAATTCTTGATTTTTAAAAATTTAAATGCTGCTGCTACTGCTGCTAAGTCACTTCAGTTGTGTCCAACTCTGTGCGACCCCACAGATGGCAGCCCACCAGGCTCCCCCGTCCCTGGGATTCTCCAGGCAAGAACACTGGAGTGGGTTGCCATTTCCTTCTCCAATGCATGAAAGTGAAAAGTGAAAGTGAAGTCTCTCAGTCATGTCCGACTCTTAGCAACCCCATGGACTGCAACCCACCAGGCTCCTCCATCCATGGGATTTTGAGTATTGGAGTGGGGTGCCAAATGAAAATTGTCAATTATAGAAGTAATAAGAATCTGCAATATTTTCTCATGTATCATTTTTCAATTTTTATTATGTTATAGAACAAACCAATTAATTCACAGATTTTTTAAAATGTCCTTTAGAGACAAAATTTCAGCCCAAACTGAGTTCAACCATAGCATGTGGTTTGAGGCATCTTACTACTCCAAAACTGAATTTGCATCAAATTTCCCAAATACTTAGAAAATGGAATCACAATGGTTTGTGGCTAGGAATTTAGAAAGAAATAAAACAACTTTCTTTTAACAATGGCAAAAAGCTTAAAGGCCAATATTAATAAGTAAGGAAAGCTTTTTTGCACAGTTCAAAAGAAATAGCAAAAATTTAGCCACAAAAATGACTGTTCTTTTTTTTTGTTCAGTTGCTCAGTTGCATCCGACTCTGCAACCTCATGGGATTTCTCTTTTATGGCGGCAGAAATCTTTCATTGACAAATCAAGTTAGCCTTTGACTCACTGAGTATAGGAGAGAATTTACACAAATATTGCTGGCAACTCTTCTACATTACATAAAGAAAAACACAACACAACAGAGATGTGTACCTAGAAGAAAATGTGTAGGTACTAGAAAAGATGTGTAGACCTAGAAGAAAATGTGGAAAGAGCATTTAACGTCTAGTATAAAATAGTGGCAAGTAATATAGATTATTACTAGAACTCTCCATTAAGGTAAATTACCAAGGTCCAGTGAGATATGTTCAGGCAAATATCTGGTTGAACAAATTGCCCCACATATTTCTTGCTCTGGAATCTATATATTGACAATACGTATATATTGGCCAAAGTCCCAAATCAAAAATAGAGTCAAATAGAGTGGGGTGGGGTGCAGGGGTTATGGAGAGGAATTCTTTCCAAGAACAGTACAGACAAGCATCTTTTATCACTTGTATGCAGTATTCATTCACCTAACAAATATGAATCAAACATCTTTTAGGCACTCTGTTGGAAAGGTCATAATCAACAAGTATTCAATGAGGAAACAGTATGTACCAGACAGTATCCTAGGTGTTGGAGATTCAGTGAAGAAGTAAACAGATGAGGTCCCTGTTCTAAAAGAGACTGCATTCTACTAGGAGAGATAACCCATAACCAATTTTAGACAGTGTGAAGTGCTCTAAGACAATGAAAGAAGGGGGCTGGAAAAAGACTATCTGTCATTTCACATGCCATCTCCTCAATCAAATCACAAGAAGAGTCCATCCATAAAGGAATTTGGAGGGAAAGTATTCCAGAGAAAGGGGATAGCAGATGTGAATGGCCTAAGGCAGGAACACACTTGATGTGCCTGAGGTACTGGGGAGAGGGCACCGGATGGAAGTACAGTGAGCTGGCAATCAGGAAGTGTAGGGTGAGGAGGGTGAGCTGGGTGGGGCCTGATCATGTGGACTTTAAACCCTAAGATCTTATTCTATATATGCTAAGAAAATATCAGATGATTTAACGCAGAGGAGTGGTATGATCAGCCTTATATTCTTCAAGGGACCACTTTGACTCGAGTGGGGGACTGACAATAGACAGTAAGAGAAAAAGTAGGGAAAACAGTTACTAAGCTAGTGGCATAATTCATTTGAAATGATAGTTTAGAGACTTAGACTAAGGTATCAGTAGTAAAAATTTGGAAAAGAAAATAGATTCCAAATATATTTTAGAGACTGAATTGTCTTGAATGCGCACAGAATCAATTTGGGGGTGAGTAAAAGAGAAAAATAAGAAACGACTCTGAGACACTTGGTTTGAATATCTGAGTGGATGAGGGTGGTGGGAGCATTTACTGATAGAGGATGGCCTGGGAGAAGGGCAGGTGGCTGGAAGGGTGTGTGTACATGTGTGCAAGGAGACTGTTTATCAAGTGATTCTCTCAAATATGTTAAGCTTAAGATACCTATCAACATTTAAAAGAAGATGTCAAGTGGTACTTAGATCCAGGATCCTGGAGTTCTCAGGGAAGTCTGGTTTTGAAGACACAAATTTGCAAGTTTTTAGCTTAAAAATAGATATTTAAGGCCACAGATGTAAAATATTCACCTGAGTGATCAAGGCACAAAGGCTCAAACCAAACACTAGAACTTTACCAAAACATAAACATGAGAAGAAACCAGTACCAAAGGCTGAAAAGAGCATTGTATGCCTATATATGACCATAATGGGAAGCGTGACCAGTCGACAGAAAGCAGGTTTTTCTTTAGCAATGTTAACAACATTGACTTTGTCTTCTCTAAGCAGTTTTCCAGTTCCTCTCTGAGGAGATGATCTTGGACTTAAGCTTATTACATAGCCCTGGACAGACAGGGCTTCCTGGATGGAAACCCATGGACCAAGTTAAACTAGACAACTTGGGCACACCTTTATGTCCACCTGGAGATAAACATCTAAAGTGCAAGAGAAGGAGGAAAGATGGGGCGGCGGTGGGGGAAGGAGAAAAGGAAGACAGGCTAACACTCGAGGCTGGAATACCTCCCTGGACTGTCTTTTTGAGTGACACTTGGCTTCTTTAGCTCCTATGCCCGGCTCTACAGTTTCTCTTAAGCTGATTCCTCCCAGAGCCAGCCAGCCATAAGAAGAAAGCTGTTTGTCACAAAGCCAGAGACAACAGCCAAACATTTTCATGTGATCTGTTGTTGTTGTTGTTGTTTTCAAGTTCTCATGTCCTTGGATCAATTTTCTAATAATGAATCAGCATCCCTTTTGAAGTTCAGAAGCCTTGGGAAGAGGGTTAGTGAGAACAAACTACAATAAAGTAGCTAATTTCTGTCTTGCTTTTCAGTACACACATCTGCTGTTTTGTGGTCTATCAGATTTCATGCAGTCCAACTACGATGTGATTTAACTAACAAGTACCCAAGCAAGAAGGTATATGGTTTATTCCTGTTCTCAGCTCTAATATTTGAGGAAGATTATGCAATGAGAATCTTATGATCATACTGATATCAGATTAATTCTCTACAACTGTTTACTGAGGTAAATTTTATGAAAATACTCCATTAGCTTTGACTATCTCCATTTTCTTTAAGTTTCTTTTGAAGGCTGTCATGAATGTTAATGCTTGTTGTTACCACTTAATTCTACACTGTTTCTTTCTCTGCAGCATCCTTTTTGAAATTCACGGGGCAGTCCCTTCTTACCAAATTCACCTACAAGAATCATGATTCTCAGGGCAACAGAGATGATCTGTTTAATTAAATTTTCTTATTAACAAGGAATTAACTCAAAATGAAGCAAACAAAATGGTGGGATACCCCCTCTTACCTGAAACAGTCATCCAGACAGTGATATTCCTGGCTGCCTCAGGAAAGCTTTTGTCTTTGATGCTAACAACAAAGAAGGATGGGGAAAGAGCAAGCTCAACACCCAGATAAGCCAGCGTTTAGCCCTGTGGCCAAAGGAGTTACTCAGCCACAGAACATAATACCCCACAGGAACAGTACAAACATTCAGGAGTTTATTTTTCTCATACAAGAAGAAGTCAGGAGGGAGGTTATTGTTGCTGTTGGTCCTGAGTCTCAGCCTTAAGAGATCTTGCAGCTTCTCTTTGTCCCTTTGGAAGTGAGTATCATGGAAAAATGTCCTGCCTCCTTCTCCAGAACAGGCTGCATGAAGAGAGAGTTGCTGAGGATGAGGAAACACAGAGAGAGAGAAGCGGTATGAAGGAGACCGAAGGGCCCCAGCCAACACCCAGCACCAAATTGCACACATGTGAGTGAGGCTACCTTGGGTCCTCCCCCACTGACCCTGCCACAGTTCCTCGCTCACAGAATCATAGGCAATAACATGGTTATTGTTTCAGGCTATTCCAGTTTGGGGTGGTTCATTATGCCGTAATGGAAAACAAAAGCAGAAGGCTAGTAAGTTCTTGGGGTGATATATTTCCCCTGGTAGAAATCCAGTGTTTGAGTGTGTAAACGTGCGTGTGTATGTGTTGTGTGTGTGTGTAGGTTTGTGCATGAGGCATATGTATGCTTTGAATAAAGATCAAATATCTGTTGATTTAGCAGTGAATGCCAATAGCAAGGAAAAAATAATGATAAAATCCATGTGTTTATTTCACTTTTGTCTAACTTCCTAGTCTCGGAAACAAATGATTTATTTAAGGATTACAACCTCATTTATATTAGTAGAGGTATCTGCTATGTCTCTGAAGCTTCGCTTCCAAAGGCTCTGCTCTGCATGAGGTAGGCATGCTGTAAATAACACTGGTGTAGACAACCAGGTCTTCATATTTGACTTGAACTTTTTCAAAATGTTTTCAAGGCAGTAGCTGATGCCTTTTCATTTTTTAAGATAATCTTATCAGGTAGAGAGTAGATTTTATCATCCCCATTTTGTATATAATGCATGGGTTTGACCAGATTCCGGGAGATAGTGAAGGACAGGGAAGTCTGGCGGGCCACAGTCCATGGGATCGCAAGGAGTTGGACATGACTGAGCAACTGAACAACAAGGAAGATACTAGACATTGTAGAATGAATCTAAGTATATTTAGCTACTTAACAACAGGTCTTGCAAGAGTAAAGTTAGTCACAAACCAAGATATCCCCTCTTCAAGTGCAGTATGCTTTCACACCCACACGGGGCACCTAAATGTGTTGTTGTACCTCACAGCCCTATTTGTGTTCCCAGGAGAATCAAATCCTTCAAAGAACAACCTTTGTAAAGCAACATATGATAAATAGAAGCCTTTTATCTCAGTGGAAAATACCTATAAAATAGTTACGATATACATCTCAACACTCAGGGTCTAACATAGTTTTAGTAGCAAACCAAATCAGCTCAGCCTTACAAAAGCTTTCCAAGACTATTAATATTAGGCCTGCCAAAATGCTGACCAGCCTTCTATCAGCAGATTCTGATTCTACCTACTTACAGTCACCCAATTTTCTGCTCTGTTCTGTCCCACTCTATCTCCATGCATTCATAAACTGCCAGAGAAAACTCTGACCCCAAGGCAAGCATGGCTCTGACACAGATTCCCAAAAAGGAGAGAGAGAGGATTAAATTTCCTTTTGGCCCACTGCCTGATTCTCATTAAGCCCACAGTGGTCACATGTAGAGACCACAGAATATATAGAAGTTCAGTTTTCATTTTACAACCACAGAGAAGAAACACAATGTTACATTTTGTAACCCAGATGTAATTATGAGGATAACCCCTTCAATGTAAAACTCAAGCTCGGGTTTTTCACAACTTTATTAGTCATATGAAGAAAAATGATTAAGCCTGACTTCTATTAAGTTTGCTTTGATTTCTTTTAGGCTCTGGGAACGTGAACAAGTGTTTGTTTTCGTGGCTGCCAACGTTTAAACCTTCCAAGCAGTTCTGGATTCAACAACTGAACACATTAAACAGCTAATGTACAACACACACCACGTTCTCAGTTGAAAACCCACAGCAACTCCTGAAACATTTTAAGCTGCAGCTTTTGTCATGAAACTATTGTAAATCTATGTTTGAAATCTCATTTAGATTGTGTTTAAACTTTTCTGCAGGGGGACACCATTTCAGAAAACGGTTTCTGGAATTGTTAATATCAGAGGCACTTATTATAGCCTGAACCGTGGCCATGGCTAGGAATAATTTAGTAAGGCAGATCGCCTCATTTCAATTTTGGAGGCAGTATTTCTCCATGTGCTAATAACTAAGGTGCTAAGTGGAAAGGAAGTCTTCTGATGAAAGAGAAGAGAATTGGGATGTGAATAGGAGAGGTCCTCCAGTTTTCAATGGAACAACACTTTCCTCCGTCTCTTCTACTTTCTCTTACCCTCTTGTTCTTGTCTGCCAGTTTCTACTATGAAGGAGATAGCAGTGTCCAGGAGGGAAGCTGCCTGTGAGAAAAGATGACTTATGACCGTAAGAGAGTCTTCAGGAGAAAGTGGCAGAATATTGGTAATTGTTGGAATCAAGAAGGATACATGGGGGCTATGCTACCTGAATTTCCTACTTTAAGATATTTTTCAAAGAAAATTCTACCATAAAAAGTAAAAAATGTTTTCTTAGGCAAATGTTTCTTAGGCAATGTTGTAAACAATGATAGTGTTATTAATGATACCTTTAAATGGCAACCCATTCTAGTACTCTTGCTTAGAGAATTCTATGGACAGAGGAGCCTGGCTGGTTACAGTTCATGGGGTCACAAAGAGTCAGACATGACTGAGTGACTAACACTTAATGATATCTGAATATTAATGCTTTTTTCTACTTCCTACTTGACGAAACAGACAGTAAACTTTGATGCCCCCAAATTAGTACTGTCGAAAGCTGCAGAAGATTTTAATGTCAAAATGATGTGAAGGCTATTTGTAGGGATCATTTGACTCCAACAGTCTGGGATAAAACTATTTCATGTAGATAACAAGGAACGTTTGTGCTTATTTTCTTGAAGATTACCTTTTCCCTTTTGGCAGTGCACAAAATGCTGACTTACATGTTTCAGCTATCTACCGCTGCGAAACAAACTGCCCCCAGATTCAGTGAAACAAAATGATAAATATTTCCTTTGCTCCTGAATCTGTTTTTCAGGAATTTGGACAGCAAGAGTTAACATAAATGAGTTAACATAAATGACTAAGAGTGAGCTGAACAGTTCAACTGCAGTTCTAGGTCTGGGGCCTCAACTTCTTACTATTGGTGGGGCTTTGCAGGGCTCCTCCCTGTGGCCCTGCCATGTATCTAACTGGATATATTCACAGCATGGAGGTCTGTGGGTAGTTGCTTTTATGACATGGCAGCAGACTTCCCTAGAGAAAAGAGGAAACTATCAGGCTTCGTAAGGGCTAGGCCCAGAACTGGTATTACATGATTTTTTTGCTATGTGCTATTAATCACAGCAATCAGAAGGGCTAGCTCAGAGTTAAGGAGATGGCATATCTTGTTAATGGATGAAGCAGCTTGCGCACATATGGAGACAAGAGATTGCTGGCTGCCACCTTTGAAGACTATCATGTATTATACTTTGCTGTTTAGTCGCTAAGTTGTGTCCAACTCTTTTGCAGAACTTTAGCCTGCCAGGCTCCTCTGTCTGTGGGATTTCCCAGGCAAGACTACTGGAATTGGGTTGCTATTTGAGAGAGTTTTATAATGAATATTTGGGATCCACCTTAGATTTTGAACCTTGAGCACACTGGAAAACACAATCATTTAGAAACAACACATTCTTATTTTTGGAAGGTGCCTAAAAGAGGGGAAATGCTTTGGGGTAGTGAAACAGTAATTAATTTCAGACTATAATATCCTTTCTCATAAATCGAAGAAAAATTACTAAAGACATAGAGTTTAACTCATACTATGATGATGATGTAGGAGAAAATGTATGTTATTATTCAGACTCCAATCTTGCTTGTTCCTCAAATGCCTACCCTGGTGAGCCAGAAGAAAAATGTATGCAATATGCAGTCTGGCTTAAAGCAATGACCTGTGACCTAACAGTCTTTCCATTCCTCTGTTTATCTTCCAAAGAGCTTCTGAGAACATGAGAAGAGAGGGCACCTCAGGTGCTCCCCAGACACTGAAGGAATGAGGTCATCTGGGCTTACGCTAATGCTTGGATATTTGCCTGCCAAAGAGATCACTCTTCTCTTTCTGGTCACTGTACTTCCTACTGGCCTCTAGTGTTGTCTGAGGTCCCTTCTGTTGCTCTGGGAAATGCTCTGGATGGGATTCTCCAGATAACATGGTCTCCCCTTCCTCCTGCTGGCTGCAGACCCTGACCCAGCTGAGTCTCCCACTTCTGGACCAGTGAGCCACACCCACCCCAGCTTCTTCCGCCAGATCACCCCTCCTTGCAGAGCTGACCTCGTGGAGGTCCACAGCCTTATAATGCAGCACCCATTCTTCCTAAGAAATGAAGGCTTGCAGAAAAGTCTACCATCAGAGCCTCTCTGCCTAATTGCAAAACAAAAAGATTACAGCAGGCCTGAGACTGCTACCCTAAAGGCCTGCTTGCAAGGTTGGCCCTCGGCTGGTATCTGTGAAATGGATTTAGGGAGAATTCCTACATACTAACTAATAAGAACAAATCAGCGCCTTTAAATTCTTTGTGCAAAAAACATTGTTCTTACTGAACACCTACTTTCCTTCCAGGAGTCTGGAATTTAGGTTTATGTGGGAACAGGGTGCCTTCATGACCAGTGCCCAAGAAAAACGGGGAGCACTTCGGAATTTTCTGAGTTTCTAATGCACTTCCTGGAAGATAACATTTTACATAGCTGCTGGGGGAACCAAGAACATCCATGTGACATACGAGGAAAGGACTCTTAGAAGCTTGTATCTGGTCTCCTGTGGACTTTGCCTCTGGTGCATTTTCCCTTTGCTGAAACTCTTTCAGTGTAATAAATCACAACCACGAGTACGGCTATATACTGAGTCCCACGAGTCTTCCTAGCAAACCATCAAAACTAGGCTTGATCTTGGGGACCCCACACATATGTTCTGCCACAATGATTACTTTGATATGGTGGTATGCACAGAAGCACATACACATAACCCCTTAGGCCAATAATACATGAGTTCCTTTACTTTTCACATGTTTGTAATTTTCCTGCATCATTTTCATCATTTATTTTTCAATTTGGAAAAAGAAGTAAATTCACCTAATAGGAAGCAAACTCACTGGCAAATTTTCCTTTGCAAATCCAGCTTTAAATAAACTACTGGATTTAAAACACCACAAATAGGAGATACTTAATGTTGTACATGATGTATTGATATAATCTCAATAAAGCTGGGGGAAAAAAGAAGGGATTATTACAAGGATATGTTCTCTCCCTGAGATGTGGCTGCTAGTCATCATGGGAATGAGCTTGTGGGGTAGCTTTACTTTTGTAACACTTTTCTTAGTGTTCTAATGGCAGAAAATGAAGAGGAACTAAAGAGCCTCTTGATGACAGTGCAAGAGAACAGTGAAAAAGCTGGCTTAAAACTCAACATTCTAAAAACTAAGATCATGGCAGCCAGTCCCATCACTTCATGGCAAATAGGAAAAAAGCAGAAGCAGTGACAGATTTTATTTTCTTGGGCTCCAAAATCACTGTGGACAATGACTACAACCATGAAATCAAGATGCTTGTCCCTTGAAAGGAAAGCTATGACAAGTCTAGACAGAGTATTAAAAAGTAAAAACATCACTTTGATGACAAAGGTCCATCTAGTCAAAGCTATGGTTTTTCCGGCAGTTATGTATGGATGTGAGAGTAGGACCATAGAGAAGGCTGAGTGCCAAAGAATTCATGCTTTCAAACAGTGATGCTGGAGAAGAGTCTTGAGAGTTCCTTGGACAGCAAGGAGATCTAACTAATCAATCCTAAAGGAAATCAACCCTGAATATTCAATTGGAAGGACTGATACTGAAGCTCCAATATTTGGCCACCTGACGTGAAGAGCCGACTCACTGGGAAAGACCCTGAAGCTGGGAAAGATTGAAGGCAAAGACAGAGAGAGTGGCAGAGGATGAGATGGCTAGATAGCATCACCAACTCAACGAACATGTTGAGTAAACTCTGGGAGATAATGAAGGACAGGGAAGTCTGGTGTGCTGCATTCCATGCGGTTGCAAAGAGTTGGACACAACGAGAGTTGGACACAAGAGCAACAGAACAACAATTGTATAAGTTTAAGGTGTACAATGTATTGATTTGATACACTTATATATTGCAAAACGGTTACCACCATAGAATCAATTAACACCTGTATCACATCACATAACTGACTTTTTTTTGCAGTGAGAACATTTAAGAACTGTTCTCTTAGCGATGTAATCCTTTCTTCTCTTTCTCTCCTTACCTGCATTCCTTCAGAAACAACATTCTCTCCTGCTTATCTACCAAAATAAATAAGTAAATAAACAGGACACGGGCAAGCAGACATTATTTGATTTCTCACTAGAATTATACAACTTAAAATTTCCCTAACATATGTGGTATTAAAAAAGAAAAAAAAAAGCATGGTAAGGGTCTTTCAAAGAAGGGTAGTTGTTCCTATAGAGCATAGTCTGACTTTATTATCAAACTGCTTTCATTTGGAATGAAAGGGAATCCAAAAATAAAAGAACTGGCTCAGAAACACTCGATGAAGATAATGTTGAAAGGCCCTGTCTGTCACTGGCCACTGTGCCATGCACGGAACTGAGCCCAGGTCCCTGCCTCCTTCTGTGATGTCCCCTCCTGTGCGACAGCAGCTCATGTCTGTTGCCAGTGCCTGCTTCACGTGAAATTCTTCAAGTACCACTGTAAAGCACCCAGCAAACACACCGACTCTAAACTTAGTCTTACATATGTAGCCAGAGACATGGATAAATATAGAGGCCTAGAAATACAGACAGAACTCCAGAAAAACGTGCTCTCGGCCAGAAACATATTGTGAATATGCAAATATCACAGTGTCTGGTACCAAAGCTTTGCCCTTTAGCACTTGCCTCACTCCATCTTTCTCTCCTTTTCTCTCTCTGCTGTGCCCGCTCCCCCGCCCAATCCACCAGTATCTTCCCATCTGTTTATTTTTTCCAAACTTCCATTTTAAAAAATATGGTATCACCTCTTAAAAAGAAGAAAAATATGGTGCCACAAATACCACTGCCAGGTGTAACATATGATGCTGCTTCTGGGAGTTGGGGAACAAAATGTATAAAGAAGGCGGCATTCCGAGTTTCTTACAAAGGTTACCGGAAATGGGGTTTATCCATTTTGTCTGAACTCTGTTCATTCCCACTTAGATTTCAGGTCTACTTTGTACTTTAAAGAAATTGTATAATCCAGGCCTTGTCATCAGTTTTCTTAATTTATTTCCCTGGGATGACAGGCCTGGCAGAGGCAGGCCTGCCTCTCAAATGTCTGGATTGCAGTGTAGCTATGGAAACAGGTGTTAAAGTGCCTTGAATGTCAAGTTCCACTGGTACTTTGCACATCGCGTTCTATATGGATGTTATTTTGCATGCTGACCGGTACAACTGCACCCTTTCTCCCTGGATTACAGGAGACAGTCGTCAGAGAGATTTGCCCACATCAACCTCAAGGTCTGCTCTGGGAAGGGAATGAAGATGACAAATCTGTTGTGTTCTCTAAAGCTCTGACTAAAGTTCTCTATTCTGCCAAAAACTAAAATAAAATAAAGTAAAATTAAATTTAATTGGATTAAATTAGATTAGATTAAAATAAATAAAATAAGAGAGGGAGGGAGATCAGAACAATTTCTTTTCCATGGGCTAATGGTATTTCCTTCTCTTGTCCAAAAAGCAGAAAATTGAGAGGAATGTTATAAGAACAGATACTGCTCTAATTCAGGCCCCCTCTCTGTAACTTTCATGAACGTTTTTATTCCCAGTATTAAAGGTCTAGTGAATTTCAGCATCATTAAGTAGCTATTTAAATAGCTGGCTAAAAACATTGCCACCATTAATTTGGCATGCTCAGAAAGAAAAGAGAGCAAAGAAATGGATGGCTCTGTTTGGGAACGCATGTAAGAATTAAAGATTTTAAAATTTAAAAAAAATTAAATAAAAAAAATTAAAAAAAAAAAAAAAAAGAAATGGATGGCTCTGGAGTAGCCACCCTGTGCTGGCCCAGCAGTCATTGTATATCATTTTATCTTCACAAACAGCACTGCAGGGGAGATATAATCCCTGCTTTATGGAAAGGAAACTGAGACTCAGAGAGGTTAAGTAAAATGCTCAAGGCCTCAAGGTTATAAATGCAACAGCCAGAATTCAGTCTGAGGTTTGTCTACAAAGCCCATGTTCTTTCCATTGAATCAACCCAGACAGTAAGTTTAGGGCATGTAAGGCCAAACTGGCATACCTTTTCTCTCCTTGGCATGTTTCCCCCTTCAGTTTAGATGGTTTAAAAAGACAAGGCTTCATATCCCTGGTCAGGTCACAATAATTACATGAGGTCCCTTGACACTCAAATTATGTTGGCCTGGCTCCAACTTATATATTAGCATTACTCAATTGAAATTTTATCCAACCCTTGATGAGTTACTAAATCAAAGTCTCATTTAAATTGGTGTTGAGAAACTCTACACTTTAAAAAACAAAACAAGACAGTGGGGTAAAATCTAACGGATCCTGGACTTCGCTGGTGGCACAGTGGATAAGAATTCACCTGCCAGTGCAGGGGATGTGGATGTGATTCCTGCTCCAAGAAGACTCCACATGCCGTGGAGCAACTAAGCCCGTGTACTGCAACTACAGAGCGCGAGTTCTAGGGCTCACGTGCCTCAACTACTGAAGCCTGTTCTCCTAGAGCCTGTGCTCCGCAAGATGAGAGGCCACCACAATGAGAAGCTCACACACTCCAATGAAGAGTAGCCCCCGCTCATCTCAACTAGAGAAAGCATGCACAAGCACTAAAGACCCAGCATGGCCCAAAATACATAAAGAAATTAAAAAATTTCAATCTAATGGATCCTATTTGCTCCCTTTACACAATTATTGTGATTTTTGATACATCACTCGCCTAATGATGGGAAAAAAAATCATAGAAGGGCTATTCCTAAACTTACCTCTATGTAAAATAAGGGGAAAATATATTTAAGTTTGTGATTCTGAAGGGCCATGGTTAAATACATATATATTGGACATAACGGGATCATTTACATATACAAAAGGCTGAATATAGACAGAGTTAAATGATTATAGGTGTCTATCCTGGTGATCTCATGAGCAGATGAGAAAAGAGCTTCAAAATAATAGAACCCAAGTGAATAGGAAGGATGTTACAAACTACCTCCTGAAACTAACAGCTACTGGAGAAGCTACAGCAGATTCTGTTAAACTACTATCGCCGCATACTTAGACCTTCTTTTTCAAATCTGTACTAATTCATAAGAAAGATGTAAAGCGATATCACTCTTAATGTATTTTGGCTGCAAGTTGCAGTATTCAAAATTCAAAAATTTCAATCCTGAGGAATCGCAGCCACAATTCAGGCAATGTAAATCCAGTTCAAAGAGGCAACTGTACCTCCCCAGAAGAGATACCACTTGTCACATATGGACTCTGCTTAATGTGATTAAATCCCAAGAGAGTTCTTGGCTCATCTTACTGCTGTGCTAACAAGAATGCAAAAAAATCTCTGCTCCTCCCTCCTTACTCTGTCTCTTTCTCCAGAGGTCTTGGTGACCACCAAATCCTACCCCAGAAAGGACTGATTTCACACATGCCTTGTGCTATGTTTTCCTTCCTTCCACAAAACAGAGTTCATCCTGTCAATACATGTGATTCAATGTGTTTAGGTGTCCATGCATCAGGAAGTGATGAATGCAGGCCATACATATGCCTCTGTATAATACAAGATTATGACAAGCCTATTTACAATTATAATCCCCTTGCCATTTGGTATCTGAAATTCAGTTGGTATCTCAAATAAATTTTCATTCAATCCACTGATACATATAATTGGCACATGTATGAAAAAAAGAGTCTCTCTTTCATATTTCTTATAAAAATAAATATCTTGTGATACTCTGGATAACATTTAAATGTATCCCCCACCCTCTGACCTTTGTTATTCTTAAAGATCACAGTGCTCTAGAACAACTGTAACTGACTAAGAATGAGAATGCTGAGGTAAAGATGATTTGAAACTCAGGCAGGACACAGCAGTGTTAAGTTTCACTCCCCGGATTCTTTCTCTCTTTTTTTTTTTTTTTTGGTATTTCAAATTGACCACACCTGATTTACTAGCCTGACTCACGTAGTCTTTAGATTTATCCTCTACCCTCCAGTCACCCTCAGGTGCTACTGTGCAAACCTTGTCCTTTAAACAGAAAAACACTTTGCTCTCCCAGTCAAATGGAGGGCTGCAGCGCACACTTCGGATGGCTGAAGTTTTCTCTGAAATGAAATATAGGAGCCATAACTCAGTTTCTCTGGCAATGAACCATAGAGGCCATTTATCAGGACATGGCAGACATTTATCTCCTCAAATACTCCAAGGCAGATGGAAATAGCATCTAGCCTCCTGTCAGAATAAATAACCCAAATATCACCCCCCTTACCATGAAAAGACCCAAAGAGATCAGCAGCCATGGATCAGCGAGAGGCAAACCAAGCCAGTCAGCTATAAGCCTCTGCTCCACTCCCCCTGAGGCACCAGCAGTCTCAATCATAACAGACTCAGGTTCTAGAATCCAGCCCTTTTGCCCACCAGGCTTTTGTTCTGACCCTCTTAGTGAGGAGTCCAAAGCTAACGTGTTATTTTTTACTGTAAAGTTTCAATCTTGCCCTCTCCCGACTTTATTGGGAAAAGAATTTTTTTTCCCATTTTCTAACTTAAATACAACCAACATTTGAA
The DNA here is from genome assembly GCF_001704415.2 of Capra hircus. Classification (NCBI taxonomy): domain Eukaryota; kingdom Metazoa; phylum Chordata; class Mammalia; order Artiodactyla; family Bovidae; genus Capra; species Capra hircus. The sequence continues at coordinate 55,760,351 of NC_030815.1, read as the reverse complement.
AATTACCTCTTCCAAAAGGCAGTTTGGGACAAGCTGTTTCTTGCATTTCAAGGCAAATCAGTCATGTACACTTAAAAATGGTTAACACAGTACATTTTATATTATGTGTATCTAACCACAATTTAAAATAACATTTTTTAATTTTAAAAAAATCAGTCTTAAACTGTGTGTTAGTCACCCAGTTGTATCCGACTCTTTGCAACCCCATGGGCTGTTGCAACCAGGGTCTGAGGTCCGTGGAATTCTCTAGGCAGGGAGAAGGTAGCCATTCCCTTCTCCAGGGGATCTTCCCAACCCAGGGATTGAACCTGGGTCTCCTGCATTACAGGCAGATTCTTTCTGGTGGAAGCCACCAGGGAAGTTCTGGTGTAGATTAAATTAATAATGCCAGGTGTTTAAATGCTGGACTTTCTTGATTGTATCATATTTATCAAACATCTAAGTCCTCTGGAAGACAGGCATAGTAGTAAACCAGCTTTTTCCCCCTATAACATCATCGTGTGAATATTGTTTATTAAGTCTCTGAGGCACTCAAAGCTACACAGCAATACTTTAACTTATGAAGCTGATAAGCATGGCTAGTTCTAGACCATGGAGAGGCTGACCTATGCCTAAACATACTAACCTCAGCCCTTCCTCACTCCATTCCCAAAGAGGATTTTTGATTGAAATTTTGCATTTTCATCATTTAGGTTTTTTTTTTTTTAATGAGAAAATACTCATTGGACCTTCTGTGTCTGAGCTAAGAAAGTCTGATTTTAAAACTGAAAAGTCACAAATAAGTGAGACAATTTCTTTTGTCTCTTCTGTAAAAGTTTGGCTTCTCCTCCTCAAAGTTCCCATACCTTTCTTAAAAGTAGTCCCATCAATGTTCCTGAGAGATTATTAACTTCTTAGGAAAAGAAGAGATGATAGCTTCTGTCATACCTCCTTCTAGAGCATGCTACCATGTCCTTGGAGGTGTTCATAAAGGCTTATTGGATCTATCTGCAGTGGCGGGACAATGGAGCACTTCTAAAAAGTAATTTTGGTAGTGACAAAACTCAAAGCATTGTCCTGGATGAACTGGGAGTTCACTGAGTAGTCAAACACTGTTCCTGAAAAGTGAAACATCCAGAGAGATGGCCAGAGGGTTTTGCTTGGTCGGATGCTTGACCATCTCTGTAGTGGGAATAGAGGGGTATGAACTGGAAGAAATCTATAGGTGTCCAGTTATTCAGTGAAGGAACTCCAGTTCATTCCCTTGGGGACTCGATTCTGGAATATTTACTAAACTGTTTTCAGCAGGTGGGGGTTTTCATCCTACTGTGCCTTTAAACACTTAATATTGAGAAATGCACACACACACACACAAAGGTTCTGAGAAGAGCTTATCCTTTTTTAACATGGAGTTTGAATCAAGAATCATCTGAAGCTGTACTTCTGAAAGTGAAAAAGTGAAAGTGAAGTCGCTCAGTCGTGTCCGACTCTTTGCGACTCCATGGACCATAACCTACCAGGCTCCTCTGTCCATGGGATTTTCCAGGCAAGAGTACTGGAGTGGGTTGCCATTTCCTTCTCCAGGCGATCTTCCCAACCCAGCGATCGAACCTGGGTCTCCCACATTGCAGGCAGACGCTTTACCGTCTGAGCCACCAGGAGCTAGGTAATTCCTCAATACAACATGAGTACTAGAAATCCTTCAGTGTCCTCCAGTATCTGTAAGATCAAGCCCAAGCTTTAGGCTCTGATTCCTGTCCACCTCCCTAGCCTCTTACCTACAATTCTCCCAATTCATGTCTGTGTTTGTTGTTTTCCAAGCAAGCCATGTTCTCACAGACTTGTGAGTTTGCACAAGCTGCCCTTTTACAGAGAGTATTCTTTTCTACACCGTCAATTGGAACACACCTACTTACAACTTAACACACACACACACACACACACACACACACACACACATATACAGTCTGTGAGGCTTTTTCCCTGACTTCCCAGCAAGACTAAAAGGATCTCTTCTTTATTCTCCCTATGGGGTCTCAGTGTGGCACAGAGCACTTCTCATCGTGTGACAACTGTGCACACATTTTTGCTCCTCTCCCTCTGGATTATGTAGTGTCTACAAGGCCAAGGATCTATTCCTTGATTACCTCTACAGATCCAGGAAGGAAGGAAGGAGAGGAGAAGGAAGAGACTCACACATATTAGTGCTAAACAAATGGAGACCATTCATTCATTCACTCTCTTCTTCACCTGAGAGACTTCAGTCTAGGATGGAGCTCAGCGGACTGGAAAGAAAGTTGGTGTCTTAAAGCCAAAAGATAAGATACAGTTAGTAAATCTCAGTTGTCAAGGTCAAAATCAAGCAAAAAGTCCAGAAACTGAAAAGAAAGAGAAGAGGCATGAGTTAGGGCTGGATCATGAGTTTAAAGATGAGACCATTCAGCCAAATAGCCCCTACTCACTTCAGATGGACATGTGTGGTTTTCTGTCTTCTTCAGTTCTTATCACTCCTTAATAATTCATCTACCCAGATTCATTCAATTACAATACCAATCTGGATTCTGTAGGTGTTTTGGTTTTGGACCTATGACCTAAGAGACTCATTTAACAAATGATATTTTTGGAGCTCATCTCATCCACTGGCTTGGATGCCAAGAATTTAGACATTTCTAAAAGAAAAATTGCCTATTACTGACAATGTTTTTAAACCATGAAGCCATAAAGCCTTTGGTAACATCTCTAGCTTCATTCATCAAACCAGGCATTCTAATAGTCGCTTGAGGGCAAGGAGCACTTGATGACAAATGACTAGCAAAACATATAAACACACAGAGCCACGCAGGGCCACCACCATCCTCACCACCTCCACCGCAAGAAAAACAAGAGCAAAATATACAAGCCTTTCCCTCATGACACTCATGTCCTTTACTCCCTCCAAAGAAAACTTCGTAATGTTGTGCACTTTACAGAGTTCCTATTCAACATGAGAAGGGGCTTTTTCTTAGTTTTCTCCTAAGAAGAATTATGATCCCATAGTTCAACACCAAAGCCAGCTGCTATGCAGGATTGTTTACTTTCAAGTAAAGCTGAAAAGTGGCTGTGTTTAGTTTCTTTGTCTTTGTTGTTGTTGTTGTTTTGTTTTTCTTTTCACTGAGGTGGTGTCCAATTTTGCCTCCTGGAGAGGCAAGGCAGGAAGTTTTCGAAATCAATTGGCTCTATGAAAACGAAGGATCTAAGTCATCCTTCATTTGCTTTAACCATAATCCATTGGACTTGCATTTTGTGCTCCGTCTATCAAATCAAACCTTCCCCAAGGAAAACCTGATTCTTTTAGGCCTGGTCTGTGCTCAGAGAGCACAAGCCACATGGCCTACTTCAGTAAGTCCCCATTACTGCCGACTGCATTGCTTTCAGAGCCAAATCCCATGGGCACTCAAGATGTATCATTCAATCTTCTGAGTAATCAATCCCGAGAGCCTGCGGACCTGGGCCTGCCGGGCTGAGCTGGGGAGCGGCCTGCCCGGGCCACAAGGCAGCTCGGACCTGGGGAAACAGCGGCGACACATAACCTCCAAGTTCAAAAGCCTTTCCACAGATACTTGAAAAGGGCAGCAGCAAGGTGTGAAAAACAGAAGCAGGGGTTGGGGGAAGAGCCTGGGAGATTTGATCCTAAACAGGTTCCACTTATAAAAAGAAAATGGTTATATGAGTCTTTGCAAAAACCTCACACTCGGCAGTGCCCTTCGGGGAAACTCGAACCTCCCAGCTATGTTGTCACACACCGAACCCACACCCAGAGTGTTAAGTATCACTGGCTCTCAGACAGAAAAATGTCATCATTCCCTCCTCCTGGCTGATGTCTTTAAATAGCTCCTCTTATTTACGGGTGTACATAGTGTTAATGCCCTTCAGTTGCTCTATTTTCAAGGATGGAAAAGCAGTTGCTAAGCATTTCTAAATGACAGCCCCAGGGTTCATTAAAAATATGGCAAACATTTGCTAAGCTCATTAAGTGCAATTTTTGTGTGTGTGTATCAGATTCCTCCTCTGCATGTTCTGCGTGACCAAACATCTATTAACCCTAATCCCATTGATGAGTCTGATACATTCAAACCAGCAATTAGACAAAACAAAAGGGATATTTATGGAGAGACTCCTAAATGGGCTTTCATATTGGTCTAAGCTGTTTCAAAACGACAGTTTAATTCCCCTCTGTTAATCCCTTGCTTCCAGAGCATTCTCTTTGTTTGATTATAGGCTGTCAGATTCAGGGATTCTGATTGAATCAAAATGTGAGGCAAACTAGAAACACATAATAATTATGCCATTTAAACCCTGTTGCCTACTGTATAAGCAAACGAAGTGCTCTACAAATGAAGACTCCTTGGCACAAAAGGTTTCTAAAATATGCAGCTTATACAATTAGAAGCCATAGAATCTGAATCGGGTGGTTGTTTCCTCAAATCCTTTAGAAAATCCTCCAGTGAACAAATTTGGTGGTAAAATATATCACGCATCGAATCTGTTGACAAGGCAAAAATATTTTAGGAAGGGCTTCCTCTGCTCTTCCTCCCCCTCCATCCCCTTGCCTCCCTCCCCAACCGCAGCTGTGGACTTGTCTGACCTACAGTGGTTAATCTGAGCACCGGCTCTCATTTGGCTGTTCCAGCTTTCCATTAACTCAGGGCCACGGTGCTGTTATTATTAGAGGCGGAAAGGATTTCGCATTGCTTACATGGTGTAAAGCTGGACAAATAAACAAGTACTGACTATGGATGTCTCCCAATTGCACTGGACCTCAATTTTTGAATGTGGTCTTTCAAATGGCAAAATGACCCTTCTCTAGCTTGTAAAACCTCTCTTTGTTTTCCCTCAAAGAGAAGGAAACTCACCCAGAGGAGGGGACTTTTGACAGAGTTCCCCACCAGTAACATCATTTTCAAGTGGCTCTTGACCAGCTGAGCTTTTGCAAAGTGTAACTTTTATAGCCACAAAGGATCACGTCTTATTTGGGTTCATTAAATTTCCTCTTACTTTGCAAAGGGCTGACCAAGCTCACAGCTGCCGAGAGACCGAAGCCAGCCCTTCATCATTCTTCAAGTCAATTCAGCACTGGTCAGGGCTCTATTTGAAAGCTCTACCCAGATTTAGACCTCATAATTTAGTCTCTGTTAGAAAAGGGAAAAAAAAAAAATTCCCTTGCTCTGTTTAGAAATGGATCTTCTTTGCTACTGGTGAAAGTTCAGGTATTGCCACTGTTAGCATGGCTACGAAATACAAATTGACCTATGAGAGTGTTGCATGAGGGAGACCAGGGTGCCGGGGCTCATAGTGAGAAATTTTATCAGGGAGCAAAGAGAAAATGAATGTGAGTTTAACAAGAGTCAGACTGTTAACGGAGAATCCTCCTCATCTCCTCCTGCTCTCTCCCTGGAAACTACACTTCCCAGAATTCTCTACAACCAGGATTTGGTTCCCACTCAGGGTTTGGAAAGCAAAGAGAAGCTTCTCTCCAATAGCAGCTGAGGCCCTGGTGACTTGAGGTCTCAGAGATCTATCTAGACTCACTTTGAGACCGGCATAGCTTCCCTCGGCTTCTCACACTTTCAGATTTCTGGAGCACTGGCAGTTCCCTCCTAACCCTGGCTCCCAGGCTCGCTCACTGGATGTACAAGCCTCTAATTTCTGTGTTAAGATATTTCCTGCTTCAAATCACTGGCTGAACTGTGATTGATACAGGTAATAGATGCCCAGAGCTAGGAAAAAATAGCTAAGCTGAATGAGGGCAGATCACTTTGAAGGATGGGACCTGAAGCTTAGTGTGGGGAGCTATTTCATTCATGTATGCAATGATCCTTTCAACAAATCCTCAACTGAAACCCTCTGGCAGAAACCAGTGATAACAGAGATATGCTCCCTAACTTGTAGATCTCATAGTATAACAACAAGGAAGGGAAGGCAGAGGAGCTACAGCTGCTGTTTATGGGGAGACTGACAAGCAGAGAATAACAGGGATGTAATAACAGCAATGTAACTTTTTTAGAGAAAAAAAATTAGTTGGGCACCAAAAAGACCTGAGTTGTAATCTCAGTTCCATCATTTCCTAATCACGTGGCCTTGAGGCAATCAAATGTGTTTACTCCATGAGTGTCTGCTCCCCAATTTTCATCTCATGGCATTGTTGTGAAATTGGAGACAATGCAGGGAAAGTTCCCAGCATGGTAACCAAAACATAGGAGACACTCGTCAAGTGGTATCTACACTTTTTCCTCCCCACTTGACGCTAAATTTCCTACAAGCAGCTGCCAGTGTTTCACTGTCTTGGTGAAAGATGGCTAAGGATTTACCTAGCACAATGACCTAGGTTTGAAAGATGTTCAGTAACACCTGAATCAATGATGGGATAAATGAATATACGAATAAACTGTGTAGTACATGATGCATGCTTGGTAACTGAGCTATCCATAGTATAATTAAAGATAATTAATATTCTGTAGATATGTGCTAAGCTCAGTGGGAACAAGAGAGAAGGAAGTCTTGAGAGAGGCAGAGAGGGAAGGGAGCACGTGTGCTGAGACTTGGAGGATGGGGAGGAACAGGTTCTAGCATTTGGACATGACACACCAATACAACCATTTGAAGAGTGTGCTGGGAACTCTCTGCCTGGGCTTCTTCTGACCTCTCATTCTAGATGCTGATTCCTACCAGGGCCTGGGTGAGTCTTCTGCCACCTGTTAACTACTAGCCCTGGGAGTCTGTGAGCTCTCAGGTTGGAAAACACATACATCACAGGAGAATGCCCTGTGAGTGACGCAGGCTCTCATTTCTGCTGTAGGAAATGAATTCAGAAAGAAAATGATAACCTACAGGGAGTAACACCCACACAGTTGTCACTCAAGCAGTCCCAAAAGGAGCTAAACCTGATTGGAGCGGTACTTCATAAACTTCCTTTCAAGGGGTTTCTTTGTCATCTTAGTAATTATGAAAGACTTTTATAGTCTGATTAAATATGTTATAATCCCTGTTCAATTTTATACTTATTTTAAAACTGTACCTATTGTTTCTCCTTTTTCTAATTTTCTTTCCCTCTTCTCCTCGCTCTCTTTTTGTCTATGCAATTTTAATTCCGTGGATTTTCCTCCTTTTCTGTTGGCCACCTCCCTCCTTCTCAAACCCCAACTCCAAATGTCAACAAAATCACTGACATCTGAAGAGGCCAAAAAAAGTGGCCTCTTCACTGGTGGGATATTTTTCCTGGTCTTACTTTGCAGGAGTCTCCAGATCAGAGCAATGGCTACAGGTCTTGCTAGTTTCTATGCTCGATCAATCATTTTATCTTCATTCATTCATTCATTTTGTAAGGAACAGAACTCTAGGCACTTCGGTTATAGCAGTGAACAGATCAACAGACCATGCAAGGTCCCTGCTTGAGGAACTTACCTTCTGATAGGAGCACACAGGTGCCCTCTGAATTTATTATTAAATAAGTGAAGGGAGTAAGTACAGTTTGTCACTGGAACCTTCTCACTTTCCCATTTCAACAACTCTTTTTTCCGGTGTTGCTTCCTTCAGTCTGCCCACCAGCATAACTTTCTCCATACCTGGATTCCCTACGTGGTCTTCGGTAGAGGCCCCCAGTCAACATGCCTATACCACAGTGGACCTAACCCATCTCACTCCAAATAAGTAAATATGTATTATAGCCTAAGGTTTCTCAAATTAGACTGTGTGTATAAAACCACAGGAAAAGTCTACTGCATTTTCCTGGAATATAAAGTCCACCAGATGATAAACAGGGATAGAGTAGAGTGCAGAATATAAAATTTTAGATACAAGAGAAAAAAGACATTGTGTGCCTGGTGCTTTGAACTATGTTCCAGAGTCAAGAGCAATAAAAGAGAGACAAATGGTAATGGAAGAGAAATCAAGACAGAAATAGAGGTGGAGTCGGCAGCGGGCTGGGAGAGGGATGCACATTCACTCTCTAGATCCCATCAGGAAAACTTTGGGAGTCGAGCTGGACACCCGTTACACAGGGCCTGAATCTCTAGCCTCACAACTGAGCTGCTCTCCTCTGAGAGCCCCCCGAGGCTGCCATGGTGATCAGAAAACCATCTCGCCTGCTCCACACCATCTGTCCTGGCCCACTCTCAAAAGTTTTACACCACCTTTGCCCAGTATATGTCTTTCTTTAGCCACTGGGGCTTTCTTTTCTTCCTAAATGTAACCATCTTGTGTGCTCTCTCTCTCGGGATTTCTGCACTAGCTGCGGCTGTCTTTGCTCACTGCTCCCCACCCCACCCATCCTCACCCACATCATGTCTTCACAGGGTTAGAATCTTCTTTCCTTCCTGTCATTCACTTTCTGCTTAACTGACAGCTTCTCTAAGACATGTGATAACAATGATCCACAGGAGCCTTTCAGTCAGTTGCTCCGATGTTGCCCTGTTTTAATTCTCTGTGCAGCACTCATCACTACTTGATGAGTAGTGATGAAATGATCTTATTTTCATATTTGTGAATTTAATGTCTATCTTGTCCAACCTAGATTACAGGGCCCATGAAAGCAGGGACCTTGCTCATCTTATTTCCTGACATGTGCATTCCCCAAGGTGTCTGCAGTAAAGCAGGTACTCCATTAATATTTGTTTTGTCATTAATGACGGAGGTAACGCATCGCATAAGCCTTTCCTGAGAGAAAATGAGGGGAATGGTATTAAAAAAAAAAAAAAAAGGAGAAAAAGTTGTGCAAATGAAGATTCTTCTTCCCTGCTTTGTAGTTTGCCATAGAACTAAACCAACATAGCTCTTTACATGGGCAACTGATCATACTAACAAGTTCCCAAGAATGGCCCACTTACTGTAGTGAACTTTTTAATGCAGATTGATCATTCTAGGTATTGTCAGGCACTGAAGATCTAGAGATGAATGCTACATTATTCATATCTTTGAGAAAGTAGGGAGAAAGTTACCAACAGTTTGCAAAATGCTTTGGTAAAGTTGTATACAGTTATTTTGAGCAGAAAGGAGACCAGTCAAATCCGGCCTAGAAAAGTTGCATACTTTCTGGGTTTTGAAGAGATAAAATGAAGGGAAATTTCATTCTAGGTAGAGGGGCAAGGACACATGCAATAACGTTTTAAAAGAAGATGCTCTTCAATCAGGGGCAAGTTGAGTGTTCCCTACATGGCGGAAGCCAGGGAACAGAGAGGTGGATAATGCACCAATGAAGGGTCTCTGCTGTCAAGATACAAGTTTTGGAGAAATCTATGATCACTAAAGTGTAATGGAGAGGATTTAAGAGGAATGGTGGCAAGATCAGACCCATGTTTTAGAAAGGCAAGTGGATGTTCATGCAGTGGCCCTGGCAAAAGCCCCATGTCCACTGCACTGGCATAAGCGAGACATGACCGAGACAGCAGCACACTGGATGGAAAGACAGCAACCCGGAGCTAGAAGCGACAAGATTCCGTCCTAACTAGACGTGTGCAGTGAGGAAATGAGAGAGATCGCGGATGATGGTCACGGCAGGAACAGACGAGGAACACAGGAGACAAACAGATTTGAAGGGAATTCTCTTAGGGGCTAAGACAGTTTGAATGTATGATGCATTCCAGCAGCCTTGGCATTTTATTGGTTGTTAAAGACCTCTAAGCCTTAGCCAGTGGGTATTTAAAGGCTGAGATAAAAGCATCATGACAGGCCAGCAGGGTAGGTATTTTTAAGACAGAATCGCTGTCAGTCACCCAGAGAGACCGCTGCCTTCATTAACAGAACACAGGCCAAGTCCGCTGCCAGCCACCACGAACATCCCCTCCCCCACACCCCCACTGTCATACATTATCAGTCGCCTCAATCCATCTAAGGTAATGAGACCATTTTGCAATTCCATTATGATTCACTCTCAAGTTTAAAAGCTACAGTCAAACCACATGAAGGAACAGCATTAAGGAAGTGCGGTGACATCCTTTGGGGTTCCACGTGCTTCCCTGGCAGCCCAGCCAGGCTTCGGCACATTACCTCTCACAGGGAATTTGCCAATCTCTTTCTCCAAGAGTATTAGTAAAAAATCAATAGCTCCCAGTTGGACACCAAATGCAGCTGCCACATTCCATGTTGGTGCCAGCAAAGTACTTCACATGGGCAGACAGCTCTCTAAGGCTGCTTTATTTCTTGTCAGCCTTTCAAACTTCACTCCAACAGCAATCTTTTGTATTTAAGCTAGTGGCCACAAAACCAGAATGTGTCTTCTGGTCAAACGTGCCTTTTACGTGTCATACCGCATTTCTGCTCCTCCCTGTATTTTAAGGATGGAAAGAATGCAGTTGGCTTTCCCTGCTGCTACTTTCGTTATGGTCACAAGCATCCTAACAGAAGTATATCTATTCACATGGAGCCTTCTGGTGCCCAGAGAAATGCCATTCGTGATTTGATAGATATATGTGCCTTATTGCCTCTCAATACAGGCCTCCTTAAATTTTCTGTGAAGCCACTAACATACTGTTAGAGTTTGAGTAGTAAAATGAACCAATAAATCTCTTCTCTTTTTTTCAACCAACGCTTTGTGTAGTCCAATTCTCAACCTATCTAGGGTAATGTTTGTACGTTTTGAAAGAAGAGCCGTGAGCATTCTTCTTTAGCCTGGCACCTTCGTCTGCCACCATATTGAAGCTGAAGGTTATGGGTTTCCAGATCAAAGCTCTGAATTGGCAGGAAGCCTAGCTAATTACTCTGCTGGCACTGAGCCTCTTGGGAGATCAGATACGCCTTCCTCACCTTCAATACAGCTCAGAAACAGGGAATTAAATACTGGATAAGGAACTGAGAGGAATCATTCACTGCAGACAGAGTTGAACAGAAGTATCTGTTGGAGAACAGGACCCCTTGGCACCATATCTGAGGCTCACAAATGACAAAGCAGATGTGAAATGCTACTGGGGGCAAACGGAATTGGAAAGACCCTAGGGACCTTTCCCAGAATGCTTAAACCTCCCCAAGAGGGGGAAGTTCAGAAAACAGAGAAGATTTCCTCCAGCCAGCAAACTTTGCAAAACGAGCATGCAAAACTTTTGTGTTTGAATCATCATTGTCCTCTAAAAATGATTTTTAAGGGTGCTGCTGTAACTCCCTTGTACTCCTTAAAGAAAGCTCTCCAACATTCAAAGAACAGGTTATCTGCTCAGATTTCCTGAGGAGCAAACACTTTTAGTGCTATGAGGTCTCAAAAAATCACCAAGTCGCTGAGCTGCCCTTCAGAGCCTCACAGTCTGGGAAGACAGACAGCCATGTCATTATAATCATGCGTACAGAGGTCTTTGGAGGGAAAAGAGGTGGTAAAATGAAGAAAAAAAAGAAAATGCAAGGATCTGGGTGTCATGGAAGATGGGAGATCGGATATGAGCCCTGACTGACTGACTATTTGAGCTTCAGCTGACAAGGTAGGGAAATGGAAGAAAGCTGAACCTGGAAGGAGCAGTTAAAGCAGAAGGAAACATTTGAGGAACTTTGGGACATGCTGAAAGAATAGTGAGGAGATCTGGTGTATAGAATGCTTGCTTGAACCCAGTGAGGAGCAAAAAATGGGAAATGTAAAAGGGAAGGCCAACTTCGACATCTAAGCAGTGGGAAATTTTTTTCTGTATGCAAGGAACAACCACTGAATGGCTTTGGGAAAGAGAAGAGAGTAGCCAGAATCCCAGTTGTAGGATGATAGTTGGGGAGAGAGGGCAGACTAGATTGGAGGGGTGAGTCTGCAGATGGTGCCAGTATAATAACACTCCATGTATGAGGTAAAGCAAACCTTACGGTAACAAGACAGAGTGAAGTAATCAAGGGTGTGTGTGGTAGGCTAAATACCGGCATTCCAGGGATGACTATGTCCTAATCCCCAGAACCCGAGTATGTGTCACCTTACATGGCAAATGGGACTCTGCAAACATGACTACAGATCTTGAGATGGGTAGATAACTTTGAATTATCTATTTAGAAATAAGGGTCCTTATACGAGTGAGGCAGGAGGACCAGCATAAAAGAGAAAATTCAAGGATGGAAGCAGAGATCAGAGAGGAGGGAGATGCTGCCCTGTGGTCTTTGAAGATGGAGTAAGGGGCCATGGGTCAAGTGTCTGTGCATCCTCTGGAAGCTAGAAAGGCAGGCAAGCAGATTCTTCTCTAGAGCCTCCAGGAGGAATGTGATCTTGTCGACACCTTGATTTAGCCCGATGAGACCCAGTTTGAACTTCTCACCTCTAGAACCATAAGATAATAAAACTGCATTTTAAACCACAATGTTTGCAGTAATTTGTTATAACAATGATAAGAAATTAATATGGTGTCAGACACATTTCCCAGGTAGTATTAATAGTATTTATCAACTGACTGGATATGAGGAAAAAGAATGAAAAGTTGAAACTGGCTTAATACAATCATTTATAAAATTTAATTAACCATTAAGAGAAAGGAAAATTGAGCAGAGTATGGTGAAAGAGAGTGAAATTTAAAGGGAAAGAAGAAAGCTTAGAATAGGGCCTCAAAGAACAGTTACCTCAGTCCATTAGAATGAGGAAGACAGATGCCCCAAAGGAGGGGAGAAAAGGGTACTAACCTCTTGGGTCTCACAGTACGTCTGATACTACGCTATGCAATAAAAAGCTAAGCTTTATTTTCTTGGGCTCCAAAATCACTGCAGATGGTGACTGCAGCCATAAAATGAAAAGATGCTCGCTCCTTGGAAGAAAAGTTATGACCAACCTAGACAGCATATTAAAAAGCAGAGACATTATTTTGCCGACAAAGGTTCATCTAGTCAAAGCTATGGTTTTTCCAGTAGTCATGTATGGAGGTGAGAGCTGAACTATAAAGAAAGCTGAGTGCCGAAGAATTGATGCTTTTGAACTGTGGTGTTGGAACAGACTCTTGGAGAGTCCCCTGGACTGCAAGGAGATCCAACCACTTCATCCTAAAGGAAATTAGTCCTGAATATTTACTGGAAGGACTGATGCTGAAGCTGAAACTCCAGTACTTTGGCCAACTGATGCAAAGAACTGACTTATTGTAAAAGACCCTGATGCTGGGAAAGACTGAAGGCAGGAGGAGAAGGAGACAACAGAGGATGAGATGGTTGGATGGCATCACCGACTCAATGGACACGAGTTTGAGCAAGCTCCGGGAGTTGGTGATGGACAGGGAAGCCTGGCGTGCTACAGTCCATGGGGTCACAAAGAGTCAGACAGGACCGAGCGACTGAACTGACTGAAGCAATGCAACTCACATTACTCATCTTCATAAAGAAGTTACAATAATCATTTGGAATGTTAAAGCTTATGCCAGGGCTGTTTCCAGCTTAATTTCTGATAGATTCCTCAGCATTCTACATATCCCATTCTGGGAATGCCTGTTCTGATTTATTACCCCTGTCATATGTGGGTAACTTAGATTTTAAATTCTCTTTGTCCTTCTCTTCACGCTTACCAGAAAGAATCCACCACAAACCACTTGGCAGTTCTATTTAAACCCCATCTGTTCTCCAAACTCTCCACCATGCTAAGTTACCCTTGCTAGATCCAGCTCTCTTGGAAACTGTACGCTCATATTTGGATGTTCCTATAGAAATCTCTAATTTTTCATCCTTCTGTTGGGTAAAGGAGTGTACAATCACCCCACTCACCCCTCACCACTGCTGCAACCTGGGAATCAGCAGACACTCAGATCCTTGAGTCCCCACTTCATTCCCAAATGGTTTTTCAAAGACCTTCCAAAGACCTTCCTCATCTCTAAGGAGGTATAAGAGAGTAACACTTTCTCCAGAGCATCACAGGTATACCTATAATACACAACCTCAAATCTTTGTGGAATAAGGCTGAGTCCAAATATATAAACACCTTTCTTGCCTTGACAAGTCAGTGCCCATAAGTTCCAAGTGCCTTGTGGGGTAGAAATCTATCCACTTATCAGAACATGCTCATCTCCTTTCTTTTCCATTCTGTTGGGAATACTATAAAGCAAATTACAGAATCAATGCATCATTGTAACACTGAAGATCACTTGTTCACGTCTTCCAACAACTTTCCTTCCAAACTGCACCCAAATGTCTAAATAAACTGGTTCAGCAACTGTCTTTTTTGTGATGGGCTCAGCTGAGAACAGCTGCCTTATCCAACTGGAACTATAGATACGAGTGACAAGAGACCCATGGAAATGTTAGAGACCTAAAAATGAGTTCGAGTCTCTAAAGTACAAAAGGAAGACCGAAATTCAAAGCTGATAAATGTTTAACCAAATGCCTATAAAAATCTTATACTCCTCTTTACCAATCATTAAATTTAATATTTGCACAATTTCACCCCAACTTGAAAAACAACCAGGAGCATATATTTTCTCACTTAGAATTTTGAATGCACAATAATTCCCAAAAGAATCACAATCGATCATAAAGTAGTTACTTGATATGAAATAATTCTGAAAGTCAATTTACAAAAATCCTGTCATTTATAAAATAATCTGTATTTCACTTTGGATGTGGAGATAACACTAATGTTGGATGCTGTATGGTATGGAAAACCTGCAAAAAAGATTCTTTACAGTTTATGAAGACTGAATTATATTAAAACTTTCTAGTGGCTAAGAGCACAGAGGCCAGTGATATACAAGGTGTAACTGAACCTATTATCATTCCCAGGCTCAAACTTACTTGGACTTTTATGCTGTGGAAATGCACAGTCCAGACTTTTGAACAATCTCTTATACACCCCAAGGCCCCTCCATAACCAGAGCAATATAGAAGTGTGTTGCTTGCTACCACTCAGGGCATTCAAGCTGCCAGAAATGCATTTTCTCTGGGGTTCACCAGGGTACTTTGCAGCAGTCTGGAACCAGCCTTAGTTTTTGCTGCTGCTTTAATTTTGCTGGCCTGCCTTCCTCAAGCACTTTGCCTTCCTTGGCAAAGGAAATGCTACATCCCAGGGACGTGGGATTCTCCACCTGGATGTTCAGCTTTCTAGTCACTCTCCTGCACTGGCTGCTGTTAAGAGTCTGGCAGGTCTTCTTAAAACCCCATCTCCTGTCTCCTTTCAGATATCTATTTTGCAACATCAAAAACAGCAGAGCCTTTCCCCTTCCAAATCATCTTCATTTTCAACACTGACTCTATGTTCCTGAGGTGGCCAGAAAATGCCAGTTTTTATCAGAGATTTCGTATTCCAGTCAAGATCTTGACAGACTCTTAAATGTGGATTGTTTGTTCACTAATTCAGTGGTGGGGCACCTTCCATCTGGGCTGAGGAGAGAGTTGTTTTCCGATTCTCTCCTGGACATAAGGGATTTCAGATCTGTACTGTCATTTATATGCAGAATTTCTAGACTAGAAACACTAAGCTGACTGTGTCTTGGAAGAAAGACCCCGACTCCCCTCCTCCTCTCTGCCTTTGATCTCCACCTCAAGTACAGGAGGAAAACAAAAGGGAGAAGCAAGCAGTGCAGTGAGTCTTTTAGGGCTGACCAACTGCACAAGCAGGGAAAGAACAAAAAGCTAATACATTCCACTCACTAATTGAGGGTCAGGCAATCATAAATCAGGTACAAATACATGCATGAAACAAGGAAGTGATATACCACGGAACATTTTATTGTAAATGAGACAATTACCAACAGTTCCATAAACGAATCGGCCTGCAGTGCACTCCTCTTACATGGCCAGGACACACCCACCTGGTGGCATAATTCTGGTGAACCAAAGGATGCGGTAATTACATAGAGGTCTTATTCTTCCAATTCTGTGGATATGGATGCTAGAGCTTGTAGAATGTTTTCCTGAGAATTCTATATCCTCTGTCTTCCATGCCTTTAGAGTCTCATTGTTTCTTTAAATATTTGAACGTTTTTGAACTTACTTTCTACAGGCAACCTATTCATTCTTATAGGGCTTTTCGAAGCGAAATCAGTGTAAGTGAATGGATAATATAAAAAGTAAAGTTCAGTTCGGCTCAGTTATGTCCGACTCTTTGCAACCCCATGGACTGCAGCATGCCGGGCCTCCCTGTCCATCACCAACTCCCGGAGTTCACTCAGACTCATGTCCATCGAGTCAGTGATGCCATCCAGCCATCTCATCCTCTGTTGTCCCCTTCTCCTCCCGCCTTCAATCTTTCCCAGCATTAGGGTCTTTTCAAATGAGTCAGTTCTTCACATCAGGTGGCCAAAGTAATTGGAGTTTCAGCTTTATATCAACCCTTCCAATGAATATTCAGGACTGATTTCCTTTAGGATGAAGTGGTTGGATCTCCTTGCAGTCCCAGGGACTCTCAAGAGTCTTCAACAACACAGTTCAAAAGCATCAATTCTTCAGCTCTCAGCTTTCTTTATAGTCCAGCTCTCACATCCACACATGACTGCTGGAAAAACCATAGCTTTGACTAGGTGGACCTCTGTTGGCAAAGCAATGTCTCTGCTTTTTAATATGCTGTCTAGGTTGATGATAACTCTTCTTCCAAGGAGCAAATATCTTTTAATTTCATGGCTGCAATTACCATCTGCAGTGATTTTGGAGCCCCCCAAAATAAAGTCTGACACTGTTTCCATTGTTTCCCCATCTATTTGCCATGAAGTGATGGGACCAGATGCCATGATCTTAGGTTTCTGAATGTTGAGCTTTAAGCCAACTTTTTCACTCCCCTCTTTCACTTTCATCAAAAGGTTCTTTAGTTCTTCTTCACTTTCTGCCATAAGGGTGGTGTCAGCTGCATATCTGAGCTTATTGATATTTCTCCTGGCAATCTTGATTCCAGCTTGTGCTTCATCCAGTCCAGCATTTCTCATGATGTATTCTGCATATAAGTTAAATAATCAGGGTGACAATATACAGCCTTGACGTACTCCTTTCCCAATTTGGAACCAGTCTGTTGCTCCATGTCCAGTTCTAACCATTGCTTCTTGACCTTCATACAGATTTCTCTGAAGGCAGGTCAGGTAGTCTGGTATTACCATTACTTGAAGAAGTTTCCACAATTTGTTGTGATCCACACAGTCAAAGGTTTTGGCATAGTCTATGCCAAAAGAAGTAGGTGTTTTTTCTGGAATCCTCTTGCTTTCTTGATGATCCAACGGATGCTGGCAATGTGATCTCTGATTCCTCTGCCTTTTGTAAAACCAGCTTGAACATCTGGAAGTTCACGGTTCACATATTGCTGAAGCCTGGCTTGGAGAATGTTGAGCATTACTTTACTAGCATGTGAGATGAGTGCAATTGTGCAGTAGTTTGAGCATTCTTTGGCATAGCCTTTCTTTAAGATTGGAATGAAATTGACCTTTTCCAGCCCTGTGGCCAATGCTGAGTTTTCCAAATTTACTGGCAGATTGAGTGCAGCACTTTAACAGCATCATCTTTTAGGATTTGAAATAGCTCAACTGAAATTCCATCACCTCCACTAGCTTTGTTCGGAGAGATGCTTCCTAAGGCCCACCTGACTTCCCATTTCAAGGTGTCTGGCTCTAGGTGAGTGATCACACCATCGTGATTATCTGGGTTGTGAAGATCTTTTTTGTGTATAGCTCTTCTGTGTATTTTTGCCACCTCTTCTTAATATCTTCTGCTTCTGTTAGGTCCATACCATTTCTGTCCTTAATTGTGCCCATCTTTGCATGAAATGTTCCCTTGGTATCTCTAATTTTCTTGAAGAGATCTCTAGTCTTTCCCATTCTATTGTTTTCCTCTATTTCTTTGCATTGGTCACTAAGGAAGGCTTTCTTATCTCTCCTTGCTGTTCTTTCAAGCTTTGAATTCAAATGGCTATCTTTCCTTTTCTCCTTTGCATTTTGCTTCTCTTCTTTTCACAGCTATTTGTAAGGCCTCCTCAGACAACCATTTTGCCTTTTTGCATTTCTTTTTCTTGGGCATGGTCTTGATCACTGCCTCCTGTACAATTTCAGGAACTTCCATCTATACTTCTTCAGGCACTATATCAGATCTAATCCCTTGAATCTATTTGTCACTTCCACTGTATAATCATAGGGATTTTATTTAGGTCATACCTGAATGGTCTAGTGGTTTTCCCTACTTTCTTCAATTTCAGTCTGAATTTGGCAATAAAGAGTTCATGATCTGAGCCACAGTCAGCTCCTGGTCTTGTTTTTGCTGACTGTATAGAGCTTCTCCATCTTTGGCTGCAAATAATATAATCAATTTGATTTCAGTATTGACCATCTGCTGATGTCCATGTGTAGAGTCTTCTGTTGTGTTGTTGGAAGAGGGTGTTTGCTATGACCAGTGCATTCTCTTGGCAAAACTCTATTAGCCTTTGCCCTGCTTCATTCTGTACTTCAAGGCCAAATTTGCCCATTAGTCCAGGTATTTGTTAAATTCCTACTTTTGCATTCCAGTCCCCTATAACAAAAAGGATCTCTTTTTTGTGTGTTAATTCTAGAAGGTCTTGTAGGTCTTCATAGAACCATTCAACTTCAGCTTCTCAGCATTATTGGTCGGGGCGTAGTCTTGGATGACTGTAATATTGAATGGTTTGCCTTGGAAAAGAACAGAGATCATTTTGTCATTTTTGAAACTGCATCTGAGTACTGCATTTTGGGTTCTTTTGTTTACTATGATGGCTACTCCAATTTTCTAAGGGATCTTGGAAGAAAAATTATATAAATAAATATTTATATATAAACATATATATAAATATATTTTAAAAATACACCACAAATCTTACACAGCATTATATTTAGAAATATGGGAAGACTCTCTAAATTATACTAATTTGCATTAAAATGTGAAATGGGCCTTTGTTTAAACAATTTTTGTGCTATTTCCACAGAAAATCTTTTAGCACTTATTGAACTAGTTAAATTAGAAAAAGCTTCAGAGACTCCTCACATTACCAAAGGATTTTAACATCTTATATAAAAGCATCCTAAAACTTTTCCCAAACTCTCAATGCAGTTCCCAAAGCCTAACCCAATATTGTATTCTTTTACTCATTTTGTAAATCCTGAATTTTGAGGCTAAAAAGAAAAGAAAATGCATTTAGGAATTGCATTTCATATTGAAACAACTGATGTCTTTAAGTTCTGAATTCCACATTAAAGGAAGTCTTCCTTTATGAGGAAATAAAAACACAACATCATGGCAGGATCATGAAAGCAATTTTCACTTTATACCCATAGTTTTGAAATAATCTCTTTCTAAAATCATAAGTGCAGAAGTAACATGTTAGAAAGGAAGAGAAAAAATAATAGGATTTATTGGCAATGTTTTACTGCCAGTGGTGGAGCAAAAACAACGTATCTACCTTAAAAGTGCACTGTTCTTAGGCCACTGAGCTGCCAGCCCTTATGGCCTTAAGGCTCAGAGATTCCAGAAGACTTGGGAGATTTCCCACTAGCTTGCTGAATCCGATGCTAATCGGAGTAGCCTTCAATTTGCGTAGCTCTTGATGAAATGCATATCCTATTACAAGGGAACAGCAAGTTTCTAGATCTTGACCAGGCTAGCATTTGCTCCTACGAAAAACAAAATGGTCCACAAAGGGGCGACTGATGTTCAACTGGATCTAGCCAAAATCACAAGCAGCTTGTTAGAAGCAGATGATCAGCCTTGGTTTCCTGAGTGTGTACTAGCACCAATCTGTAAAGGACATCAGGCCAAAGAAAGAGGGGGATGAATGCCAGTCCCCTACCCCCACCCCATCCGACATGATACTCCTACAAAAGTAGGACCCTGTGTCAGTCCTTGCTTTTTACTTGAGAAAAATTAAACTACCCTGGGGAGTTTTTTTTTTTTTTTAAGTCTTTGAATTTTTAGCCTCAATGCTAACATCGAATAACGTTTTCTGAAGCATTTGTTTTTTGCTCTTTGCCAAGCATCTTGGTATAAGCAGCATTTTCGTGATGTGCTAGATGGCTTCACAAATATTATCTTGTGTCACCAGCCAATAAAACTATAAAATAGGCTCTCAGATTCCTGCTGTGTAGATGAAATATAGAATTTCAAAAAGATTAAATGACCTGCCCAAAGTTCACCACAAATAAATGATGGGATCAGGGTAGAACCTGCGTCCTTACAGCCAAGTCCCATGTCCTTTCGTCTACAGCCCAACTACCTCCTGAGGTCAGTGTACCTGAACACATGAAGCTGCCTCAGCAAATGTGAGTCCCACCAGTTCTGCAGGTTGTAAACTGTCCAGAATTTTTACAAGAGATTATCCCCAGAGTTCCCACGGATCTCTCATGCTGTCACAGAAAACACGAAAAAGCCCTGGATTAGAATTTCAGCTGTGTCACTGGCCTTCTGTGGGTCTTGCACAAGTATTTATCTCTCATGCACCTCAGTCTGTTACCTCCAGATCAATAATAATAATTGTGACTAGGTAGGGTTCTCTTTATCCCTCTGTCCTTTTCCATTCTCACGTCTGGTATAGAGAGGGTTTGCAGTATATATATCCATGCTAGACTGCAGAAGGTAGCAGACAGTAAGAGGCTTATTTGTTTCACACTTGAGAATGTGAGGATACTCCTGATTATAATAAAGCAACTGTGAAAATATTATGAGACAATACAGAAATATGAACACTACCTTTGTATTTGATGATATTAAAGAATTAGTGTCAAAATATTTTAGATGTGCAATAGATTTTGTCAGTGCAAATTTTCTGATTGTGATACTGTATCATGATACAAGATGTTACTGTTGGGGAAAAGTGGGTAAAGGATACACAGAGCTTTTTGTACAATCGCATATGAATTTATAATTATCTCCAATTTAAAATTATTTTAAAAATTTAGATGTGATTATGCTACTTTGGTTATACTAAAAAAATCTTTTTCAGTGATAAATAATGAGGCATTCATGGATGAAATAGTTAAAAATACATATTTGGCAAAAAAAATTTTAAATGTTGTTTTCACATGATATACCAAAATAAGATCTGTTTTTTAGAAGAAGGAATTAAAGAAAATTACTTGTATATATATAAACATCTACAAAACTACTAAAAGCTGTATCATAATCCTAAAAATAATTCATGCCTTTGATCTCAGTGTTTCCATTTTTGTGAATCAATTGCAAACAAACATTATATGTGTGTATGTATATATATATATATAGAAGCATGCATATTTATGAGAAATGTATATAGCACAGATATAGAATCAATCTACAATCATCTGCAAGTATGTCAAAATAAAAAGAAAAATAAGTGATATGTGAATAAAAACAGTGTACAGTTTTTATCGATAGTATGATTAGAAATGCTGAAAGCAAAAGCAAGCATATAAAAATATATTTCAACAAAAAAAATTGTTTTAAAGAATTCAAGGAAAATCAGATGAGACTAGCTAGCTTAGCCATGAAGTACTGGCAATCTGCACTTTGATTTCGGTGGGGCGGGGCGGGGGGTGCAGGGGTGGGGAGCAAAATAACCCAGGATCAAACCTAGATGGTTTATATGAATTATCTTTACATAATCTTCACCACAGCCCCATGAAGTAGACAGTACAACTGTTAACACCCATTTCACAGATGAAGAAACTGAGACATCAAGAAGGGAAGCAGCTCACCCCAAATTACAAAGATAGTAAGTGACTGAGATGCAATTCAAACCCCAAGCAGTCTGGTTTCAGAACCTCTACTGCCAGACAACATAGTTAATATCAGCAAGAGAAAGCTTTGCTCATTCTGTAGAGTCTCCTCTCAAGGATTTGAAAGACTTAGAGCTTCTTTCTACAGTACACATAAGGATATTGCATTGTAATTTAAACTAGAATCTATTTATCAGTTGAAGTAGAAATTTCCAATGGGAAGATGAAACACACATACAATTAAGGACTCTGTGTCTTCCAAATCAATAAGAATTGATTGAAAAAATAAGCAATTGCCCTTTATCTGTTGCAGTCTCTCTTCCACTAAATGGTAATGAGAAATGCAGATTGAGCTCAATGGTTTCTCAGAAAATAGACACATTTCCAATGTGAACTGGGATGATGGAAACACAGGCAACCCACTCTGTTTGAGTGCTGTCTCTGGCTAAGTCTCCACTATGGAGGAAGTTAGATAAAGCCTTTCCAGAAGGAAGAGAGGGACAAATTCCTGGTTCTCTACTTTTACTCACACATTCCTCTCCCTCGATCCTAAGCAAAAGGGTGAAGCAGGTTACGTTCACATCCAAAAATGAGGCCCTACATTATTTGGTGTTGTGTGAACAATTGCTGGTTTTATTGAATTTCTCATTCCAGAGCTATGGTTTTCTTCATCTTTGGAGAAGTCACCCTTTACTCACATGGGCTTCCCTGGTAGCTTGGATGGTAAAGAATCTGCTTGTAATGCAGGAGACCCAGTTTCAATCCTTAGTCAGGAAGATCCCCTGGAGAAGGGAATGGCAACCCACTCCAGTATTCCTGCCTGGAGAATTCCACAGACAGACCATGGGGTCGCAAAGAGTCAAACATGACTGAGAGACTAACATTTTTTTCCTTACTCACACAGAAGCCCCAAAGTTCCCAATATTTGGATATTCCCTCCTCCTTATCACCATTAAAATCTTGTTCACAGGAAAATTTCTGACAAAGCCATTTATCCAACCTATAACTAACTTTTTGTGTGTTTGAACATTTTAATAACAAAATTTAGAGGCTGGAATTTAAAAGAGACTTCCAATTTAAAATAATATCCAACACAGGACACATCTGCAAGGATCTGCCAATAGTCAAATCTGGGTCACTTTGATCTGAGTCACAAAATAAATAGACACTGTAATGAACATCTGTGAGTGCATACTATATAAATAAAGAGTTGTATAAGTAAATAAAGGAAGGGAAAGTTTTTGCCACAATAGAATTCCAATGAATGGATTTAGACTGAATGCTGGAAATTAAAAAATCACCAATTCAGCAAACACCACAGTAATAATTGCTTTGGGAAAAATTAATCAATAGGCATTAAAACTGGTGTCAGTATCATCATCGATGAAGGCTAATATTAGTGGACAAAGGACGCCACTAAGGATATTGACATAGTCTGAAAAGTATTTCCCTCAATACATGAATTAATTACAAAGAGAAAAACAGTCACTTTACAGTGAAGAAACCTGGAACACACCATTTTAACCAAGTTGCCAAAACTGTCACCAATGATGAGACATCAACAGCACTTTCCCCTGGACAATGATGTACTGAGAAGAACACAACATCAGTTTGGTGACGTGTTTGGCCAAAATTCACAATTTGAATTTAGTCATGAGGCAATATCAGAAAAATCCAGTCTGCACACTGGCCAGTACTCTTTAATTGTGCTAAAATCAGGAAAGATGGAAACACTAAAAAACTGTTGCAGATTAAACGAGACCAAAGAGATGTAACAAATATTAATAGAAGGCACATGGGATCCTGGATCAGATCATGATCTAGATCATTCTCTATGACTACTGCCTTCTCTTTTAGTCTCATGACTTTCTGTGAAACATGAGCATATAATAAGAAGATAATAAACTGTTTATTTATAATTAATATACTAAGTAATTACAGTAGATGTAAGGCATAGATTTCAAGCTGAAATAAAATGTTAGATAAGAAAGTGCTACACCTAAGTCAAATTTGGACTGGCCAAGTTTTTAATTATTAATGGTGATAAAGGAGAGATTGATATTGTGGATAATATAATAATCAAGGTAAAAGACAAATATGAAAAACACCGTCCAAATTTATGAAGGCAGAGAGAAGACAATCTTTCAAAGAAATGATAGATAAGAAACTAAGACAATGGAGAGCAAATCTCTTAATTATATGTTCCCCAGAGGGAAGATGTTAATAACTGGAATAAAGGTAGAAATCACAAATGAAGAATGCAGGCCATTGTTAGCTTTAAAAAATGATTGAATGTACTTATTGAAAGTATCAAGGTCATGAAACACTGTCATATACTGGAGAATTCCAAAGAGGCATGACAACTAAGTGTATTAAACCCTGGAAGAGAAAAACAACAATGGTGGAAGAAACTGGTGAAATCTAAATAAACTCTGTAGTTTGGTTAACACATTGTATCAATGATAATGTATTAATTTGATCCCCTTCCTGGATCACAGCTTTGGGGTAGCAAAGGGGCCTATGTAACTCAATGAAGCTATCTATGATCCATACCACGCAGGGTCACCCAAGACAGACAGGTCATAGCGAAGAGTTCTGACAAAACGTGGTCCACTGGAGGAAGAAATGGCAACACACTTCAGTCTACTCGCTGCAAGAACCCCATGAACAGTATGAAAAGCCAAAGTGATATGACACCAGAATATGAGCCCCTAGGTCAGAAGGTGTCCAATATGCTACCGGGGAAGAGTAAAGAGCAATTACTAATAGCTCCAGAAAGAATGAAGCAGCCAGACCAAAGTGGAACTGAAGCTCAGCTGTGGATGTGTCTAGTGATGAAAGTAAAGTATGATGCTATAAAGAACAGTACCACATAGGAATCTGGAATGTTAGGTCCATGAATCAAACTTTTTGGACTTTGGTCTAAAACAGGTCAAACGGGGGTGGGCAAGCAGGAGGTGGCAAGAGTGAACATCAAGATCTTAGGAATCAGTGAACTAAAATGGACCAGAATAAGCAAATTTAATTCAAATGATCATTGTATCTACTACTGTAGGCAAGAATCCCTTAGAAGAAACAGAGTAGCCTGCATTGTCAGTGAAAGAGTCCGAAATGCAGTACTTGGGTGAAATCTCAAAAATGGCAGAATGATCTCGGTTCATTTCCAAGGCAAAACATTCAACATCACAGTAATCCAAGTCTATGCCACAACCACTGATGCCAAAGAAGCTGAAGTTGACCAGTTTTATGAAGATCTATAAGACCTTCTAGAACTAACACCAAAAAAAAAAAAAAGATGTCCTTTTCATCATAGGTAATTTGAATGCAAAAGTAGAAAGTCAAGAGATACCCAGAATAATAGGCAAGCTTGGCCTTGGAGTACAAACTGAAGCAGGGCAAAGGCAAACTGAGTTTTGTCAAGAGAACATGCTGGTCATACCAAACCTTTTCCACCAACCCAAAGGATAACTCTACACATGGCATCACCAGATGGTCAATACTAAAATCAGACTGATTATCTTCTTTGCAGCTGAAGATGGAGAAGCTCTATACAGTTAGCAAAAAAAAAAAAAAAGACCTGGAGCTGACTGTGGCTCAGATCATCAGCTCCTTATTGCACAATTCAGAGTTAAATTGAAGAAAGTAGGGAAAACTACCAGGCCACTCAGGGATGAGTTAAATTAAACTCATTATGATAATCCAGTGGAGATCTGGTAGACAGTGTGCCTGAAGAACTATGGGCTGAAGACCAAAACACTGCACGGGAGGCAATGGCTAAAACCATCTCAAAGAACAAGAAACACAGGCGGCAAAGTGGTTGTCTGAGGAAGCTTTACAAATAGCTGAGTAAAGAAGAGATGTGAAAGGCAGGGGAGAAAGGGAAAGATATACCCAACTGAATGAAGAGTTCCAGAGAATAGCAAGGAGATTTAAGAAGGCCTTAAATAAGCAATGCAAAGAAACAGAGAAAAACAACAGAATTAGAAAGATTAGAGGTCTCTTCTAGAAAATTGGAGATATCAAGGAAACATTTCATGCAAGGACTGGCATGATAAAGGACAGAAACGGTAAGGACCTAACAGAGGTGGAAAAGATTAAGGAGATGAAGAATACACAGAAGAACTATACAAGAAAGGTCTTAATGACACAGATAACCATGATGGTGAGGTCACTCACCTAGAGCCAAACAACCAGGAATGTGAAGTCAATTAGGCTTTAGGATGCATTACTACAAAGATAGCAGAGGTGACAGAATTTCAGCTGAGCTATTTCAAATACTAAAAAATGATGCTGTAAAACTACTGCACTCAATAAGTCAGCAAATTTGGAAAACTCAGCAGTGGCCATAGGACTGGAAAAAGTCGGTTTTCAATCCAATCTTAAAGAAAGGCAATGCCAAAAAATGTTCAAACTATAGTACAATTGGACTCACTTCATATACTAGTAAGGTGATGCTCAAAATCCTTCAAACTAGGCTTAGAAGTATGTGGACCAAGAAATTCCAGATGTACAAACTGGATTTAGAAAAGGTAGAGGAAACAGAGATCATGGAGAAAGCAAGAGAAAGAATTCCAGGAAAACATCTACTTCTGCTTCATTGACTACGCTAAAGCCTTTGACTGTGTGGATCAAAATAAACTAGAAAATTATTAAAGAAATGGAAACACAAGACCACCTTACCTGTCCTGAGAAACCTGCATGCGAGTGAAGAAGCAACAGTTAGAACTGGATATGGAACAACTGACTGATTCCAAACTGGGAAAGGGGTTCATCAAGGCTACATATTGTCACCCTGCTTATTTAACTTCTATGCAGAGTACATCATGAGAAACACTGGACTGGAAGAAGTACAAGCTGGAATCAAGATTACTGGGAGATATATCAACAACCTCAGATATGCAGATGACACCACCCTTATGGCAGAAAGTGAAGAGGAACTAAAAAGCCTCTTGATGAAAGTGAAAGAGGAGAGTGAAAAAGTTGGCTTAAAGCTCAACATTCAGAAAATGAAGATCATGGCATCCAGTCCCATCACTTCATGGGAAATAGATGCGGAAACAGTGGAAACAGTGTCAGACTTTATTTTGGGGGGCTCCAAAATCACTGCAGATGGTGATTGCAGCCATGAAATTAAAAGACGCTTATTCCTTGGAAGGAAACTTATGACCAACCTAGATAGCATATTGAAAAGCAGGGACATTATTTTGCCAACTAAGGTCCGTCTAGTCAAGGCTATGGTTTTTCCTGTGGTCATGTATGGATGTGAGAGTTGGACTGTGAAGAAAGCTGAGCATTGAAGAATTGATGCTTTTGAACTGTAGTGTTGGAGAAGACCCTTGAGAGTCCCTTGGACTGCAAGGAGATCCAACCAGTCCATTCTAAAGGAGATCAGCTCTGGGATTTCTTTGGAAGGAATGATGCTGAAGCTGAAACTCCAGTACTTTGGCCACCTCATGCGAAGAGTTGACTCATCGGAAAAGACTCTGATGCTGGGAGGGATTGGGGGCAGGAGGAGAAGGGGACGACAGAGGATGAGATGGCTGGATGGCATCACTGACTCAATGAATGTGAGTCTTAGTGAACTCTGGGAGTTGGTGATGGACAGGGAGGCCCGGCGTGCTGCGATTCATGGGGTCACAAAGAGTCGGACACGACTGAGCAACTGAACTGAACTGAACTGAAAATAGCTAAATAAAATCCAAGCATTGTTTCTATGCAGGAGAAAAACACAAAAATGGTTTTAAATGAAATGTAATAATACAATAAAATATATATTTGTCTAATAAATATTAAAATAGAGATTGAGAAAATTAAAAATACATTTCTAAAAGTAAAAATATCTTTTTTCCCAATATTTTTGGGAAGCACACCACCCAGCTTGTGGGATCTCAGTTCCCCAACCAGGGATCAAACCTGCGCCCTAGCAGTAAAAGCACCAAGTCCTAACCCCTGGACCACCAGAGAATTCCCAAAATAAGAACATCTTGATAGAATACTTGGCTTTAGGGGAAAATAGTGTATTTTTAAATGATTCAACTAAAAATTATGAAAAGATTATCACAATTAAATTATTTAAAAGGTTATTGCCAGAGTATTCCTGGCAATCCAGTGGTTAGGACTCTGCATGTCCACTGCTGGAGACCCAGATTCAATCTGTGGTCAAGGAACTAAGATCCTAGAAGCCATGTGGCCAAAAAAAGTTTTTTAATAGCAACAATAGAATTTTATCTAAAAATTACATGCTGTGATATGCTTAGTCGCTCAGTTCATGTCTGACTTTTTGTGACCCCCATGGACTGTAGCCCTTCAGGCTTCTCTGTCCATGGGGATTCTCTGGGCAAGAATACTACAGTGGGTTGCCATGCCCTCCTCCAGGAGATCTTCCCAACCTAGGGATGGAACCCAGGTCTCCTGCATTGCAGGCAGATTCTTTACGATCTGAGCCACCAGGGAAGTCCATAAAAAAATTATACATATTTTCAAAAAAAGATCATTAATGTGCTACAAAAACTACTCCATTTTTGTATAAGAACTCCGGGAGATGGTGATGGACAGGGAGGCCTGGCATGCTGCAATTCATGGGGTCGCAAAGAGTTGGACACAACTGAGTGACTGAACTGAACAAACCCTAAGGTCAAACTAGACATGAAGAGTGCATATGTGTGTATGAGTGTGTACACACACATACAAATCTTTCTTATTAATATAAATACTTCAAAGTTAATTCATTAGTACAAAAGAATTAGCCCTTATGACTAAGTAGGGTTTATCCCAAGAATTCAGGCATAGTATTGGGAAATCTATTAATATAACATTCAAAAAATTGGCCTATTAAGGAAAAAAAAAAGACAAATCATTGATTTTAATCATTCAGATGTTTCAAAGGCACTCAACAGTATTAATTATCCATTTCTTATTTTTAAAAATGTTTTTAAAAAAACCTTACAAAATGAAAAATAAAATAATACTTTTCAACATGATAACTTGGACAGACAATTCAATAATACAAGAAGCAGACAAAAAGAAAGAGATGGCTATTGGAAAGGAGTATTCTTAATCATCATTAATAAAGAAAAAATATCTATTTATTCAGAAATCCCAGTAAAATATACTCTATAAATCTTAATTAGTACAATAAAATATAATACAATAAAAAAACAGATAAGCATGGTTCAATTGTTTTTCAATCAAAAGATCAACAATAGCATAGCATCAAAATGCACACTATTCCAAAAAACTATTTTGGAAAAACCTTGATTAGAATATTGAGGTGTTAGTGTCAAGAAAATTCAGTTTTCTTCAGAAATTTAAGACCTATTCATGTAAACAGACTGGATACTGCAAATATTTTTATTCATAACTCTGTCAATTGGGTTCTTCTCATCCTATTCTAGTCACACCATGATAACACATAGCAGACATACCTTTGGGTGGATCCTGACTAGTGGAGGTACCACAAGTCCCTGGTTGTGAAAGTGTCTGCTCTCTGAGATTTAAACTACATGATTGACTGCCAATACCCTTTTTACCAAACTAGAGATCACAGGAACCTCCTGGAGGCTGTGCAGGAAAATGTGATATAGAGCTTTCCTGAAATAGGAGTTTTAGTCATTATTTCAAAGCATCCTTGTTAGTGGGCTATGGAGAGCAGTCTTTAAGAAAATACTACACTAGACCACTCCAATTTTGATAGTAGGGTCTTGAGGAAATGATATGGAGCAGATGGGGGTGGGGGGAGGGGAGGAAAGAGGAGAATCAAAACTGTTTTAAAACTCACAATGTTCTATAGACTCAGAGATGAGCCCTCAGGAAAACTGCCGGGAGTAGCACGAAATGGCAGTTTGGAACCTATGGGAAAAAGCTCCTCTAAGGAATTCAGTTCACGACAGGACCATGAAGCATTCAGGGACACAACTGTCTCATATTCCATCCTGAATGCTTAGCTATATACCTATCCTATCATCACCCTAAAGTTTCAGCAAACACCAGGTACAAGAAATGTTTCAGGTAAGAAATATTGATGGAAACTAAGAAAAGTGTCTTTGCTCCACATACCGGTTAGAAAGGAGTAGAGAGAACCCCTAAGAAAAGGAGAAACTCATCAGAATAAAGAAGAAGTCAGAATCACTATTTGAATAGAATAACATAAGCCTCCAAGAATCATATAATTCTGGAGAAGGTCTTAGACCTCTGTGTGGCCCAAGAAAAGGAACTCAATTTTTTAGCAATCTCAATAGACAACGCAACAAAAATTTATAGTTGGATAGCATTATTTATGAAGAATAAAATTAAAAAATAAAATATTGAACTTCCCACATAACTCATATCCATAGAAGTTCACTTTGCCTACTTTTAAGTTCAGTAGGCATGTCTGTGATATGTTGAAAAGATCAGCAGAATAGCATAGAATGACCTGGTGTCCAGAGCAGACCCTGCTTTCAACTTGTCTAAATATCTAAACATATTCTGGAAACCATTTGGCTAGTTTGGTGTGTAGAAAAACATACTAGGCAAACATATTTAGCAGTGTCTATCTAGCATTACTTGGTGAGCAAAGATGACCCTCATAAAGGGGCAGACACACACAAGCCTCCCTTAAGAAAGCCTCTCTTCCAGTGGAGGTGAGTCACAGCCTATGAGCAGCATTCCTCAAGTTAGATGAACTCTGCTTGCTCAGGCCACACTCCCTGAGCAACCTTTGGATGTAATGTGACTTTATTTTGGTTTTCATAGCAGCTTGTCTACTGCAAGAGAAACTGTTACCTACAGACGATCAGAGTAACAGTTCTCTTATCTGTGTAACTTTTTGTGAATAATAAATTTTCATCCAGACTTCCTTAATAGTCTCCTGAGGATTCACATCATCCTGGACAGACTGATCTCCAATCGGTGAAACTATAAAGTTTCTGGGCCTGGAAAACTAAGAGTCACAATGAAATGCATTGAGATTAGACATCTCTTTGTTTTCTTACCTGTGAATGACATATCTCGCTGCCATACACAGGCTTTCAACTATTTAAATAACTCTACTAGCAGGTCTATGTTTGAAGGGTTCAAAAGGGAAAATGGGACAGGAGCATTCATCTCAACTATTCAGCTCTGTTAGTACAGCTCACTAATTCCCTGTTTCAATCAAATTGCATCCATAATATGGAGCAGCAGTTCTCAAAGTGTGGTCACTGGACTTTCAGTACGGCATCACCATGGAAGCTGTTAGAAGTTGAAAAATATCAGGCCCCACCCCAGGCCTCCTGATTCTAGAACTCTAGAGAAAGGGCCCAGAAATCTGTGTGGTAGAAAGCCTTCCAGATGATCTGAGCACATGTATGCAAGAGCGTGTGAAGTTGTGATGGCCTTTGAATTTTTTCATTAACTTCAGTGATCACAGGTGGCAAGAATACCACTCTCTCTTCTAATATCAGAGTGAATTTGCCCTCCCTGAGGTAGTTTGAAAGTGTAGGGTCATTCATTTAAACTGATTTGCCTCTTAATGTCATTTGTCACCATTAGCAAACCAAGTTGTGTGCCCCAATGGGAGAAAAAAAAAATCAATCACAACTGTTTTGTTGGAAGCTGAGTAGGCATTCTACTAAACTATAATCTAGACACCCAACTGATCCCCACAGCCCAACAGCAGACCAAACTCTAGCTAGAAGATGAAAATGAGGGGTTGCTTATTATGAGAGGTGGTGAAGTAGACTGAAAAATCACTAAACAAAAAATATCCAGAGATACTTTTAGGGTACAATATTCATTGTACCTTATCTCTTTCAGCTTCAGCACTTTTATTTATTTACCAAAGCAAGCTGAGCAGTACAAGAATCTGAAAATAACAATTCACTTTTAAAAAAAAGCAAGCATAGGCTCCTGGCTCCTAGATAACTTGTGATTTGTGTCAAATGCACTTATATGAGTGGTTTGGTGCCTTAACTATTGTGTGGTTGCTGGTGAATATCAGAGACAGCAGAGAGGAGTGAAGAAAATACTGTGCCGAGAAGTGTAGGTCCAGCTTGACTCTCCACACTTGACTAAAACAGTGTGACCGAGAGCAAGCATTGAATCCCATGGGCCTTCCCCACTTCATTCTGACTGACAGAACTCTTTCAGTTGCAAATAAACAGGACTTGACTCACACCCCAGCATGCAGGAAAAAAGTGTGTGTGTGTGTGTGTGTGTGTGAGTGAAGAGTGATTTACTGATCATGTATCTGAAAACTCTAGCATGAACAGGATAGACAGGTCCAGGTGCTTAAATTATTCATTAGCATGCAGCCCTTCTCCACTCCTGGATCTGCCTCTTTCAGCTGTGGATCCGTTCTCCTGCAGGCTGCCCCAGAGGGCTGTCTCTCCACACTCTTCTAATTGCACCAAAGATAGATTACTTTCCCAAGAGTCCCAGGACAAGTTCCAGAGCAGAATCTCATTGGCTTTGACTATATCGTGTAACTGCCTCTTGGTTCAGGGAAAGCTCTTTGACCAAGCTTGGGTCAAATGTCCATCCCTGAAGACAGGTATTAGCTCAGTCTCAGCGTATTTGAAATGGACCAGGACTAGTTTCCTGATGCAAGCAAGCACCTAGGGTATGTTATTTAAGAAGGCACTCTCTTCTATTCCCAACCTTATTCATGTGCAGACCTGACTGCACCCCAGGTGCCTCACTTGCTCCACCTTGGGCTCAGTGGTTCTGCTACTGAAAGTTTGGTCAGAGGTGAGGGTGGGGGTTAGGTTCCTCAAAGGAAAATCAGTGTGCCACTACCCAAAGGAAAGGAAGAAATGATGCCGAGACCAAAAGGGAATAGACATTTACCATGAGATTATTCACATGAGCAAAGGCAGAGGATTTGGCCTGATCAACAGTAAGGTCTTTCCTTGTTCTAAGATACATAGTTTCATGATCTGTTCTTCATTACCACTATCTAAGTGCAATAAACAACCAAAGTCAAATTTCTCCAAAAAAGAGAAAAGAACAGCAAACTCCTAGAGACGAGTCACTTAGTATCTGGGCTACTTATAAAACACACTATTTCTTCAATCCTTTCTATTCATGTGGAAATTTCAGCAATTTCCTTAACTGGTAATCTGAAACAGAAATAAAATAGCCCGGTCACTGGATGGTTCAAGGATGATCCTTGGTCCAATAAGGATACAAACACATCTAATTCCAACATACCGCAAAACTGTTAAGTAAGCGTTGCAACTAACATGACCATTATATACTACCGTGTGTAAAACAGACAGTTGGTGGGAACCTGCTGTAAACCACAGGGAGCTCAGTTTGGTGCTGTGTGATGACCTAGATGGGTGGGATGCAGGTGGGGGGTGGGAGGTAGGCCCATGAGGAATGGGATATATGTCTACATATCACTGATTCACTTCCCTGTACAGCAGAAAGTAACACAACATTTAAAGCAATTAAACTCCAATAAAAAGAAAGAGAAAGGAAGGAAGAAAAGAAGAAAGAAAGACCACAAGAACAGAGACTTTCCAGGGCAAACTGAGACATATGGCACCCTAGTTTAAATCCAGATTTACATAACGCTGTGAGAGCACAGAGTTAGAGGCTTTAAATATATAGAGTCTGGAACTCAGTAAAACAGTTTTCATCAAGGTTTTGACCAAGTGGATTATCTGCAATGACGGGGGAAAGACTTAATACCAATAAAAGCAAATGAATGTGAAAGAATAAAAAGAACAGAGTATGTTCAAGAAAATATGAGTAGGTGAGGTTAGCAGCAACTTAAGGGAGAGAGAAAAAGATATGGGCATAAAAACAGGTTGGGGTCGGATCAGGGAGAATATTAAATGCTGTAAGAATGTTCTGTTTATTCTAAAGGCAGTAAGGAGAAGAAGAGAAGTGATAGACTAACACTGTCGCAAGGGATACAATAATGTTAAATTATTCTAAGACAAGTATGAGTTTCATCAGAGAAATAAAATAACATAGTCATGATTACCAAAAGAAACAGTTGCAAACTTACTGCCTTGGCATCCAATTAGATCCACAAACTTATTTTGAGTGGCCAATGTGTTTTTCAAAATTAACCTAAAATAAATTTTAATAATTGTAGGCATGACATTCTAATTCATGTCAGTGGATGTAAATATGAGCAAACTCCAGAACATAGTGAAGGACAGGGAAGCCTGGCATGCTACAACCCATGAGGTCTCAAAGAGTCGGACATCACTTAGCAAATGAACAACAACAACATTCTAGTTCAGCCACAGACTCTGCTACTCCTAACTGCCTCACACTGAATAGATACATACATTTTAGTGGATCTTGAAAGCATTTGTGTTTGAGAGCACCTCGAAATGGCTATTTCCTGTTTCATCCTCAGGTTATTTTAAAATTTTTCTAGGGATAACATTTCTTTCCATCTGCCACAGATTTTTAAAATTTACAACGTCTTCTTCATGAAAGAGTTTATTAACTCTAAGATATTAGAGTTATTAATTCTAAGATAGAAACCAAGAAAGAGGCATTTGTGAAATTTATTTCTACTTATGTATTTACTGTGTTCTAACTTTAAGTATGATACAAAGGAAATCATTCCAATGGAAGAAAGAACAAAGGGAGGAAGGAATGGGGGAAAAAGTGGGGAGGGAATGCAAAATAAAAGAAGGGATAAAAACTCTAAAAGTAAATTCAGGACCTGGGAAATCTAAATTGGCTAGACTGTTATTTGCCAAGATAGAATCTCCACACATATGGAGCTTGGATAGCCCCAAATACACAATATTTGTATCACAGGATTCCTATAAAACATAAAAATAATGCAAGTATGGATATAAATAAAGAGAGGGGGGTGGAAAACAATTCTGTCTCTCAGATTGAGGAACAGAGTGAAAATAAGTCATTTATCTCAGATTTTCAATCTAGAAAAATAAAAAGATATCAAACCCACAGTGTAGCGAATGGATGCAGAGAGTAATTGGTCCAGGAAACAGACATATGTCATCAAAAAGACGCTACAAGCTTGAGAAACACATTTCTCCCCACCAAGATAAATACGAGCATGGCTCCATACACTGACAGTGTGGACAGCAAGAGTTTCAGGGCACATCCCTGGTGTGCTGAGGGGTCCTCAGAGCTTCCTCAGTAGCACTTGCACTCCTCTCCACAGCAGTGGTGGTCCCAGGGGCCTATGCCGCACAGGAGTAAGGGCAGATATTTGGCTAGACGCTCCTAGGCCTCCGGAGCCCAGGCATTCAGGGGTCAGAAAGGGGCAGATCCTCTGGTTCAGGCATGCTCTGATGCTCCAGTTCAAATGGCCATAAAGGAAGCCTTCTTCTGACCTGAAATAGCTATTGAGTTCTCTGCTCAACATTTATTTTTCTTTCCCCAGCCATCTGACAATTGTTTGGTTTTGGATGCTGGCTGCCTGCCATTTTCCTTGTCAAAGCACTGCTAAGAGAAAGCCCCACACTATAAATCTTCTTGGGTGGGCCCCAGGACTGTTGCCTACACAGGCTGAGACATCTCACAAAAGAAGGCCATTCTTAAGTCCTTTTAGGGCTGTCAATGGATATGGGGACTGGAAAATAAGAGTGGGGGCAGGTTTAGAAAGGAAACTTACAGCTGGGTCACTGAATGGTAAGGAGCAAAGAAAACTTCAGAAATCCAATCCCTATGCAAATGGATAAAGTGATTTCTCCCAGTGCTGCCCAAGCAATCACCAAGAGGCCTGATATTAAAACTGAAGCTCCTTGTCTCTAAATTTAATGGAGCAGTATGTCCCAGGAAGGGGCATCATTCTGCACCTTGTGGCAGGCCACTCGAAGCTGGGCAACTTTGGCTAAGCCACTGACCTCCCCCTGCCCCCC
This sequence comes from Capra hircus, assembly GCF_001704415.2. Lineage (NCBI taxonomy): Eukaryota > Metazoa > Chordata > Mammalia > Artiodactyla > Bovidae > Capra > Capra hircus. The sequence goes on along the minus strand of NC_030815.1, from coordinate 55,724,983 downwards.
ACTGTCTCAGGTCTTGAAAACTGGAGTCTTCAGTTATGACTCCAAGGCTCCTTTTAATCCCAAATTCCAGGACATCTTACTGGGATATACCTGTGCTCCTCAAAACTCTTCTCCAGGCCCCACCACACAGATACATACACTTTGATCTGAGTATTTTCAAACAGAGTCCCCTGCTTGATTTTCTGTTGGACTGTGAGTTGCATCAGAGGCATATGACATTTGCTCAGTGGATCATGGGGAACCATGAACTTTGTACGCTTGTATAGGGAGGTCAACAGGGACCTACTTCCTGAGGATGTGGCCTTCTGTGAGCCTCATCAGTTTATTCTAGAGCTGAAGGGCTTGAATTATCTCAAGCCTCTTGCGGGCCGAGTTGTTGTAGAGTTTGCCCAATGGCATTAAGCCCCTCTATTATATTTCTGAGTAGGTAAACTCAGTGCCCTCCCTTATTAAAATGGTGGGGATGAGCTGTTTGCCCTAAAGCCTAAGTGTGCCTTTGCTAGCTTTCACTTCCTTCATCTCTACTTCATTCTCCTTACCCATATACCTCTGAAAATACTAGCAACTGTAGTGGAAGAAATAAAATAGCAATGATACTACTAGTAAGTAACGTCTAACTAAGTGGTTCAAGTGATAATTCACACCTGTAAAGAGCTGTCTTTATTAAGCACTCAATCAGTGTTATCTGTTGTAGGGACTGTGTCACAAGCCTGGACGGGCACCTGTTTTGAAAAAGAGAAATGGGCTACATGATCACAGAAAGTCTGCTAAAAATTTAGAAAAGCTGGTGGGCCTGTGACCTTGAATCACAGGCGTTTATAGGAAAATGTGAATTACTTCTTTCTGTCAAAAAGGTGACAAAGGGCACCAACCAGCAGAAAGAGTCAAGTTTGCAGACAGATTAAGTGAGCCAGAAAAGGAGGACCAAGACAAGCCAAGAGATTTAGAAAGAAAAAAACTAGGGCCGTGTCCTAGATTCCATCAGAGAGTTAAAAAACAAAATCTAGACAGGTCAAGATGATAGTAGTTTTCTTGGCTGAGACTCAGAAACTAAGTGTGACTATTAGCAGGGCTGTTCCATACAGATGTGTAGGTTGAGCACTGTACAACTCAGCAGGCATCACTAACCATTCACAGAGTAGTCACCATGGATTTATGTGTTTATTTATAATGCCAATTTCCTAGTAGATGGCAGCAAAGTGTCACAAAGAAAGGGCAACTTTTCCTTTCTCTCATCCACTCAAGATGTATATGCTTGGTGGCAACCTTTGGCATTAGACAGGTAATAGGGAAAGATTTCTATTCTCAATCACAGTTAGCACCCTTCCTCAGTCAATGGCCAACAGTTGTAGAAATAAATATCCTATCTCACAAAAAAGAGGAGAAATGCAAATTATAATAACGAGGACATGTAATTTCCGTTTATCAACTGACAAAGATGTAAATGACTTTTAATATCTTAATGCTGGTGAGAGTATTAGAACACAGGAACTCTCATAACGTGCAGCAGGAATATAAATTAGAATAACCTTTTTGTAAGGCACTTGAGCAATGTATATTATAATCAGAAAAGTGCATGCCATTTGACCTATAATTCTGATTTGAGGATTAGCAAGAAATACTTGCACTGGTATACTTACATACAAATATATAAAATATATATAAGAATGTTCACTATGTATGTTGGACAGTGTATGTGAAGTCGCTCAGTCGTATCCGACTCTTTGCAACCCCATGGACTGTAGCCTACCAGGCTCTTTAGTCCGTGGAATTTTCCAGGCAAGAGTACTGGAGTGGGTTGCCATTTCCTTCTCCAGGGGGGGATCTTCCCAACCCAGGGATTGAACCCGAGTCTCCCGCACTGCAGGCAGACGCTTCATTATTTTAATAGTTAAATAAAAAAAGAAAGAAGAAAAGAAACTCACACAAAGCTCATTGACCAGAAACTTGTTGAATCAATTCTGGTATATCCATACCAAGGAACACAGACCATAGCAGAACACAAAGGAGGAGGTTACTCTGAAAACACGCTGAAATGAAAGTACTAACAAGAGTTTAAAACACTGCAGAGAAGTGTGCATGATTTGGTCATCTTAAAGGAGAAAGAGATGAGTGGAGGAAATGAGAGAAAGGAGGTAAAGGCTTGGAGGGAAGGAGAAATAAGGATCAGTTCAGTTTAGTCACTCAGTCATATCCAACTCTTTGCGATCCCATGGACCGCAACACGCCAGGCCTCCCTGTCCATCATCAACTCCCAGAGCTTACTCAAACTCATGTCCATTGAGTTGGTGATGCCATCCAACCACCTCATCCTCTGTCATCCCCTTCTCCCCCTGCCTTCAATCTTTGCCAGCATCAGTGTCTTTTCCAATGAGTCAGTTCTTTGCATTCAGGTGGCCCAAGTATAGGAATTTTAGCTTCAGCATCAGTCCCTCCAATAAATATTCAAGACTGATTTCTTTAGGATGAACTGGCTGGATCTCCTTGCAGTCCAAGGGACTCTCAAGAGTCTTCTCCAACACCACAGTTCAAAAGCATCAATTCTTCGGTACTCAGCTTTCTTTGTAGTCCAACTCTCACATCCATACATGAGTACTGGAAAAACCATAGCTTTGACTAGACAGACCTTTGCTGGCAAAGCAATGTCTCTGCCTTTTAATATGCTGTCTAGGTTGGTCATACAGGGTTTCAAATGTACAGTGAAACTTCAAGGAAACATAATGCAGTGTTATGAGAGATATCCCTGAGGAATGGGAGCATAGGAGGCTCTTCTTTTCTGTGCCTTCTACTTTCTCATTCCATCCTCTGTGACATGAATGTGGTGATTCTCCTAGCATGTGTGAACTTGCTGTTTCCTTTGCGGGAAAGCTCTCCCACTCCACCTGTTTGCACAGTTCCTGTTTTACGTCACTCAGGCCCCGGCTCAAATGTCATTTGTCTTAGAAGACTGCTCTGAGCCCCCTGAATAAAAATAATGCCTTTCATCAGGCTCTATTGCTCCATCCTGCCTTATTTTTCTTTACAGCATTCATCAAAGCCCGAGAGTACATAGAATAACATACATTTATGTTTGCTTATTGATTCTCTTTCCCACTGAAAGTTCTGTGAGGGCAGGGGCTTGGCCGTGGAACCTACATTTTTCTAGGGCACCACGGCTTCTAAATTACTTTAAGCTATTAAGTGTGACATGATGTCGTGTCACTAGGGTTAGCCAAAGCCTAGGTGCCAACCAAGAATGCACCACCCAAAGGGTGGGCAATCAATCAAGAATACACAGATGAAAAAATTAGATAGCACCTGATTTCTATGAAGAGGAAGAGCCACTCCCCAGGCTACCACAAGCCCAGCTATAACCTAGCACCATCATCAACCAAGGCTTTGCTATTCATTCAGAATGAAGCCCAGGAATGAGTTTTAATTCTGAAGCTAACATAGTGAATATGAGAAATAAGTTCTCAAGGTATTCAAGACATGTAGATAAGCTAAAAATACATCCTAAACACTTTCTGTGCTGTTCTCTGTGTTTAGTCACTCAGTTGTATCCGACTCTGTGACCCCACGGACTGTAGCCCACCGGGCTCCTCTGTCCATGGGGATTCTCCAGGCGAGAAAACTAGGAAGAGTTGCCATGCCCTCCTCCAGGGAATCTTCCCAACCAGGGATTGAACCCAGGTCTCTCGCATTGCAGATAGATTCTTTACTGTCTGAGGACAGTACCCAAGCTTGAGTTCCCTCAGCCTAGTACCCAGAGAATTTTTATTTCTCTGAGAAAACATGAACTAGAAGACAAGACTCCTGCCACTGGAACACTGTTTTGGCCCAAAGAGGGCCTTTCATGCTGGGGCCAATACAAGAACAGAGAGTTGGGATTTCTTTGAGCTCAAGGATGAGTATAGACAACCTTCTTCGGTGCTAGGCAGAATCATCCCAGAGCCAGAGTTAAAAGAAAAAAAAGTAATAATGAGCCCATATTTATTTAAAATGTTTACTTTCTTCATTGTGGATATATTACAGTGATTTTTATTTTGAAAAGTAATACACTCAAATATTATATATCTTGATTACTGAGTTTGGGGGCATTCTCTTAAATTTTGTACCCTAGGCAAGAAACTTGCTCACCCCACATTAGTCTTTCTCTGCTTTTTGGCTCTTCCTTTGCAGTGAATGTTTGTTCAGTAACTTTTCTATCTACGTAAACAGAATGAGATGTGAGACTTGCTTTCATTGGACCAGGTAGCAGTGTTGTGGGGGAGTAGCTAAGCCTGTGTACCGCAAATTTATCTAATCTTATCTACTCTCTCTCATCAGAAGAACCATGAAATTTTACATGACCAAACTAGCTTAAGTCAGTTCTCAAGAGCCTACCTACCATGCAGCCAGCACACAGTGAGTTTGCATCAAGAGTACAAACACATTTGCCCTAAAGTGAATGAAACGATCTTCAGACTAAGTCATTCATTTGCATGGACTACTAAATGCTCTGAGACAAGACCTAGCAATTTTGAGTGGTAATTCTGTAATGTTTTTTTTTAAAGTGAATCCCCCATTTATAAACCTCAGGCCCCTCAAAGCTCAGATCCATCTCCAAGCCGTGGACTTATCTATTTTTAAGCAAACCAACAGATGAGTATTCGGATTTATAAACATAATAGTCTGCAGAGATTATTTACTTTACAAGATGATACAAAATGTTATTCTTCAGTCATATGGTTCCTATTAGTACACTTAAACCTTGATTTAACTTACATACATTGATTCTGTCCCAATTTATCAGTACCATTTATTATGTAGTAAGGCATACTTAGGAGTCTATGCTTAATTGATACAAAAATAACTGGTTGAATACTATAAATTTCTATTAATTTAAAGGTTTATATGGAGAAAAAATTAAGTTGTCTAGTTTGAAACTTTCTGATTTGTTGCTGAATTTTTAAAGTCACAGCTGGCTAAACTGGTTATATGAACTAATCTAGCTTAAGGATAAATCATCCAAGAGTGTAAAATTTGAACTGTGATGCCTACACAGACTACCAGTCAAGACAATCAAGCAACAGACATTTATGAAGTGCCTACTATGTGCAAGCATCCTACTAGGCTCAGGCAACTTGACAGTATTTAAAAATCACAGTGAGGTCCTACTTGCCACTCCTGACATATTGTACATTACATAAGCTACTTCTTCCTTGATAAAATGAAAATGGTAATACTGGTCCCAATAACTCGCCATGTCAAACCAATGATCCAAACTGAGTCATAGTTTATTTTTCTCCATTTTCCCTGTCCCACCTTCCCTGTACTCTCCTCTGTACTCTGTGCTCCAAGGCTCTGCATCCTGGTGCTTCTCTTTTGCCAGCTGCCTTCCAGTTGTTTTAGGCCAACAGAAGACAATGACGAAAAACTGGAGAACCAGAGGAGAGAGGCAGGGGTTTTCTTCTCTGCTCTTCCTGCTTCTGAGCTATTCTCTACCAGCAGTGTCACTTATGCTGACTCTTCCCATGTGGAAGGTCAGGACTCTGGGTGTTACAGGAGTTGGTAATACTCCCCACCATTTGCATTCTACCTCAGGCATTAGGGATAAAAACTCTGGCTTCCAGCTGCTACTTTCTGGGTGCCTCTGTGTCCATCATTCAGTGTGCCCTCCAGGTCCTTCTCTTACCTCTGTAAACAGTCTCCCCTTTCAAGCTTCCTTGTTGAAACCATCTGAGGGAACTGTGTTTCCTGCTAGGACCCTGATTGACATCATATAGGATAAACTGCTTTTAAAAAATTTAAAGGGAATGGTTAACATAAATAACACCATCGTAAGTTAAGCATACAGAGAAACTACTAAGCAAAGTATCCACTGACACTTCTCAGAGTAGTTTGTGAACCCTTCCACTACTCGTTCCATTTCAAAGTGACCTTCCACACTTGGGGGCCTCTCCTTACTTCCAATTGTGCTTTCATCAGGATTCCAATGGTGAACATTTACTGTGGGCTGAAATCTGGCCATGCTAAACCTATACTTACCCTTTAATATACTCTTTCAAAAACGGGGGAATAAAGTTATTTCAGCAAGTTTAACACATGTTAAACAAATGTTTACCAGTTTGAATACTATTTATGCCAGATTTAACTGATATATTAAACACTTTAAAATCTCTGATCAAATGTGGGAGGAAAACTATTTACAAATTATGAAATGTGATTAAATGCATACTTATATTCAATTATAAATATTTAATATTCATAATTGACCCTTTGGGAAAAAACTAAGTATCCTTAAAAATGTTTTCCTTTTCTGATATTCTTGATCTTGTAATAGTAAATGACCCCACAAGAGCAAAAACCACAAACAAGAAACCCTTTCTTTAAAGAATTGACTGTGAATTCTTAAAAAAAAGATAAGTTTTCAATCGCATACTTAATTGTGAATCAATTTATTACTTGATAAGCTTGTCATTCTTTGGAAAATTAACATTTTTCTATTTTAATGAAGACTAAAGCATTGCCACAAATTTGCCTTTAAGAACTTGTGGAGTTTTTCCTTGTTTATGATTATGGGCTATAATTCTATTTGTGTATTATAGTTGTATATAAATAGTCCTGTTTGTGTATTACCTTTATATTTTACATATTATGTAAATGAAATTATGTAATTACACAGAGGAAAATCTTCATTTCCCAACTGTCTGGTTAGTGGCTCTAATCAAAGTGTACACTGAGGGGTAAGCAGGTGCCATGTGAGGTGGTTTCCACAGTGCTCCGTGCAAGCTGGCACACAATAGTGCCAGTTATTGTTGCCTGTTGGCAAAATTCACTCATTCATTGGACCAGAGGCAAATTTACCTGGAGGTCAATGAATGTAAGTTTCAGGGCATCCCTTACACTCAAACCTAAGAGTATCAAGAGTCGCTAGGACTTATGGAATATTCTAGGTGGCAGGGGAAGCCAGGCTCTAAGAGGAAGAATTTCTATGAAGTCATTTCTGGTCAATTGTTTAAAAGGTCATTAGAAGTAAACAGTATGACTCTCTGAGACACCAATAATTTGTTGTGATTTCTTTTCTCAGTTTAAATAAATATTCATTTTCTTATCTACTTTTAACTGGAATTTTATATTATTTTTCTTAAAGAGAGTCTACCAAATTGTATAAGCTTCAGATCAGGAATTTCCACTGATCACACTTTCCAAATATAATCTGGTCCAGAAATTTGGGTCTTGAAAATTACTTATACGAACAGAAAGTCTTGTTGCCAAGGAGCAATGACTTTAAAACTTTACCAGCACCCAACAAAGAAAACTCACTGGACAGCAAAAGAAACACGACTCAGAAGTCTTCAGCTTTTGGTTGGTACTAACAGGAACATCACTGAAAGCCACCGGGTAGTTTGAGGATCTGACCGGGAGAAGTAGTGGGCACCTTAGTGGCCACCAAGAGAAAATGAGACATTTTATTGTTAAATATAAACCCCTTTTGTGTTGCAAAACCAGTTTAAAGGAAGATAACACCTCCACCTCTTGTGGGCAACCTGATTATGCTTTGAACAGCTTAAGATTTGTCATGCTAGTTCCTGAAAATATCCAACATTCCTAAGAAATATACATCTTTATTTACAACTCACTTTTTCATTACACTCAGATCGTGATACTGCTGATAGTCAACAGCATTTTACAATTTATTTCACAAGTGAATCACAGAGAAGGAAAAATAACATGATGTTCTTAAAGCCCTAACAGATACAGTGAAAAGTTTAACTCATTTTCCTCCTTTGCTTCATTATTTTCAACACACATTAAAGGCAACCATTTGTTTTTTAAAATACTGTAAACCCGTCAAAACTCAGTTAGTCATTTATTGTGTGTGTATATCCGACAATATTGATTTCTTTGTGTTACTTTATCCTTAGCTTAAAAGAAAAATAATTATGATGAAAATGATTTTGTTTATTTCCAGATAAATATTCAACCATATGCATAAAACTTCAAAAATAATGAACATATGTGTTTAAATTAGAATGAGATGTGGTGGTGGGGGGAGCCCATGAAAATACATACACTAGCAGCCATTGTAAGGTCTATCTCATTATGTTTGCCAAACTTTGAAGTCTGGGCGAGCTTCCCAATTCTGTGCCCGCTGGAAATCCTGCAAGTAGCTGATTTGTCAGACAATGCCAAGTCATCCAAAAATGGAAGGATGAGATTAGGTTCAGTGTAAACCTATAACCAGTGTAAACCACAAATACTGTGATCCTATCAACATGATCTAGCTGCAGTCCCTTTGTTTGTATGTCTAGCATGTGATTAATACTGTATTTCAAATCTGAAAGAGGAGCGAGATAACATTAACACATACATAAAGAAGCGATTACAAAGAGGGGTAGGAAACACAAGATTTGTTAATTAATCATTTAGACAAACAACACATTGTCTCCTTACATTGGACCTAGTTTTTCCATTCAGATGTATATTTTCAAACAAGTATCTGTTGGTAGACAGGGATATACACAGAAGATCCAGAAGGTATTTTCTCTGATGATTTTAATGACATGGCTCCTTTCTTAATGTAGAAGAATGATGAGGAAGAGACTGCGTTCAACTACATTGTAATTGGAAGGAATATAAATTAAAGCATAGTCCTTTACTTTTTACAAAGAGAATGCAAGCTGAAAAACTGCAGAAATGCATGTGTCTGTGTTTTATTTCCAGCTTACTGATCAGCAGTGGGCTATTGCCATGTGGGCTATCAGCACTTTTCTGTCTTGTATTTTTCACTAACAATGATTAAAATCTAGTGTTCTGGTATTCTATTGCAGCATTGTAAATCATCCCAAACTTGGTGACACAGATCAACACTCATTTTATTATACTCATGGGTTCTGTGTGTCAGGAACTGGGTAGGGCACAGAGGGATGGTTTTTCTGCTGGGGCCCCATCTGGCAAGACTCAAGTGGCTCCAGGTAACTGCAACAGCTGGGGCTGGAATCCTTCGGCAGCTTCTTCACTTACAGGTCTGGTGTCTGAAATGGTGGGGTATAGATGGGACTGTCAACTGGGGTGCCTACAGGCAGCCGGTCTGTAAGGCCTGGGTTTCTTCACAGCATGGACACATTAGGGTAGCTGCTGTTTACCTGGTGGTTCAGGACCCCATAAGTGAATGCTTCAGCAAACAAGACCTTCCACGACCTAGGCTCGGAAGTCACACAGCATCATTTCTACTCTACTCCATGGATGCATTACAAGACCAGCTAGATTCAAAGGGGGTAGACAGAGACCCCACCTCTTGATGACATAAGTGTCAAAGAATCTGCAACCATGTTTAAAAATTACCACACCTATGAAGTGTGCTACACCTACTCTTAAATCTAGCTAAAGGAAAGGAAAAAATAGTCCTTATTAAATGCCTGTTACTTACCATGCACTATTAGGAGTTTTAGATACATATTTACTCTTCATAACAGCTCTATGAAGAAATTAACTCCACTTGACAAGTAAGGTATCTAAAGCCTAAGGGTTTTATAACTTATCCAGGAAAACATAGTACTGTACAAAGCCTTGATCTATTTAATTCCAGAGTCTGGTAGTTTCTCACTATTCTTACCATCACCCTACGTTTACCTGTGTTTTTAACAAAAATTCTTTTCCTAACTAAAAAAAAAAAAGTATCTTCTTCCCATTAATTTGTTTGGAAACTATCATGTTTTAACCATCATTCTTTAGTTCATATGACAACCAATATCTCAAACACCAAAATCAAAATAATGTCCATGCATTTAAGATACTGATACCAGCTTCCCTGGTGGCTCAGACGTAAAGAATCTGCCTGCAATGCGGAAAACACAGGAGACCTAGGTTCAATCCCTGGGTCAGGAAGATCCTGAGAAGGGTGTGGCAACCCACGTCAAAATTCTTGCCTGGAAAATTCCATGGACAAAGGAGTCTGGCAGGCTACAGTCCATGGGGTCACAAAGAGTCAGACATGGCTGAGTAACTAACATCACCAAGACACTTATAAATAGAGAAAATTATTTTCCTACACTGCTGTAACAAATTACTACAAACACAGTGGCTTAAAACAACATAGATTTATACACTAGGCTAAAATCGAGGTGTCGGCAGACAGAATCCACTCTGTTGCCTTGCCTTGTCCAGTTCCTAGAGGATGCATACCTTCCTTGGCTCATGACCCCTTCCTCCATCACCACAGCCAACAGTGGCATCATCACTTTAAGCCCTGCTTGACCTTGATTCGATCCCTGGGTCAGGAAGATCCCCTGAAGAAGGTGATGGCACCCTACTCCAGTCTTCTTGCCTGGAGAATCCCATAGATGGAGGAGCCTGATGGGCTACAGTCCACAGGGTCGCAAAGAGTCGGACACAACTGAGCGACTTCACTTTCACATCACCATATCTTCTCCTCTGACTCTCCTGCCTCCCTCTTTCATTTATAAATACCCTTATGATAACATTGGGCCCATATGGATAATCCAAGATAGTCTCTCAACTCAAGACTCTTAATCACATGCCAAGTCCTTTTTGCCATATAAGATAACATATTCAGAGATTCTGGGGATTATGATCCAGATATGGGTGCTGAGGGGAGGGGGGGGGATTCTGCCTACCACCAAGACTAGTATACACATATAGCATAAGCACACACATTATCAATATTCTCCAATGAAACAGCCACTATTATTCTATCATCCCCTCACATGAATATGTTCACAAATTATCAGGCCGTTAATTATAATATTTCCTCTCTTACATCCAAATTATAATAGCTCATCAAGCTCACTAAAGTCTTTCACTTGGTGTCCAGGAGGCTGCAGGCAAGGAGAATCCCAGGGACGGGGGAGCCTGGTGGGCTGCCGTCTATGGGGTCGCATAGAGTTGGACACGACTGAAGCGACTTAGCAGCAGCAACAGCAGCAGCAGGCAAGTGCCAATTTGTAGTTGACAGCCCACCCCAGCTCCACCCTTTCAGCACCACAGCAGCGAATGGTGCATTGTGCTGAGCAGAGCAGGATTCTCACCGCCCCTCCCTCTCAGTTCCCTTGACAGACACACCTGTGCACCCTGTCAACTAAAAAAGGCGCACAATGTGAGAGTTGTGAATTAAGTTTTATTTGGGGCAAAATGAGGACTGCAGCCCAGGAGACAGCACCTCAGATACCTCTGAGAGACTGCTCTAAAGAGACAGCAGGGGAAGGTCAGTATAGAAGATTTTGGTTAAGGGGGAGTTCAGTGCAGTCAAGTGCTTACTTTACAGAAGGTTTTCTGCTTGTCAGGAGAAGTTGATGTCACCATGAAGGGATTTAGGGATTTTCTAGATAAAAAGAGATGCAAGGATTAGGATCATGAAATCCATTCTTAACTACCTAAAGACCTGTTTCACCAGTTTCCCTGGAGCACAGAATGCCTCACTCCACCCTGAATGCCCTCAAGGGATGTTAAAGGTCAACAGCAGCAGCAGCACAGGGTTCAGTCTCGGTAGAGGCACTTGTCAAATGCCCTAGTTGTTGCTGTACAGTTGCTGGCAAATGCTCTCAGCAAGGGCCAATTTGCAGTTGATAGGCAAGTGCCAGGGAGAAGGCGATGGCACCCTCCTCCAGTACTCTTGCCTGGAAAATCCCATGGATGGAGGAGCCTGGTGGGCTGCAGTCCATGAGGTCGTTGAGGGTCAGACACGACTGAGCAACTTCACTTTCACTTTTCACTTTCATGCATTGGAGAAGGAAATGGCAACCCACTCCAGTGTTCTTGCCCGGAGAATCCCAGGGACGGGGGAGCCCGGTGGGCTGCCGTCTATGGGTCACACGGAGTCGGACACGACTGAAGCGACTTAGCAGCAGCAGCAGCAGTTCAGTTCAGTCGCTCAGTTGTGTCCGACTCTTTGTGACCCCATGAATCAAGTGCCAATTTGTAGTTGACAGCCCAACCAAACTTACCAGCTCATGGCATTCAACCCAGATTTGCAGAGGCACCTTCTTACCTCCTATAGCGTACAACAGGTCTGATTTAGCCCAAGAGGCAGTAAGGAAAGTCGAGGTATCGAGGGGGTGTCCTATCACAATAGGACAGGCAAGTCTATGCCCTCCTCCACACTCACTACCATCTCTTGTCAGATATTTTCACCCCCAAGTCCCAGCTCCAGTAAGGATAGAAACATGGCGAGAAGTCATAGGGTTGAATTGGCAAGTCCCAATTTCATGCCCATGTTCTCATTTGTTCAAGCTTAGCATTTAACTGCAGGCCATGACTGGAATTTATTAACTTGCTAAAACTGATGCTCTGAGGTCTTCAGCCATTGTATGGTGGCTGTTTGCTTAATTATCCATATCTAAAGAGTGACTTTGGCTGATTTGTGATTCTTTCAGCTTTGTAGCCTGTGCAGCCCTCTGTTCAACGACAGCACAGGTCATTGAGTACCCACTGAGAAGTGTCCTCCAGAAAAACCTGAAGGACTCACCAGCACGAGCCTGGGACACCCTACATTCAAAGAATGTGTGGCTGCTGGTGTGAAACCAAGAATCCACTCTGGAAGGGCAGTGAGGGGCTCTGAATCACCGGTAAATGCCAGGGAGAAGCTGGGTAATTTTATTCCAATTATACTCTTAGTGTCATGATGTCACAGCATAAATTTGTACTTTCACATGCAGCTCATGCCGGTGTGATGACAGCTCTTAAAATATTGAGTGATTGTGGGCCCGTCAGCATAAAATTATTCTAACATGGTGCCTTTATTAGTGCTTCAATAAATGCCATTCTTCTTGTGTTCTGAGGTGGCATTTGCAAATGAGCTAATTTCTCTGCAGTAAAATAATTGTGTTGCATTTATTTTGCGGGGGAAAAAACAGTGCTATTACATAAAGGGGGCTCTTTTTCCATCAAAACCACATACACTGTAGTTAGTCAAGTTTAAAAAAGAATGCATTAACTAAATGACTAGGTAATTATTTAAATGAACTTGCTGCTTTTAAAAAAAAAAAAGCTGTAGATGGGATAAACACCTTAAAAATCCCTTGTTATTTAAAAAAGATGTGGCAAGGCAGTCAGAGGAGTATCCATGCTCCAAGTCAGGGGAAGAAGGTGTTTACTGATCAGTGACATGCATTTTAGGTCTCTTGACCTCATGCCACACTGGCTTCATTCTCCAGAAATAATGGAACGGAGCGAGCAGAGGAGAATGGGTATTATTTGAATCTTACCCTATGTATTTTGCTGTCTGCATCCTCTGGCCTGGAACCCTAGACTCCTATGGTCTCACTAGTGCAAGGTCTCACTAGATGCTCCTTTTCACATCACTGATGGATGCTGCTCACCCATGAGAAGCAAGCAGTGGGCTCCACACACAGGAATGTCTCCTGCAAATCATGCATCAACCCCCTTCCTTCAATTTAGGAGACTGTGCTTCAGAATTAAAAAATAATTAACTACCTGCCCCAAGTTTTTGTGAACCACAGTAAGATAATCTGATGCTACTTTCCTTCCAACTAGCAAAAAAATTTTTAAAGTGAGGGAAGGAAAGAAAGCTGAGAGAGCCAAGAGGGGAATGATTAACAGCAAGAACAAGAGAGATAAAGAATAAGAAAGAAAAGGAAAAAAATAAGAGGGAAATAGACATAAAAATCAGAGAAGGCAATGGCACCCCACTCCAGTACTCTTGCCTGGAAAATCCCATGGACGGAGGAGCCTGGTAGGCTGCAGTCCATGGGGTCGCTAAGAGTCAGACACAACTGAGTGACTTCACTTTCAATCTTCACTTTCACGCATTGGAGAAGGAAATGGCACCCCACTCCAGTGTTCTTGCCTGGAGAATCCCAGGGAAGGGGGAGCCTGGTGGGCTGCCGTCTATGGGGTCGCACTGAGTTCGACACGACTGAAGCGACTTAGCAGCAGCAGCAGCAAAGACAGTAAAGAAAAATAACCCCGAGAATATTTCCTCAGAGAAGTGACTGAGAAATAGGAAGTTGTATTCTGAGATGAAAGTCAAGCAAATCCCATTGTAAGGATAAACTATGAATTTATTCAGGCTAATACTTCCTAAATGAAGTAACGAAGTTTCTCACTCTTACACTGCTGTGAAGATCTTGGAAGATCTTTAATCCCCTAGACTTTGTTCCTCTTTTGGCAGAGTCTGTGAGCTAAACAAAACTAAAAGGGTGTTCAGTTTTAAGAAGAATTTAATTTGTTTATAAAGAAAACGAACAAATTACAAGAATTTTAAAATAAGAACTAATACTGGAGATCTGCCATGTAACCAGGTACCAGGTTAAGTGCCTTGTACTTATTCATTTATTCACCACAACAACCTTAGTTAAGTTCTCAATAGCTCTGCTGTGATTTCTGGAGCTCTGACGACCATTTTCCTTACAGCTAACTGAATTTGGGACCAGTTAGGAGGTCAGATTCAGCCCAAACTGGCAGCTTTTCAAGTGGATTGAAGAGCACAGCTTACATTGAGCTTGCAGCCTGCTTCCTAATGCTCCACCCAAAGTCACACCTGGCCACCAGCAGGAAAACCTATATATATAAAACATATAGATTATATATAAATACATAGTTTACAACAGATGTGTTCTATGTACACTTATTTAATAGGCACAATCTTAGGAGATGCATATGATTATCAGCCCCATGTTACAGATGAGAAAACTGAGGTGATTTATCTAAGGTCGCACAGCTGCACAGAGAGCAGGGCTCTGAAATCAGGCATTCTGGCTTCAGAATTTGTGTTCTTCGAGGCTATGTTATAGCACACTATAAACTACATACAAAATGCTGTCTTGTGTTCCCTTTCTCACAAAGATTCCATCCTTCTTTAGTTTTAATACTGTATTAGTGGTATCTGTCTTAAAATCATCTTAAATCCCATATCCCTTAGGGGCAGAGACAGTTTCTCTACTTTTCTCTGTGTAAAGCCAAATGAAACAACTTGTACAGTTAGTTAATCGCTTACTAAATTCCTAATAATAACAATGACATAACATATGACCCAAATCTAATGACATCAAAAGAAACCAACACTGAAAACATCTCTTCCCTCTGAAGTTCTCTTGACTGTGACTGCTGCATTTACATTTTTTTTAAATGAGATGTTTACACTGGGTTTGTACAAAATATTCGAAAATCCACTTGGATAAATTACCCCAAAAGCTAGTAAATAACTTCCATGGTTCTTTGAAAAAAATCAGAGCCAGTAGCTAATCTTTACTATTCTGAAGAGAAAAGGAAAGCAACAACGTGATGCTGAACTGGCACGTGGGGCCTCTAAAGTTATAATAGAGATGTTTCCAATCTTGCTATTCATCCTCTGTCATAGGCAAACAGCTTAAAGGCAGGCAAGGGAGCATTCAGGCTTCTTGCACACACAGGTGAGTCGAGCCTCCATCAACATGGCTGCAGATGGGAAATGGGAGGAGGAGGAGGACAGCGGAGGCTCAAGGCGCATGCGCGGCAGGGCACAGGGCATCCGCCTGGGAGCTCCTGTGCGAAGAATGTCCTGCACCTCCCTCCTGGTTGCAGACCTCAACTTCCAGGCCCAGAGCTGGGGTGTGTTCAGAACATACAGCGTTTAGAGTCTGAACTCCCACTTAGCCTAGACACAGACCAACCATATTGCCCGTTATCTCCTTCTGTAGGAGGCAACAGAGCTTATTTAAAATGCAGCCTGGAGATGAACTTCACATGTTCAGATTCTAGTCCTGCCACTTGCTACCTATGTGACGCTGGAAAGGTCCTTAACATTTTGGAAGCCTCTGTTTCCCTATTGGTAGAAGAGGGAAAATAATATTCTCCAAATCCTAGGGTGACTGTGAGGATTATTCCAACTAATGTGTGTAAAGTGCTAAGTGAAGTGACTGGCGTGTGGTAAGCACTAGGTAAATGTGAACAATTTCTGCCTAATTAGATTGTACATCCCTCCCCTTGTGCTTTGTTCTGTTCTATGCTGTGACACAGTCAGAGAGGAGCAATTTGCATAAAGTAGGTGCTCAGAAAATTTTAGAAAGACACACTGGCCCTTTTTTTTTTCAGGCCTTTTTCTCAGTCTGTGATTTGTAGATAACTGTCAGAGATCCAAGGGCTAGCTGCATTCCAATTACCTGAGAAACCTTTCTTAAAATACAGATTCTTACCTCCTCGCCCAAAAATTCTAATATTGAATGCCCAAGGGGAGGTTCAGGAAAATGTCCTAAAAGTGAAACCAACAAACACCCAAGTGAGCTCCCCACCGACCTGAACTCTGGGCCCAGCTGCTCCTGTCAGCAGTCTTATCCTTTCTGGTTTTCCATAACATGATACTGACTTGTAGCCTAACTTGGAGGATGTGGAGGCCAGAAACAAAGAAGGAGGTGGGATAATAAGGAGTAGTGGAGTTAGGGAAGGGGGAGGGGGGAGGTGCGGATCAGGAAGCAGAAATTTGCATCCCACTCCTGTCACCAAAAGCTCTTCTCATACTGGAGGCCAGGCTTCGCCAGGACCCCACAGTGGCACTGCCACTTAACACTGGTCCTGACAACCACATCAGTGAAGAGCAGAGGTGATGAGACTATCAGCTCTGCCAGATGGTAGCAGGGGCCCTGCCCTAGCAAAATCCTGACTGCATGCCAAACACAAAACAGAAACTCTGGGCGAACTTCCCAAGCATAACGGGCTCTGACTTTCTTCCCTAGCTCTGGCTCTGGCTTCTGCTCTCTCCCGATTCCCCACAGGCTGAAGGATCTTTGAAATGGCAAAATGAAGCCAAATACTGTCCTTTACCCTTCATCAGGGCATAAAAATTCCAAACAGTGCTTCACGCCTGTGTTTGATAGAACCCTCCTCAATTCTCAATCCCTGACAAGCTAAAGTATTCCTTTGCAAAAGGGAACAACTAACCCAAAAAAGTACAAAGCATATAAAAAAAGATATAGCTGTTCAAAAGAAAAAGATCACCATGAGAATTCAAAGTAAATATCTTCCTATAAAATAATAAATGTATTGCAAGGAACAATAAAATGCTTTAGAACTTCTATGTATGTTTGCAATAGGAGTCAAAAGGACCTGTTTCTATTAAATTATATCAGACATGAAGATAAAAAGCAAAAACAATATACAATAAAATTAATGGAAGCTAAGTTAGCTTTTTATCCCAGATTTCAAATTTGTAAAGAAGCAAACTAGATTCTTCACAGACTCAGGGAAAGTATAAAAAAAGATTTAAGTGGCTAAAGAAATCTAAGACACATGGAAGTCAAATACAGGGGGTCAATTAAGCTGCAAAGGGCATCAAGGAAGAGTAAAATATAGAGACAGAACTGAAGTTTAAAGGAGTTAGCAGTTATAGGAATAATAGAGGAAAGCTATTTTATCTGAAAAAAAAAAGATTAAGATTGAAATATTTTGCAAAAAAAAAAAAAAAAGGATTTAATGAAAAGATTCCAATACCTAGAGATATACCAACACCTGGACACACAGCAAAATGTTTCCCACTTAAACTGTCCATCAAACATTCAGGCTATGTGAACACTGATACATAGGAATAGCTACCATGCACAAACAGATGTACACATACAAGGGAGCAAAAATCAGATAGGCATTGGCTTTCTCTGTAACACTGAATGAAAAAAGACAGCAAAGCAAAGACTGCTAAAATTTGAGAGACAGTGACTTCAACTCTTTTTTTTTTAATCAAATCTAAAGAAAACAAGAGGGAAGGACAAAAATATTCAAGAGATCAGACAATATACCACTGCGTATGGTTAATGAAAGCATTACTCAAAGACATATTCCAGCTGCCAATAGATGAATTAAATAAGCCCATTTGACTCGTAATTTCACTAGAATGAATCTAGTAACCGTTTCAGATATTTTGAGTTTTTCTAAATACTAAGGTCTCATGAACCCTGGGGCTTCCTTGGTGGCTCAGTGGTAAAGAATCCACTGCCGTGCAGGAGGCGCAGAAGCTGCAGGTTTGATCCCTGGGTCAGGAAGATCCCTTGGAGGAGGGCGTGGCAATCCACTCCAGTAGTCTTGCCTGGAGAATCCCATGGACAGGGGAGCTTGGCAGGCTGCAGTCCATGGGGTCACCCAGCGTCGGGACACAACTGAAGTGACTTAGCACAACACACAGCATGAACCCTGACCTCATTTCAGGACCCTCAACTCTCTGTGTCCTAGAATAATAAAAATGACAAACCTACACCAATCAAAATAAGTGCTTACTATTTGCTAGATACATTGTATTCATTGGATTTCCCTGGTGGCTCAGATGGTAAAGCATCTGTCTACAATGCAGGAGACCTGGTTTCCATCCCTGGGTGGGGAAGATCCTCTGGAGAAGGAAATGGCAATCCACTCCAGTACTATTGCCTGGAAAATCCCATGGACAGAGGAGCCTGGTAGGCTACAGTCCATGGGGTCACAAAGAGTCAGACACGACTGAGCGACTTCATTTTCCTTTCCTTTCCTTTGTATTCATTATCTCAAATCTTCACCAAAACCCTGATGTAGATTCCATTGTCTACTTTGCAGAGACTTTAGAAAAAAAAAACAATGCTTAGGGAGATAAAATAACTATCTAAGTGTGCTCTGCTAATAAGCAATAGGGCCAGTATTCACACAAGAGCACTTGTTTGCAAAGCCCAAGTATTTTCTACTCTCCTCTTCTATCTGTTCTTGCACCCACAAATCTAAGCTGCTAATGGGGATGCTTGTGACCCAGCTTTGGTTAGAAAGAGAATCTATTCACTAGGTGCCAACTCCTAAAGTAGGAATTAGACAGGCTGTTACCATGGGGCTGAATTAGCCATATTTCCAGCTTCTGTAAACTTGATTCTTTAACATCTTTTCTAGGTCTACATGCTAGATACGCCTTGTTCTGGACAACCCAAATATGCCTAAGCCACCTTGCCCTAGCCTCCTGCCTCTCTCCCCATTTTCCCTCCTTAGGAGTCC
Source organism: Capra hircus (assembly GCF_001704415.2). Taxonomy (NCBI): domain Eukaryota; kingdom Metazoa; phylum Chordata; class Mammalia; order Artiodactyla; family Bovidae; genus Capra; species Capra hircus. The sequence continues at coordinate 55,706,068 of NC_030815.1, read as the reverse complement.
TCCTCTCCTTGGGATATGCTCTTCAAATACAAACCAATCAATCCAACCCCCCACCTTCCTTATCTGGCTCTCACATTCTGGGCCATTATTTACCTGGCCAAATCACTCTAGGGACAAGTTCCAGACAACCAGGGACAGCCCCATGGCCCAGAGCCTGCTGAGATTATTCAAACTACCCAATTCCAAGCAAGGCTGATTCCCCTGCCTCACTTGGTTCCTCCCCAGGAAACCACAATAAAGGATCCTATCCATAGCCTTTTCCTTTCTTTCCTGTGACCAAGCCCAGTAATTTCCCATGTGGCCACCTATGATAATGACTTTTATGTGTCAATCTGACTCAGCCGCAGGGTGCTCAGATATTTGGTCAAAAGTAATAGGTGAATCTGACGGAGGTTTCTGGATAAGATTAGCATTTGAATCTGTCAACTGAATAAAGTCAATATCCCTCTATAATATGGAGCACTGGCTGAAGACCAGGTAGGGAGAGTTCCTCTTGCCTGATCTACTGAGCTGGTATATTTTCCTGTCCTTGGACTTGAACTTAAGAAATTCTTAAGAAATTCTTCTTGGATCTCAAGTCAGTTGGCATTTGGACTGGAAGTACATCAGCTTGCCTGGGTCTCAGCTTGCCAACTATACGTATCTTGGGATTTCTCAGCCTCCATGATCATCTGAGCAATTCCATATAATAAATCTCTTTCTTTTATATATAGATGAAGGTACAGGTATAGATGTAGATGTAGGTGTATGTATAGATATATTACTTGTTGTTTCTCTGGTTATCTGGAAAACCCTGACTGATATGATTCCCTGTGGTGGGGCAAGCTATCTCCTCTTGGGAACTCTGAGTAATAAACTAACTTTCCAGTGCCATTTTCTGATTACTTAACTCTACCTCAAATTTTCTACTAATGCAACATACTTTAAAATAGGAGGTGAGGCAGAAGAAGCATCCATTTGCCTACATTAAGCTCTTACAGTTAAATTTTTATAAACTAGAAACAGTGTATGATCCTCACCTGCTAGCTCTATCGGGCATTTATTTGGAAGTGAAGTGTTTTCTCTTTGCAGTTCACATTCACAGTTAGATCTATGGAATATCAATGAACCAAATACTGTATATGGCTTCACTTGCCTAATTTTACCTTGGTAACTAACTCTCAGAGGCACTAAAGTTAGAAAGCACTAAATCATCAGCAATTCTTCGAAATGACTGGGAAATCATTTCATCAGTGAATCGTTCTGTGACTGACTATCCCTTATCCAGGGAATAGTAAATTAAAGGAAAAATTTATAGGACCAAAACCTGAAAACATAAGCGTGACCCTTTACTGAATCAAATTGGTAATCTCAGAAACCAGATGAGAAAGCTGTGCATGTGCTTTCTTTTCACACTCTTTGTGCCTTGAGTCTCATTGGCTTCAGCCTGAGTGTTACACTATGCCCAGGAATGGAAAGATGCTCTGCAAAACCAGGACTTGGAGCAATTGATTCCTTTAAGCCTCTGACAACCTCAGGAAAGACCATGCACTCTGCTAAGTCAAACACTGATCCATAAGCTCTAAGAGTTATTTTGTTGAAACTTTCACCACTTCATCACTCTAAGAGTCCAGACTTTTTTTTTTTTTTTTTTTTTTTTACTGTATTTCTAGTTGGGAGTCTCCTATAAATTTGAGGTATTTTTTAATAAAAAGAAAGTATTTGACTATCAATACTGTTGTATCAATGTAGCTTCAGTCAGCAAAACAGAAAACAAACAACGACAACAAAACACCAGTTATTTTAACAGAAAGAATTTAACATGAGAAGTTAAAAGCAGGGGGGAAAAAAGTGTAAAAGCAGCACTGGAATATCATAGAAGTCATGATATCTGGGGAGTGGAAACCAGCTCCATCCATCATTAGTTTTGAGACACTGGGCATGTTACTTAGCCTCCTAAAATGGTCTGATAATATACCCAGAAGTATCCAAACTGTGAGGTTTGAGGACAAAGTTTCTAATACAGCCTTCCCTTCTGACACCAACTGAAAGTTTAGGGGGTTTCCAAATCTACCCTCTGCTTTCCAACTCACTAGAAGGACTCCCAGAATTCAAGGAGTGTAATTAAAGCTATTATACTCCTAGTCGTTTATTACAGGGAAAGGATACAGATCAGCATCACCCAAAGGATGAGATGCATAGAACTTTCGGAGAGGGTTCTGAACATGAAGCTGCTCTTGTCCTCAGAACACTGCACCCTCTCAGGATCGATGTCCAGCAATATGCATGGAGTTCTGCCAATCAAGACAATGTGTCTGAGCACGCTGCTCAGTTTGTATTGTTACTTCATCACGCAGGCGTGACTGACTGACTGCCCACATGGCTGACCGTGGTCTCTAGGTCTACTGACGCCTAGTTAACCAGAGTCTCCACCTGAAATAAACAGTTGGTGTTTCTGGTGCGGGCAGCCCCACCCTAAAACTCTCAAGTGTGGGAATCTACATCTTCAGATTCAGTGTGGTCAGAACCTGGCCTAAGCAAAGACATGACTAACAGGCAAGGGAGTATGTCAAGGCTGTATATTGTCACCCTGCTTATTTAACTTCTATGCAGAGTACATCATGAGAAACGCTGGACTGGAAGAAACACAAGCTGGAATCAAGATTGCCGGGAGAAATATCAATAACCTCAGATATGCAGATGACACCACCCTTATGGCAGAAAGTGAAAAGGAACTAAAAAGCCTCTTGATGAAAGTGAAAGAGGAGAGTGAAAAAGTTGGCTTAAAGCTCAGCATTCAGAAAACGAAGATCATGGCATCCGGTCCCATCACTTCACGGGAAATAGATGGGGAAACAGTGGAAACAGGGTCAGACTTTATTTTTTGGGGCTCCAAAATCACTGCAGATGGTGACTGCAGCCATGAAATTAAAAGATGCTTAGTCCTTGGAAGAAAAGTTATGACCAACCTAGATAGTATATTCAAAAGCAGAGACATTACTTTGCCGACTAAGGTCCATCTACTCAAGGCTATGGTTTTTCCTGTGGTCATGTATGGATGTGAGAGTTGGACTGTGAAGAAGGCTGAGTGCCAAAGAATTGATGCTTTTGAACTGTGGTGTTGGAGAAGACTCTTGAGAGTCTGCAAGGAGATCCAACCAGTCCATTCTGAAGGAGATCAGCTCTGGGATTTCCTTAGAAGGAATGATGCTAAAGCTGAAACTCCAGTACTTTGGCCACCTCATGTGAAGAGTTGACTCATTGGAAAAGACTGTGATGCTGGGAGGGATTGAGGGCAGGAGGAGAAGGGGACGACAGAGGATGAGATGGCTGGATGGCATCACGGACTCGATGGACATGAGTCTGAGTGAACTCTGGGAGTTGGTGATGGACAGGGAGGCCTGGTGTGCTGCAATTAATGGGGTCACAAAGAGTCGGACACGACTGAGTGACTGAACTGAACAGGCAAGACACAGATTACACTCTAGAAGCCAAGACACAGGCCAGACCTCTCTTTAAACAAAGCCAAATCCTGTACTATACCTAACACTTCATAGGTAGCATGATGATATATGCTGCTTGGCCCAGAATGGTCCCAGTTTACTCTTAATGTCCTGGAGTCATATTCTTAAAAACAGAACACTCCTGTTCACTTTCAAAAATGTTTCAATTTGGACAACTAACTATGAGGCTATTCTACTCAACAGCATAGGTAACATTAAAAATATTTATCAACTGGTACAGTTTAAGCAATAACCAAACTGAAAAGATACTGGCAGCAAATAAGATACTACAATAACAATTACACACTGGTGACTATCACAACTTGCTCATCAGGTTGTTATGAGGATTAACTAAGCATGCACCTATAAAGTTTAAAAACTACCAAATTTATTTTGGAGTGAATAATACTTAATACCCACCGAGTATCTATCTTTATCTTCCTAACAAAGCCCTAATTTTATTTTGAATCTATGATCATTTTACACTCAAGACTTTTGACTCAGCAGAAACTTCCCCCAATCTTCAGCTCAATGGATAAAAGAAAGTGAAAGCATTAGTTGCTCAGTTATGTCCAACTCTTTGCAACCCCATGGACAGTAGCCCACCAGGCTGCTCTGTCCATGGAATTCTCCAGGCAAGAAATTTGGAGTGGGTTGTCATTCTCTTCTCCAGGGGATCTTCCCAAACCAGAGATTGAACCCAGCTCTCCTGCACTACAGTCAGATAGATTCTTTACTGTCTGAGCCACCAGGGAAGCCCTGTGGATAAATTCTAAATGTAGGCCCGTGCTTCTCAAACTGACTTTGCATTAAAATCACCAAGAGCACTTCAAACATTTTGATATCCAGGTCCCATGCCCAGAGATTCTTTCTCAGCCTGGGAGGGGCCCAATAATTAGCATAGATATCCTACAATAAACCATAATGAAGAATATGAAAAAGAATGTATGTGTAACTGAGACAGTTTGTTGTACAGCAGAAATTAATACAACATTGTAAATCAACTATACTTCAATAAAATTTAAAGAAAAAAATTAGTACTGTAACTTTGAAAGAGCACCCCTCTGATATTAATGAGCCATGGGGGCTGAGAACCAACAATGTAGCCCAACAGAGACCTCCTATATCCCTTGCTGGTGTCAGACAGGGAATGGGACAATCCATAACTGCAGGCCAGAGGAGAGGTGATAGAATTCCTCCTCTTGCTTCTAGAATAGAGTGTCTCTTTGTCTACCTGTAGATAAAAATTAGCAGTGTTATGACCTAATTGCTTCTGATAATCATCCTACGATCACAAAGGAAAAACATCCTTAGGATGAAGCCGATGGTTTGGCCATTAGAGCAGAAAGAGGCTACACCCTTGATGATATGGTTGAGCCACTGTACCATCTAAAGTGGGAAGTAAAGGCCCTCCTTCCTTTGACTCACAATTACATGAGCCAAAATATATCCTTACTGTATACAGCTTTCTGATGCAGCTCATAACTTCTCATTATCTTTTGTTTTAATCTGTGTCTGTGCACAATTATTCTCTAACTAATCCAGTAACAATAAAGGTATGTTAATATGATGCCTATAAAACATATTTTATTCTATTTGATAATAAACCACACTTTCAGTTTGTTCAAATTTTACCCTACACTATAGGGTATACTATCCCCAACATACTTCCAAGGTATAATAAGAATTGAGACTAGAAATAATGAACATAAATACCATGCATATGGGAAATTACTAACACTTTTGAATTCGTTTGGCAAACGAGGATGTTGAGGCTTAGAGGAGAAATTGTCCCAGGTGATATAGCCACTGATTCACAAAGCTTAGACTATACCTGAAATCTAATGATGTGATGGCCTCCCTGTATGTTTCCACTCTCTGTATAACTCGCTTCAGATGAGTTGAAAGAGTGTAGTGGTTAAGAATATGGATTCTGGGGGGCTTAACTATCTATGTATAAATCCTAGTTGCACCACTTACTCGCTGCGCACCTGGAGATGGTCACTTAACCTATTTGAATGCCCTCATTTGTAAAATGATATGTATTTCACAGGAGTGCTCTGCAGGTTAAATGAACTTATGAGTCAAGGGCCTAGAATAGTGCTAGTCATATGTATATTAGCTATGTGTTGTCATTGTTATTAACCTTAATGCAAGGGTTCTGTCTGACAGAAAATATACAGTTGCAAATATTATAAGGAAGCTGTGTTACCTATCTCCTTCAGCCTTTACTTTTCATCTCAAGAGAGAAATTTTTAAATTTTTCTACCTCCCAGAAAACTCGGACATGTTGCAGGATTCCTGAGAGTCATAGTCTTCCTTGTGCACATATCTTTAATAAAGAAATGACCAAAATACAAAATGAAAAGGATGGGAATTGTGTACAGAGAAGTGATCTCTAGGGTGCCTGGCTCATGGTGGATACTCAATAAATCAGTCCCTTGCTTCCATCCTGGCTCCATTTACATTTTCCTGCCAGGTGCTTGGTATGCTTTTCAGAGAATTTTCTCTCTGATCATTTGGTTCTTATGGAGCCTGAAGCCACTGAAGCCACAATTCAACCTTACTCACGTGGAAACTGGGAGTGCACAGGTTCTGGCAACAACAACCAGGACTATCCTCCACAAAAGTATTAACATCATTCATTTGGGTTAAGACACTGGGTCATGAGGAAACTGAAGAATTTTCAAAACCCCTGGCTAGTCAGCAAATAAAGCCATTGTCGGCAACGAACATTGTATATGAATTAAATGTATTTTCCCTACACTAACACTTTCCCTAACGCCTCCACCCTACGGTGCTGGAAATGGGACAAAGAATGTTGTGAGAATGCAAAGCACCCTAATTCTACTGCAGAAAGAAATAACAAAACCTAACGTTACAGCGGCATTTGAGTAGAGGCAGGATGGAGGAGGGAAGGTCAGCAGGGAGGGACAATGCATACAGAAGTAAAAGTGCAAAAGGAAACGGGACACATTAAATGCTCAATGCAACTGAGAGGAAAAAAAGAAACATCACATGTTTAAGCACTTTGGCTAGGACCTCAGGAACAGTCCCCAGTCTCAGAGGCAACCTGTATCTACGAGTGAATGAACACACTCTACAGGCTGGGTCCCTCATATTGGGAGAATGCCCACAAACCCTTGTGGGAGGGTTGCTCCTGCTCCTCAGAGCCTCATTGAAGGCCCGTGTAATCATTTTTCTGATGCTCCCCGAGTTCTTTCCAGCCCACTCTGCTGCCCTTCACTGTCACGCCTAGCTCTAGTGCTCATCTTCTCTCCGAAGCCTTCATGATTCACTTACTCTCCTTTCATTGCTCTTTGAGCCTTGTCCCCAGGGAACTGCGCCCCAGAATGGACAGGGCTTTCTTGCTCATCATCTTGAAACACCGCTATGTATCAGCAGGCAGGCTTCCCTTTCCCTGGGCTGAGCTGACGATCCTAGTGACAAAATTAAAATGTGCTCCCTGCACTCCACTCCTTCCTTCACGGGAGAGTGGTGACATCTGCCAAATATGCTTCTTGCATTTAAAATGATTTCCCAACTAGTACTTCTACTCCCCTTTGCTCAAAAAAAGGGCACTAGGTTTGGAGACAGAGTTGAGCTCCTTTATAAAGCCCTCTTACCTTTGGAAAGCCGCAGACTCTCAGGCCACCCACCAATAAAATGGAGATTACAACTACACCTCAGGGTCACTGTAAGGATTAAATAAGAAAATAGTCGATCTGTGGGTATTTCACACACACAATGTCATTGTTGTTTAGTCACTAAGTTGTGTCTCTTTTGTGACCCCATGGACTGTAGTCCGCCAGGTTCCTCTGTCCATGGGATGCTCCAGGCAAGAATACTGGGGTGGGTTGCCATTTCCTCCTCGAGGGGGTCTTCCCAACCCAGGGACTGAATCTGGGTCTCCTGTATCTCCTGCCCTGGCAGGTGCATTCTTTATCACTGAGCCACCAGGGAAGCCCATATATATATGTATGTGTGTTTATGCATATATAAAATCATTATACATGTATATAAAATTAAAACATTTCAGCCAACATGGAAGTTCTGTTTTGCTGCCTCTGAGAATCTTCTGAGATTGGTACCTCTGGTTGAGTAAACAGTACCATCCCCACCAACTGGTTGTAGCAGGGATGCACTCCTGGCTCCAGCTGGGCATATCATATTCTCTCCCCAGGAAAGAGAACCAATCCATTTTTTTACTGGAAGCTGATATGGGCACTGAGATCACTATCATGGACAGACAGAGGAAGGACCAGAAAAGGCAGCAGAGAGAAAGAGAAGTGATCAAAACACAAGCAGAAGTGAACAGTATATGTCAGGAGAGGAGAGAGAAATCACAGAGGCCACCTCTATGACCCGAATCAACACAACAAATACATTTTAAACTTCTTTAAGTGTGCTTTTTTTTTTTTTTTTTTTAAATTTTTGACTACACTGAGCAGCATGCAGGATCTTTGTTTCTCAACCAGGGATTGAATCCACGGCCCCTGCATTTGAAGTGTGGGGTCTTAACCACTGGACCACCAGGGAAATCTCAACAGTGTTTCTATTGCAATCATAAGGCCTAAGACAGACATTTCCATGCTGGACAGGCTGGTATCACTTTGCCATGATAGACAGACATATCAATATTGTCCTAAGGGCTGTGAGAAAAGAAATCAAATTGGCTGGTGAAGGAAAGTGAGCTATTTTGGGACTGCACCCAAAATGCAAAAATCAGAACCGCAATAAAGACCCACAGGCGTTGCAGTCTAAATGCATCACATGCATTCCCCTCCTCACGGTCATTGCTCTCCAAAGAGAAAGCCTTGGGCTCAAAGCCTCAGCTTCTCACGCAGAGGCCGACTAATCTCAAGGGCTTTGGGGGGAAATACATCAATCAAGCCATTCCTTGGTAAATGTGAGGAACATTAAGATGTTAGTGAAGCCTGTGGCCTGTTATTATCATCAGTAGTAATGTATGCTTCTATAGAAGTCCTCAGATTAGGAGTATTTTGTAAAGACAGCATCATATTATTATATATTATAATGAGGAAGGAAGTGTGTGGGGGAGGCAAATTTTAGAAATCAGGATGACAGAGATTAAATATTTTCCTTATGGGATGCCAAAAGGAGCAAAGCTGACAAGCAGTTGAAAGACGAACGGCAGTGAGGTGACGGTTCCAGGCTCTGCCATTTGCTAGCTCAGTGGCCATAGCCAGTTAAGTTCCTACTCTGCCTTGTTTTCCTCGTGCATTAAAGCAGGGATACTAATACACGACTTACCTCCTAGGGTTGTTTCCGCAGTCAGATGGAGTTTGTATAGTAGCTGGTGCCTAGTGCACCCTCCCTGCCCTCAGGAGAGTCAGCTGTGACTGCTATCTTTACTTGAGGTTTCCCCGAAAGTGACGCTGAGACCAGGAGTTTCATGCTAGTGGTTTATTTGGGAGATGAGCTCAAGAAGTACTAGTTGAGAACGGCAAACGTGGGACAGAAAAAGTAAGGAAGCTAATACAGGACGCATTACTGAGCAGTTATCACTGTGGGCAACTGTGGTTCAACGGGAACATCAGCTCAGTGCCTCTCCAAGTGGCATTTCAGACAATGGAAAAGAGAAGATATTTAGGGGACACTGGAGTCATCTTGTTATCCCAGAAATGTCACTACAGGGTGTAGCCCAACCTGTCTTTGATTAACTCTGGCCAGTTTTTGCATTTAAAGAGCTGAAATATTGAAAACTATAGCTTTTGTGTTTGAAAGTGTGACTAATAAAAATTCCAAGCAACCCAACTGTTTGAACAAAACATGTCCTTCCAACAAGAAAGAAATCACTGAACGAGTCCCCACAGGGAAATTAATATTTCTGGACTTTCTAAACGCATTCTAGCAAGGCCTCATCAGTGTAACTTAAAGTTCCCCCATGGCTTTTACCTAGGCTGTGAGGACCATGAGATCACCCTAATATTTAATGACCTATGTTTCCCTGGACTTTCGTCTCTCTTTTTAAAGTTTTGTTCTATTTTTCATCCCATTATTTCTGGATGGGAGATCTCACATTTTTTTCTGAACAGGTTAGCTGACAATTCGAAACTGATGCAGAGCACCTCTCCTTTGACCCCCTGGCCCTTTTCCACTGTAAAAATGTTGATGCCTCTCCCAAGCCTCTCTCTGGGTGTCTCCACATGACCTCTTCTCCAGGCTCCAGTGCAGTTCTGCCTCCTCCACCTTCTGTGTCACAGAACCTCGCTGTGCTCGGGCCACTTCATGGTGGATGGCCCTCTCCCTGCCCAGCATCTCCCTCCACTGCCTGACTCCAAAACAGAAAAGCCTGGGTCCCCAGGTTACATCAAATTACACTTTCTAAGCAGCTCCTTCAGTTTCCACTCACAGGCACTGTACCCACAGGACACAGTCACAAGCCAGAAGGCACCTAAGAGGTTGCTGTAGCCTCCAGGACTACACCCCACCCCACCCCATGATTTCATCCATACTTTCCTGCCCACCCCCTTCTCCTTCCACTCTCTTCCTTCTCACTCACTGGCCTCCTTGCTGTTTCTAAAAAACACAAAAAGCTCTTTCTAGCTTTAGCAGCTGCTTCTCTGATTCATAATCTGAAGACTTCCAGACCCTAACTCTCCAGCTGCCCCCACATTCACTTAATTCCTTATTCCTGCAGTACTTGTCTTTCTGCTGGGAAACCAAGTAATATGCCACTTATCTCAAATAGTCCCCAGTTATTCTGTGTCGTCACCTAATTCTCTCCTTAGCACATCTCCTTGACATTTTCGTAGTTCATTGATTTGCTTGCTCTCTGTCTCCATGGCTGCCCCTCCTCTACAACAAACGCAAGAGCACAGGGAAGTTCGGCTGTTTTTTTTCACTACTCTATCTCTATCACATGGCTTATAATAAAGTCCTACCTTTGAAGAGAAGTTCTAGTAGCTTCATAACCATAAAGCTGTTTAGATGTATGAGAATAGGAAGGGTATCGTTACCTGATAATCTCACTAAATATATTCACAGATAAAGATTAAAACTGTATGACTTTTACTTCCTTTGCAAAGGAAGTACAGGTTCATTTATTGAGCATCGACTATAGACACACCAAGAACTGTGCCAGGTGCTTTTACAAGAAAGTAGCTCTTTAACTTGCCTAAAAAAAAACCAACAAGTTTCTGCATCATGTGTGCCTAATTTAATGGAGGATTCAATTCAATTCAGCAAACTCAGACCACAGTCTTTATTTTGAATTTCAAGATCTTATTTGCCATGGTCCTAGTCTCTGTAGCCAGAACACAATAGAAGTTTTCTAGAAGGAGAAATGGACTATTGAAGAGTCTCCTGATGGAAGCCGAGGATCACAGTTTGATATATTCTCGCAGAGAAGCTCAGAGTGGATACATGAGGCAAGACTTTATACCTATGCAGATGCTTCATCTTAAAACCTGGGAATTTCTGGTTGGCCTTCCACCAAAACAAGAAGGAAATAATGCTAAAACACTACTCTGGTGGAGTACCTGAGATAAGTAATCAAGGTCTACCTGATTTGTAAATGGCTTCCTTTTGATGAGTTCTTTCGCATCTTTCAATGACTGATTTCCACTGAATTATGGTTCAGAGTGTATTATTTACCCATCTGTGGTTCTCTGCTTCTTCCAGGCACCTGGGACTGCACTTGCAGGCCTCCTGCAGGTTAATGGGGTCACATGACAGGCTGGTGCCGGAGAATGACTTCTGCCACTTCTGGTCAAGGCTCTCAAGAGCAGGTGTGAGTGCTTCGTGCTTTCTCTTCTCTTCTCTCAGGAAGATCCTGAAAATCACATTTTTTTGAAATGGCAGCAACACAAAAATGGTGAGGCTCCTTCAACCCGCATCTGAGTGAGAGTATTTGGAGGAAAACCTCCAACTATAGATGCAGCAGGACATCTACGTAAGATATACTGAACGACTGAAAATTAAATCCATTTTTAAATTTATTTAATTTAAATATTTAAATAACTTAGTATCACTTAACTAATAGACCATTAATAAGTAGGGACTAATTGATTATGATAGCATAGTCTAACTTATTCCGACTAAAATCTACTCCAAGATCCTCTTTCCTCATAACAATTTCTACTATTAATAACAAGTGAATGACAATGAGTGAGATTCCAGGTGATGATTTGGAAGGACACTGCACTTTTCTCTCAGATGTACAAAAGCACTTATCTCCTTCAGGTATATAACACTCCTGTGTTAAAAACTGGAAAGATCATTTCCACATGAAAACTATGATAAAAATAAATGAATTGATTAGCCATGGATAACCACAATTCATTGGAAAGAGCTAAAAAGGAAAATCCATGTGGACTTATTCCCAGCATCAGGACTTTCCCATTCACAAAACAATCTCTTGGGCTTTTTCTGGGCTAGCATCCATTTATTGCCTCTTATAAAGCCCCTTACCAGAATACCACAGTGCTAAAAGAATGGGGAAAAAGTATAATAGCTTTTTGGATATAAAACCTGAAGTAACTGTATTGTATAGCATGTCTGCGGCCTTAATGTAAATTATTTTTTTCTTTTGATTCCTTCCCATTCTGCTAATAGTGTGCCCTTCAGAGTAATCAAGTTACCCAGCCAACTAAGCTCTTGCATTACTAAAAAGTATTACTTGAAAACAGCATGGAACCACTAAAGCTTTTTCCCCCATTCTGTGAAAAATGTAACACTGGCTAAAAAGGAAAACCATTCTTGGAACCAGTTTGGAGTTTCTCGAGTTCTTCCTTCCCCTCAGCTCATACTAACTATTTAAAGGCTGAATAAGAGTCAAAAATTATTTTCAATTCATTGTCAACACTAAGTATTCAACTTCTTGTGATTCTTTAGAATATATACGTATGTGATATATATTCAGATACAAATTCAGATATATATATACACCTTTTTAAATTTTCCAATAGATATATTTTTTAAAATAAAATTGAACTTTTAAAAGCTTGAATAAAAATAAAAAATAAAGTTAGGTGGGGCAATTTAACTGAGTTCTAGCCAAGGGAACATGAGTCAATGAGGGGTGTAGCGGCCCAATACAGAGGCATGGTAAACTCCAGGTCCTTGAGGATGGTGAAGCCTCCATATTGGAGGCAGCAAGGGTTCCTGAGCCTCAATGTAGAAGAAAACTACCTGGGACACCCATCCAACCACGGACACCTGTGTGGGGCTGTTTCAGTTTTTAAAATGCAAATTCTGGATTAGGTGGAAGCAGAACTCACAGAACATTCCAGAGCCCACTGAGCAAGCTCAGAATTAAGTGGAACCAGAACACACAGAACTTTCCAGAGCCTGTGGAACAAACTCTGAATTAAACAGAACCAGAACTCACAGAACCTTCTGAAGTCCACAGAGCAAACTTAGAATTAAACTGAACCAGAACAGCACCTTCCAGAGTTCGTGGAACTCCTAATTAAACAGAACCAGAACAAACAGAACCTTCAAGAGTCCACAGAGCAAATTCATAATTAAATGGAACCAGAACTCACCGGGAGGCTCTGAGCTCACAGAACCTTCTGGAGTGCACCACTCATCCTTCTGACGTCAAGCCTGGCGCTGGTGGTTGCTCATCGCACTGTGGTGGACCACCCTCGCCATCCTCACAGCCTGCCTGCTTGGATCCCTCCTTTGTCCCGGAGACTGCTGACGTCAGCACTGTTTTGTGTGACTGAGCTCATTGGCTCACTGTAGCAGGGGGTGGGGCCGAATCCACCTCCTCATCGTGGACCACGTGGACCACTAGCAGGACGCTAACATCACCTGGATCATGTTAAAGCGCCGTGAATCCCAAGCCTTCAGGAGAGGATTGTTAGAGAATCTGCACTTGAAAAGGTTTCTCAATTACCTATAGTTTACATAACAAATTACTCCAAAATGCAGATACTAGAAACAGTAAATATTTATGATCTCACCATGTTTCTGAGGGTTAGGGGGCAGCTTTGCTGAATGGCTGCAGCTCAGCCCTTCCTAAGGCTGCGTAAGATCTGGCCAAGGCTTGGCTGGGGCCGGTGGGCCCACTCACCGCCTGGCTAGTTAATGCTGTTGTGGCCAGAGGGGACAGTTCATCATGGGAGGTCTCTCCACCCGCCATGGGACAACTCGAGTGTCCTTAAAACATGGCAGCTAGGGCCCCACAGCAAGTGGTCCAAGAGAGCCACAAGGAAGTCCTGGTGCCTCCAAAGTCACCTGTATCATTACCCAGGTTGCCCTACTCAGACTGGGAGGGATGACCAAGGCTGTGACTGTGGATGGGCAGGATCACTGCAGCAGACATGAGGTTGCTCATTCCCGAGCCCCCCGATGCACAGGGACTGGGAAGGTTTTTGAGGTTCGTTGGTGTTGGTGGCATGGACCCTCCTTCAAGGTGATGGGCTGCTTGCACCTCCCAGTTCCGGAAAGGCCTCACTAGTCCCCTGCTGCTGGATAAATGCACCGCAAGTCACAGACCCGCTGACACTGGAGGCTATTCCAACAGTGGGGTGGCCGGTGAGTGCCACTCTCTCCCCAAGATGTTGAGGCGACTCACTCTCCCACCCGCAGCTCCATTCCTCCACATCCCTTTGGCATTTGGTTTTGTCCAATTTCTATTTTTCATCCATTTGGTGGGCATGAAATAAATCTCATAATTTTCATGTGAATTTTCAAGACTACTAATAATGCCCACTTTTCCCACTACACCGTTTCTTTCTTGACCATTGGCATTCTTTATGTATTTTGGATACTAATGCTTTGCAGTCACATGTGTTACAAATTTTTTTTTAAATGCTAATACTGGGTAAAACTACCAGATGCTGGAAGAGATGCAAATGGCTGATTTACTCTTTCCTGCCCTGAGCATTCAAGCCGTGAATAATGATTACTTGGCCTCACTCAATAGTCATAGTCTTGGAGCAGACTTTTCTTTATGCAAAATTAGTATTAGAATGAGGTGCCGCTTCTACTGTGTAGCCGAGGACAGTCCCTTGGAGGATATTGCTTCATTGTAGAGAAGGATTTAAAAAACCCTCTAAATTATGAAAATTAAAGGCAAACAGGCAATCCTTGTCAGTGAAAGTTCAGGTGTAGGTATAGGTGTAGGTAAGTGACATGAGTGTGTGTTTGTTGCTTAGCAACATTGGCCTTTCCCCTTTTTGTGCAAGGATAGGAAACATTCCTTGTTGAGATGGGCCAAGGTGGACCCATGAAGGCAGAGTTCCATGGGGCTCCATGGGCAAGACTTATTCCAGCACCTCAGGAGGCTGGGGCTAGGTTCTTCTCCAGCATGACCCAACTGGCACTGTGCTAAGCATTAGGGGAAATGGCTGAGCATATGAGTACAATCTATTCAATAAAAGAGACAGTTCAGGGGGATGCTGCTGGGGCGATGGGAAGAAAAGGGTTGAATAAATGGGAGTATCGTAGCAACCATGAACAAATTTCCTGCAAGCAGAATGTGTAGGACTACCTATAACCTCACATGGCAGAGAACCAGGCCATGGCATTAGCAGACTGGTCACCCTTCCTGGTTTTATCTCACTTCCTGGCTTTCTGCAGCAGGACCAACCTTCTGTGAATTAAGTCCTCAGTGTTGCTGCCCAAGGAGCATGGTTGGGGGAATCCCTGGAGAATAAGGGAACTTCCTATCACTGAGGGCAGGTGGGCTCTCGAGTAATAAACTGAATAAATAAAAGTTAGGTCATTGTGTTTGTACTCTGAGCTAGTAACATGGATCATTTCAGATACATTGCTGCTGCTGCTGCTGCTGCTGCTAAGTCGCTTCAGTCGTGTCTGACTCTGTGCGACCCCATAGACAGAAGCCTACCAGGCTCCCCCGTCCCTGGGATTCTCCAGACAAGAACACTGGAGTGGGTCGCCATTTCCTTCTCCAATGCATGAAAGTGGAAAGTGAAAGTGAAGTCACTCAGTCGTGTCCAACTCTTCGCAACCCCATGGACTGCAGCCCACCAGGCTCCTCCGTCCATGGGATTTGCCAGGCAAGAGTACTCGAGTGGGGTGCCATCGCCTTCTCCATCAGATACACTACTGACATGCATTTCTACCAAGTGAGTCATTTCCCTTCGGTTTTTCTCTAAATTTCTTAAATGTATTCCCACAACACAAGCAGTTAAGTCCACTGTTTCTGGGAATGTAAGAAGCAAAGCACACAGCCTGTCTTGGAAAAGAACGGACCCAGAGGGTGATAATGAGAGCTCTCAGGACAGGAAATCTGCAGGTGCTAGTCTGGTTCTTTATGCTTCTTCCTTGTATCCCAGACACTGACTGTGCAAAGCCATCTCACAGGACATTTGCAAGACCCAGTACATTGACCATTCCACAAAAGCAAGAGTTCTGCACTGCTTATTGACCTATAAGCGGGCCTGGCAGAAGCTCAGTAAATATTTATTGAACAAACAAATGAATCTAGCGAGCTAACTAACAGACAAGAACATACTGAAACACTATCATGAAGGATTGAAGATGGATGAGGTTTAATTTCTCTCCACTGAAAACACTACTAGGGAGAGAGAACCTTCCTCAGAGACTATTGGTGAAGTGAAGGAGTGTATTACTACAAACACCTGGGAGAAAGCTTGTGTGATGGCAGGCTTCAGCCTACGTCTCTTTGAGCTAAACTGAGCCAAAGAACATTTGCTTACTGAGAGGAAACAGAGCTTCAAAGAAGGGGAAGTAAATTCCAATTTTAAAGGCCTGATACCAGACATTCCAGCATATTAAAGATGACACACACAGGCTTCCCAAGTGGGCCGGTGGTTAAAACCCGCTTTGCAATGCAGAGGACACTGGTTCAATCACTAGTCCAGGAAGATCCCACATGCCTCGGGGCAATTAAACCAGGCATGGCAACTACTGAGTCTGTGGTCTGGAGCCCGGAAGTCCATGTGCCCTACAGCCAGTGCTGTGCAACAAGAGGAGACAGTACAGTGAGAAGCCCATGTGCTGCGACTAGACAGTAGTCCCTGCTCTCCACAAGTAGACACAGCTGCCACGCAGCAACGAAGACCCTCTGCAGCCAGGAATAAATAAATGTCTATATTTTAAAAAGATGACAAGAGAGACAACAGTACCTTAAGACTCACTCCAGATTGTATATTTTCCTCCCTCTGTGGGGTAGCAGGTGTTGAGTAATGTGTGTCCAGGAAGTAATACAGAACGTGGGGAAAGATGTTTTTGGCTGTTCTCTCTGTAACCTGAGGAGTCACACTGTCAGGGAGGCTTGAGTTCTAACTGGCATTGTGATGTCTGGACTACATGAGAAGAAATGGGACCATGGTAGGACATAACATCCAAGGATGCTTTTGGTTTAATGTATACTAACGGTTTGATTTTCCCCAGTGACTGAAAAGGTCAGGGTAGCCTCTACTTACTGGGAAAGAAGGATATTTTATCTTTGACTTCCAAAAAAATTAGAAACCTCTATTGTTGCAGCTTTCCTGCTTTCTTTTGGTTAAGGTTGCAAATGATCTAGTAAGTTGCCTCTGTCTTGCTACTGGTAGCATGGGAAGAGTTTTGAAAACTGTAGACTTTGGAAAAGGCACAGGGTTTCTCCGGTCTGGAAAGTTTATACCTAATTCAGACAAAATGGAAAGGTCTTTCTGCAAAAGTGAGAATTTCAATGCATGGGAATTTGAAAAACTGAAAGAGCTACAGACTCCAGAAATCTTGAGTGGAAAAACAAATACACTTAGAAAATTTACTCATGCAGGGCTGGGTTCTCACTACTGTAAAATTAGAGCTAAAGCTTAGCAGACAGCAATGTTTTATAATTTATGCATTTCCTTGTAAGTGGAAGGACCATTTAAATGTATGAAAACCAGGTTTGCTAAAGTGGTGGTGAGACTGTTTTGCAAAATTAACATTATTGATATTAAGGAAACAAGTAGAATGAAGTCAACTAAAATTTTTTTTAAGTTTTTAATTGGAATAACTTATTTTTAACTTATTTTTTTAAATAATTACCATATTCTATTCATGAGCTTTTTTGACTTACATGGACTAGATTCTTCCAAATAACAAGAAAGAGGACAAAAATTTTAAGAAATCTTTAACTATATTATTTCCTCTTAGTATCTGTCCACTACAACTAATCCAACTTAAGAAGCAGAGTGGGCATTTGAGAAGTCCCCATGAAACCTTAGATGGAATTCCTATACCTGATCAGTAAAGTATGAAGCCTATAGCTGGACCTCAGTAAAATGGGCTACTTGATGCCATGACTGTCGTTTACTGTAATCTTGTTGTTGTTCAGTCGCTCAGTCGTGTCTGAGTCTTTGCAACCCCATGGACTGCACACAGCAGGTTCTCCTGTCCTTCACTGTCTATGTGCTTTATCATTACACAGATGACTTCTGTTCCCTTCGACCGGTCTCACTTTTATATCTTCCCATCTCCTGACTGGGGCTTCCTCCCCTATTTCTGAGCCCATGCCTGTTTTTGAACCAAAGACTGTGTCTGGCATATTTTGTTTCTTTACTTTCAGTTGTGTTGTGTTCCCTCAGCTCAGATCCATTTGTCTTCCGTGCCCTGCTCTGCTCCTTTTCCAAGGTTCCTTGACAAATGACTTTTTTCAAGGTCCAGCAAAGTAGGCTTGGAGATTAAACATGGGACAGTGAAGAAGCCAGGTACTCTCAAATCTCCCTTTCACTCTCTCTGACTCTGTCTTGCTCTCCCCTACTTTGGACAGCCTCTAGAAGGGACTGCATCTCTGTTGAGTTGCAAATACTGCCAAGAAGCTCCAGTTGCTTCAGTCCTAATATTATTTCCTAGAACTTTTACTATTTTACCTTTCCTATTTAGATGACTGGCTAGGTTTTTTAAAATTTGTTTGTTTGTTTTTTTCCTGGATGGGTAAAAAGTTTTTTATTTTTTAACATTTGTTTTTCCCTGCAGGATAAGACCTACAGCGACAGGGTAAGATTCTTGTTTCTAAATATGTATATCTGATGGTCTCAGCACCATTTATTGAAAAGGCCATTGTTTTCCCCACAGTACTGCAGTATAATCTTTTTCATAAATCAAGTGACCTTACATAGGTGGGTCACTTTTTGGACTCTATTCTGCTTCATTAATCAGTCTATCTTCATATCAATATCACACTATCTTAATTATAGCAGCTTGATGATAAATCTTAATACTTGCTTGTTTAGCACTGCAACTTTGTTCCTGTTATCGAACATCAACTGCTCTCCTTATCCTGTTGCATTTTCAAAAACATTTTAGAATCACATGCCATAGTCCATGATAGACAGGTGGGTAGAGAAGAGAGACAATAGAGTAACATTTGAAATTGCATTGCACCTATAAATCCATATAAGAAGGACTAATGACTTTTTAATCTTAAAACTTCTCATATATGAACACGGTTTATCCTTTTATTATTTTGGACTTCTTCAGTGTCTTTTAATAAAATTAGTTTTTAGTGTAGAGGATTCTCACAGCTTTCAGTATATTTATTCTAATTATCTGATATTATTTGATACAATTATAAATGTTTATTATTTTATTTCCTAATTGCTATGATAATACATAGAAAAAAGCTGGTATCTGTGTATTGATATTTTACTAGCATTTTGCTAAATTCAATCTTTCAGTTCAGTTCAGTTGCTCAGTCTTGTGTGACTTTCTGCAACCCCATGAACTACAGCACATCAGACCTCCATGTCCATCACCAACTTTCAGAGTTTACTCAAACTCATGTCCATTAAGTCGGTGATGCCATCCAACCATCTCATCCTCTGTTGTCCCCTAGCCTCCTGCCTTCAAACTTTCCCAGCATCAGGGTCTTTTCAAATGAGTCAGTTCTTCACATCAGGTGGCCAAAGTATTGGAGTTTCAGCATCAGCATCAGTCCTTCCAAAGAATATTCAGGACTGATTTCCTTTAGGATGGACTAGTTGGATTTCTTTGCTGTCCAAAGGACTCTCAAGAGTCTTCTCCAACACCATAGTCAAAGGCATCATTTCTTTGGTGCTCAGTTTTCTTTATAGTCCAACTCTTACATCCATACATGACTACTGGAGAAACCATAGCTTTGGCTAGATGGACTTTGTTGGAAAAATAATGTCTCTGCTTTTTAATGCTATATAGATTGCTCATAACTTTTCTTCCAAAGAGCAAATGTCTTTTAATTTCATGGCTGCAGTCACCATCTGCACTGATTTTGGAGCCCCCTCAAAATGAAGTCTGTCACTGTTTCCACTGTTTCCCCATCTATTTGCCATGAAGTGATGTGACCAGATGCCATGATCTTAGTTTCCTGAATGTTGAGTTTTAAGCCACTTTTTAAAGTGAACATCAATATTTTAGGAGCAAACAAACAAAAATGGATGGAATGAGTGAATTTAAATCAGATGACCATTATATCTACTATTGTGGGTAAAAATCCCTTAGAAGAAATGGAGTAGCCATCATAGTCAACAAAAGAGTAGAGAAATGCAGTACCTGGATGCAGTCTCAAAAACGACAGAATGATCTCTGTTCGTTTCTGAGGCATACCATTCAATATCACAGTAATCCAAGTCTCTGCACTGACCAGTGACTCTGAAGAAGCTGAAGTTGAA
Source organism: Capra hircus (assembly GCF_001704415.2). Taxonomy (NCBI): domain Eukaryota; kingdom Metazoa; phylum Chordata; class Mammalia; order Artiodactyla; family Bovidae; genus Capra; species Capra hircus. The sequence continues at coordinate 55,686,006 of NC_030815.1, read as the reverse complement.
TAGTTCTATGAAGACTTGCAAGACTTTCTAGAACTAACACCCAAAAAAGATGTCTTTTCATTATAGGGAACTGGAATGAAAAAGTAGGAAGTCAAGAGATACCTGGAGTAACAGGGAAATTGTCCCTTGGAGTACAGAATGAAAGAGGGCAAAGGCTAATAGAGTTTTGCCAAGAGAATGCACTGGTCACAGAAAACACCCTCTTCCAACAACACAATAGAAGACTCTACACATGGAAATCAGCAGATGGTCAATACTGAAATCAGATTGATTATATTCTTTGCAGTCAAAGATTGAGAAGCTCTGCACAGTCAGTGAAAACAAGACTGGGAGCTGAATGTGGCTCAGATCATGCACTCCTTATTGCCAAATTCACTCTGATTGAAGAAAGCAGGGAAAACCACTAGAACATACCCATTCAGGTATGACCTAAATCAAATCCATTATGATTATACAGTGGAAGTGACAAATAGAGTCAAGGGATTAAATCTGATAGAGTGCCTGAAGAACTATGGATGGAGGTTCGTGACATTGTACAGGAGGCAGTGATCAAGACCATCCCCAAGAAAAAGAAATGCGAAAAGGCAAAATGGTTGTCTGAGGAGGGCTTACAAATAGCTAAGAAAAGAAGAGAAGCAAAAGGCAAAAGATAGAAAGAAAGATATAGCCATTTGAATGCAGAGTTCCAAAGAATAGCAAGGAGAGATAAGAAAGCCTTCCTCAGTGACCAGTGCAAAGAAATAGAGGAAAACAATAGAATGGGAAAGACTAGAGATCTCTTCAAGAAAATCAGAGATACCAAGAGAACTTTTCTTGCAAAGATGGGCACAAAAAAGGATAGAAATGGTATGGACCTAACAGAAGCAGAAGATATTAAGAAGAGGTGGTAAGAATACACAGTACAAAAAAGATCTTCAAGACTCAGATAACCACGATGGTGTGATCACTTACCTAGAGCCAGACATCCTGGATGCAAACTCAAGTAGGCCTTAGGAAGCATCACTATCAGCAAAGCTAATGGAGGTGATAGAATTCCAGTCAAGCTATTTCAGATCCTAAGATATGATGCTGTTAAAGTGCTGCACTCAATCTGCCAGCAATTTTGGAAAACTCAGCAGCGGTCACAGAACTGGAAAAAGATCAGTCCTCATTCCAATCCCAAAGAAAGACAATGAAAAAGAATGCTCAAACTACCGCACAATTGCACTCATCACACACACTAGCAAAGTTATGCTCAAAATTCTCCAAGCCAGTCTTCAACAGAATGTGTACCATGAACTTCCAGATGTTCAAGCTAGATTTAGAAAACGCAGAGGAATCAGAGTTTAAATTGCCAACATCAGTTGGATTATCAAAAAAGCAAGAGTTCCAGAAAAACATCTATTTCTTTATTGACTATGTCAAAGCTTTGGCTGTGTGGATCACAACAAACTGGAAAATTCTGAAAGATGGGAATACCAGGCCACCTGACCTGCCTCCTGAGAAATCTGTATGCAGGTCGAGAAGCAACAGTTAGAACTGGACATGGAACAACAGACTGGTTCCAGATCAGGAAAGGAGTAGATCAAGGCTGTATATTGTCACCCTGCTTATTTAACTTATATGCAGAGTACATCATGAGGAACACTGGGCTAGATGAGAACAAGCTGGAATCAAAATTTCCAGGAGAAATATCAGTTACCTCAGATATGCATATGCTACCACCCTTATGGCAGAGTGAGGAAGAACTAAAGAGCCTCTTGGTGAAAGTGAAAGAGGAGAGTGAAAAAGCTGGCTTAAAACTCAGCATTCATAAAACTAAGATCATGGCATCTGGTCCCATCACTTCATGGCAAATAGATGGGGAAACAGTGGAAACAGTGACAGACTTCATTTTGGGGGGCTCCAAAATCACTGCAGATGGTGACTGCAACCACGAAATTAAAAGACGTTTGCTCCTTGGAAAAAAGTTATGACCAACCTAGACAGTATATTAAAAAGCAAAGACATTACTTTACCAACGAAGGTCCACCTAGTCAAAGCTATGGTTTTTCCCATAGTCATGTATAGATGTGAGAGTTGAACTATAAAGAAAGCTGAGCACCAAAGAATGGATGCTTTCAACCTGTTGGAGAAGACTTTAGTGAGTCGCTTGAACAGCAAGGAGTTCCAACTAGTCCATCCGAAAGGAAATCAGTCCTGAGCATTCACTGGAAGCTGAAACGCCAATACTTTGGCCACCTGATGCAAAGAACCGACTCATTGGAAAAGACTCTGATGCTGGGAAAGATTGAAGGTGGGAGGCAAAGGGGGCATTAGAGAGTGAGTTGGTTGGATGGCATCATCGAGTCAATGGACGTGAGTCTGAGTAAACTCTGGGAGATAGTGAAGAACCGGGAAGCCTGGTGTGCTGCAGTCCATGGGGTCGGAAAGCGTAGGACATGCCTGAGGGACTCAACAACAACAGATGAAAAGTATAGTTGATTCCTGTTGTGCAATTTTAGGGAAAATTTATCTAAAATCAAAGTTACCTTTGACCTCACTTCAGTTGTGTATCTTTTGTAAAAAAAGTATTTTTTAACATATTGTACCTAGCATTTTTAGTATTCTCTATTGTGGAATGGACTGTTATATGTCAACTATTAATATTGATTATGAAAAAATGAGGAGAAGGAGAGTGGAAAGGAAAAACAGGAGTATTTCTGTTGCTCTGTATTTTTATATACATTTTATAAATTTGGATGAGAAAGTTAATGAGATTTTTGCAAAACTGCAATACAGAGAAAACATTTCAAAAAATTATTATGCAATCTTACTGGCTTCTCTAGATACTTATACCTTGAACTGGGCTGAAATACCAGCAAGTGATATATTTGGCACAAATCAGAGTTATTATACCTGTGCTTCCCTGATAGCTCAGTTGGTAAAGAATCCACCTGCAATGCAGGAGACCCCGGTTCGATTCCTGGGTTGGGAACATCTGCTGGAGAAGGGATAGGCTACCCACTCCAGTATTCGTGAACTTCCCGTGTGGCTCAGCTGGTAAAGAATCTGCCTGCAATGTGGGAGACCTAGGTTCTATCTCTGGGTTGGGAAGATCCCCTGGAGAAGGGAAAGGCTGCCCACTCCAGTATTCTGGAGAAGTCCATGGGGTCACAAAGAGTCAGACACAACTGAGCAACTTTCACTTTCACTTTTCAGAGTTATTTCTAACAGAGCGATGTTTACCTTCAGCCTTTGTCAAATGTGATCATATAGCCCAGCCATATGAAATCTAGTTTTTTATATGTTACAAAAAAGTGACTCAGGTCAGTGTCTATTACATCACTCACTGCCCTCAAGGAATTTTATAATGGCTCAGAGCCAAGTACATAAGCCCCAGCTACAGCAACAAGGTTTAAACCTTATGGTATGTATAATTATGCTCTCTTTTTATTTGATACTGATATTTTATTTCTTTATTGCCAATATCATTTTGGTTTGCTGTGTTATAAGCTGCCTCAAATCCTCAAAGGAAAATAACAGCAAATAGATTATTTTTAAAATGTGTGTTAGACCCAGGAGAAATTCTGGATTTCAGAGTGAAATTTTTCTAAAATGTTATCAAGCTGAGAAATAATGATTGATCCACCTGTCTTATGGGTCTTTGAGGGTCATACACAATGATCATAATATCCAAGAAAAAAGTGTTGATACAGTGTCTAATAAAAGATATGATTCTGTACAGAGAAGTAAGACTTGACACACTCCTTTCCTGATTTGGAACCAGTCTGTTGTTCCATGTCCAGTTCTAACTGTTGCTTCTTGACCTGCATACAGATTTCTCAGAAGGCAGATCAGGTGGTCTGGTATTCCCATCTCTTGCAGAATTTTCCAGTTTGTTGTGATCCACACAGCTAAAGCTTTGGCATAATCAATAAATCAGAAATAGATGTTTTTCTGGAACTCTTGCTTTTTTGATAATCCAACGGATGTTGGCAATTTGAAATCTGGTTCCTCTGCCTTTTCTAAATCTAGCTTAAACATCTGAGAGTTCACGGTTCACGTAATGTTGAAGCCTGGCTTGGAGAATTTTGAGCATAACTTTGCTAGTGTGTGTGATGAGTGCAATTGTAGTTTGAGCATTCTTTTTCATTGTCTTTCTTTGGGATTGGAATGAGGACTGACCTTTTCCAGTTCTGTGACCGCTGCTGAGTTTTCCAAAATTGCTGGCAGATTGAGTGCAACACTTTAACAGCATCATATCTTAGGATTTGAAATAGCTCAAATGGAATTCTATCATGTCTACCAGTTTTGTTTGTAGTGATGCTTCCTAAGGCCCACTTGAGTTTGCATTCCAGGATGTCTGGCTCTAGGTGAGTGATCACACCATTGTGGTTATTTGAGTCTTGAAGATCTTTTTTGTACTGTGTATTCTTGCCACCTCTTCTTAATATCTTCTGCTTCTGTTAGATCCATACCATTTCTGTCCTTAATTGTGCCCATCTTTGCATGAAATGTTCCCTGGTATCTCTAATTTTCTCAAAGAGATCTCTAGTCTTTCCCATTCTATTGTTTTCCTCTATTTCTTCGCATTGGTCACTGAGTAAGGCTTTCTTATCTCTCCTTGCTATTCTTTGAAGCTCTGAATTCAAATGGGTGTATCTTCCCTTTTCTCCTTTGCATTTTGCTTGTCTTCTTTTCTCAGCTATTTGTAAGCCCTCCTCAGACAACCATTTTGCCTTTTTGCACTTCTTTTTCTTGGACATGGTATTGAATACTGCCTCCTGTACAATGTCACAAACCTCCGTCCATAGTTCATCAGGCATTCTATCAGATCTAATCCCTTGAATCTATTTGTCACTTCCACTGTATAATCATAATGGATTTGATTTAGGTCATACCTGAATGGTCCAGTGGTTTTCCCTACTTTCTTCAATTTCAATCTGAATTTGGCAATAAAGAGTTCATGATCTGAGCCACAGACAGCTCCTGGTCTTGTTTTTGCAGACTGTATAGAGTTTCTCCACCTTTGGCTGCAAAGAATATAAGCAATCTGATTTCAGTTTTGACCATCTGTGATTTCCATGTGTAGAGTCTTCTGTTGTGTTGTTGGAAGAGGGTGTTTTCTGTGACCAGTGCATTCTCTTGGCAAAACTCTGTTAGCCTTTGCCCTGCTTCATTCCTCAAGGCCAAATTTCCCTGTGACTCCAGGTATCTCTTGACTTCCTACTTTTTCATTTCAGTTCCCTACAATGAAAAGACATTTTGTTTGGGTGTTAGTTCTGGAAGGTCCTGTAGGTCTTCCTAGAACTGTTCAACTTCAGCTTCTTCAGCACTACAGGTTGGGGCATAGACTTGGATTACTGTTATTTTGAATGGTTTGCCTTGGAAATGAACAGAGATCATTCTGGCCTTTTTGAGATTGCACCCAAGTACTGCATTTCGGACTCTTTTGTTGACTATGATGGCTACTTCATTTATTCTAAGGGATTCTTGCCCACAGTAATATAAATAATGGTCATCTGATTTAAATTTGCCCTTTCTAGTCCATTTTAGTTTACTGATTTCTAAAATGTCAATGTTCACTCTTGCCATCTGCTGTCTGACCACTTCCAATTTACCTTGATTCATGGGCCTAACCTTCCAGGTTCCTATGCAATATTGCTCTTCACAGCATTGAACTTTATTTCCACCACCAGTCACATCCACAACTGGGTGTTGTTTTTGCTTTGGCTCCATCTCTTCATTCTTTCCTGTGTTATTTCTCCACTCTTCTCCAGTAGCATATTGGGCACCCACTGAAATGGAAAGTTCATCTTTCAGTGTCATATCTTTTTGCCTTTCATGCTGTTCATGGGTTTCTTAAGGCAAGAATGCTGAAGTGGTTTGCCACTTAAATATCTTAATATCTGCATTCACTTAGCAAAATTTTTGACAGTAAGCCTCAAATAATTATTAGCTATTAATGTTATTAAACAAAATGTTTCAATTAAAAAGTATATAAACCATTAAATATCCATCAGTAATCTTTGCAACACTTTCCTACTCTTAAATTAACCTATAACTTTTAGCATAATGACAAATTTTGATTGACATAATTAGAAGTGAGTGAAGTATTTGTCATCTAATTTATACTTTCTTATAAGGTAGTATAAAAAATCAGTGTGAAGTCATGGAAATACTATAAAAAATAAACCTGTAGATTCAATTTTCTATTCTGAATTAGATGCAGATTTGTACAGGTCCTATAACTTGATTTTGCCTGGATTTCTGTATCTGAAAGATAGAGGTTATCAACATCTGCTTCTTCTTCACAGGATTATAGTAAAGGAATACACACACAGAGAGAATATTGTTCTGATTCAAATGTAAGGGAAAGGAAATAAGATTCACTGTTAATTCTATTAGATGTATCATTCGCATCATCTTATTTAATACATGAAGTGAAGTGAAAGTCACTCAGTTGTGTCTGACTCTGCAATGCCATGGTCCATAGCCTACCAGGCTCCTCTGTCCCTGGGATTCTCCAGGCAAGAATACTGGAGTGGACTGCTGCTGCTGCTGCTAAGTCGCTTCAGTCGTTTCCGACTCTGTGCGACCCCATAGATGGCAGCCCACCAGGTTCCCCTGTCCCTGGGATTCTCCAGGTAAGAACATTGGGGGGGGTTGCCATTTCCTTCTCCAATGCATGAAAGTGAAAAGTGAAAGTGAAGTCGCTCAGCCATGTCCGACTCTTAGCGACCCCGTGGACTACAACCAACCAGGCTTCTCCGTCCATGGGATTTTCCAGGCAAGAGTACTGGAGTGGGGTGCCATTGCCTTCTCCAACTGGAGTGGGCAGCTATTTCCTTTTCCTGAAACCCTATTCAGTTCAGTTCAGTTCAGTCGCTCAGTCGTGTCTGACTCTTTGAGACCCCATGAATCACAGCATGCCAGGCCTCCCTGTCCATCACCAACTCCCAGAGTTCACTCAAACTCATGTCCGTCGAGTCAGTGATGCCATCGAGTTGGTGATGCTATTGAGTCGGTAATGCCATCCAGCCATCTCATCCTCTGTCATCCCCTCTCCTCCTGCCTTCAATCCCTCCCAACATCAGGGTCTTTTCCAATGAGTCAACTCTTCGCATGAGGTGGCCAAAGTATTGGAGTTTCAGCTTCAGCATCAGTCCTTCCAATGAACACCCAGGACTGATCTCCTTAGAGATGGATTGATTGGATCTCCTTAGAGTCCAAGGGACTCTCAAGAGTCCTCTCCAACACCACAGTTCAAAAGCATCAATTCTTCGGCACCCAGCTTTCTTCACAGTCCAACTCTAACATCCATACATGACTACTGGAAAAACCATAGCCTTGACTAGACGGACTTTTGTTGGCAAAGTAATGTCTCTGCTTTTCAATATGCTGTCTAGGTTGGTCATAACTTTCCTTCCAAGGAGTAAGCGTCTTTTAATTTCATGGATGCAATTACCATCTGCAGTGATTTTGGAGCCCCAAAAAATAAAGTCTGCCACTGTTTCCACCGTTTCCCCATCTATTTCCCATGAAGTGATGGGACCAGATGCCATGATCTTGGTTTTCTAAATGTTGAGCTTTCAGCCAACTTTATCTCTCTCCTCTTTCACTTTCACCAAGAGGCTTTTTAGCTCCTCTTCACCTTCTGCCATAAGGGTGGTGTCATCTGCATATCTGAGGTTATCGATATTTCTCCTGGCAATCTTGATTTCAGCTTGTGCTTCTTCCAGCCCAGGGTTTCTCATGATGTACTCTGCATATAGGTTAAATAAGCATGGTGACAATATACAGCCTTGGCGTACTCCTTTTCCTATTTGGAACCAGTCTGTTGTTCCATGTCCAGTTCTAACCATTGCTTCCTGACCTGCATATAGGTTTCTCAAGAGGCAGATCAGGTGGTCTGGTATTCCCATCTCTTTCAGAATTTTCCACAGTTTATTGTGGTCCACACAGTCAAAGGCTTGGGCATAGTCAATAAAGCAAAAATAGATGTTTTTCAATGATCCAGCAGATGTTGGCAATTTGATCTCTGGTTCTTCTGCCTTTTCTAAATCCAGCTTGAATATCTGGAAGTTCACCATTCACGTACTGCTGGAACCCTATTAGGTAAATACTATTATCCCCAATTTGCAGACGAGAAAACAGAGGCTCAGAGGTTACAGGCAATTTGCCCAAACTTACACACTTATTAATCAGTACTGCAGCATTTCAATTACATCTATCCCAAATGACTAACACATTAATTTTACGCAGTGAAGTTCTTCGTGGAGGAAAGGTGCTCGATATATGTTTGAGACTTTCATTTGTTACTTACTATGGAAACCACTTCCCTTACATTGATCAATTAGTTATTTTTGATTTTCTATCCTTAATTTACAAATCTTCTTGGAACTTAAACCTTTGAGTGGTAGTACATGAGTCTAAGATTTTAGTGAGGAAGGTCTTTAGTTAACGTAATAGTTTTCAGTTGTGTCCGTAAGTGCAAGTTAAGGGAAGTGGGAACAAGATAGTTGCTACCATGGGCAGGGGTTGAGTTATTTCTCTAACTAACCCTATTATAAACTGATTACTAACTGGAATTTAGGAAATCGAGTAAGGGATTGTAACACTGGAACACCACCATTGTTTCATGTTTAGAAGCAGGCTTGTGAGAAGCAACAAAATACCCATGACCAAATAACCATTTCCCAGGTCTGAAAAGACACCCTCATCCATATACCTTCATTGCTTTTTCCAAACAGACGTGACAATAAAAACTCTGAATGGAAGGACACAAAAGGGAGTTTCATCACTGACAAGTGATAGAAATACTAGCCATGAGCTCGGGAGATGACAGCCTGGGAATCGTTTCAGAAGCAAGCCCAGGTGAGAAAAGCGATGGATACGAGCCAGAGAGCCTGCCGAGTCCCTGCTCTTCAGGCCTCTATGGGAGATCTTAGCTAAATCTTTTAACAGCATCAAGGCTGCATTTTTATTTATTTTTTAAACAAGAGCTTGAAATATATTATCAGGCAACAGAGGTAGTATTTATCCCTTATTTCCCTGGGAAAATGGTTAATACCTAAAGATGTTGTTAGCTTCTATTTTTTAATGGGAAGATTTGATAAGCACATTTGTATGTATGTGGAAGAAGAAAGACAATGAATGTTGAGACAGGCCAGCCCTGTTGGGAGTAGCATCACTTCTCATCCTGCCCAAGTAGACAACATCATTGTACATCCTCATTAATGCTATAATTGGTATCTGGAATCTGTTCAAAAATGCTGATTTACTTTGTAACAGAGGACTATGGCTGAATTTGGAGTTTTAATGGTCTGCAGATGCTTGTGAAATTCAAATATAAAAACTGTCAGTTAAACATCTCATGAAAAGCTGTACCTTATACTAATCCAAAGGAACACGAACAAGTGCTTGAGGGAAGGAAAATCCGCACTATGTTTCGGTAGCGAATCACTTACAGAAACATTAACATTTTTGGACAGGGTGGCTCACGGAGTTTCTAAAGTAACTTAGAAGCTATCAGGATTCAATTCTTAACAGACTTCAACACAGTAGGGGGAAAATTGTCAGTCACCAGCCTCCAGTATCTATGAATTATTAATGTTGGCTTTCTGGGTGTTTTTTTTTTTTTTCAAGTTTTGCTTTTGTGTGCATGTTCAGCTGAGTAATTCAATAGACTGATGGAGACATGAATAGATATGCTAACTAGCACTAGGGTTAACCTTTAAAGTTCGTTAAAGCTGTCAGCTTTCAATGAAATATTTTCACGTTCCTTTTTTTCCCTGTGAACTGGAATATAAACATTATTTGTACACTGGGATCAGAGGTGCTTGGAATAAAAGACAACTCCACCGTGGCATCATTTTTTTTTTTTAAATCAAGACAACACTAATGGATTCATCAAGAAAGGCATCTTTTTAAAAATTTCTCATTTACAAACCACCAAAATATATTCATGACCTACCTTTATTACAGTGCTTTTTCAACCAAAAAAAGAGTGATGACATGTCCCTATTGCTACAAAAGTACTCAGGAAAAAAGGGCTAAGGTGTGGAGAGGAAAAGGATAGACTTTTGGAGAGGGAAATGGAAATTAGGATGGAGTGCCACACTGGTGCTTGGGTTGCAAAGGAAACAAAAACCACATCTTACATTCATGGTAAAGACAGAATTTAAGGCTGTAACAACTTCTTGTCAAAATAGGGATTCCTTAGAGAACAAACTTATGCATACCACTGGCGGAATGGGGGAATGGGGTGAATTGGGGAGATAAGGATTGACATATATACACTATTATCCATAAAATAGGTAACTAATGATAACCTATCGTACAGCACAGAGACCTCTACTTGATGCTCTGTGGTGACCTAAATGGGAAGGAAATCTAAAGAAAGGACATATGTACACATGTAACTGATTGACTTTGCTGTTCAGCAGAAACTAACACAACATTGTAAAGCAACTACAATAAAAATTTAAAAAGCAAACAACAGAAATTCTTTTCAAGAAAACAAAACAAAACAAGGAAAAGAGGGAGCCTGTAATTAAACCAGCTATAGTTTTTAAAATCATCCAAGATTTTGCGTCAACGTGTGTTTGTTAAAGAAGCCTAGATAATAAAGCCCGTAATGAATCATCGTGTTCTAAAATCCTTCCCAACACTCTAACTATAAATGGCTCGACTTTTTCTTTCTGAGGTTTGGCCTCCATATGCAGTCATCTGTCATTTGATATCATATGCCAGGACTCTCCTACTGTCCTGCCTAATAACTGCATTTCCAAGTTTTTCTTATATCTCAATCCCAATCAAAATGAGAAGTCAGGAAATGTGAAATGAGATAAGAAAATATACCTCTTTTCAAAGACTCCAGCTTGCAAGGATTCCATTATTAAGGATGCAGAAAAGGAAAGCTTTCCATTCTTGATATATAAAAATGAATGATATCATCAGTTTAATATCTTAACCTTCTAAATGGAACTCTATTCTTCTTCAGTGTTTTTTCTCCCACCACATTCCTTTGAGGTCAGCAAGAAATATATGAGAATAGTTTTTATCATACTTTGTAAAACTGAAGGAAAACATTTGAAGCAAAGAAAATGTAGATTATTTGGATAACTAATACTCTTAGAAACATTTGAACTCAACTTATGAATCAGATCAAAGACAACCAGCTCACAGCATAATCTACATCTAATTTTCAAAGTAATTTATGTCTACCAACAGATGCCTCAAATCAGGGGCACCCAAAATATAGCCCAGGTACTATTTTTTTTTTTTCTCAGAATCTATGCCTTTAGGACCAAAGAAACTAGTTTTGAGCATTAGGAGTTTACTGTTTACTTTTCCTTCTCTCCTTTAAGACACTTTTCCCCTTATTTTCTGATATCTATCTTTTATTATCATTTATAATATAGTAGTATATATTGGAGACAGTTTTTAAATTATTAATGTGCTTTATTTGTTTTGCATTTCCAAGTACATATCCTAGAGCATCCATCTACTTGGGGAAATGTGTTGAGAGAAAAACAAAAATAAAGACTGATGCACCTGACATACAAAATAGGATTTAGCAGAAAGTCAATAAGCTTACAGCCATGCATTTTTTAAAAAGAAAGGATTTTTCAAATGCTCTTATGCCTTCTTTGGTTTATCAACCGATCCTGGAAGACCCAGGCCTATTGAGTCCTTCTTAGTGTTGAGAAAATTCCATTTCTACCTTTGAACGCAATGGCAGGAAATCTCTTGCTCAACTGTAGAAAGAGATCAAAATGTAGGTAAAGAAAAACAAAAACCTCCCCATTTCCGGCTTGGGGAATTATAGGGACCAGAAGAGAAACAAAAATGAGATTTGAGTGTTCCATCTTACGTTTCCTGATCTCTGTGCCCCTCTCAGATTTTTGCCTACAGTTATTTATGTCATATACTGGACGAAACCTCGACAAGAAGGGAACCTTTGCTCCCAAATTTCTTCCTTTGGGATTTAAGAAAGAGATGATAAAGCAGAGGACCCCACACCAACATACAGCCACTCAGCATAATGAGAAAAGCAGGCCATGTTGTTAGACAGAGAACCATCTGGGTTAGCACTTCTGAGCCTCCTTCAAGACATATGGTGCATAGGCATCTGAGGTGAGAGCCAGCCAGCCTGATGTAGGGTCTGCTGGATGGCCTGGTCAGAGGGCTAGATGGAAAGCAAAGTAGAGAACCAGGGTTCAAAATCTCTGAAAACTCAAGATCTAGGAGGGATTTTCCTGGCAGTCCAGGGGTTAAGACTCCACACTTGCACTGCATGGGGGACAGGTTCAATCCCTTGCAAGGGAACTAAGATCTCATGACATAGCCGAAAAAGAAAAAAGGAGGAAAGAGGCCCCTCCACCCACTCATTACCATGGAGACCTTGTGAGATCTGTTAGTCATCCTCTGCCCATTAAATACTCCAGGCAAGAATACTGGAGTGGGTAGCCATTCCCTTCTCCAAGGATCAAACCATACTCTCCTTCATTGCAGGCAGATTCTTTACCATCTGTGCCCCTTGAGACACCTAAGCTTCTTCATATACCCAGGTACCATCCTAGGAAGGAAATAAAGGGATATAGAACCTAAGCAATTTCATCTAATGAGTGGAAAAGTACATAAAGGCACTGTCTGAAGTCTTTTGATTAGACCAAACTTTATTTAAAATCAGACATTTTGTCACATTTCCCTACTCACTCCAAAGAAGAATTTCAAAATTAGTTCCTTGGGTGATTATTTTGCACATTGAGTTTAAGAACTATTACCCAACTGTCTAGCCATGCTGCAAAAATTAAAACGAAATTAATCTGGATTAACTGATCATGAGGAGAGCAGATATTTTTGGCGCTTAAATTAGTTACAAATTTCTCCCTAGGGTCCTCCTAGCAAAAAATCTCATGCAATGTTTTTAGTAGCAAACTTTCAGTAGGCAGACAAATGTACTTCTTGAGGCTCTTCTAGAATATTCTTTGCTTTAAGCTGATGACATCCCAGCCAAAAGCACAATCTAGGGCCAAACCAACATTATAGAGCAGAGGACCCAGCTTATCAAAGGATGAAGCTTGTCCAGAGGTACACTTAAGAATATCTATGAAACTGATAAAATGAAGGCCTGTAAGGCCTTCATAACTTTAATTTCAACTAAATTTTTCCTAAATGGTGGATGAGACCCACATTCAAGAGGGTGATCATTGTGGGGCTATCTTATGTCACTTGTTAAACACAGACATACAGCTAAGCAGACAACAGAGATTAGTTTGGTATCATTTTATAAAAAGTTGAGTCATTTAATAAGAACAATGTTCTATAGGTTTCCTAGGGTTGTTATAACAACGTGCCACAGAAATTTATTTCATCATAATTCTGGAGGCTACGAGTCCAAGATCAAATGTCAGTAAAGTTGGTTTCTTTTGAGGCCTCTTCGCTTGGTCTGCAGATGACTTCTCCCTGTCCCTCTGTGCATGTCTGCATTCTAATGCCTTCTTAGAAGCCCTTCTTAGAAGCCCATCAGTCAGACTGGATGAGAGTCCACCCATAAGACCTCATTTTACCTTAATTACATCCTTAAAGACCTTTTCTCAAAATGCAGCCACATTCTGAGGTACTAGGGGATTTAGGACTTCAATATACGAATTTGTAGAAAGAGGAGACAATTCAGGCCATAACAAATGCCTAAACATGAGATCAAACTGCTGGCCAGAGGGACAGGTGCCAGGTAAGCGTGTTCCTCAAAGTCAGGCCAATAAGATGCTATCATTGGGAAAAATAAGAGTCTCTTTCCATTGAGATTATCAGTTGGGGGAATGTAGCCAGGAGCTGGCTCACTGTCCATCCCATATCTGGGGCAAGCTGGAGTCCATCCACTTGAACACCATGAAGAAAGAGTGTAAGGAAAGTACACAGACAGCTGTACAATATCAGAGCACAAAGGCACAAGCCGAGCGGTGAAATGAAGGACAAAGGTAGGATTCGTCCCAGTTTCAGGTTCTCCAGACTGGATCACCTGTCTGAAGGGAGCATCTTTGTATATTCACAGGGAGATGCCGCATGCTCTATAGCCCTGAAAGACTAGGGCACATTTACTGAGCAGGCAAAATTACCCAATGGCCACTACACTGTTCCGTAACTTTTCTGTCCTTCCTAAATTTTCTTATATGCATATTCAGTGTATTCTATGAACCCTAAGTTCATCAACTTTTGACCACTAACTGCACAAACATAGAGCTCTCTCTCTGTTAAACAGTTAGAGCCTTGTGTCTGGAGTTGTGCTCCATGTTCCCAGGTCCCTAAGTCATTCCCCATCAAGACTCCTGGGATAGTCCCATCATTTATGTTTTCATACATCTCACACATCTTGCATATTGGCCCCTGCACTGAAGTTCCCTTCAATCTCCACCCTCAATCCATTCTTTCAGTAGCTGAGATCTTGCTACCATGTGCATCTTCCTGAAGCTTTTTTTCAGGTTCAATGTGTGTGTGTATATTTTTTTTACTATAGCAGCCAGCATTTGATTAAAGAGCAGTAGAACTGCTATGAGTGGTCTCCAATAGAGACGTATTATAGTATAGTGGGATCAACCCTGGGATTTCTTTGGAAGGAATGATGCTAAAGCTGAAACTCCAGTACTTTGGCCACCTCACGTGAAGAGTTGACTGATTGGAAGAGACTCTGATCCTGGGAGAGATTGGGGACAAGAGAAGAAGGGGATGACCAAGGATAAGATGACTGGATGGCATCACTGACTCGATGAACACGAGTCTGAGTGAACTCCGGGAGTTGGTGATGGACAGGGAGGCTTGGCGTGCTGCGATTCATGGGGTCGCAAAGAGTCGGACACGACTGAGCGACTGAACTGAACTGAACTGGACTGATAGTATAGTGGTTAGATTGTATGTAATCATGGAAGCTGGGGAAGCAGTCTGTGCAATTAATCAAGATCAGCCAAAAAAGAAGCTGAATGAAGATGAGAAGACAGATAAAATGAAACTCACATCTGCTTTTCACCACCTCCAACCTGGTGCCTTGGATGAGCTACAGGAAAAGCCACACTCTAATCTTGGAGAGACATGTTTTTGTAGCCTAGGATATAAAGAGCAGATCTGGTGGGAGCTGGGAGCAGGAGTGGGGGATGAGGGGGTGGTGCCATCTGACAGCAGCAAGGTGAGCTGGCAGACCAGTGACAATGTATGTGAGCTGCCACCGTGCCTGGGTGCCCTTCCAAAAATAACAAAATGGCTTTGGCTTCATTTTGGTCCTCCAAATCTTATGTGAAATTGTCTAGTGGTCAACTTGAAAGGGAAATCAAACAAGAAAGGGTATTCTGGGAAATGTCGTTCCACTCAGTTACACTGACACTGTGCAAGCCATCAGACTTAGTAACTCTAAATGTATTCTTTTGATTATAAAGCTGCTGTCTACTTCTTAAACTGCACTGTAGCTATAAGTCTATATTAAGGCTTTTCTAAGAAAGGTATACTCAAAAATAAAAACCTTAACTAATGATTAAATGCTAGTATCTTTAGCTGGAAAGAATTAATACGTCTATGTAGAAAGACAGTCATGTCAAACTTTATACGTTCGATACAGTTTACACAATGTCTTCAATAGCTAACAGTTGGACACGACTAAAGTGACTTCACATGCATGCACACCCACAATGGCTTCACATGGATTATTAGTTAAACATCCAGTCATCTCCTAAAATCTGTAGAGCCCAAGGCCTCTGACCCACCATTTATCACCTCACAAGACTGGCTTTATCCACTTGGGTCTTCCACAGATTTCATGCTTAGTTACATCTTTAGGAAACTTAAAAGGTTAAATCTGTTTCCATGTTGATATACTGGTGGTGGCATTTCATATAATGTAAATATCCAACTGTAGAGGATTGGTTGAACACATTTTGATTCATCTATATATCGGAGAACTATTCTGCTTTTACAACTGATTTTGTAGAGCAGCATATTTAATTACTCAGTGCTATGTTCATTAAAGGAAGCAAGTTACATCAGATAGTCTCGTTTTTGTAATCTGTAGCACATATGTGTGACAGAGCTGTCCACATGGAGACAGCCTGACTCGAGGTGCTTGGCTGGAGTATTTGTTGCTGGCAGCAGGGAGTCATAGGAAGCAGACACACTAAGTGTATGATATGAACTAACTTAGGAACCTGGTTTGTCTTTTATCCTTTCACTCTCTTTGGCTTTAGAAACTTCAAAAGCTGCAAGACACGTAAAGTTTATCTGGATTATCTCGTCATTTGGAGCACTCAAGTGTCTGCTTCAATATGCCTTAAAACCACAATTGCCAAATGAGAGCGATACTTTGCGCTTCTCACATAGATTCTTACTAAGGATCCCAAAGCACCAGAGAAGTGTTATTTTCGCCTTCCTTCACTTCTCTGAAGAAACTCAGCATAAAGTCCTGGGCAATCTGACTCTCAAAATATATCAATTAATACCAACCTAAACTGTCCAAGGCATGCTTCTACAAATAGATATATTTTTATTCCTAGTTTATGCTCTTGAAAGATATGAATCCCACAGAACTACAAGAGGAATATGGAAATTAATAAAACATGTAGCTTATCTCTCGTCTAAAGATTACATATCCACACAGAGGATTAACTATCTGTATCTGAAAAAAAAAAAAAATACCAAACTTCTTGGCCTCTTACAGAGCATACGGCACAATTGTTTTTTGCTTTCTGCATCTCTGTGCTGGCTATTCAACTTTCAAAAGCAAATGGCTGTCCCTGTTATTTAAATTCATAACAGAAATGCAACCAAAGATAAATTATTTCCTTAAATATAAGTGTATAGCTGTGTGATCTGACTTAAATCAGCTTTAGTGGTTACTGGGTAGAAGTAATTCATTTTAGCCCCCATCTTCCACCTTCCAGCATGAGGCATCAACTTGGTACATGTCTTGCTCAAGTTTATTCTGCAATAAGTGACAATGACTAAAAGAAAGACCTTGGTCTCCTCACTCCTACCCCATGCTACTACATATCCAACAGTTTTCCCTTCATCATTTTGACTCCCAAATTATGATTTGGTCACATGAGTTTCATAAATATAAAAATTACAAAGTTACAAAAAAGAGACTATCCTCTTAGGTAACTTGCTTTATTTTAATGGACATGGTACTGAGTAATTAAATATGCTTCTCTACAATATCAGTTGTAAAAATAGAACAGTTCTCCATTATAAAGATGAATCAAAATGTGTTAAACCAATCCCCTGTAACTGGATATTTACATTATATAAGATACCATCACCAACATATCAACATGGAAATAGATTAAACATTTGTTTCCTAAAGCTGTTAATTCATTTAATGTTGAAATGCAGAATATTTTGAAAGAGTGAATCATCTTCATTTATAGTCAATGCTTTAATGCATGTATCTAGTAATGCTGCAGTGTATCCTTTTTTGGTTAATTTTCACTTGTATGAAAATTTTGCTTTAGATGTTTGTTTATTCATATGCATAATTTTAAAAGCCTGGGTGATCTAAAGAGCCAAGGATTACCAACTGTTATCTGGACATATTTAAGAGACCTACTCACTAATTTAGTGAAGTAAGTTACAGTGATTTATACACATATGAACATAGGTTATATTTTTAAAACTGGGATTTTTCTCCCTAGCATGTGAAACTTCCTGGTTTTGATTTTATTCTACACATTTAACTCTGAAATAAATAGGTTGCTACATACCACAGTAATTGTGGATGGACAGGGGTCAGCAGGAAACAATGAAACTGTCAACACAAATGAATGGCAACTGGGCATGGGTAGCAAATAGGACATGGGTGTTTCATGAGGAAAGGCCAGGAGGCTTGAGTCATGGGGAAGAAAGATGATGGGTTTTGCCATCCAAATCGACCACATATTATAAGTTGATTAAGCTTCTAGAAATTGTTCCAGATGGTGGAGAAATTGTGAGGGAGATAGATATATGGCATATTATCTACCTGTATGGAGGAATCAGGGGTGGTACCCAAAGCAAAGTCTGGCACTGAGGAGATCAGGGGACAAGTAGATTAGGGAGAGAAGAAGACAGAGAGGTGGGACTGGAGCGATGAGAGGAGATGAGAACAACATAAAGCCAGAGGGTGACAGCCTGCACAGAACACGGGCAAATGGGAATAGCTCAGTGCTGTTCAGGCAAGGCCACCCTACCAGGAACACAGTTAGTGTCTTCTTTATCTGTGCTTTGTGACCACCCAATGCAGATTGAGACAACTACTAAACCTCAGAGCCAGGTGTCGTGCAGTGTATCAGATTTCCCAGACAAGAGGTGCTGAGTCAAAAAGCAATGCATGGACACGTATGCTCTATGTGTCTCAAATCTACTGACTCAAAATTATGCTGACTTTACACTTTTTGAGGATCCCAAGAGGTCAAGGTAATTACATATATCCAAAAATTATATGTTTATAACATGCTAAGTTGAGAAATCTGTATGCAGGTCAGGAAGCAACAGTTAGAACTGGACATGGAACAACAGACTGGTTCCAATAGGAAAAGAAGTACATCAAGGCTGTATATTGTCACCCTGCTTATTTAACTTATATGCAGAGTACATCATGAGAAACGCTGGTCTGGATGATGCACAAGCTGGAATCAAGATTGCTGGGAGAAATATCAATAACCTCAGATATGCAGATGACACCACCCTTATGGCAGAAAGTGAAGAGGCACTAAAAAGCCTCTTGATGAAAGTGAGAAATTGGCCTAAAGCTTAACATTCAGAAAACTAAGATCATGGCATCTGGTCCCATCAATTCGCGGCAAATAGATGGGGAAACAGTGGAAACAGTGGCTGACTTTATTACTAGGGGGCTCCAAAATCACTGCAGATGGTGATTGCATCCATGAAATTAAAAGACGCTTACTCCTGGGAAGAAAAGTTATGACCAACCAAGACAGCATATTAAAGAGCAGAGACATTACTTTGTCAACAAAGGTCCATCTAGTCAAGGCTATGGTTTTTCCAGTGGTCATGTACAGATGTGAGAGTTGGACTGTGAAGAAAGCTGAGTGCCGAAGAATTGATGCTTTTGAACTGTGGTGTTGGAGAAGACTCTTGAGAGTCCCTTGGACTGCAAGGAGATCCAACCAGTCCATCCTAAAGGAGACCAGTCCTGAGTGTTCACTGGATGGAGTGATGTTGAAGCTGAAACTTCAATACTTTGGCCACCTCATGTGAAGAGCTGACTCATTTGAAAAGACCCTGATGCTGGGAAAGATTGAAGGTGGGAGGAGAAGGGGACAACGGAGGATGAGATGGTTGGATGGCATCACTGACTCAATGGACATGAGTTTGCGTAAACTCTGGGAGTTGGTGATAGACAGAGAGGCCTGGTGTGCTGCAGTCCATAGGGTTGCAAAGAGTCAGACACAACTGACTGACTGAACTGAACTGAAATATTTATCAAAAGGATGCATACCTTATATAAACTAAATGATATAGGGCAAACATTTCTTAATAAAGTGCTGTGACTTATAACCACACTGTGAGACAAGGCTAGGACCAGGATGAGAAAAGTGAAAATTTTGTGTCATTTCAGACACAAAATTTAAAGGAACTTTCAAAATCTTAGCAATCAAGAAAGTAACATTTTAGTGGAGTATTTTTCCAAATATAAATTTTAATTTACCCAGACTCCGGACAATACTACAAAGCTACAGTAATTAAAACAGCATGGTATTGGCATAAAAACAGACATATGGATTAAGGAACAGAATAGAAACCCACACAGCTATGGACAATTAATCTTCCACAAAGGAGGAAAAATATATAAAGGGAAAAAGAGAGTCTCTCCAGCAAGTGTCTTGGAAAATTTGGACAGTCACACATACCTCAGTGAAGCAGAACACACCCTCACACCATCCACAAAAATAAACTCAAAATGGCTTAAAACTTAAATATAAGACATGACACCATGAAAGTCCTAACAGAGAACATAGACAAAGCATTCTCTGACATAAATTTTACCAATGCTTTCCTAGGACAGGCTCCCAAGACAACAGAAATAAAAGCAAAAATAAACTAATGGAACCTAATCAAACTTATAAGCTTTTGCACAGCAAAGGAAACCATAAACAAAATGAAAAGCCAACCTACAGAATGGGAAAAAATATTTGCAAATGATGCCACCAACAAGGGCTTAATTTCCAAACTATATAAACAACTTACACAACAGTAACAAAATAAAAGGAAACAATCCAATCAAAAAATAAGTAGAAGACCTAATAGAGATTTCTACAAAGAGACATACAGATGGCCAATGTGTACATGAAAATACTCATCATTACTCATTTTTAGAAAAATGCAGATTAAAACTTTAATAAGGTAACAGCTCACATGGGTCAGAATAGAAGTGAAGTGAAGTGAGCTCACTCAGTTGTGTCCGACTCTTTGTGACCCCATGGACTGTAGCCCACCAAGCTCCTCCATCCATGGGATTCTCCAGGCAACAACACTGGAGTGGGTTGTAATTAATAGCCATCATTAAAAAGTTTATAAATAATAAACATTGGAAATGGTGTGGAGAGAAGGAAACCCTCTTACACTGTTTTTGGGACTGTAAATTGGCGCATCCACTATGGAAGACAATATAGAGGTTCCTATAAAAACTAAAAATAGAGTTATCATAGGATCCAACAATCTCACTGCTGGACACATACTCAGATGAAACTATAATTTGAAAAGATACATGCACTCCTACGGTCACAGAAGTACTACTTACAATAGCCAAGACATAGAAATAACCTAAATGTCCAATGATAGATGAAAGGATCAAGATGTGGTATACATAAACAATGGAATATTATTCAGCCATAAAAATGGTCATATGCAGCAACATGAATGGAACTAGAGATTATCATACTAAGCTAAGTAAGTTAAAAAGATAAAGACAAATACCATAAGATATCTGTTATATGTGGAATCTAAACTATGACATGAATGAACATATCTGCAGAATGTTCTATTTATCTGTGAATAGACTCACAGACATGGAGAAAAGACTTGTGGCTGCCATGGAGGAGGGAAGGACTGGGAGTTTGGGATTAGCAGATGCAAACTATTACATATAGAATGGATAAATAACTATGTCCTACTATAATGGAAAATTATATATATATATATTCAATTGCTTTGCTGTACACCAGAAACTATATAACATTGTAAGTCAACTATACTTCAATAAAATTTTGAAAAATGTGTTGCAAAAATATTAATTTATGCATGATGAGCCAAGTATGCAAATGTCCATGACTAAGAAAACACCAAAATTTAGATAAAGATCCCAACCATGGCTCACTTCCCCCTCATCCTAACCCTAATTCTGTTGAGTCCTGATTTCCCAGGGATCTTTTGCCACCTTCATAAATTTTCCATCCAAGACCAAGTTTCTTCACTTGCCTCAACCTAGTTCTGGCACTAGTATAGTTCTTTGGTAAAAGAATGGGCCACTCTTAACCATCCTCCATCCTCCTGTCTCCCTACCTAAAGCTATGACAACTGAAGGGGCAGCTTTTACACACCCTTAGATTCCAGAGTCCCCTCTAAACTGCAGTCCCTGGTGGCTCTGGGCCTCACAAAGCTAGTGCCCTCACTCCAGACACAGAACTAACACAGTCAGATTTTGCTGATTTAATATGACCTGGGGACTGTGTTCTCCCACCATCACTTCCAAGGGGATTTGACCCTTCTATCTTTACTCTCATTATATTACCAGCTTCTACCACAGTTCCTGGTACACAGCATGTACTGTCCCTTCCCCAACCCCCGCAAAAGAATCTTTTGGGATAAATAAAGAACTCCTATGGATTGCATGCAGAGGTGAATAAAAGCAAGCCCCAAGATAAAAGAAAAAATTAACAGTAGTTGAAGAAATGAATTAGCAGTGTTTGTCAATTACAAATTAAAGAATCTGTATTCAGAAAATCCAAATAGCTCAAAAAAACAAATCAGCAAACATGGATTTAGCATATCTGTTTACAATAGGACCCCTTTTCTTGCCATCCAGAAGGGAAATGGACTTTGAAAGGACAGAACCCACAATACTGATCACAGACTCTATATATGCTTCTCAAAGTCTTCTTCAGATATGGTTAACAAGTGCTATCTTAAAGACTATTAAAATGGCAACGCTCATCCAAGACTCGGCTCAATAGCATTTTCTATAAAATAAAATGGGCTTCCCTGGTGGCTCAGTGGTAGAGAATCCACCTGCCAATGCAGGAGATGTGGGTTCATTCCCTGGGTCAGGAAGATCCCCTAGAGAAGGAAATGGCAACCCACTTCAATATTCTTGCCTGGAAAATCCGACTGACAAAGGGGCCTGGTGGGCTACAGTCCATGGAGTTGCAAAAGAATTGGACATAACTTAGTGACAAAACAACAACAAATATAATAAAATATCACTAATTATGATGCATTCCACTTTAACCTGGTGGGCTTTTCACCAATCCGGGGAATTCTCTGGTGGCACCAGTGATATTACCTTTTACATTATCTTACCATTCTCAGACCAAGTACCCTTCTGTCCATAAGCATTCTAAAGTCGATTCTTCACCTTTTATGTGACAGCCTGGAGTCCGGCCAACCATGGAGAACAAAATCTCAACAACTACCCAATGGTAAAGCACTTTACAAGCAGTCTCACCTCCGGCCAAGCAGCAGCTTCACGGCCCTTGGAGGACAAATGTCTGTCTGTGACCTCTGACAGAGTTTTCTTTCCCTGACTATTAGTGCATTTTCCCCTGACCCTGCTCTCCACTCTGCCCCCAGAGTTCCTACACACTCAGACCTACAGGTATTCCCCAGTATATAAGACCTAATGATTCTAAGTACTGGCAAGAATCTGGATCACGAACCCAAAGGTTTCTACAGAGGCAGGGGATCAACAGGATGTCAAATGGGTCAGATTTCACTTCCCACCCTTGCCCCTGCCTCCTTCCACATACATCCCAGAGAAGTATCAGTGTTCTGTGTAACAGTTAAATTGGGGGGAGAAAAAATAATTTCCATTAAAACAGTGCACTCATTTTTGCAGAAGAAGATAAAGCATTAAGCCGTGACATTACTCACGGCTGTTGGTAGCAGAGACCGAAATGCACGTCAGGCTGCCGTAAGATGGAAGAAAGAGTATAGGGACTTAACGGCTTATTGATAAAATGAGTGTCTCAGGAATCACTCGCTTCAAGCAAGCCTGGAGCAGGGCTCATAAAAGACCCTTAGTACTAGTTCTCTCTCTGTCTTGTGGTTTGGCTCCCTACATGTTACTATCCTACTCAGCCTGGCCCTTCACTGTGGCTTACCAGAGCTGTAGCAAGCCCCAGGCACTCAACCTCCCATATCTCAGAAGCTTCAACAAACAGAATTGCTCAATACTTACAAACTAAGTCCTGAAATCAAATCTCATCATCCAGGTCTCGATCCTGTGTCCATACTTGAGCCCATCATCGCAGGCAGAGGACATGGACCATACTGATGGGCAAGACCTCTGCCGATGGGATTTTCCAGGCAAGAATACTGGAGTGGGGTGCCGTTTCCTACTCCAGGGGATCTTCCTGACTCAGGGATCGAACCTTGTCTTTTGCATCTCCTGCATTGGCAGGCAGATTCTCACCATTAGTGCCACTCAGAAAATCCAGAACTTCGTAACATGCCCACATCTAGAGCTCAGGCATTAGACCAGCTTCATACACACTGTGTATGAAGGAAACACCAGGTGCTGTTGGCAGAAGAAAAGGATGTGATACTGGGCAGTGTGAAAGAAACAAACACACAAAATTTAGATCCCTGAAAAGATGGGTACAATAAAGGACAGAAATGGTATGGACCTAACAGAAGCAGAAGATATTAAGAAGAAGTGGCAAGAATACAAAGAACTGTACAAAAAAGATCTTCACGACCCAGATAATCACAATGGTGTGATCACTCACCTAGAGTCAGACATCCTGGAATGTGAAGTCAAGTGGGCCTTAGGAAATGTCACTACAAACAAAGCTAGTGGAAGTGATGGAATTCCAGTTGAGCTATTGATGATGCTGTGAAAGTGCTGCACTCAATATGCCAGCAAATTTGGAAACCTCAGCAGTGGTCACAGGACTGGAAAAGGTGTTTTCATTCCAATCTCAAAGAAAGGCAATGCCAAAGAATGCTCAAACTACTGCACAATTGCGCTCATCTCACACACTAGTTAAGTGATGCTCAGAATTCTCCAAGCCAGGCTTTAGCAATATGTGAACTGCAAAATTCCAGATGTTCAAGCTGGTTTTAGAAAAGGCAGAGGAACCAGAGATCAAATTGCCAACATCCGATGGATCACCGAAAAAGCAAGAGAGTTCCAGAAAAACATCTATTTGTGCTTTATTGACTATGCCAAAGCCTTTGACTGTATGGATCACAATAAACTGTGGAAAATTCTGAAAGGGATGGGAATACCAGACCACCTGACCTACCTCTTGAGAAATGTGTTTGCAGGTCAGGAAGCAACAGTTAGAACTGGACATGGAAGAACAGACTGGTTCCAAATCAGGAAAGGAGTATGTCAAGGCTGTATATTGTCACTCTGCTTATTTAACTTATATGCAGAATATATCAGGAGAAACACTGGGCTGGAAGAAGAACAAGCTGGAATCAAGGTTGCCGGGAGAAATATCAATTACCTCAGATATGCAGATAACACCACACTTATGGCAGAAAGGGGAAGAAGAACTAAAAAGCCTCTTGATGAAAATGAAAGAGGAGAGTGAAAAAGTTGGCTTAAAGCTCAACATTCAGAAAACGAAGATCATGGCATCTGGTCCCATCACTTCATGGCAAATATATGGGGAAACAATGGAAACAGTGGCTGACTATTTTTTTGGCGCTCCGAAATCACTGCAGATGGTGACTCCCTGCAACCATGAAATTAAAAGATGCATACTCCTTGGAAGAAAATTTATGACCAACCCAGAGAGCATATTAAAAAGCAGAGACATTACTTTGCCAACAAAGGTCCATCTAGTCAAGGCTATGGTTTTTCCAGTAATCATGTGTAGATGTGAGAGTTGGACTATAAAGAAAGCTGAGCACCAAAGAATTGATGCTTTTGAACTGTGGTGTTGGACAAGACTCTTGAGAGTCCCTTGGACTGCAAGGAGATCCAACCAGTCCATCCTAAAGGAGATCAGTCCTGAGTGTTCATTGAAGGGACTGATGCTGAGGCTGAAACTCCAATACTTTGGCCACCTGATGCAAAGAGCTGATTCATTTGAAAAGACCCTAATGCTAGGAAAGATTGAGGGCAGGAGGAGAAGGGGATGACAGAGGATGAGATGGTTGGATGGCACCACCGACTCGATGGACGTGAGTTTGGGTAAAGTCCCAGAGTTGGTGATAGATAAGGAGGCCTGGCGTGCTGTGGTCCATGGGGTCGCAAAGAGTCAGACATGACTGAGTGACTGAACTGAACTGACAAATGGGAAGAATACAACTCAGAAGTAACAGAAACGGGACAGAAACTATATTTCTTTTCTTTTTTTTTCTTTTAGACTGGAACGTACTTGACCTGTATCTCATTACTCCAATCTAGATGAATGGATTCAGCTGCTGGGGCTGCCATAAGAAAACACTGTCTGGGAAGCTTAAATAACAATTGTGAGAAATTTATTTTCTCCCAGTTCTGGAGGCTAGCAATCTGCGGCCAGGGTGTCAGCATGGCCGATTTCTTCCACAGCCTCTCTTCTTGGCTTGCAGATGGCCGTCTTCTCCCTCTGTGTCACATGGTCTCCCCTCCGTGGGTGTCTGTGCTAATCTCCTCTTTTAAGGACACCAGTCATACTGGGTTAGGGCCCACTCTAATGACCTCATTCTGATTTCATCACTTATTGAAAGACTTCATCTCTAAGTCTAGTCACATTCTGACTTATTGGGGGTTAGAACATCAACATACGTTTGGCGGAGGGGAACACTATTCAGTCTATAGAATGGGCTTCATGACACCAAGCAAGTTGTGGGTACTTTATATCAGTGAGTGAAGGTAACCACACAAAAGGTGACTCCACAAAGATAGGGATATGGATGATATATCCCTGCCCTGGCAACACAGGCCCAGGGCACACAGTTGTCATCCGGGTACCTCAGACACTGTATATGAACCAAGACAACCAACATGAATCAACAGCCTTTGTCTATCACAAATTTCATCAATAAGAGATTACATAAATCATAACTGCAGCAACTGCAACATATTTTCAAGTAAACTACTTTTAAAAATAGCAAGTTCTCCTGAAAGTTTTCATCAAATAAGATAAATCTTTTACACCACTTATCCAAATGTCAGTTCCAACATTATCTTTTTCACACTCCTTACGCATAAGGCAATAAGGAATGGAAAGTACAGAGATTAATTTAGGTAACAATTACCACAATTCACAATTGCATTAGCACCTATTAAGGTTCATTGTTCTGTGGAAATTTTAATGATACATTTCTGAGTGAATAAAAGCAGAAGATGATTGGAAATAAAATTGTTTCTATGTATGCTGACAGGACTGCTGAGTGTAATTATACATTTCAGAGGCGACCTGTTTGGAGTTTACTCCATAATTTTATGTAAATGTTAAATAACTTCATGTGTTCTTCCTCCTGGGTTAAATGCTAATTTGTGTTATTCCAACAAGGGGAGTGCTGCAGGGTTATTAACGGACTTGCTCTGACAACGAAGCTGGCTTCTGAAAAATAGCTCCACATACTTCAAAGTGATAGAGGTGTCTTTGGTTTTTCTTCATTTTACATCTTATTGGTGGGCTGCCAAACTTTTAGTTCTCCAAACAGCTATTCATTGTTAAAATTTGTAGCAAAGACCCAAGAAGTAAGAATTATTCTCCTAAATATAAAGAAGCTCATTCACAGGGCTGGTTTGTATCAAATTCTTAGTACCAAAAGAATACAGGAAAATATGGGTCTAATGATTTTAATATATGGATATTCATGGCTCTCTATCTGCAGATGTCTTCCAGTTCCTAGAAACTAAAGCAGATCCAGCACATAGTAGGTGCCCTTAAGTATGTTCTGTCAGAAAACTCCCAACATTTACAAACCCTCATGAAACAAATGAGAATAAAGTCTGCTAAAGCACAGTGGGTCTGTTTTGCTTCTTCACAAATGCAAGGCCTTATTGTCCATGTACATATAGCCCCAAACCTCAGAAAACCAGAAACACCAGAGATGAAAAAAGGAGAGGATATAAAAAGGAGCACATCCATTTAAAAGAGCTAAAACCCAGTAATATGTTCTCCTCCAATTTCATCAGCAGATCCCAATGTGAGACAGTCAAAATACTCTGCTTTAATATTATAAGACACTTTGGAGAGGAGGATGGAAAACCATCAGATCATTTGTTTGGCCTCTGAGTACCATAGCAAGAAATTGCAGGACATGAGCTTGTGAAGGGGCCCATGAGGTCATCTGGTGAGGAAACACACCAACTGATGTTTCACAAAGACAGACAAGGTAGAACAAATACTAGACACCTGTGTTGCCTAATTCCTAGGCTCGTGTCCTTTCTTCAACATACAGCCCAACCCTAGAGTCAGTTCACTTCAGCTCAGTCACCCAGTCATGTCTGACTCTTTCTGACCCCATGAATCGCAGCACGCCAGGCCTCCCTGTCCATCACCAACTCCCGGAGTTCACTCAAACTCATGTCCATTGAGTCGGTGATGCCATCCAGCCATCTCATCCTCTGTCGTTCCCTTCTCCTCCTGCCCTCAATCCCTTCCAGCATCAGGGTCTTTTCCAATGAGTCAACTCTTCGCGTGAGGTGGCCAAAGTATTGAAGTTTCAGCCTCAGCATCAGTCCTTCCAAAGAACACCCAGGGCTGATCTCCTTTAGAATGGACTGGTTAGATCTCCTTGCAGTCCAAGGGATTCTCAAGAGCCTTCTCCAACACCACACTTCAAAAGCATCAATTCTTTGGTGCTAAGCTTTCTTCACAGTCTCTCTCACATCCATACATGACCACTGGAAAAACCATAGCCTCGACTAGACGGACCTTTGTTGGCAAAGTAATGTCTCTGCTTTTGAATATACTATCTAGGCTGGTCATAACTTTTCTTCCAAGGAGTAAGTGTTCTTTAATTTCATGGCTACAATCACCATCTGCAGTGATTTTGGAGCCACAAAAAATAAAGTCTGACAGTTTCTACTGTTTCCCCATTTATTTGCCATGAAGTGATGGGACCATATGCCATGATCTTTGTTTTCCGAATGCTGAGCTTTAAGCCAAATTTTTCACTCTCCACTTTTACTTTCATCAAGAGACTTTTAGTTCCTCTTCACTTTCTGTCATAAGGGTGGTATCATCTGCATATCTGAGGTTATTGATATTTCTCCCGGCAACCTTGATTCCAACTTGTTCTTCTTCCAGCCCAGCGTTTCTCATGATGTACTCTGCATATCCTGGAATGTGAAGTCAAGTGGGCCTTAGAAAACATCACTACGAACAAAGCTTGTGGAGGTTATGGAATTCCAGTTGAGCTATTTCAAATCCTGAAAGATGATGCTGTGAAAGTGCTGCACTCAATATGCCAGCAAATTTGGAAAACTCAGCAGTGGCCACAGGACTGGAAAAGGTCAGTTTTCATTCCAATCCCAAAGAAAGGCAAAGCCAAACAATGTTCAAACTACCACACAATTGCACTCATCTCACATGCTACTGAAGTAATGCTCAAAATTCTGCAAGCCAGGCTTCAGCAATACATGAACCATGAACTTTCAGATGTTCAAGCTGGTTCTTGAAAAGGCAGAGGAACCAGAGATCAAATTGCCAACATCTGCTGGATCATTGAAAAAGCAAGAGAGTTCCAGAAAGACATATATTTCTGCTTTATTGACTATGCCAAAGCCTTTGACTGTGTGGATCACAACAAACTGTGGAAAATTCTGAAAGAGATGGGAATACCAGACCACTTGACCTGCCTCTTGAGAAACCTATATGCAGGTCAGGAAGCAACACTTAGAACTGGACATGGAACAGCAGACTGGTTCCAAATAGGAAAAGGAGTACGTCAAGGCTGTATATTGTCACTCTGCTTATTTAACCCTAGTGTAACCAGGCTTGAATATTCTCCTACCCACTTCTCCAGGGGTCGGTGTTTTGCAATAAGGAGAATAGCAGCTGTAGGTTCAGATGAGTTAGGGTGAGACACAGCTCACTTGTCTGAACTACACCAGCCCTTTATCAAAGACATCTGAACAATCAACAGACTCTCTTATTATGAAATAGCAGCAAGGATCCAGGTGGCCTGGAATGGGATGAAAATGCAGGGACAGAAACACTCAAAATAAAATAAAATGCTATTGTTATCTATTGAGGCTCTCCTGGGACTAGTTCACTTTTGGTCACAGAGAGAAGAGGGACTGGGAATGGGTAGGATAATTTAAAAGCTTAACATATATTTGAACTCTTAAATAAAACAAGCTTTAACAAAGCATTTTTAGGAGTTGTTCTGATAGCTAGCCAACATTATGTGTATGCATAACTATATTGTTCAACATAGGGGATAACCTGTACTATGATTTTCTTTGTTTGCATAATTTTTAATTCCACAAAACTCTAGAGACTGATACACTACACTTCACAATCACTTAGTCACATCAATGATTTCTCTTCCTCATACATCAATATCTAAAATGTCAGAGCGTTCATGTCCCTATCAGTGTCAAAGTTTGCCAAATCAAGTCCCATCTTGAGAAATGTTCCTCAAATGGAATATCATGAGTATTGTCACCAAAATCATCCATAAACATTAACTGATTTTCCTCCACTGAGCAAAGGCTTTATTTCCAAAGGGGATTTAATCTATTTGCTGGGGACACGAAACTATGATGAAAAGTCGATAGCTGTCTGAACTCCTAAGACTGTTGCCTGCATGGCATTTAAGTTCCCCAACTTGTATCTGACTTTGCTTTGTGAGATCCTATTTCCCCAGTATTTCTTCGCCTCTCTTCTTCCCTCTATTTCAAATGTGCTTATGCCTCCTGTTCTCCCAATGCAAAAACATGTTGCATAGAGAGCTTCCTCCATCTCAAGTTTTGCCAACTTTATCCCAGTTTCACAAACACATATACAGAGATGTCACATGTAGTGATAACATGGCCTAGAGTAAGATAAAACATAAGCCAATGGTGGATAAATTTTAAAACAAGGCACTATTTTGGTGATTCAGATAACAGATGTCAACTCAGAATACATAGTGACACATATCAGGAGGCAACTGCTGTTGAGAATTTAGGAACTACAAATAACTACTGAATCATTTCCCAAACAACTCACCATGCTAGGGAAAAAGTCAAAAATAGCAGTACATTTAGTACTTCGGTTTGTCTCCAAAGTTAGGGGCACTGATGATACTTATTTTTATTCTTAAACACTTTGACTAATATGAGCTAATGTCTGTGTTTATTGCCACCAGACCTAAAAGTATTCCGTCCTGTCAGTATCTGTCTCTTTACCAGTTTTATTTCCCAACAAAGTACTGAAATTCTTGAAAATTTAATAAATTTATTTTTAATCTATCTGTCTGTCCCCATAGAACCAAGCTAAATGAGAGTAGGGATGATTTCTGTCTTGGTTATGGTGAAAATCCAGAACCAGAAGAGTCTCTGACACGTAGAAGATGCCTGAAACCGTTTTTGAAAGAACAACTGAAGCATGTGTAGTAACTAGTGGCAAAAGAAGGACTTAGGTTATCACTTGCAGATATCTGGAATCAACTACCTAGGAAAGGCAGGGCTTGGGTAACCAAGTCATCCATGCCAAAAAATATTTTAGTGGAAATAAGATGTAGCATGGAATCGGTTAGTTGCTTCTAAATAAAATCAAGAACTTACAGGGGAAATGATGAATTCCGGACTTGGAATTCCCAGCCCAAGCTATCAGAATGCTTGAATGACATCATTACAAATTACCTTTCTTCCTATAGACACAGGGCCCAAAGTTCTGAAAAACAAACACAAAACCAAATCTTTCTGGTAACTGAATTACAAGGCAAACTGAATTCACCATCCTGAAGGGTTTCTTATGTTAAAGTTAGGACCTTAAGAAAAAGTAATAATTGGAATTGGGACACAAGATCAAATTCTAGTGAAGCTGAAGACCATGAGTGCCCCGCCCCCAATTCTGCTGAGGATCATTTGCAGGAAGATGCTCTTCATCTCTGAGGTCAGGATCCCCTTGTCTAAGAACTCTATGAGAGCTTTCATTGAGGTATTTGCCTTGCAAGGGACTGCTGATCCCCCTAAGACCCTCACTACCTCTCCTTGCTTCTAGACTTCTAACCAGACTCAAGTCTCATCAGCTCCAGATGAGACTTGAGTGTAAGCCATGAGAAAATGACAGTAACATCAAAATATTGCAGGATTCTGTCAGTCTATATAGACAGAAATCTGAAAAGCATGTATGGAAGTGGGTTCTAAGGGATGGGAGGAATGTACCATTGGACAAGATTGAAGTCACTGATATGGGAGCTGGAAGCCAGGATTTTGGACTGAATGCCCTGGCCTGAGTGGCTGTAAGAGTTAGCTTGACAAACTAACCGAAACCTGGCAGCCCACACTAAACCAAGACAAAATGCCAAGGCTCCACGTGTATGCTGTAGAAGACGGTCTCCAAAATCTAGGGAAACTGGGATGCTAGAGTAGATTTATCATCGAAGAACTGCTCATCCAACACCTTCTGACACCCGAAAAAGTTCCAGAAAGACCCTTCACCAAAGCAGTGAAAAATATAATTACCAAGGGAAGACCCTCAAGGGTACTTGCTTCACCGTACTTGCCTTTAAAGCCTGGAGACCCTCTACCCAGTCCAGGAACATCATTACTAATGGCTGAGCGGGCCCCACTCCTAAAGTCTCTGATTCCCAAGCTCCTGGAGCACCTAATTTCAGTGTTTTGACACCCAAAAGTCCTAAGAAATATCTCTAGCATTTACTTCTCTTTCATTTTCTAGTCATATAGGACATTCCATTGTAAATTAAATTGCATATTAAAACCCTTATCGAAAGAGTCCAGTCTGTTCCATCCAGAACCTTCTGGAAAAAAAAAAAAAAAGACCAGCTTTCAATAGAATTGACTTGAGCTTCCGATGCTGCAATTTTTTAGTTTCTTCTTACAATGCTCTCTTCTTAGCAAAGTGTTTAGGCAACCTAGAAAGAAAGAACACAAAGTACATTCAGTACCACAGCCTGACTCTGTACCCAAAATATTGCTCCTGTTTGAAGTTCTCATTTCTGAGTCAGTTCCAGTGCAACCAATTCCTTCTGCACATTTTTGCCACTGCTATTCTTTAAAACTGACTTTCACTGTGACCTTTCCAATTCACTAATTTGTCTAAATCTCAGTAATGGTCATGCCCAAGTTCTTTTCCTTGAATGTTCTGAACCCCAATCAAATTGGTGAGTGTGGCTTTTTAATTGTCCGTTAATGGTAGGTACCATTTGTCCAGTTATAAGGAGAAACTTCAGAGAGTGATGGCTATCCATAAATAGGTAAATCTCCGCCCCTGATCCGGCCCAGCTAAAACTCCCTTATGTGCATAATTTTACCCATGGTAAAAAATTTCTTTCTGGTAATAATGAAATTCATAGGGACACTAGTGGATTTTTCAGAATGCTTGGATGCTGGTAATTTTGTTATTTGTGTATTTAAAAATATTTTATTATGCCTACCTCAAGAGTGGCATTGAAACTGGGCAACATAAGTATTACATTATTTGAGTATTTTTAAGCTACACATGGAAAAGAAATACAAAAAAGCAAATGGCTATCTGAGGAGGCCTTACAAATAGCTGTGAAAAGGAGAGAAGCAAAAAGCAAAGGAGAAAAGGAAAGATATAAGCATCTGAATGCAGAGTACCAAAGAATAGCAAGGAGAGATAAGAAAGCCTTCCTCAGCAATCAATGCAAAGAAATAGAGGAAAACAACAGAATGGGAAAGACTAGAGATCTCTTTAAGAAAATTAGAGATAGCAAGGGAAAATTTCATGCAAAGATGGACTCGATAAAGACATAAATGGTATGGACCTAACAGAAGCTGAAGATATTAAGAAGAGGTGGCAAGAATACACAGAAGAACTGTACAAAAAAAGAGCTTCACGACCCAGATATTCACGATGGTATGATCATTCACCTAGAGCTAGACATCCTGGAATGTGAAGTCAAGTGGGCTTTAGAAAGCATCACTATGAACAAAGCTAGTGAGGTGATGGAATTCCAGTTGAGCTATTTCAAATCCTGAAAGACGATGCTATGAAGTGCTGCACTCAATATGCCAGCAAATTTGGAAAACTCAGCAGTGGCCACAGGACTGGAAAAGGTCAGTTTTCATTCCAATCCCAAAGAAAGGCAAAGCCAAACAATGTTCAAACTACCACACAATTGCACTCATCTCACATGCTAGTAAAGTAATGCTCAAAAGTCTCCAAGCCAGTCTTCAGCAATATGTGAACTGTGAACTTCCAGATGTTCAAGCTGGTTCTTGAAAAGGAAGACGAACCAGAGATCAAATTGCCAACATCCGCTGGATCATGGAAAAAGCAAGAGAGTTCCAGAAAAACATCTATTTCCGCTTTATTGACTATGCCAAAGCCTTTGACTGTGTGGATCACAATAAATTGTGGAAAATTCTGAAAGAGATGGGAATACCAGACCACCTGACCTGCCTCTTGAGAAACCTATATGCAGGTCAGGAAGCAACACTTAGAACTGGACATGGAACAGCAGACTGGTTCCAAATAGGAAAAGGAGTACATCAAGGCTGTATATTGTCACCTTATTTATTTAACTTACATGCAGAGTACATCATGAGAAACGCTGGGCTGGAAGAAGCACAAGCTGGAATCAAGATTGCCAGAAGTATCAATAACCTCAGAAATGCAGATGACACCACCCTTATGGCAGAAAGTGAAGAGGAACTAAAAAGCCTCTTGATGAAAGTGAAAGAGGAGAGTGAAAAAGTTGGCTTAAAGCTCAACATTCCGAAAAAGAAGATCATGGCATCTTGTCCCATCACTTCATGGCAAATAGATGGGGAAACAGTAGAAACAGTGGCTGACTTTATATTTTCGGGCTCCAAAATCACTGCAGATGGTGATTGCAGCCATGAAATTAAGAGATGCTTACTCCTTGGAAGGAAAGTTATGACCAACCTAGATAGTATATTGAAAAATAGAGATATTACTTTTCAACAAAGGTCCGTCTAGTCAAGGCTATGGTTTTTCCTGTGGTCATATATGGATGTGAGAGTTGGACTGTGAAGAAAGCTGAGCGCCGAAGAATTGATGCTTTTGAACTGTGGTGTTGGAGAAGACTCTGGAGAGTCCCTTGGACTGCAAGGAGATCCAACCAGTCCATGCTAAAGGAGATCAGTCCTGGATATTCATTTGAAGGACTGATGCTGAAGCTGAAACTCCAGTACTTTGGTCACCTCATGCGAAGAGTTGACTCATTGGAAAAGACCCTGATGCTGGGAGGGATTGGGATGCAGGGAGGACGACAGAGGATGAGATGGCTGGAAAGCATCACGGACTCGATGGACATGAGTTTGAGTGAACTCTGGGAGTTGGTGATGGACAGGGAGGCCTGGCGTGCTGAGATTCATGGGGTTGCAAAGAGTCGGACACGACTGAGCGACTGAACTGAGCTGAACTGAACTGAAGCTACACTGATGGGCTTCCCAAATGCTCAGGAGTAAAATCCACCTGCCAATGCAAGAGACGTGGTTTTGATCCCTGGATCAGAAGATCCCGTGGAGTAGGAAATGGCAACCCGCTCCAGTATTCTTACCTGGAAAACTGCACAGACAGAGGAGCCTGGTGGGTTACAGTCCATGGGGTCACAAAGAATTGGACACAACTGAGCGCACATGGAAGCTACATTGATTATTGGCAGACACAGTAATATACATGCAATGATGAGATAGTACAGGTGTAGGTCCATTATCCAGAAGCATATTTACTTATCCCTCTTAAGATATTTTAAAATATCACAGTAAAATAAAATGTATGTGAAAAACAAAACATGTCAGAGTCAGAGTAACTGTGCAAGCTAAATTCCTAAAATGTATAGTTAACCCTGAGAATTCACTTAGCAAATGTTCCTATACTGTTTTATAGTGAACAAAATTCTAACAAAGTAATGCTCCCCTTTTCTCTTTAATAGTAAAAGTGGATAGACAAAAATACAATTTATTATATATTTTAAAAATTCATAAGCATTACTTTAATCTGTACAAGTTTCTTGCATTTTGCAAAGCCAGCATCTCTGTTAAAAAAGGCATTATATATTAACTTGAGACTCTTACTGTAGCTTCTTACTGGTTAAAAGCTTTTTGGAAGTGAATAGGACCTACAAATTTGGTAATCTTATAAGCAAGAATTAAAAAGGTTTCATTGTGATTATATTTCAATCTAAACATCTCCATTGTTAACTATGAAAACACAAAATTCACTTAAATCCTATAAAACCTACGATACATTTTCCCCCTACACATTAAATTGACTTTGTAATATTCTTTTAGGAAGATGTTTGCTCCTTATTGATGCACTAAAATTCTTGATGTTAAATAAATTTAAAAAAAAAAGAAGATTTCCAAATGAATTTTTAAACATCCTTATATCCCCATAAGTTAATAGGTACATGGAGCATAGGATAAGTGTACAGCCAAGTTTTTAAGAAAAGTCTTAAATGCATGTAATTTTAATCTTCTTAATAAAAAACCCATCAAATGTGATTTAAATTTTATATCTTTGTAAGGCCTCTTATATAAAATCACAAAGCAGAAAAAATCCTTTGACAGTCTGTGTTCACTGGCTTACAAATCCATTATGACTACCTTCTAAACAGAACAAATTAGGGGCATTTGCTATCATTCAGCAAATAGCTATTCATCCATGTTTCCCATAAAATCCTTCTGCTCTCATAGAAAGCTTGGCTTTTAATAAGAATTCGAGGATTTCTCCAAATTGAGCTTGGATATCTCACTTTAAACGATTCTTTAGGTCCTCCATCTAAGTGCATGGTGTTCTGGTACCTGGACCCCACATAAGCACCAATATGGTTTTCCACTGCCACAGTCATTTGCACCGTATCCGCTTTTGGACTGTATCACTGACTCAATGGACATGAGTTTGAGTAAACTCTGGAAGATGGTGATGGACAGGGAGGCCTGGCGTGCTGAAGTCCATGGGGGTCACAAAGAGTCGGACACTACTGAGAGACTTGAACCAAACTGAACTGAACTTTAAATCAAATCTGGTTTAACTGAAGCTCAAACAGCAAATGCCATTCCCTTGTCTCTCCATTCCAATAGGAACCTTAATGGTTGATAAGCTGCACGTGGTTTTACATTTTATGTTTTCTTTACAATCACTCATTGGAGAATACATTAAGCTTGGGAGTAAACAGCCAAGAATTAGGCAAAGCACAAAACAAACTTTCAAAAACATCTCTATTTCCTATATGAAAACAGGCATACACATGCATGTAAACACATACACACACTCAAATAATGAACTGTTTTATTACTTTCTATAACTTCAAATAATGAAGTGTTTGATTATCTTTTCTTAAACTAACTCTATCAGATCCAGGCACACTCAGGTAGGCAGATAGTGAAAATTCAACAGGATCATTTCCTGTAGAAACTCTGTCAGTGGGACAGCTTACAACTCCAAGTCAGTGTCCCCCAAAATATGTTCCATGCAACTGCTGTTGATAAGCATTAAGTAGCCAAATGATCTGCAAAACACTAGATTCTCCAAATTATTTTTCTCTGATACTGTAGAGGTTCTCAGAGCCTGTAATAGGCTAGTTTGTGCTGTGACTCTGCACAAGTGCTTTGAAAATGCAATGTGTCCCAATTTTGTTTTATTTTAACGCAGAGCATCTTGAGAGTCTGAGCAAAACCTACTTTGGTAAAGAATGAATTGAATAGATTTTCCAGGGTTATTGAAATAACTAGATAAGATAATGCATGTAAGTGCTTGTCACTGTGCCTCGCACATAAATGGCTTTATGATTACAATTTTAGATTCTATTGTGAAAATTTGCCCCATTTCACATTCACACAAGAAATGTGTAAGGGCTCCACATCCTCATTGACAAATATAATTTTATTATAGCGATCCTAGTGGTTATGAAGTGGTATAGTGATATATCACTGTTGCATTAATTTACATTTCCCTGATGTCTAAAGACATCAAGCATATTTTTTATGTGCTTATTGACCATCTGTATATCTTCTTTAGATACATGTCTTCAGATGCTTTGCCCATTTTAAAATCAGGTATTGTCTTTTTCCCCTTGAGTTGTACAGGTTCTTTAATGTTTTGACTACTCGTCCTTTTCATATATGATTTGCAAGTATTCTTTCCATTCTATGGGTTGTCTTCTTCACTTTCTTGAAATGGCCTTGATGCACAAAAAACTTTAATTTTGTTAAAGTATAATCAATCTTTTTTTTTCCTCTAGCTGCTTGTGATTCTTAGAATCCTCTGATTTTAAAGTTCTTCCTCTCACACTATCCAGTTGCTTCTAAATGAGATCAGTTATGCAAAGTCCCTGCCACAGCATCTGACACATCATAGAATTTCAATAAATTTTAGTTCCTTCTTTCTGCACTCAAGAAGCCAAGAAGAGAAGGCACTTGGATGGGACAAATGGCTAGACTCAAATTAACTGAGAGAAACATCCAAAACCTAAAGTGAGGACAGAGGGAATCAGATAGCAGAATCAGCTGAATGGGACCACTGGTTAGACACAGCAGAAAGGGACGTTCAAAGTTGCCAGGCTTTCTTGACCAGACACCTGGCAGAGTGAAGTGTTCTGTTTTTGTTTTTTAACTGAAGTATAGTTGATTTCCAGTGTTGTGTTAGTTTCTGGTAAATATCAAAGTGATTCACTTATGCGTGTGTGTGTGTGTGTGCGTGTGTGTGTGTGTGTGTGTGTGTGTGTGTTCAGTCGCTCAGTTGTGTCTGACTCTTTTCAACTTGTAGTCCGCCAGGCTCCTCTGTCCATGGAATTTTCCAGGCAAGAATACTGGAGTGGATTGCCATATTTTCCTCCAGGGGGTCTTCCTGGTCCAGGGATCCAACCCACATCTCCTGTGGCTCCTGCATTGGCAGGCAGATTCTTTACTGCTGAGCCGCCCAGGATGCCCTCAGTCATACATACTTAACACACACACACACACACACACACACACACACACACACACATATTCCTTTTTATATTCTTTTCTATATGGCTTATTACAGGATATGGAATATAGTTCCCTGTGCTATACAATAGGACTTAGTTGCTTATCTACTTCATATACAGTAGTTTGTAACTAATAATCTAACTCCTAATTTACCCCTCCCCTACCTTCCTTCTTCTTTGGTAACCATAAGTTTGTTTTCTATGTCTTTTGAGTCTGTTTCAATAATAAATCCACTGGTGACTTATTTTAGATTCTACATATAAGTGATATCATGTGGTATTTGTCTTTTGCTTCTGACTTCACTTAACACAATGATTTCTATGTCCATTCATGTTGCTACCAACAGCGTTACTCCATTCTTTTCTATGGCTGAGTGGTATTCCATGTATATATTAATATATAAACATCTTTATCCAGTCATCTGTTGATGGACATTGAGGATGCTTCCTTGTCTTGACTGTTGTAAATAGTGCTGCTGTGAACATTAGGGGTACATGTATCTTTTCAAATTAGAGTCTTTGTCTTTTTCAGACATATGCCCAGGAGTGGGATTGTGGAATCATACGGTAGCTCTATTTTTAGTTTTTATAGGACCATCCATACTGTTTTCAATAGTGGTTGCACCAATTTACATTCGCAGCAACAGTGTGCGAGGGTTCCTTTTTCTCAGAATGGAATGGTCTTTAAGATGTGCCAACTTGAGATACAGATTGAGATACCAGGAGAAGCTATGGAGAAATTAATTAGAAATAGAAAGCCTGTGCTACGGAATAAAGAAATTTATTTACAAATTGAATTTGAACATAAGTTTCAAGGGTCACAAGTGGAAAGTGATGTGGTATTTTAAAGTCATGAATCAAGTCTCATTTCTTTGCTTCAACACTGTCAGTTTCCCACTGTAGTTAGAACACAACTAGGCACATAACTTCAGTTCAATCAATTAGCTAAACCCATGGAAATTTTGGAAGTGAGCAAGCATCACATGGGAAGATCATCTGACACCCCTGTGGGCAGAGCGTGGGCAGGTTTTCCTGGGGCAGCTGTGGAAGGCTGGCATCCAAGCTCTGGATGTTACACTGGGTGTTTCCTGGAGGCGGTGGCAGTGGTGATGTTTTACCAGAGTGATACGGAGTGGTGCTTGGCTGATTTTTTTTCTGGCTGTGGTGAATGTGTTGCTCCAGGCAATCTGCCACTGATTCTATACATCCCAATATCCCTTTTTGAGAATATTTATTATCCCTTGCTGCTTAAATAGCAAGAATGAATTCTGTTACTTGCAACAAATTGATCCATTTCATACCTCTTATAACATCTATTACAATGTTAATATATTGCATGTTTATCTGTCCCTACCATTAGTCTTGAGAGCAGTGGTTCTCGGCTAGGGGTGACTTTTCTCCATCCCAGCCATCTACAGACACAGGAAACCCTGATCTAAAGTATTTTAGGGCAGAAATCATGACTTGTTCATTACTGTATTTCCAGGATAGTGTCTGACACTGGAAGGCATTTGATACATCTTTGGTGAAAGAATGGAAGAGGACCAAAGGCAATATTTAACTGAAAAAAACAGTTTACAGAGTGGTTGGAAAAAGCATACACTTCCTCTTCATCTGATTTTTATGTCATTCACAAGATTCTCTTCCTATTCAGTCCATTAAATGTTAGTGTCCCCGAGGATTCTCTCCTTGTCCCTTTTCTCTTCTTTTATTCTCGTTTCTTTTCCTGTTCTCTTTGGGGGCTTTAAATAATCTTTTTTTTTTTCATTTTCATAACTCTCCAATGAATTGTTGACAAAGTTTTGTATAGTCAAAGCTATGTTCTTTCCAATAGTCATGTATGAAAGTGAGAGCTGGACCATAAAGAAGGCTGAGCGCCGATGAACTGATGCTTTCGATTTGTAGTGCTGGAGAAGACTCTTGAGAGTCCCTTGGACAGCAAGGAGATCAAACCAAACAATCCTAAAAGAAATCAACCCTGAATGTTCATTGGAAGGCCTGATGCTGAAGCCAAAGCTCCAGTACTTGGCTGCCTGAGAGCTGACTCACTGGAAAAGATCCTGATGCTGGGAAAGATTGAGGGCAGGAGGAGAAGGGGTCAACAGAGGATGAGATGTTTAAATGGCATCATCAACTCAATGGACATGAGTCTGGGCTAACTCCAGGAGATAGTGAAGAACAGGGAAGCCTGGCATGCTGCAGTCCATGGGATTGCAAAGAGCTGGACATGACTTAGGGACTGAACAACAACAAGCAGCAACTATATATTAAAAGATCATAGTTTTGTGTTTTGTTTTTTTTTTTAATTTCAAACATCCCTATAGTGCTCCAGAATTGCCTGTCAACATGTTGATATTCATAGACCCCTGATACCAAACCCATGACATACACTACATGTCAGTGGAGGCAGCAAATTGTATCCCCTTCCCATTTCATTCTTTCAACAAATGAATGACCCAAATTCCCATTGCCCAGACTAGGCTGGACTGCTCTCTCAACTCCATTTTAGTCCTGACCATGTGTTGTAACTTCTACTTCTTAAACCTTCTAAATTATGGTGAATTTATACCCTTCTCTCAAGTTTTATCCCAAAACACATTTCTGACCTGGATCCTGTCCACTATCTCTTAACCAGCCTTCTAGTCTCCAGCTTTGCTCCTCTAGGCCCTTTATATGGTCAGCTGCTTGATCTTTCTACAACAAGTATCCTTGTCATATCATTTGCTACTTGAGAATATCACAAATTTTCTATCTGGATAAAAAGTCAAACTCTCTGGTTCTAAAATGAGAGGGTACCTATGATTTTGTATCCTTTGGCTATTTTTCCCATCTGCCTTTGTAACCTTTTTCTCCTTCACTCTGAGTTTCTTCCAATTCCTCTTCGCAGATGGTGCTCTCACTCTCTTAAATACCTTTCCCCACACATCTGCCCAGCTGTTAGAGAAAAGGAGACATTTTCCCTTACTTTTTACATGTCAAACTGGCTCGACTCTAGTACCGAGCTAGTCAAACACTAATCTAGGTGTTGCTTCAAAGATATCTGTAGGTGTGATTGATGTCCATAATCAGTTAACTCTTAAGTAAAGAAGATGGCTATTCTTTGGACAGGGTAATCTGGATGCAACTGACCCAAGCAGTTGGAACGCCTGAACAGCTGGACAGAGGCTTCCCTGAGTAAGGGAAAAAAACACTCCCCTGTGAAATGAAATATCAGCTCCTGCCCCAGAGTTTTCAACATGCCCTTCCTGATGGCCCACCCTAGAGATTTCAGACTTGCCTCGCAATCACTTGCAGTCCCCACAATCACATGAGCCAATTTCTTGCAATAAATATCATTTTACACAGACACACACACATGTACTCAACTGGTTCTCCTTCTTAGCTGGCATCCTGACTGATACACTACTCACACCTCTCTATCTGGCACTCTGCACAAATACCACAAGTATTATATTATGATAAATACTGGGTGTTCTCCCATCCCTTCTCTTTCTCCAAGTTTCTCTCCCTTATGAGAAAAGTGGTAGCCAATCCACATAATCAGAGCCTGATATTCAATGGTTCATATTTTGCTAATATACTAATTCACAGTCACCGTATCTAATTTGAAAAAAGACCGGCATCATTTTTCAAATTCCGAACCCAGACATGCTGCCCAGCGGCACTCACAACCTGCCCTTTGCAGCAAGCTTCTAGTCCTTGCTTATGCAGTTGTTTAGATCAGAGGACCAAACATTCATTTGACCACATATAGTAAGATCCAGGATTGCCATGTTCTCTGAATCTTTGTGTCCTCTCAAAAATCATATGTTGAAACTCTAACCCCCAAAGTAATGGTATTAAGTGATGAGGCTCTTGGAAGATGATTGGGTCATGAGGGGAGAGTCCTCTTTATTGGGATTAGTGCTCTTATTTTAATACAAGGACCCCAGGGAGCCAGTTCATCCCTTCACTGTGTGAGTCTGCAGCCATAGGTGAAAGCAGGCCTTCACCAGCTATCTCCAGCACCTTGATCTTAGACTTCCAGCCTCCAGAACCATGAGAAAGAAATATTTGGCACTGATAAGCCACTCTGTCTGTGGTAATTCATTAAAACAGCTGGAATGGACTAGGACACCGTGTTTCCAAAGCAGAAACTAAGCCATCAGCTTCCTTTTTCACTTTTCACACACCCAGAAGAAGCACTGACTTCTTTCCTATCCCATTTTTTATGGTGACTGAGACTCAGGCCACATCCTCCTCCCTCTGTACCAATTCCTCCGTCTCTTACAGGTGGTTGTCTAAAGCAGGTCTGGGATGTCAGGACCAAGGAATCTGGACTTAGTAATCACAGTCCCCAGGAATTAAAAATTACCTGCATCCATGCCAGAAATCCTCAGGAGGGCAGCCACAGACGGAATGATCACAAAAGCAATGCACTATTGATTTGGGGCCTTGGAATGAATGAGCAGGGGTCTGGTGGAGGGCAGAGATAAAGATCTCTCATCTGGCATTGATAAACTCTTCTCTGGGTCACCTCATGTAGGAGTTCAGGGTCTCATACAGCTCTTGACATACCCACGGCCCTGGAAAGAGTAGAGTTCTTTTCAAATGTACAGAGTTTCACCTCAGCAAGGCCTGGGGATACGTTCAGAGACATGAATGCATGAGATCCTTGGAGTGCTGGACATATGAGACACAAAGGATATTTGGTTTTCCCCATTTGTCCACAGCTGTGGTCTTAATGTACCAGGAAATGGGTGCTGAACAAGGGATTTTTGTGCTGCTTCCTGAGCAGTTAAATGTATTCACAGCCTGGGGAATTAAGGGGAAAAAATGACAAGGAAATGCTTTGGGGGTCCACTGAGGCAGGGGACCAAACCACAGGCACAGGGTATTTCGACAGCCAAAGAGCACCATAGGAATCCATAGCTACAGCAAGTTTGGTGGGACAAGCGTGCAGCAAACAGGGGTCTTTACTTCTTCTCAGAATTCTGAGGAAGAAAGTTCCAACGGCTGCGGCTCAGGCGAGAAGCTCTGGCCTTACGTAAGGCTCAGGGGGAAGCATATGGCAGTATGTTGAAGCTCATGATGGAAAATTTTCCCAATTGAGTTTAAGTGAACATGTTGTATACTCCAGACAGCTGGCAAAGAGTAACTGGCATCCTGGCAAATCTGAAGACAAAATGACTTTTTTTCCTCATACTTTCTCTTCTCTGTGTTACTTCCTCCACCAAGTCTCAGCTTTGATCCATCGCTGGCTCAAAAAAAGAGGGGAACATTGCTTCTATTTGTGAAATGCTATTTCTGGGATCGTCCATAAATGCTATTTGTATGGAGCTATGGCACTGATCAATCGTCTCAGGACTCAAGGTAAGTTTCTAACTCTCTGGGGGTATGGGGCACCTGAGAGTCCTGAGGCTGGGTGGGTCCACATTTAGGAGGACACAGCCACTGGGGCAGCTTCCCAGGAAGATGGCACTGGCTGAGGCAGCTGAGTGAGGCTCTCTAACTCTGAGCAGAACAAGAAACAGAAGGGGGAGGCATTTTAGAATTAAGAGTCTTAGTTTATAAGGGAAAGGTGATTTCTATTTGGATTTCACTTTTAACTCTGTTTCTTCCAGGACTTTAAGAAGTGATCCATTGTTCATACCTGGGGGATCAGTACCATTTTATTCGTCCATTCCATAATCTCTGGTGAGCTGTTTTGGCTAATGTGCTTGTGTATAGCTTGAGATTAAGAATTCAGCCTAAAACTCAACTTGGCCTCTAAAACAACTTAATGTCCTTTCAGGGATTCCCTGGTGGCTCAGACAGTAAAGAATCTGCCTGCAATGAAGGAGACCCAAATTCAATTCCCAGGTCAGGAAGATTCCCTGGAGAAAGGAATGGCTACCCACTCCAGTATTCTTGCCTGGAAAATCCCACGGACAGAGGAGCCTGGCAGGCTACAGTCACAAAGAATTGGACATGAGTGAGAGACTAAGCACATCCAACATATGCAATGTCCTTGTACATCCCTGTGTATCATAAAAGCTGAGCTACATAGCTCACCTGTGCCAAGAGATGAGCCTCAGCTTTGGTGGGTGTTGGCAGTGGCCAAAGAGGAGCTGGGCTTCCCTGACGTGCTGTGGCCCCCCTTTCTCAGGGGACAGCCTTGCCCATGGTTGACCATGGCCTTGAACATTTGTCTAAAGGTTTGAATTGCAGTTGACTTCACTTTGAAACTCTAATTTCAACAGATAACAGAACAGAAAGGAGAATTCAGGACTGCCTCCCATCTCTCCCTACGTGTGTGCCTCAAGTGCAAAGGAGGGATCTGCCTTGTTCCATCCTGTGGAAAAGTGCTGGCAGAAGGGATTCTGTTGCTTTGCCCACTCACACCGTTATCTACTCTCTTTGGGAAGGGAGGGGAAGTCACTGTCTGAAGAACCTGAGACTCTCAGCTTTACTGCACAGTGAGTGCACTTACTAGGTTCACGCTCCCTCTCCCAGC
Organism: Capra hircus; assembly: GCF_001704415.2. NCBI lineage: Eukaryota > Metazoa > Chordata > Mammalia > Artiodactyla > Bovidae > Capra > Capra hircus. The sequence continues at coordinate 55,641,278 of NC_030815.1, read as the reverse complement.
CTCTGGACCAAGGCAGGTGGGTGGTGGGAGATGCTAACAGATTTCCAAGCTTGCCAGGAGGAATGCTTTATCATGGACATTGTCTTTATTTTACTGTATATAATATACTGTATATTACCAGTATATGATGACAATAAAAAGCAGAGGACTTTTGCTCAGTGCTATTAATGTCTTTAAATTCTCTGTAGACAGTGCATCTCTTTTTGTTTGGATCACTCCTACCACCTCTTGGTACACCACTGGGGAGGGATCCCCCTGGCTTCCCTCATAGCAAACCATGTCCGCCCTCTGTTCACCTCTCAGGCTCCATCTCTACGCTCTAGCCAACAGCAGCATCTGTTCTTTCTTGGGGCCTTCTGTGAAGGCTTCCTCATGTCCTCTCTACTGCCTGTTTATCCCTTCAAGTCCACTCTCATCAAAGCAATCAGAGCAAAGTTTTTAAGTGTACCCCCACATAGCTTTATACTTAGAATGGAACCCAGCCTCTTAACTTTGGCCCTCAAAGCCCTGTCATCCTGAGCCTGGCTACTGCCTACATCTCAAACTCCATGTCCTTGCTTTTACTTCTTGGACACTAAGCTTCAGCCACTCTGGTTGTCTTAGTATACTCAATCTGCAATAACAAAATACCAGACTAGTGGCTTAACCAACAGGTATTTATTTTCCCATAGTTCTGGAGCTTGGAAACCCAAACCTAATGGGCTTGGTTTCCTTAAGCCGTCTTCCCTTGGCTTGCAGAGGGCTGCCTCTCACTGTGTCCTCACCTGGCCTTCCTTCGCGGCATGCATATGCCTAGTGTCTCTTCCTCTTCTTACAAGGATACGAGTCAAACTGGATCAGAGCCCTGAGTTTATGACCTCACTAACCTTGCATAACTCTTTAAAGGCCCTTTCTTCAAATACCTTGGCTTTAACATATGAATTTTGGGAGGACACAATTCAGGGTTTCCCTAGTGGCTCAGTTGGTAAAGAATCTGCCTACAATGCAGGAGACCTGGGTTCCATCCCAGGGTAGAGAAGATCCTCTGGAGAAGGAAATGGCTACCTACACCAGTACTGTTGCCTAGAGAATTCCATGGACAGAAGAGCCTGGCGGGCTACAGTCCCTGGTGTCACAAGGAGCTGGACACAACTGAGTGACTAAACCACCACCACAATTCACTGTGTAACACTGGTCCTCCTGCCTGCCCAGGACCGTTGCCCATGCTATGTTCTTTGCTTGGTGGGCCCCTTCCAGGTCTTTGTATAGCCACCTCTTTCCTATCATTCATCATTCAGCTTAAATATCACCTCTTCAGAGAGATTCTCTGGCTATAGAATAGCCCTCCAGGCACTTAGCACCACTTCTTCTGTTTTGTCCCCACCCCAGTATTTGCCATCTTGTGCTATACCTCAGATATATTCCAGTATTTGTCATCTTCTGCTATACATCAGATATATTCGCTTGCTGCTAACTTCCTCCATTAGCATGTAAATTTTGTGAGAGCAGAAGCCTTGTCTGTCCCTCCACTGCTAATCATCACTGTGCCCCCGACTGTTTTCCCACTGGCACATAGTAGATGCCTAATAAACATTAATTAAATGAATTTAAATAAAAACACCTTTAAGATTTCCCTGGTGATATAGTGGACAAGAACCCACCTGCCAATGTAGGGGACATGGGTTAGATCCCTGGTTCAGGAAGATTCCACATGCCACAGAGCAAAGAGCTCACACACCATGACTGGTGGGCCCACTCCGTATAGTCTGTGAGCCGCCACTACTGAGCCCGCAGCTGCAGCGCCTGAAGCCTGCACACCTGATGCCTCTGCTCTGCATCAAGGGGAGCCCACAATGAGAAGCCCATGCACTGCAATGAAGAGCAGCCCCAAATCACTGCAACTAGAGGACGTCAACAGGCAGCAACGAAGACCCAGCACAACCAAAATGAATTAATAATAATTAAAAAAAAAAAAAGAGTTAAGCCTCAAACTAGCAAATCGATCCATAATGAGGTAAGTCCAACAGCTTTTGAAAATGAAAAATATAATCAGTGTCTAAAGGGAAAGTGAAAGTCGCTCCGTCATGTCTGACTCTTTGTGACCCCATGGACTATATAGTCCATGGAATTCTCCAGGCCAGAATACTGGAGTGGGTAGCCTTTCCCTTCTCCAGGGGATCTTCCCAACCCAGGGATCAAACCCAGGTTTCCCACACTGCAGGATTCTTTACCAGAGCCACAAGGGAAGCCAAATCAGTGTCTAAAGAGCTTCTCTAATCATGCGTCCTAATCATAGGCCCAGGCCAAGTGGCAGGGCATTTAGGAGTAAAAATATTGACAGAGCTATTGCTGAAGCACCTTCCAAAACAAGGGATGACTGCTTACACCACCACCAACAGCACATACCTGTGCTGGGTTCCCCATCTTCACCAGTGAAATGTGGAATCAGACTTATTGGTAAAATGGTATCTTGTTTTAGTCTTCATTTCTTTAATTATGAGGATATTTTATCCTTTTACTTGCTCATTAACCAACTGTTTCTTTTCTTGTTACCTTTACCATTACTTAGTTCTACATATTTCTCATCTTCTGCTATTGATTCAAAAGAACATGTTAAACCTGAAATAGAACACTTTAATAAGATAAAAAATATGCATGTATTCTTTGATGCAGGAATTATACTTCTGTGAATTTAGCCCTCTGATAGATTTGCTTTAGTGCACAAAAATATATGCACAAGGATATCAACTGCGGTTTTGTTATAACAGTATCAGATGAAAGACATTTAAAGGTTAACAGGGATAGGTTATATAAATTATGTCATTAAATATACATAGAACATTAAACAACTGAATGAAAGATTATAGGAAATCTTCAGATCTAAAATACATTAGATGATTCATGTTGATATTTGACAGAAAACAACAAAATTCTGTAAAGCAATTATCCTTCAATTAGAAGACAAAATAAAATATATTAGATTAAAAACAAAATTGCAGGATAATAGACACAAGGTATGATACAGGTAATAATAGATACATTTATGTTTTTCAAAATGATATTTTCTCTATTCAGAAATTATCTGAAAAGAAACTAACCATGGCTGGTAGTAACAGTCAATGAAAAAGGGGAGTGAGCGAGAAAATGATTGACATTCCACTTTAAAGGCAAGTTTTCCTTTCAGGTGTAAAGGGGTTGCTCTGGTTGCCATTTCATGTTTGTTTCTGTCTTGTTCTGTTTCTTAGTACACACCTTGGAGAAGCAGATCTCTTTCTCTCATCCCTCCAACTCCCTGCAGATATCAAAGTTCCCAGAAGCCGTCCAGAGATTTCTCCATTACTCATTGCCTTGCAAATACATAATTCTTCTTTAATTTTTTCTACAATTGATCTTAATTCATGACAACGTATTATTTTTGCATCAGTCCTTTCCCTTGCCACACATTAAGCCAAGGATGGGGGTGAAGGGGTGTATGTTTTCTAATGGGACTTGTCAGTCTGCAAATAATGTTCTGCCACTAAAGATACATTATGAGAATTCTAATTTCATCCAAGCATTTCCACACAGAGCACTGGCTTAGAGTGTGCAAGCTGAGTGTGTAGGGCCCAGAGACCTTGAAATTCTTATCAGATTTGAAAAGATTTCCATTGGAGTTAGCCGTTCTGAAAGTATTTAGAATCTAAAAGAGCTGCTTTTTCAGTAGTCCCCATCTCTGCATTCCAGGTGTGCATCCCCAGAAAAGTATGAATTATTGCATCCTAGGTACACCTCTCACACCCAGGGCTTTTGCTCAAGCCATCAAAGCATGCTGGTTCCTAACAGCATCTCTTCACTGGTAAACAAACCAAATACCTCCTCATATGTGAACATGCTACGGGAATGAATGGGGCACCAGCATGGAATGAAGTGGTCTTTCTTGCTGGAAATTATACCAATGGATACAACTCAGGTACAATCACTGGATCTCACAAAACTGAAGGGATAAATGAATACAAATTCAGGTACTTTTCATATCTCTTTATTTAAAAAATTTTTCACTTGCAAGGCTTAAAGAAGATAAAAATAGATAAGTGACCACCCTATAATAAGATAAGAATAGGTAATAGGCCACCCTGTAACTTTCAAGTAGGGCATAGTTTGGGGTATTGAAATTAAAGAAGCCTTGACTCATCTGCTCTTCAACTCATTTCTGACACCATTTTCAAATACATGCTTCCAAATCTACTCTGATTGGACATCACGGGAAGAAAATCACCCTTCCCTCCACAACTCTCCTAGAGTTCCAGATACTGAGAATAAGGCCATTCATCCCTGGTCTCACACCACCATGCATACTAAGTCACTTTGGTCGTGTGCGACTCTCTGCGCCCCTATGGACTATAGCCCACCAGGTTCCTCTGTCCTTGGTACTCTCCAGGCAAGAGCACTGGAATGGGTTACCACTGTCTCCTGCAGGAGATCTTCCCAGGGATTGAGCCCGTGTCTCTTACATCTCCTACATTGGCAGGCAGGCTGTTTAGCCCTAGTGCCACCTGGGAAGCCCTCACTGTCATCAGGAGTAAAAGAGAGGATCTCAGGATCTCCTGGCAAGACACCCACAGCCCATTATCCTATAATACTTCCAGCCCTGACCTTGATATCTATGTTGAGCACATCTAGGCAGATCTCATTTTGCCATGCTTTCTTTTGGGGCTTCCCTGGTGGCTCAGTGGTAAAGAATCCATGTGCCAATGCGGAAGACATGGGTTCGATCCCTGGGATGGGAAGATCCCCTGGAAAAGGAAATGGCAACTCACTCCAGCATTCTTGACTTGAAAATTCCATGGACAGAGGAGCCTGGCAGCCTCCAGTCCATTGAGTTGCAAAAGAGTAGGACATGACTGAGCACTGATGGATTTTAGGCCCCACAAGAAGCCAAGACTTTCAATCATCTCTCAATTTCCTGGACTCTTTCCTTAAGTGTCTTGATAGTTCCCCTTTTCTCATCCACTCTATGCCCATCCTCAATTCCTGGAACCCTTCCACACCATATTCTAGAATTCATGCTCAGTTCTTCTCAGAACTTCGCTTTCACTTCTTGCTCTAAATGAACCAAGTCTCCTTCGAGGAAATTAATTTTCACCCAGCCCTCTGAAGTGGTGGCTGTTGTGCCTTGCAAGACTCTTGCAACACCAGGCCTGGAGGCAGGGCAAGTGTCCTGATTTTACATCGCATCACATCACAAAAACAATGAAAAAAAATCCTCATCTTTGAATGACATCTCATTAGTCTTTATCAATCACAGCTCCTACTTGCTGCAGTCACTTATAGAACCCCCAGCTACTTTACTAATTCCTTAAAGATTTTAGCTCCTGGCTCACTGCCATTTCTCCAACATATTTTGTGATGCCAGTACCCATATATGTGATCTTTCCAATATCCGAGACCCTCAGTGACTTGATGCCCAATCATTCTCCATTCCATCTAAGCCACTCATTTCAAAGGTCATACCTCAGAGTAGTCACTACCAGCAACATAACCCCACCCCTCCATAACTGCAATTTCAAGCATTCTCTCTTTGAAGCTCATTCTTGCTAATACTCCAACTCTAAGAAACTTTGACCCCATGAGGTGCCATTCTGCTAAGTCACTTCAGTCGTGTCCGACTCTGTGCGACCCCAGAGGGCAGCCCACCAGGCTCCCCCATCCCTGGGATTCTCCAGGCAAGAACACTGGAGTGGGCTGCCATTTCCTTCTCCAATGCAGGAAAGTGAAAAGTGAAAGTGAAGTCGCTCAGTAGTGTCCGACCCTCAGCGACCCCATGGACTGCAGGCTTCCAGGCTCCTCCATCCATAGGATTTTCCAGGCAAGAGTACTGGAGTGGGGTGCCATTGCCTTCTCCGTGAGGTGCCATTAGACATTATTTATCTATTTTCTCCAGGTTTCCCATCTCATCTAGTTTGTGATGGGCCCATCACTGTATTACACCTTTGCATATATTCCTAACAATCATGTCTCATTATCATCACCTGAAAAATCCTCAGGCCAGATTAAATCTAATCAGCATGCTCTGTCCACCCACAGAGACGGTCACGGCTGTAGAAAATCACACCAGGTTGCTGACTGATCTCATTTCAAATGCCTGACCACTGCCCTCAATGAAGCCTTCTTTCTACACATCAATCACACGACATTCCCAAAATACGTTACTCTCCTCTTACTCTGAGCAAGTGGTTGTCAGGCTTGAGACTACCATAGACATACCTGGAGGGCACATGAAAACTCATATTGCCAGGTCCTCTCCCAATGTTTTAGAATGTTAGTTTGGGGTAGAGCCTGAGAAACCCCATCACTAACAAATGCCCAGGTGATGCTGACGATGCTGGTCTGGACCACTCTTTGAGAGACACTGCCCTAGATGACAATCCCACGACTTATTCTTTTTCCTCAGACTTCTAACACATATTCTCCATCTTTATGCTCCATGACTTTATTTACACACACACTCTCTCAAGAGATTTCTGAAGCTCTTGACACTGATGTGTTTTGTGATCTGGGGTGGACCCCTAGGTGCTGTCCTGCTACAGTGGGTAAACTGTTAGGCTCCTCTCCATAGCCAACCCTTCACATGTGTACTAGAATCCATCTCCCCACTCTTAGTCCATCCTAACTCCTGAGACTCCCTCTCCAAGCCTGCCTTCTCTCTACATCATGAACGTCTCCCTTACTGCTAGGTCACCCGCATCAGTGTCAAGCATCGTGAAGAAAACCCCCTCATGACCCCACATTTCCTTCGGTCTCCCCATGGACAGCAACATTTCATGAAAAATCTGAGTTTTCTTTAAACTCACCAGGACACTATTACCTCACAGCCTTTAACTTACTATTTATTATCTCTACCTGGAAGATTCTACAAGGCTTGATCAATGACTTGATTTCTCATTCATGATCCTGAATGAAAATTGTTAGGATCTTCCCAAACAAAATATGTTTCTGTTTGTTTCCACATTTTGTGATGAGTTTTAAGACCAACTGGCCATTTTGGAACTTGGTCCTGAATGATATTTAAATGTACTGGATCTTGGGAACTGGCCAATTTCCCCTGAGACCATTTTGAATGTAGTTTAATTTTTACTGTTCCATGTTTGTGACCATCAATCTAAAACCCAGCTCTCTGAGAACTACACCTCATCCTCTTTTTGGTTCAGTCACTCATCCCTATATTAATTCCTACCTAGATAAGCCAAGCAGAAAGCAAAAGAAAAAAAAAAAAAATGACTGTGACATGTCTTATCCTAAAGGAATCGCCACGTCAATGGTGTTAGAGGAATTCTCATGTCATTCAAAACGTGTTCTAGTGCTCTTAGGCAATCCAGCACTGGTTACAAGCAAACTCCCTGGCACGTCACGTCACCTGCAACATAGAAAACCAGACGGGAGTGAATAGTTGAATCCAGCAGAAAGTGTTACGCTGTGTGGTACGGGGGGAGGAAAATAATCAGTCCAAGTGGCATGAATGATGGACTAACCTGAGAGCTCAAGGACATGCAATTTCTCCTCTGTGCAGTGCCCAGGTAAAGAAGAGGTCATACAAATACTCCAGCAATTAAAGAATGACTTACAATTGGAAAATGTGTGGAATTTCCACATAATTAGAACCTGACCACGTTGGCTTATGAAGACAGTTGTTCTATAATAAGAAAAATAAATTCTCTATTTAAAGGATGAAAAAGGAGGTGGATTTTAAATATCATGGTTTCTCAAGAGAGGTCTAAAAGATCACAGTAAATAAATAAGGACTCCCTGAGGCTTTAAGTATTGTGTGTGCCCCCAGGCAGAAAGATCAGGCTTGGTTAAATCATTGCATAGTCCATCATCTGTGTGTCATGTCACTGAAGGAATCATGGAGAGAAAAAGAAATGTGTCTCTTCTTTTGTGTTGGCTGAGGTGACAGAAATCGGTGTGATGAACCCTTCACATTAGAGGAATGTACATCCTGAACATTTTGCCCTTTCAATTCTCCCATGTTAAAACAAAATAAATAAGACAAAAAACATAAATTTTAAAAAGAAGAAGAAAAAAATGCAGAAACAATCTGATCAGGAAGACAGTTTCCCCTCGGGCACTATTTGGGAAGATTCTGCAGCAGAAGTTCTAAACCTGTCAGAGGAATCTGTTTTCCCCATGTTTTTCTCTCAAGGAGAGTGTGTTTCCCTGGCAGATAGGAGAATGACCTGATTCTCCCAAGGTAGCAAACGCTCAACTCAGGCTCTGCTGCAGTCGCCTGTAGGAAATTTCCTTTCCGTTATTACACCAGAGAGCACTGGGGTAATCAGAAGCACCTCTGGGGAAAGGATCAAAAATAAAAGGCACCCATCCCCTAGACCAAGGCTCTGAGCTGCTTTGAATTGCATTTACAGCCTTAATATAACTCAAGAGATTTCACAATCCACATGGGAAACCAAACCCTTCTTCCAATGGAATATTTACTGAGTTTAGCATGGAGAAAAGGATGATACATTTTGATAAGCATATTCTTCTATCTATTGTGTTCATTAAAGGTGCCAATGAGAGGTTTCAAAGTAATTTATTGTTGCTCAGACAAAGCATGTAATTTTCATCATAAACAAGAAGACCCTAAGTAGAATACAATTCTTGCCTCCTGCTGCCCAAGCATCTGATGAAGAGGAAAAAAATGGGTGAAAGACCTCTTCGGGGATCTTAAAAAAATTGATGCACCTTTACTTTGCCAACCTATGCTTGGTGTGGGCCTTCCCCATTCTGCAGTTGAATGAAGGATTTTTATTAGGCCAAAATAATATGACAGGAACAAAGCAAGTGACTAGCGAGAAACATAGGAGATGGTGAGCTGACTCTTAGACCCTTGAGAACACAAAGAGTGGTAGCCAAGTGCTTCCAACAGGTCAGAATCCAACTCACCAAGAACAGGGAAACAGGAGTTTAAAATTCCTCCCATCTTAGGGCAACTTTTGTCTCCACTGGTATATCTTTACCCTTCATTTTATACTGAGAAAAAGTAGTAGATGCCTCCTCTTTTCAGTTCAGTTGCTCAGTCATGTCCCACTCTTTGCGACCCCATGGACTGCAGCATAACAGGCCTCCCTATCAATCACCAACTCCTGGAGCTTACTCAAACTCATCTCCATCGAGTGGGTGATGCCATCCAACCATCTCATCCTCTGTTGTCCCCTTCTCCTCCCGTCTTCAATCTTGCCCAGCATCAGGGTCTTTTCCAATCAGTCAGTTTTCCACATCAGTTGGCCAAAGTATTGGAGTTTCAGCTTCATATCAGTCCTTCCAATGAATATTTAGGACTGATTTCCTTTAGGATTGACTGGTTGGATCTCCTTGCAGTTTGAGACTCTCAGGAGTCTTCTCCAACACCACAGTTCAAAAGCATCAATTCTTCAGCACTCAGCTTTCTTTGTAGTCCAACTGTCACATCCATACATGACTACTGGAAAAACCATAGCTTTGACTAGATGGACCTTTTCTGGCAAAGTGATGTCTCTGCTTTTTAATATGCTGTCTAGGTTGGCCATAGCTTTTCTTCCAAAGAGCAAGCGTCTTTTAATTTCAAGACTGCAGTCACCATCTGGAGTCTTATTACAGGCGGATATTCTTATTTTTGCTTTCACTTTGGTGTAAAGCCTGCCGATACAGCACTGAGAACTCCTCAGCCTCTAACTGCCACCTCTTCTCCCAAGGGATAAGAAAGCTGTTATCACTTCCATGCTAGTAATAGAAAACTTAGCACAACTGTCTTTTGATCTTTCAAACCATTTCAATATTTTGAAAAACAACAACAACAACAACAACAAACCCTCTTGGCTCCAGGGGAAAAAGAAAAGAAAGATAATAGTTGATCAGGTCCAAAAGTGGGTATCTAATATTTCCATGTAACAAGTAATTGTACCTTTTTCCTGTAAGTAAACAAACAAACAAAAAAACTTGCCCTCTCACTTTTATTCTGTTAATCATGATGACACTGAGAAACCAGCATTATACCCAAGAAGCCTTCCTGTATTTTGTGTCCATCCACCAAGCTACTATTTAATGTATTTCTTTCTTGGGTAGAGACTCTTACCTAGGAAATGCTGTTAAAAGAAGTTTGATTTATAGAAACATTCATGTAATGTGTAAGGAATTTGCTAAAAAAGCAGGTGTAAATTCTAACTGTGTTTACGGTTCACATACCAAGTAAGTAAAGCTCACTGGTCACAGAAATTCTTTGTTCACTAGTATTAAAAATTAATATTGTATGGAAATATAATCATGATATCATTTAGAATCTAGAGAATACATTTTCTCTTTACAATTAAACAAATCTGTAAACAGATGCCCTTTCTCATCTTCATTATAGTCTTATAGAGGAGGTATAATATGCTAAAATTATTCCTATTTTATGAAGGGAAAAACAGGACTCTAAAAACTCAAGCAGCCTACATACATGGAATGGAACTGGAGCACCAAAGTTAAAATATTGCCTGGGAAGTTTATTGAACTAAGTCTCCTCAATCATTTATTGAGTTGAGAGCTTGTAATGACCCTCAAGTGGTGCCAAAAGCTAGCTGATTCCTCCCAAATACCTTCAATCCCTCCCCTCATCCCCTCAACCCCGAAGAACACATTTGCAACTGTGGATTTTCTGACCCAAAGAAAGAGCGGCTGAGCCAACTGCATTAGAGTTCTACAAGATCCAATTAGCTGGCCTTGGTGCTGCTCCTTCAGGGATATCGTGCTCACATAAGAATCTCGCCCTCACTGGCAGGATAAGAGGGGAGGGAGAGGAACGGGAGAATCATTAAGCTGCAAGTGTAAACTCAAGTGATCTGAATACCCACTTCTCATTTCTTTTGCTTCTCAAATGCTACTGTAAATGAAAATAAGTCAGAGTACAGTATTAATGAACCAAAAATATTTTCCTTAATGAAAAAACATGTTTTCCTACAGGAACCAGGCCAGGAAGTGGGTGGTGAGTGCATTAGTCAAACTGCTTTACTCTGGCTAGCTGTGGTTATCCAACCCAGATTTGAGAAGCTGTGTAGGTATGCAATCATTTACTTTCAGCCTGCAAGTCCTTTTGATAAAAGAAGCCCTTTGCAAGAAGGATTTTTCTCCTGTCCTTATAAATCAAATAAATAAAAATAAAACTTTCTGCCAAGCCATATGCTGCTGTTCCTATCCTTCAACTAGCCTTAAAAAAAAAAAAAAGACTACCTTTTCCTGTTCTTTTTCCTATCCCTTTATTAAGAAAAACAAAACAAAAGAGCTAGAGAAAGACAGAGGAGAGAAATCAAACAACTGTCTAAACAAATCAATCCAACATTTCCAAGGGCTTGTGACCTGCGGCAATGTCAATTCCGTCTTTTTTCCCCCCTTTCTTTCTTTGAATCAATATAACCTATGATTCTGATCACTCCAATATGTCAGTGCCTGCTGAGGGCACCTTTTATTGCTCATAAAGCCCCAGACGATAATGAAAAATAAGCAAGAAAACGATAAATTCATCAAGGTTGTGAGAATATTTGAGGAAAAAAGGAATTTTCTGAGGTAACTGTCCTTGACCTGGCTCTTTAATCGAGTGAAATTTCATCACTTTATCTAATATCATGCTTCATGCTTCAGGCACCCAGCAATTCTATTTTAGTGTGGTCTAATGGGCAGCTGACACATCCACTCAGCCCCAGACTGCATAATTTGTGCTGACATACTGTGTGGCCAGCAGCCTTGCAAGGGCTGGTTATTTGGCCTTGCCAGGAAAAATGTCATCAAGAACAGGTTCTTCCTAACAATTTGCGGCTCAGCTTCAAGGGCTTCTGCGGACTTCACTCTCAAGAGGTACGGAGTCCTTGATTTGGGTGGCTGTGCGTATCTGACTATAGGTGAGAGATTAGTAAAGGCCCCGGTTATGGTGGTCTGAAACCCAAATCTAGGCGGTGTAATGAAGAGTGTCATTCTAACTGCTTTGCAGGCGGCTCTTCTCAGAACCCCTGATTCAATTTGATATTCTGAGGTTAACGTACTGTATTGGGCCTGAAAATAGGAATGCACACGAAAAGCTTTTACACTTACTCAGTTCACTAAGCATGGCAAACTCATCAACAGCTATTTGTACACTATAGGCATGGTGGGACTTACTTTGATGTTCTGATTTATGCTTGCTATTTTCCCCCCAGTATCACTTTGGAGTCGAAATGCACTTTTTTAAAAAGTCAGCTTTTGATATAATAGGACTTTCCTGTAGCTCAAACAGTAAAGAATCTGCCTGCAATGCAGGAGGCCAGCGTTCGATCCCCGGGTTGGGAAGATCCTCTGGAGAAGGGAACGGCAAGCCATTCCAGTTTTCTTGCCTGGAGAATCCCATGGACAGAGGAGCCTGTCGGGCTACAGTCTGTGGGGTTTCAAACAGTTGGACATGACTGAGCAACTAACTCACACACCTTTTGACATAATAGCTGAGGATATTATCATAAATAAAGCAACACACACACAAACACAGAAATGCCATAATTTCTAACATACACAAACTTCAAAATTTTCTAAAAAATATAAAGAAAACTAAAGAGACAAGATAAAAACAGAGATCACCTTGGTGGGAGCCAGAGACAAGGGCAGGGTGGAGGAATGAACAGTAAAATGGGTGAAGCTGGCTTACTATAAAATAAATAAGTTCTGAGGATGTAATGACCAACAGTGACTACAGTTAATAATACTGTATTGCGTATTTGAAAGTTTCTAAGAGAGTAGATCTTAAAAATTTTCATCATAAGAAAGAAATTTTGTGACTATATACAGTGACAGATGTTAGATTTGTGGTGATCATTTTCCAATATACACAAATATTAAAGTGGTGTGTTGTCCACCTGAAACTAGCATCATGTTATGTCAATTATACGCCAGTTAAAGAAAGAGACATAAGTATATATATCACCTCAGACTGAACTCAGTACTAGAGAATGAAAAATGCCATCTAAAATGTTATTAGAACAACAAACAAAACACGGATTATAGATTAAAGATACGCACTATATCAATAGAGCAGGCAATGGCACCCCACTCCAGTACTCTTGCCTGGAAAATCCCATGGACGGAGGAGCCTGGCAGGCTGCAGTCCTTGGGGTCGCTAGGAGTTGGACACGACTGAGCAACTTCACTTTCACTTTTCACTTTCATGCATTGGAGAAGGAAATGACAAGCCACTCTGGTGTTCTTGCCTGGAGAATCCTAGGGACAGAGGAGCCTCGTAGGCTGCCATCTATGGGGTCGCACAGAGTCGGACACGACTGAAGCGACTTAGCAGCAGCAGCAGCAGCACTATATCAGTGCTAAATTTTCTGAATTCAGTAACTTGCCATGGATTTGTAAGAAAATGTGTTTTCTTTCACAATTCACATTGAATTAAAGTATTAATGCTTATGAGGGCACAATGCATGCAAATTATTCTCAAAGGGTTCAGAAAAATTTAATTAGAGAAAAAGGGAAGGATAAAGGATTTGTGGCAAAATGTTAAAAGCTCGTGAGTCATCAGAGAGAGGCAAAATAATTCTTGTACATAAATTCTGTCAAGTGGAGGTGCAGCTGACTTCCCTCCCCCTTTGTGGAATAAGCCAGTTTTGTTTCATTTGCAAATTCATTTCCATATTTCTGATCTTTGAACTGGCTGCAACATTGCCTGTTTCCCTCATTAATAATGAGTTAAAATATTTGACGCATGTTCACTCAAAACAAAATTGGTGAGCCTGGGTAAAAGCATACAATTCTCTCAACCAAAATTGCTGCATTCCTATAAGGTTAAAATCTTTGCAAAATAAAGTTTTGAAGATTACTATAAACAACAAACAACAGTGGGTGGGAAATGATGTAAGAATGAACACCTGCTGTGTGCACATATCAAGCAGAGATGCTCTTTACAGCGGACAGTGTGTTCAGTCCGGAATCGTGGCCAGGGAAGGTTAAGTAAGCTATTGTCAGTCTATTACTACCATTACTCTCATCATAATGAAGCTCTGTGACTGTGGTCTCACTGGGGCTCTGAGATGTCTGGTTAGATCTCCCTGTATGCTATGCCTTGCTTCATCTCACATCTTTTATATTTTAGAAACTGGAGTATAGCAGCTTCACATTTGGCAAAAGGATTAAATTTAAGCTCAAATGGAGCAAGATATTTTTATTTTGAGAGAGGTGAAAAGTCACACTGGGTCTGACATTATGGTCCTCAGGGTCCATCTGTGGAGGAGGGGTATTTTGTCACATGTTGGTGGTTGCAGTTGAGGAAGAGGAGCACTGGAGATTGGGGTGAAGAGCAGGGAGTATCAAGCAGTAGAAGCGTCAGTCCATGAAGGACTGAAAGCAGGACACCTTATCAGTGATGAAATAAGGACACTGTCCTGTCTTTTAAATGCCACATCTCCGTTCTAAGCAGGAATACTTTTAATACAACTGCTTAAATGTTCCTTCCCCGGGGATTTCCAGCTTTGTTGTTGCTCAGTCTCTAAATCATGTCCAACTCACTGTGACTTCATGGACTGCAGTGCGCCAGGCTCCTCCATCCTCCACTGTCTCCTGGAGTTTGCTCAAATTCATGCCCATTGAGTTGGTGATACTATCTAATCATCTCATCCTCTGCTGCCCCCTTCATCTTTTGCCTTCAATCTCTCCCAGCATTAGGGTTTTTTTTTCCCTATGAATCAGCTCGTCACAACAGGTAGCCAAAGTACCGAAGCTTCACCTTCAGCATCAGTCCTTCCAGTGAGTATTCAGGGTTGATTTCCTTTAGGATTGACTGGGTTTGATCTCCTCCTCTCTAAAGTAATAGGTACCGGTTGAAGTACAGTAACAGTTATTGTAACAATAGTCCATAAAATTACACTTAGCCTTTATTTTTTTTTTAACACTTAGCCTTTATAATATCCCAGATACTCCATGCACAATATCACATTATCTCCTTTAAACTCTCAAAATTCTCTGAGCTAGAGAGTACTAACCCCACTTTACACATGAGTAAAAAATCCAGGGAGCCTGTGTACCTTGTCTAAGGACATCCAGAGATAACTAGTGTAATGGCAGAGTTAGAGTTCATATCAGGTTCCAAATCCAGAATGCTTAATTAACCTCTATACCAAACAAACTCTAGAGCACAGGTTTGCTGAAAACAAGCTTAGAAATTGCTTTATTAAAAGCTCACTGAAGGAAACAATTCAGATTCGGTGTTCACAACATGGTACTGCCTGTACTGTGGCCAAGTGTGATCAGCTCTCTTGTGTAGCATCATGCTAATGAAATAACCAGTTTAAATAAAGCACTTAGACTATTTAGAGCAAAAAAATGCAAAACAAGGTCATTTTCCTAGATTATTTAAAGTTACTAAGAAGAGAAATGAGGAACTAGTCTTTAACTTTCCATTTTGAATATCTTAAAACACTAGTTGGCAAGACCTCATACTTTCTAAGAGTACAAAACAAAACTGTCTAACTGTGAGAGATTAGAAATGCAGGTTTTAAGTAGAATTGTTTCTGTGATGGTAATAAACTATATCAAAATTTTCTCTACTAAAATCAATTTTTTTTAAACTTCAAACCATTTTAATTTAAATGGTTTCCGATAGCCAAGGCATAACTAGAAGTGTTTGTGATCCAATATTTTATATGAACTGGGTGCATTTTAAATATTAATCCTCTCCCCTATTTTCTGTAAACTCCAATCTCTCTTAATCACTGGAAAATATCAAGTCTCACTAATGAGGCTTTGAAAAGGTTAAGAATAGAATCTTCAGTCCATTAAAATGGTAACTTTGGGTGCCGTTTCATTTTTTATCTGCTGATAAGTCCTTCACTTAGTTAACATTTATTGAATGCGTGTTGATACTTGTCCTGGAGAAGCTTAGCATTAAAAGGGTAAGATACACTTCAACAGTGAGTTACAACAATGGGAAAAATTAAAATACTCAACAGAGGATGTAATAAAAATCACTTTCCTCTCAGAGACAGCTTCTTCCTCACTCTACAATATTCTGGTGCATCTGTCCATCACATGGCTTCACCTCCTTCACAAGGAAGAGCACGTGACTTGCACTGACCAGTCAGAGAACCCAGCTTCCCAGAAACAGTGACAAATGATGCAAACTGGAACAATCCTCCAAGGGAGACTAGGGACGATACTGGTGCTGTGGAAGCGGGTTTCTCTTCTTCTGAGATTAAGAGCTGAAAATATCATGTAAATCTAGCACCTCTGAGAACCACTTTCCTATCATTCGGAGTGAAGGGTCTGCTGAAGTCTGAAACCAACGGGATGAAAACAGAGATGAAAAATGAGAACACTAGCTGGGCACTGCATTCAGCTGGCTCAATTTTTAGTTATATGAACCAATAAAAACTTCTACTTGCCCAAATTTATTTGATGCTTCTTTCATTGGAAACTAAATCACCTAACACCAAGGTGATTCCTGAATAAAGTTTGACTGGACTGTAAAACTTATTTCATCTCTAATATAATAATTTATCCAAGTACTACAGGGAGGTAGAGGAAAGAACAATTACCTTCAGCTGGAGAAGGCCCCCCAGTGTTTCATAAAGGGGTAATACTTGAGTTCAGCTAGGGTTTTCCATGTAAAAGCAGAGTAAGGACATTTGGGATGAGGAATTAGTGTCAGCAAAGCCTTTCAGGAAGAAATGTGGAAGCTTCTGGTGCATTTGTGGAACTCACTGATACAAATACACATACACACAGACATAGAGGGAGAAAGGAGTAGTTGAGGCTGGGAAGGTTTTGGGGGAGCTAGATGATAAAAGACCTTGAAGCAGTTCAGCTTTTATTGTGTAAGCAAATGAAAGCCACTAAAGGTTTTTTGGGGGGAAGAAAAAAAGCCCTCATGATTTATCCTATTTCTTGGGGAAATAATCCTACAACAGTCTAAGGAAATAATTAAATTAGGAAAGATAGGAACAGAAGCCAACCCAGGAGCAGCTCTGGTGAGAGGTGTTCAGGACATAAAGACAATGCCTAGGGCAGAGAGAAAAGGGGA
Organism: Capra hircus; assembly: GCF_001704415.2. Taxonomy (NCBI): domain Eukaryota; kingdom Metazoa; phylum Chordata; class Mammalia; order Artiodactyla; family Bovidae; genus Capra; species Capra hircus. Next base: position 55,624,276 of record NC_030815.1, on the reverse strand, counting down.
CATAATCAAGAGACATTTTAGAAATAAAATTAAAAGGGCAAGATGATGAATGTTAAGCTGTTTGAATAGTAATATCTATCAATAGGGAACTTTTAAAAAGAAATGATGATCTGATAAAGTTTTGATGAAACCATTTTCAATGGTTCAAACCACCATCTTTCAGGCAGAGAGGAACAAACCTTTGAGAAATGCTTAGAAATGATCCAAAACACACAGATGTACTACGTTCGCTCTAGTATCAGGAAGTGAAAGAATCTTACTTCTAAGTTTCTCCTTTATAACACATTTTAAACTGCAGACAAATGAGCTGGCATAATGATAGAGTCGCAAAATGAATTGCAAGTTGAATGTTAAATGATGCTTGCTTCCTCTGGGTTTTTGTGTGGTCGGGCTTAATCTTAGGACAGCAAGCAAATGTGAATGCAGACTGTCTTTACTTCCTTCCTTCCTTCTCTTTTCTTCCTCTTTCCCTTCCTTCCTCCCCTCAGCCCTCTTTTTTTTTTCTTCTCTCTCTCTCTTTTTTTCTTCTCTTACACCTCCACTACAATTAAATTTTTAGCTACATTTAGAAGGAAATTTTTCTTTTCGTAATGGAAATAAATCAGTATGCTGTTTTAAAATGGCAAAAGAAAAATTAGAAAAGCTTTCTATGGTCTGGGGAGTGCGCTAACTTCTAATTTTTAACGCAACAGTTACTGAGCACTTACCACATGATGGGCAAAGTGTCAACTGTATCTTTTCATCCAAAGTAGCGATTTTCTCCAGAGATGCAGTGCTCAGAATCTGTGCTTGAGGAATTGTGACTCTTCTAATTTAATAATTAGACATTTTCTCTTTCAGCTAGATTACACTTCTAATCATAATATGAAATTTTAGGATGATTTCCTTTCCTGGATTGATTATATTATCGTTTGAAATCAAATAGGGAATGTGCAGATAGTCCAAAAATTTCCATAATGATTTTCCCTGAGGGGACACAAATGTTGATTTTAAGTTGTAACCCTTGGGGTGGGGAAGGGGAGGCCCCATAGCCTGTTTTAACTTTCAGACGGATTGAACTTAATAGCAAACTCTGGAATTCAATACTGAGTGTGAAATAATGTTCAGCCGTGTTAGGGGAGGGAAAAGTGGATGGTGAGAGAGGGATGATAGGCTCTGAGGATAAGGGGAAGGCTAAAGTGGGAAAGTTGGAGAAGGCAATGGCAACCCACTCCAGTATTCTTGCCTGGCAAATCCCATGGACGGAGGAGCCTGGTAGGCTGCAGTCCACAGGGTCGCTCGACTGAGTGACTTCACTTTCACTTTTCACTTTCATGCATTGGAGAAGGAAACGGCAACCCACTCCAGTGTTCTTGCCTGGAGAATCCCAGGGACGGGTGAGCCTGGTGGGCTGCCATCTCTGGGGTTGCACAGAGTTAGACACGACTGAAGCGACTTAGCAGCAGCAGCAGCAAAGTGGGAAAATAATGGAAATCCGTTATCAACACTAGAAACCAGGTGGCAAAAGAATATGAAGCTTACCATCCAGAGGACCTCCTAGGCATTTTTCTGACTATATCCAGATTCAAAACCATTTGAAAGGAAATCAGAATTAAATTCTTAATTTATATTATAGCATCCTTTCATGGATTTCCCTGGCGACTCAGACAGTAAAGAATCTGCCTGCAATGCAGGAGACCTGGGTTTGATCCCTGGGTTGGGAAGATACCCTGAAGAAGGGAATGGCAACCTGCTCCAGTATTCTGACCTGGAGAGTTCCAAGGACAGAGGAGCCTATTCAGCTACAGTCCATGGGGTCACAAAGAGTTGGACATGACTGAGTTACTTTCACTTTCACCCTTTCATGTAAATACCACATACCATTATTATTATCCTACGTAATAATCTAGGAGTTTCTATAGGTTTGGGTTTTTTTTGTTTTTTTTTCCGTCTTTAAAATGCAAAGAGGGGAAAAAATAAATACTGGTGACCATCTCCAAATCTTCCCCACCAAAAAAAAAGTAAGAAGATGGAATACAGAACAAAAAGGTATACAAAAATCTCATTTTATAAATTAAAGGTCAAGTGCAAAGGCCAACAGTGAGTAAGGCATCCTTAAGGAGATGTCACTCAAAGAAATGATTCTAAGGAATGTGAATATGGCTTTTTTTATGTATAAATCTGAAATCAGCTTAGCTAAAAAAAACTATCAAAAGCCATTTCCAGGAAAACTTCAAATATCACACAGACAAATGCATTAATCAGAAAAATAAAAGATACATTTCACGAAATTAAGGATTCTTGAGTTTTCAGACCTTAAAAAAAGTATGTTCTTATAATTTCTTTTAAGCAATAAAAGGAGTTATCATTGGAACAATAATCAACTTTTCGCAATTTAACGAAAAGTAAAGGGAAAGAGAGCTGTAACATATATTAAGCTTTCTTTTTTTTTCTTTTTTAGCAAAACAAACAGTGAGTGAATGTGCTTTTACCACATCTGCTTAACCTTGAAGATGCACGGTTTTGCTCTCTCTTGCTCTGGAAGCTTTAAATGGCAAAAACATTCCTGGTTTCATGCACAGTCTGACTGAGTAATGTCATGATATCAGTGATAAATCTGAAATACGTGGGGTTTTGCGTAACATTTCCTCCAAGAATTAGAAATAAGCCAAAAACATTAAATAATGCAAAGGGAACCCTCCTTAAGAACCATGTAGGAAAACAAGACTGAGTGAAAAAGTCATTTGTGTTTGCAGTGTAGCCTCATTCATAGGGAAATTCACATGACCCAGACTTCTTTTGACCAATCAATTCATTAAAAACAAATTTAATTAAACATCAATGAATTTGCATCCAGGTAGCCACTGCCCTAATGACATTTATTTGGTAATGGTAGAATTCAGGGTTTGTCTGTCTTTTACATCTACACTTATGTAGGTTCTACAGTATGTTCACAGGATGTACAAAACTGGTCATCAAATGGGTTTTTACATAGGTATCTTTTACTGAACCCTTGTTAGTCTATGTTTAGGAATAAGGGTTAGGGGGTTGGTATGTAATATTCTAGTTTAAAAGATATTCCAATAAACTAAGCCTAAATCCCCTCATGCTGTATGCAGGAATATTTTTTATGTGTGTACACAGTATCAGTTAACCTTCTAAACTGTATATTTTTAGATAGTAATAATTTATAGTAACTACAAATCCTTTATGAATTAACCAGACCACCAGCCACAATGTCAAAACACTTAAAAAAAAATTTCATGAAAACACTAAGCTTAACTTGTCACCTTTACTTCTGGCTAAATGAAATAAGCAAAGAAAAAGGAGATTTGCCCCAAGTCAACACACAGATAGAAAGCAGAAGACTTCAGAACTCCAAGAGGAATAGCAACCATTTTAAAAATAATATTGGATTTTAAATTAAATTCTTAACTAAAGACGGTTCTAAAAATCAATGCACTCTACTTCAAGGCAAGAAGAAAAATTCTAATACAGCTCTAAGTACACAGTAGGTGCAGAATAAATCACTGATTAATGAAAAGCAGTGACAAGAATCTCATGCTTTTCTAGAAATAGAGGCAGAATCAGGGCTTTCTTTTTGTCTGGAAGTCCACTTCTGTTATGTGTAACATGGAGGATCAAGAGAGCGTAACTTTACTAGGCCAAGGAAGCAAGGAGACACATAAAAAGGTGTGAAAGAGGAACTTTAACACTGGAAAAGGCAAGAACACCAGCTCATTTTCTCATTTTCATACAACTCAAAAAAAGTTCTTTTAATATGGTATGTTTTTCTATTTTTTCCTTAACATAGAGAATAAATATGAGAAGGGCCTAAGATCTCCCCAGTCAATTGGTCCTCACTGTTCTTGAAAGTAGGTGGGTTGAGATGGCTTCCAATAAAAAAGAATGAAATAATGCCATCACAGCAACAGGGGTGGACATAAAGATTATCATACTAGGTGAAGTCAGTCAGAAAAACAAATACCATATGATATCACTCATACATGGAATCTAAAATATGGCACAAATGAACTTATCCACGAAAGAGAAACAGAGTCAGAGGCGTAGAGAACAGACTTGAGGTTGCCAAGGGTCGGGAGAGGGATGGATGGGAGTCTGGGAGTAACAGACGCAAACTATTACACATGAAGTGGACAAACAACAAGGCCCTACTGTAACACAGGGAACTATATCCACTATCCCGTGATAAACCACAATGGAGAAGAATATGAAAAGGAATCTATACATATGTATAACAATCACTTTGCTGTATGCAGGAATTAACACAACATTGTAAATGACTATACTTCAATAAAATAAAACTTAAAAAAAGAAAGAGGTGGTTTCCAGTTTTGAGTAATCATTATTCTTTTATCTCTGCAAATCCTTCTCAAGATTCAAAAAGGAACCAAAATGAGGTGATAGTGGGATCATCTGCAGAAATCTCCTGCTATCCCTTTAATCTCCAACTGAATGGCAGCTTACAGTGCCCAGATACATACCAAGGCTCCCTGTGTGTGCTCTGGCTATATATACAGAAGGTATAGCCCCAAAGAGGCTAAAGCACAGAGAAGCTAAAGGATGACTGTTTCAGACAATAAAGATTACAGGCGGCACTTCTATACAAATTAAGACATGTATTCCAAGTGCACTGTCCAAACAGGTGGACACTGTGCACATATTCATTGGATCGTATGCAAAACCACTAGGGACTCTCTATCTTAAAGCAGTCCCATTAAAAGGGAATTAACCTACTTAGAAAAGAGGGCTGTGTGTATTTGACTTGAAAACAAAATTTGACAAGGTGACCATCTGTTTCCTCTCTCCCACTTAATTACAAAAGGAATGATACTTGAAGTCAACCAAAATATCCAAGAAGGAATTGATATTATGACCCACTCATTTTCTCTACAAACTGCACAAAAGGAACAAAAATGGCCACATTGAGAAGCAGCAGAATTAGTGACTGATCTTCCACTACAACCATTCAGCTTGTAGTGTCACCCTGAAAACACTGACACTACTCACGCCACTGGTAAAGGCTTCCTCTGGGAGGGACAAATGCCCATGGGGTGATACCTTATTCTACCAGCTTGCCTGGAATTATCTCCACCCAAAGTCAAGAGTTTCTTCCTGCAGAGTTTGTCTGGTATGTGTGCTTGTTTTTAAATAAAATATATTTGAATGCAATAGTAGAGAAATAGCTCCTTGTATAGAAAGCACAACAGATTAGAAGCTCAAAGGTCTAGATACCAGTCCCATGTAAGTCACCCGGTATCTGTGTAACCTTAGGCAAATCACACAACCTGCACCTTAATTTTACCTCATCAGTAAAACAGGAATTCTAGTTACCTTCTAGAACATTTGGGAAAGTTTCATAAGATAATTGAAAAATTTTCAAATGCAGAAGATTAATAACAACATTAACAAAAACACATCACAGTAGACCTAAGAAGAACCTTATAAGGGACCTGACTAGAGCATGAGTAAGTACCCCATACAGCAGTAAGGCAGTTTTCTAGCTTCCACTTCTTGTTTTAGATTTGCTGACCAGTTTTTTCTCGTCTCAAAAAGCCATGAGAATAGTCAAGGTATTCCAGAGAAGTAATAACGAAACGGGTATTTGCACTTGTGTAGACTTGACTTTTGCAAGCACAAAAGTGAACTCTGTGTCAATTATCTGGAATTTTCCTGAGACCACAGTGACCTTCATTCTAGTATTGTACTCTCCAGTGTGGGAGCCACCAGACACATGTGCCCATTTAAATTAAAATTAATTAAAATCAAATAATATTAAAATTTTAACTGCTCAGTCATACTTAACCACATTTTAAATGCTCAATAGCCATGGCTAGTGACTGCCATGTTGGATAGATAGAGAACATTTCCATGATAGAAAGTCCTCTTGGACTTTATAGTGCATAAAAAAATAATAATAATGCTTACCAAGAGATAAGTAGGGAAGATCGTATATGCTTGAAGTTCAAGCTTTGGATCAATTCTGCCTTTTTCTCAGACTAATGACTTAAACTCCCCAAGACTCGGTTTTCTTCATCTGTAAAATTGAGACAGTAACAGTACTGTTTTATAGGGTAATTATGAAAATAAGTGAAATAATATAGGCAAGGTACTTAACATATTACACACAATTGATAAATGTTATTTATTACTGTATTTCATCAAGTCTAAGATGCAGAGCTTTTCACATTTTAACATATCTTAAATTCATATGTAATTTATAGTCTTTGCCAAAAGATACTTGGCAGAGAAATGTGTTGTGACATAGATGTCAACGTCTGCACATGTGCAAATTAGCATGTGTGTAGAAGGTTACAGATTCATTTGAGTCTCACCTAAGCTGGGAAATAAGCCTTGTTTGCATGGCATGTAGTTGAACCTTATTTTAAGTTTGGGTTCCAATTGTCATTGAAAATGTCTTCAAAAAAGAATATATTAAAATGTAACAGAGAAACAAACAATAATTGTCTTTGCAGGATATTGTCACGCTCTACACAACACAATTAAAAACAAGAGAAATTGCCAAGTCTCTTGGAATAGGCATAGGTTTCTCGAAACTATGAAGAGTCGATGATATTTTTTCTTGAATTCCAGTGATCATTCTGGCACCAGTATCCATCTAGCAGAAACAGTTGATTCTAAAGAACTGTCTAATGTCCATTAATATGTAATTCAATTAAGAGGGAAAAGTTAATTACGATTTGAACCACACAGGGACTGTTCATCAAGCCTGGAATATTATGACACATCTTAAAATGTCTTTCAATCTTAAATATACTAAAGAGGAACAGATTATAAAAGACAGGTTTTGGGGTGGAGTGGAGAAGGTCACCATGGTGCTACTGATAGTGTCCAAACCAAAACAGACTCAGGAGGACATTTAGATTTCAAATGTGAAAAAAGCTTAGGCTCAGGCCAAACTTATAAACTGAAGAATGAACATCTACCAGGAAAAAAAACAAAATGAGTAATTTTATAGGTGCTTTTTTTCTGAAAAGTTGTTATAAAATTCATGATGTATCTAATAATTTATGATACCTCGTATCAAGGAAATAGGAGATTATCAGCAAGAGACCTATAAGGAAAGAAAAGACAAATCCCTAATCTTCTAAACAGCTCTAGAAGACAGAGTTTTTCTTTTTCTTTTTATTATTGATGTTCAGTCACTCAGTCATGTCCAACTGTTTGCGACCCCATAGACTGCAGCATGCCAGGCTTCCATGTCCATCACCAACTCCTGGAGCTTGCTCAAACTCATGTCCATTGAGTTGATGGCCTCAACTGATGTCAGTGATGGCATCCAAGCATCTCGTCCTCTGTCATCCCTTTCTCCTTCTGCCTTCAGTCTTTACCAGCATCAAGGTCAATACATTTCATCAAATCTGATAATTTATTTGAAAAGCACACAGTTATTTTCAAAGCAACTAAGAAAAAAAAAAAAGACCCTGCCAATTAGACTGATACAAGTACCTTATTATTTAGAAAATTTTCACACTTACTGGAATGATTTCTTTAAACTTATTTTTACAGTGTTTTATGTCGTTTATTACTCCCATGTAATCACAAACTAAGAAATTTAGTAAAAGTGCCTATGATTAAGATGCTACAAAAAATTCTTCACCTAAAGAATCCAACAGACCTTTCTGAACTCCAAGGTCATCATGAGAATATCATACCTGAGCACTTAAGACAAAAATGAACAACTGGAGAACATCCCTCACAGACAGCACTGAAACAGTTTCAGAGTCAGGGGTGGCTGGGGCACTCCTGAAGGAGGGAGAAGGCTGTAGCCTATCCATGGGAAGACTGCAAGAGCCTGCAAGGTCAAGAACTAGAGCTCATCTTGCAGCCTACAAGCCTGAATATCTCACAGCTTCTCCAACAGAAGCCATCACACAATCTGACTTGTCACTTCTCCGACACAGCGCTTTAATAATATTTACTAGGGCTTTTATTCCCCTTGATTTTAAAAGGTATTCTTGTTCATTGCAAACAATTCAGGAAAACAACATTAATAACAAAATATAAAGAAAAAGTATATGTCCCAGATCTCATCAATACTGGTGCATTTTGACATATTTCCTTCTAGTCCTTTCCCCGCGCCTTAACTAAACTAACACTAGTGATGCAATTTTCTTAGCACTGTTTCCACTTAGCATTTCCAAAAGTCAGAAGAATATTCTGGAAAAACAAAAACAAACAAAAAGTTATCCAACAGGAATCACTTTTATATTCAAAGCCACTGATCGCTGTGTTTCTCCACGGTATTTTATTGAAGGATAATATATATGTTGAATAAACTTGAAAGGGTGCTCTGCTATTGACTATGGAATTTTCTTCCAAGGAACTGACACTCCATTGGTAAATGCTGACGGTGGTGTTTCCATGATCCATTCCAAACATCAGGACTTGAGTCCTTCTCCAAATGTCCTTATTTGCTTTGCAGTCCGAAACATTAAGGGATTTTAGTGGCCCAGTCATGAAGGAATCAAATTTACTGCCCCCTGTTCTGTTTCTGTGTTTCCTGCTCTAACAGTTACTTTTTCTTTCAATGTAGAATCAGAATGTAATCTTTTAGGGAAAAAAAAATTAAATAGTAATTAAACTCAATATACATAATAGGAACAATGCACACAATTCAAGTTATAACAATATAGTCAAGATATTGAAGTGATAAAATAGTCAATACAAGATTGTTCATGCTGAAGCAATGCAACAGCATCATAACTGTAACCTGAAAAATTATATGATGCCTTTGATGGTAAAATGCACCTTGATTTCAATGTGTAAAAATTCTACCTTAAAATCAATACTTACTTATATATAGGGAAATATTAAGAATGTGGTAAACTTTAACCCGGGCTTTCCTGGTGGCTCAGATAGTAAAGAATCCATCTGCAATTCAGGATTGATCCCTGGGTTGGACCCCTGGGTCCGGAAGATTCCCTGGAGGAGGATATGGCAACCCACTCCAGCATTCTTGCCTTGAGAATCCCCATGGGCAGAGGAGCCTGATGGGCTACAGTCTATGGGGTCGCAAAGAGTCAGATCACAACTGAGCAACTAAGCACAAACTTTAACTCAGGAATCCAATCAGTAAAACTCAGACTGCAGTAAATACTATAGGTCAAATAAATTACAAGGAAAGAAAAAGGGAGAAAGAAGGGAAAACAACAGATTAAAAAGACATTTATAAGACATTTTAAAATATATCAATCTATCTTAACGGAGTACTATATCCCTAGTATCTCAGATGGTAAAGAACCTGCCTGCAATGTAGGGGACCTGGGTTCATTCCCTGGGTTGGGAAAGTCCCCTGGAGAAGGAAATGGCAATCCACTCCAGTATTCCTGCCTGGAGAATCCCTATGGACAGAGGAGCCTGGTGGGCTACAGTCCATGGGGTCGCAAAGAGTTGGACATGACTGAGACATTAACACACACACAAATTAATGAGATGATTGGAAATTTGAACACTGATTGGATATTTGAAAATATTAGAGGACTATCATTAAATTTTAGATGTAATAATGGTGCTTTGGTTATGTATTTTTCAAAAGAACCCCTATCTTTTTAGGAATACATGTTGAAACAATTACAGAAGAGATGATATAAAACCTGGGATTTGCTTCAAAGTACTCTGTGAGTGGAGAAGGAATGCAAGTGGATATGTGTGATGGGCAGACTGCTGAAACAGCCTTCAGTAATCCCCACCTTCTGGTGACTGCGCCCTTAGGTAATTCCTTCTCATTGAGTGTGGGCTGGACTTAGTGAACTAAGAACAGAATTTAGCAAGGATGACGGGATATCTCTTTTAGATTAGGTTCAAAAGACTGTGTTGGACTTCCCTGATGATCCACTGATTAAGCATCCACCTGCTAGTGAAGGGGACGCAGGTTTGATCCCTGGTCTGGGGAGATCCCACATGCCTTGGGGCAACCAAGTCCATGCGCCACAACTACTGAGCCCAGACATGACAGCCACTAATGCTTGAGCACCCTAGAGCCCATGTTCCACAACAAGAAAAGCCACTGCAAAGAGAAGCCCACACCACAAGAAAGAGGAGCCCCAGCTGGCCTAAAGAAAGCCAGTGTGCAGCAATGAGGATCTAGTGCAGCCAAAAATAAATTTTAAAAAAAAGATCATGATTTCCCTTCTTGTGCACTCTCTTGCTCTTGTCCTTGTGGGCAATCTGATGAAGCAAGCTCCATGCTGTGAGATGCTCTAGAGAGATGTCCACGTGGGAAGGAATAAATGGAGGCCTTCCACCAACAGCTCTGCCAACTGAATCCTGCCAACCACTGGAATAAGCTTGGAAGTGGACCCTTCAGGTGAGATCTATGATAACCACAGTCTTATGAGAGATCCAGAACAGAGGATCCAAAGAAGCCCCATGTGGAGACCTACTCCACAGAATCTCTGAGATAATAAATGTATGCTGTTATAAACTGCTAAATTTGGGATCATTCGTTTTACTCCGGTAGATGACTAATGCAGTATGTGACAAGAATGGCCATAGTTTGATGACTTTTGGGGATGAGTGAAAGTGTGTTGGGGTTCATTTACCAGGCTTTCTACTTTTGTATATGTTTAAAACTTCTCCATGATAAAGAGTATTTCAAAAGCAATCAGTAAAATAGGGTAATATATCCACTTGAATGCAGAGTTCCAAAGAATAGCAAGGAGAGATAAGAAAGCCTTCCTCAGTGATCAACGCAAAGAAATAGAAGAAAACAATAGAATGGGAAAGGTTAGAAATCTCCTCAAGAAAGAAGGGAACATTTCATGCAAAGATGGTCACAATAAAGGACAGAAACGGTATGGACCTAACAGAAGCTGAAGATATTAAGAAGAGGTGGCAAGAACACAGAAGAACTATACAAAAAAGATCTTCATGACCCAGAAAACCACAATGGTGTGATCACTCACCTGGAGCCAGACATCCTGGAATTCGAAGTCAAGTGGGCCTTAAGAAGCATCATTACGAATAAAGCTAGAGGAGGTGATGGAATTCCAATTGAGCTATTTAAAATCCTAAAAGATGATGCTATTAAAGTGCTGCACTCAATATGCCAGCATATTTGGAAAACTCAGCAGTGGCCACAGAACTGATAAAGGTCAGTCTTCATTCCAATCCCAAAGAAAGGCAATGCCAAAGAATGTTCAAACTACAGCACAACTGCACTCATCTCACATGCTAGCCAAGTAATGCTCAAAATTCTCCAAGCCAGGCTTCAACAGTACATGAACTGTGAACTTCCAGATGTTCAAGCTGGATTTAGAAAAGGCAGAGGAACCAGAGAACAAATTGCCAACATCTGCTGGATCATTGAAAAAGCAAGAGAGTTCCAGAAAAATAGCTACTTCTGCTTTTTGACTATGCCAAAGCTTTGACTGCATGAATCACAACCAACTGTGGAAAATTCTTCAAGAGATAGGAATACCAGACCACCTGACCTGTCACCTGAGAAATCTGTATGCAGGTCAAGAAGCAACAGTTAGAACTGGACATGGAACAACAGACTGGTTTCAAATTGGGAAAGGAGTACATCAAGGCTGTATACTGTCACCCTGCTTATTAACATCATGTAAAAAGGTGGGTTGGATGAAGCACAAGCTGGAATCAAGATTGCCAGAATAAATATCAATAACCTCAGATATGCAGATGACACCACCCTTATGGCAGAAAGCGAAGAACTAAAGAAAGCAAAAGTATTCTTGATGAAAGTAAAAGAGAATTTAAAAGCTGGCTTAAAACTACACGTTCAAAAAACAAAAATTATGGCATCTTGTCCTATCACTTCATGGCAAATAGATGGGGAAACAATGGAAACAGTGACAGACTTTATTTTGGCGGGGTTTCGGGGGGAAAGGGGGCTGCAAAATCACTGCAGATGGTAACTGCAGCCATGAAATTAAAAGACTCTTGCTCCTTGGAAGAAAAGCTATGGCCAACCTAGATAGCATATTAAAAGTCAGAGACATTATTTTACCTACAAAGGTCCATCTAGTCAAAGCTATGGCTTTTCCAGTAATCATGTATGGATGTGAGAGTTGGACCATAAAGAAAGCTGAGCACTGAAGAACTGATGCTTTTGAACTGTGGTGTTGGAGAAGACTCTTGAGAGTCCCTTGGACTGCAAGGAGATCCAACCAGTCCTTCCTAAAGGAAATCAGTCCTGAATATTCATTGGAAGGACTGATATGAAGCTGAAACTCCAGTACTTTGGCCACCTGATGTAAAGAACTGACTCATTGGAAAAGACCCTAATGCTGGGCAAGATTGAAGGTGGGAGGAGAAGGGGACAGAGTATGAGATGGTTGGATGGCATCACTGACTCAATGGAAATGAGTTTGAGTAAGCTCTAGGAGTTGGTGATGGATAGCGAGACCTGTTGTATTGCAGTCCATGGGGTTGCAAAGAGTTGGACACAACTGAGAAACTGAACTGACTGAAACTATGGGAATAGCAATTCACTGTCTTTCCTGTGCCCATCATTCAGTGGCAGTATAGTTTTCCTCCATATGGCTACACTTGGCCTGTATCCTCTGTTTTTCTTTGTTTTCTACTCTCATTTGTCTACTGGCCTTCATAAGACAGTAAATATTTACTCATTGTCTGCTAAGTGCTAATGAAAAAAAGGTATAATGCACTGATTGAAAAAAGAAAACTAAGGGGAAAGGCTCTTTTTATATTATATCATCAATTTGGGAATGGTAACTAGTCCCATCACTTCATGGGAAATAGATGTGGAAACAGTGTCAGACTTTATTTTGGGGGGCTCCAAAATCACTGCAGATAGTGACTGCAGCCATGAAATTAAAAGATGCTTATTCCTTGGAAGGAAAGTTATGACCAACCTAGATAGCATATTCCAAAGCAGTAACATTACTTTGCCAACAAAGGTCCGTCTAGTCAAGGCTATGGTTTTTCCAGGGGTCATGTATGGATGTGAGTTGGACCATAAAGAAAGCTGAGCACTGAAGAATTGATGCTTTTGAACTGTGGTGTTGGAGAAGACTCTTGAGAGTTCCTTGGACTGCAAGGAGATCCAACCAGTCCATTCTAAAGGAGATCAGCCCTGGGTGTTCTTTGGAAGGAATGATGCTAAAGCTGAAACTCCAATACTTTGGCCACCTCATGCAAAGAGTTGACTCCTTGGAAAAGACTCTGATGCTGGGAGGGATTGGGGGCAGGAGGAGAAGGGGACGACAGAAGATGAGATGGCTGGATGGCATCACTGACTTGATGGACATGAATCTGAGTGAACTGCGGGAGTTGGTGATGGACAGGGAGGCCTGGCGTGCTGCGATTCATGGGGTCACAGAGTCGGACACGACTGAGAGACAAACAGAACTGAACTGAATAAGTAAAGATAAAGTGATGATTAAAAGAATATATAAATAAAGAAGAGGGACAAAGGAGCTCTGACACTGGACTAAGAAAAAATAGATTAGGACAAATGTGTCAGTTTTTTCCCAGGCTGTGGATTAACAATGTCTCTGCTTTTGTTTTTGTTTTGTTCTGTTTAATTTGTCTGACTTTTGACAACTTCACTCATTTCTACCAGCAGGGCGGGAGAGGAAAAAAAAGGGATGTAGTAGTCAGATATTTCCCTTTGTCAACATATGTAGAAAATGTTAAAGATGACAAAAACAAACAGTAAAAATTAAACATTGAGTTAATTAACACAAATTAAATACTGAATGGGGATTCAAATTCCCATGGAGCGTACAGCTTGCCGAGACATGAGAGGTCTAAGTTTAAAAGGTCACATCTCGATAAAATTTAACAAGTGTTTTAGAAGAGATATAAAATGTTTTTTTTTTTTTTTTATCAAACCCACATGTAATTTTCTTATCTTCTTTTGACAGGGATAATTTTAAATTAGCCATTTGCCAGTTTGTTCTCATAAAACGATTATAGGATGTGACTCACTGAGACCTAAATGATGTGAAAGTGCTGGAAAGAAATGTGCTGAGTGTCAGTTGTGGACTGAGCCTCCCTGGAAGCAGCCGTAACCCAGTCTACACAGGAAGAAATGGTGTAGGTAGTTCATTATACAAGTTCTAGCTGGGATCACCTGAATTTAAACACAAACCCTGTTACTTACTAAGGGTGCAAGTTTAGGCAAAGTATTTAAATGCTCCAAGCTTCCACACACTCATCTGATAAGAGTATGAAAACGTAGTTAATGTCTACATGTGTTACAAGGATCAAGTGAAATAGCATGTGATTTAGTACAGGGTGTGGCACTGCAATTACCCCTGCATAAATAAGAGCTATTGCTGCTGTTATTAAACTTCCTAGTAGCTCAGATGGTAAAGAATCTGCCTGCAGTGTAGGAGACCTGGGTTTGATCCCTGGGTTGGAAAGATCCCCTGGAGAAAGGCATGGCAACCCAATCCAATATTCTTGCCTGAAGAATCCCCATAGTCAGAGGAGCCTGGCAGGCTACAAGTACATAGGGTCACAAAGAGTTGGACATGACTGAGTGACTAACACTTTCTTTTACTGCTGTTATTATCAAAATCCATAGAAGATAATTTTAGGTCCTTGGCTACCCAAACGTGTACTTTAAGAATGGCTTAATATGAATTATTGTATGGAGTGCAATAAACTTCCCACTCCTTTTCGGTTGATATTCTGTTGTTAAAACTGGGGAGGTAAAGTTAGAAGAATGGGTCTACACATACAATTTGCTCCTTTATGATACTGCAACGTAAAATACTTCTAGAAACCCAGCATGCAACTAACACAGGGGTTCTCTATTAGGGGCAGTTCTGCCCCCAAGTGGGTTCCAGGGGACGACTGGCAACTGGGGACACTGGGAGACATTTTGTTGTTGTTATGACTGGGAAGGTGTTATGGTATCTAGTGGGTAAGGCCAGGAATGCTGCTGAACTCCTACAATGCACAGAACGGTCCCCACCACAAAGAATTATCCAATCCAAAATGTCAGTAGTGTCAACGTTGAGAAACTCTGCCCAAGCCAAAGCCAAGAACAGAATTCCCCTTTCATTTGGCCTTCAAAGGTTTGGAGAAAGCATTTAACAATAGCTAAGACTGATTTTAAGCTCTCTTACTTTCAGCCAATGGAACAACTCATGAATCTTTCATCATACTGACCAAGACTTCAGAAAGCTTCTTCTTGATGCCATTAGCGAAAACAGACATCACTGTTCAAAAAGAAGAGATATTCCATGGTAAATAAGTATCTCATATTGGCCCATGATACTGTAACCTGGAAAACTGATTAATAGTATATTGTATATGATATATAAATATTTGACATAAATATGATGCACCACTTTATATTTCCCGATATTAAGAGTTTGTGGCCCAAGTGACCTAACATCACATATGTTAGTACGGAGGAGTAGGGAGGAGAAGGCAGAAACTGAGCACCTCCACGATTTCTTCAGTGGCTCTGATCTTCCAACCAATCCTCTCCACTCCAATCAAAACACTTCTAACAGTCTCTGTGGATATTTCTACTAAAAAGCCACAAGTGACCCCCCCCACCACTGGGTACTCCTTGGCATTTCACACCATCTATTATTATTTGAAGAGCATGAAACCAGAAGCCCTATTTTTTCCACACTGAAAATATTTGAATGGGCTGTCAAAAAGCCTCTCAGAAATATGTCCCATCCAACAGCAACAAACCCTGTGCAAACAAATCAAGTGGTGCAGAAATCCTTTGCACAAGATGATAGGGGAGGCCTCCATGCTGACACTGTAGGCAAGCCAAGTTTTCATGTACTTCGATGGCTGACCTCCAACTTCTGACATATTCATTATATTCCAGCATGTCGGCTGCAGATTGCATTGAAGTGATGACAGCTACAAGACAGCCAACGAGGAATATGGCCATTCTGGCAACAGGTGGCCTTCCACTTGCACTGGGAAAGTTAATCTAGTTTATCATCAAAGTATATTATGTTCAGGAGTGTCATATTTTGAGAGCTCTTAGTGACAGATCAAATAGAGAAAGCATTCTTCCATGGAACATGACATTCTGGGGAGACCAATCCTTTCAAACCATTTCATTGTTTATGCTCGACTCAGGTCTGTTAAGTTACTTCATTGTCGCGAGGTTTACATTAGTTTCCAAACTAAGGTTTGTGTCCCCTGTCAAGGCTGGTGGAGTTAGCCACAATCTCACTTTAAACAATCAAATGCCTCTATTGCAAGGAATTTTTAATAGTTCTAACTTGACAGCAGAAAAAAAAAAAAAAGCATATTGAGGAACAGGCCAACAGCTAAAGTATATTCATATCTGTTCAAATTGACCATCACACTGCTAGATGAATTTTCAAATTACAGATGTCTGAAACCAGCTTTTCCTACCCCTACTCAAAATACATTAAAAAAAATAATCATTGAAATGAAATCATAGCCAAGGCTCATAATCGAGAAAAAAAATGGCCTCAGGGGGATACTAACTTCTCTTTGGGTTTAACCTTGGATTTTGGCAGGAAATCTCTCCAAACCTCTCTCCTATTTCCACTAAAGCCTGAGATGAATGATGTTAGATGGTAATATTTATTCAGTCATCCCATTCCATGGCTGCCGTCCAAGTTGGATGATTATGTTTTGCTGCACTTTGGACCTCATCTGAAGAACTCTTAAGAGTTCTAAAACATAGGGAAGCAATCCAAATGTTCGTGTGCCTTGTGGAAAATAATTTTAATTTGCTTGAAAAATCTTCTAGTCTATTGGGTCATTCTGTATGTAGAGTCTTACTATAAGAGAAATGGAATAACAGTGTTTATATTTTCTTAATTCTTTGTGAACGCTTTTTTGCCCAGGGATAGTCGAAGACATTTAATCTCTAAAAGCAAATCAGTCTCTCTAACCCACAACTACTCTCCTGTACTAGAAAGGATGGCAATAGTCCCATAAACATATATAGAGAAGGTTACCTACTCATATTTTTCCCATGTTCTTGGCTGGGGTCTACCTAAGACAGTAAGATAGACATTAGTGGACTCATCTCAGATTTTGATGATTCTGAATCATTAACTTTCCATCCTAGCAATCTGGCAAGTACCTCCTTGGGGACTGGTCAAATTGAGTACTCTTCAGCCAACAATCTGAAAGCATGCAGTTCCTCTCGTTACTGAATACTCCAAAGAAAAAGAAATATTAACACAGGTAAGGAAACAAAAGTGACATGACTTGGCTTTGTTCTATAACTACTTTATCCACTGAATACTTAAAATATGGACCAAGTATTTTGTGTGATTTAAAGAATCACACATACAGCACTTGCTAGACACCATTCTCAATAGTTTTCATATATATTAAAACACTTAATCCTCATAAAAACTCCATGGAGAGATCCTATTATTAGATCCCTTTTACAGATGAGAAAACTGAGGCAAAAGAGGATAAGTAATTCTCCAAGGCCACAGAACTAGTAAGTGGCAATCAAGGTTTGAACGTAGGTAGGTTATCTTTATGAGTCCACCATATTAACCGCCATGTTATGCTATCTCCCCCAGTAGCATAATAACAGTATAAATAATACCTAAAATTTAATGATCCAGGCTAGACACTGTGCCGGATATTTTTAACCCTTGCCATAATCAATGAGAATGGTACAATTATCATGAGGAAACTGAGGATTAGAAAGGTTCAACATTTGTCCAAAAACTGATAGCCAGACAGTGGTGGAACTTGGGTTGGATATTGTGGCAATAAAGAGATGAAACAAAATAATTCTATTTCTGAAGTTTCTAATAGTTTATAAAAGGAAATGCTTATTGGTCTAAAATCATTGGGGACTTTTTAGAAGTACAATCTTTATTCTCCCTAGAAAAAGAAAGTAAAACTGGAATTCTGGTTTGTGAGTCTTCCTCAGACACTCAAAGTCCATTCCTAAAGAACTTGGAGATTTAGTTGCTACTCTGTGAAGTTGATAAGACTCCAAATCTTTAAAAGAATAATACCCAAAGCTAGTTCACTTAAAAAAGGAAAGTAAAAAATACTGAGCCTTTTCATAAAGGTAAAGTTATATTGCATTTAAGAACCTCAGTGTTCATAATTCTTTGCTTTAAAAAATAATAATGGTTAGAAACATAAGATAGTGACTTGAGAAAAATGTAATGCTCTTACAAAATAAATAATACTAGCAAATCTCACTGTTTTATCAGGATAAAAATAAGGTTTCCAGGAAAAAAAAAAGCATAAATTAAAAACTGGAAACCACCCATCTGTTGAAATATTATGCAATCACTTAACCTGCATTTTTAAAAGATTTTTATGAGGTTGGCATAATATTTATCTACATTAAGAAACAAAGTAGCATAAAGTCTGAATGTAGAGTATAATCCACTTCTTCTTTACAAATTTATTCAGTTGTTCATATACATAAAAATTTCCAGTCCCACTCCAGTATTCTTGCCTGGAACATTCCATGGGCAGAGGAGCCTGGTGGGCTACAGTCCACAGGATCAGAAAGATTTGGACATGACTGAGCATACACACAGAGACACAAATTTCAGGTAGTAAATGCACCAAAATACTAACAAAGTATATCCCCAAGTGGTAGGATCACACGTTTTATTTATTTTTCCTTTAAACTGTTTTTTATTTTTTAAACTTTCCACAAGTCAGAATGTATTTTATGTTAGGAAAAAATACCACTAATTAGAAAAATGTGAAAGAACTATCTCATTCTCCACAGATCCCCACCTCACACATCTATTGTGAATATTGTGCTTCCAACAGCCCAAGACGCAGGTGGACTGGAGACAGGTTCTCAAACTGGATTGAAATCTAGCAAAGAGGGCTGTTTAACTGAAGAAACACAAGGGATAAAGGAACAGTGAAAATTGTTGCCGTGAGAGCCGGGAAACAAATGAAGTCAGTTCATGGATTTCAATCCCAGGACAAACGTGAGAGCACAACAGTATCCACCCCGCGGGTTATGTGGGGCAAAATCTGCGTAGCCTGGAGACCTAAAGCAGAGAGGAGGAAGTTCAGAAAGAGCGCTAGACCTTGCAGGAATCAAGGGGGCTTCCCTGTGGTGCCTCAGACCTTATTTCTGAGGTGATCACAGTAGCTCACAGAAGGTACACAAGGCTGGGGAAGCTAAATTCGGGTTGCCTAACACAACCACCCACACAGTGGGGAAGAACAACTTACTGACACCTAGTACAAGGATAACCCAAACTCCCGGTTTCCTTCCATAACATAAAATTCAGGACAACCATTCCAAGAACCACCTAGACTCAGGACTAATTAGAACAAACTTGGCCAATCCACTAGCTGTAGCTATTGATACTTCCAGGATGCTAAAATGATATAGATTATAGGACAACTTTTTAAAGAAAGGAAAGAAAGAAGGAGGAGGGCTTCTCTGGTGGTCCAATGCTTAAGAACCACCTTGCAATGTAGGGGACACGGGTTTGATCCCGGGTCCAGAAAGATCCCACATGCAGCTAAGCCTTTGTGCCACAACTACTGAGCCTGTGATCTGGAGCCTCCTTGTCAGAACTACTGAGCCAACGTCCTGCAGTTGCTGAAGCCCATGCGTTCCAAAGCCCAGGCTCTGCACCAAGAGAAACCAGCTCAGTGAAAAGCTAGTATGCTGCAACTAGAGAAAAGCCTGTGTAGCAATGAAGACCCAGCACAACCAAAAATAAATACATAAATATTAGAAGTAATCTTTTAAAAGAAAGAAAAGAAAATCTTGAGATTTAAAGATCCCAAGGTAAGAGGCTACATTTAAGTCACAGGAAAATCCTGGAAAGTTTCTATAGAAGACCAAAATTTACCTAGTTCAAAAGGAAACTCCTAAGAACTAGGTAAGATATATAGATTGTCCCAGAAGTATAACCAAAGACACTGAGCTTGTCCAGATGTAACTGCAGCTTCTCAGAAATGGAATATTACTTATGACTAAATGTAATGAGTGGTCAGATGTTCTGATTCTACAGTTAAGTTGTCATTCAGATAAAGTATTTAACTTTTTTTAATATTCTGAATTTTTTCATTTAAATTATTCTTTGAATACAATGCATTTACCTTGTATTCTTTTATATCCCATACAACACAGATGATTATTGAATATTTGGTGAGATGTCAAGTTAAAACCTAAGAATAATTTACTTTCCCAATGAATTTCTGATCTAGATTTATTCATAAGATTTCTAAAAAATTAAGCTAATTATCCACTCTAAATATAATACTTTGTATCTCCCACTCCCAAATCATAATGGAAAATATTAAAAAAGAAGAATGTTTGTTGTATACTGAGTCATTCCGCTGTACAGCAGAGATTGACACAATGTTTTTAATCAAGTATATCTCAATAAAACTAACTGACTGATTAACTTAAAATTACGCAAATTAAAAAACCAGGTGGGGATCAAAGCATCTTTATTAGAAATGTTTATCAGTGTCAAAAAATTAAAGTAAGGATAATAATTCAGGTTATAGATAATTTGAAATAAAATCTTTATCTTTACACAAATTGATTTATATTTTGGTTTTGGTTTTGTTTTTCTGACTATGGCACATGGCTTGTAGGATCTTAGTTCTCAGAACAGGGGTCAAACCCAGGCACTCCACAATGAAAGCATGGAGTCCTAACTTCTGGACCACCAGGGAATTTCCCATTATATTTTGAAATCACTTATCTTTTTTGGGAAAAATTTAATATAACACATATTAGTTTGTTAGCAGTTCATAAAATGTATTCAACAAAGCAATCATATAATTCAGTTTGTTTATTCAAATTAAGGCATTTTACTATTAAACTTGAAATACCCAACATTTGCTGGATCATAGAGAAAGCAGGGGAATTCTAGAAAAATATCTACCTTTGTTTCATCATCTACACTAAAGCCTTTGTGTGGATCATGACAAACTGTGGAAAGCCCTCAAAGAGATGGGAATTCCAGACCATCTTACCTATCTCCTGAGAAACCTATATGTGGGTCAAGAAGCAGCAGTTAGAACCCTGTATGGAACAATTGATTGGTTCAGGATTGAGAAAGGAGTATGGCAGGGCTGTCTGCTGTCACCCTGTTTGGTTAACCCACGAGAAATGTGGAGCTAGATGAGTTACAAGCTGGAATCAAGATAGGCAGTAGAAACATCAACAACCTCAGATATGCAGAAGATACCACTCTAATGGCAGAAAGCAGAGAGGAATTAGAGAGTCCCTTGATGAGAGTGAAGGAGGAGAGTGAAAAAACCAGCTTAAAACTAAATAGTGAAAAAAACTGACATCATGGCATCCAGCCCCATTTCTGCATGGCAAACAGAAGGGGAAAAAGTGGAAGCAGTTACAGATTTCCTCTTCATGAGCTCTAAAATCACTGTGGATGGTGACTGCAGCCATGAAATCAAAAGACAATTGCTTCTTGGCAGGAAAGCGATGACAAACCTAGACGGCTGGGTTGAAAAGCAGAGACATTACTCTGCCAACAAAGCTCCATATACTGAAGGTTATGGTCTTCCCAGTGGTTACATACAGTTGTGAGAGCTGGACCGTAAAGAAGGCAGAACAAGAAAGAATTGATGCCTTCGAACTGTGGTGCTAGAGAAGACTCCTGAGAGTCCCTTGGACAGCAAAGAGATCAAACCAGTCAATCTTAAGGGAAGTCAACCCTAAATACTCGTTAGAAGGACTGATGAAGCTCCAATATTTTGGTCACCTGACATGAACAGTCGACTCACTGGAAAAGTCCCTGATGCTGGGAAAGATTGAGGACAGAAGGAGAACAGGGAGTCACAGGATGAGATGGCTGGATAACATCACCGACGCAATGTACATGAACTTGGGCAAACTCCGGGAGATGGTGAGGGACAGGGAAGCCTGGCGTCCTGCAGTCCATGGGGTTGCAAAGAGTCAGACAAAACTGAATAACTAATAAAATGCAATATTATCTAATTTTCAATTAAAAGAATACACTTTGAATTGAATGAACAAAAATTTTAATTTCACCAACATGTTCTACTAAATTGTGATATAACACACAAATAGAAAAGACAGTAGGGATAAGTTCATAGTATTCTTTGGTATAATAAAGAAGAAATAATAGTTGGATTATTTTTAATTACAAAACACCAAAAATTATGTAGGTTTTTAAAAAATCAACAAAAGGAAGTGATAAAAAGACTACGTGTTGAGAGAACTTCTTTTTAGAAAAAACTTTTTCTTCTGGAATACCACCTCAATCTTAAATTCAGAAAACTATATACAAAGCTGTTCATGGTAGTAGGACTCATAATTAAAATTTAGTTGACCACAACCTAAATATTAGCTATGGTTTAAAACATTAAACACATTATTTAACAGAGATGGAATGGTGTAGAACCAGAAAAATGTTAACTACATTCTTTTAACGTATAAAATATTTATGATGAACATTATGTTTGTGGGATACTTATCCTAATTACTCATGGACCTTTTTGCATAATTATCCAGTCCAGAGCAGCATTCTAGAACCTCTATGGCTTGGTAAAATGAGAGCTGATTAGGGTATATTCATATACAAAAACTCTGCTCTACAAATATCCAGAGCATGAAGACTACAAACACTCTCTTATAGCAGTAATAATGTCAAATTCAATACTGTCAGTTCACATTGAGTAAGGTAAAAATATTGGGGAAAAGGAGGAAAATTTGCCATTACCATAATAGAAATGTTGAAAATTAAATAAATTACAACTGCAAAAAA
Source organism: Capra hircus (assembly GCF_001704415.2). NCBI lineage: Eukaryota > Metazoa > Chordata > Mammalia > Artiodactyla > Bovidae > Capra > Capra hircus. The sequence goes on along the minus strand of NC_030815.1, from coordinate 55,601,576 downwards.
GACACACACATACCATTTTTCATCACAGCACTATTTACAATAGCTAGGACATAGAAGCAACCTAGATGTCCATCAGCAGAATAAAGAAGTTGTGGTACATATACACAATGGAGTATTACTCAGCCATAAAATGGAATGCATTTGACTCTATTCAAACAAGGTGGATGAACCTAGTACCTGTTACACAGAGTGAAGCAAGTCAGAAAGACAAATATATATTAGCTCATATATATGGAACCTAGAAGGATGGTACTGATAAACCTATTTGCAGGCAACAATGAAGATGCAGACAGAAAACAGACTTGTGGACACAGCGGGAGGGGAAGGAGAGGGTGGGATGAATTGAGAGAGTACCACTGAAGCATATACACTGTCATATGTAAAATTAGATAGCCAGTGAAATTTACTGTATGGCACAGGGAGCTCAAATTCGGTGCTCAGTGATAAACTAGAGGGGTGGGGTGGAAGGTGGGAGGGAGGGTTCAGGAGGGAGGGGACATATGTATATCTATGGCTGATTCATGTTGATACATGGTGGAAGCCAACACAATATTGTTCATCAATCATCCTCCAATTAAAAACAAGTTAATTAATTTAAAAAATTCTAACCGCAGTCCAGAGTCAAAAGTTCTTTTTTATTCCTCCACCCCTCAAACCCTTTGCAGAGGTAGCAGACACCAGTAGACAGTGGGAATCTTTGACATTCATTGGGCAGGCAGAGGTTGTAAAATTGACAAAGTACCACACCATTATCTAAACATTACTATTTCTGTATTGAGGGGTATCTTATTCTGTGAAACACAAGAAGTGGGAAGAAAGGAGCACTGAGGGCTGGGAAGAGAGCACTTTAAAGAACAAGCTATGGATTGTGGAAAATGAAGGAGAGAAGGGCAAACTCAGAGAAGGGAAGTGTAGGGAACTGTGGACTGTTTAGTTAGTAACTGCCTGGAGTGGACACTTGACTTCTGCTATTAAGAATTATATGTCAAATTTATTTAGACATTTTAATCAGCTCTTAGGTCAAACGTAACTCAGTAAGTCCTTTAGGATCTGTGCATAATTTAAAAAATATAAAAATTTCTGGGACTTCCCTGGTGGTCCAGTGGTTAAGAATCCACCTGCCAATGCAGGGGACGTGGGTTCCATCCTTTGTCTGGGAACTAGAATCCCACATGCTGCAGGCAGCTAAGCCCACGGGCCACAGCTACTTCACCCATGCTCTAGAGCCCACAAGCTGCAACTACTGAGCCCACGTGCCATAGAGCCCATGCCCTGCAATAAGAGAAGCCACTGCAGTGAGAAGCCCACACACCACAGTGAAGAACAGCCCCCACTAGCCGCAGCTAGAGGAAGTCCACACAGCAACAACGACCCAGTGTAACCACATATAAATAATTTTTTTCTATTCAAAATTTCCATGAAATCCACTTCTGGAATCTTCAGAATCTCTCCCTTCCATGCAGTCTTCCTACCTAGTGCTTTGGTACTGAGGTTTCTGTGTTAAATAAAGTATCTGGGCTGATGTATGATACTTGATCTATCATTCCACCTCATTTTGCCCCACTCTCCCTCTACAGGGCTTCAGTAATCACTACCAAAAGTAACCCCTGCTTTTGGGGAGCTGCTGGGAAATATCTAGCCCACAATAATGGTCCCTTTTCTCCAACAGTTATTAGTTAGTGTTACTCGTTCAGTCGTGTCCAGCTGTTTGCAACCCCATGGGCTGCAGCCCACCAGGCCCCTCTGTCCACGGAATTCTCCAAGCAAGAATACAGGAGTGGATAGTCATTCCCTTCTCCAAGGAATCTTCCTGATCCAGGGATCGATGGCAACTGATAAATCTTGACCACACTCCAGAAGATGGTTAAGGGCTTCATTCTATGAAGGGCCACGGTCCCTAGAGTATTGAGGAGGATCCATCCGCAGCTGACGAACAAATCTACAGCAAATACAGTAAATTCAGGTTTTCTGAATTCCTCCCTCTTCCATGACTCAGAATAGCTAGAAATAACCCTAAGGAACAAAGAGGGGAGAATAAGTGAATGAATTTAAACTGTCAACAAAACAAAACTCACACAATACTGACATTTGAGTATTGACATCATACTCAAATTAAATAGATGTTATTTTAAAAATCTCTTCCTAAGGGAAATGAGATTGAAAAGAATTATATCCAGATAACACTAGTTTTCTCTGGGCTTAAGTCTCTGGGTACATTTTCTATCTTCTTTTCATTGTTCTATTTGTTCCAGATTCTCTATGATTACTCACATTGAATATATTTAATAAAATTTAATAAACACATTTAAAAACTAGATTATAGACTAAAAAACTGGTATTTAAATTTTTTTTTCTTAATAAGAAATGTAACTTTTACCTGAATTTCATACATTTAACTTTAAGAAACTGAGATGAACTCTGCCTCTTGGGATGAATGACTTTGCAGTTTAAACTGAAACTTCTAAGTAGAATATATTAATACTGAATTTTTTTAGCATGCTTATTTTACTTTGTGTATATATGGTATAAGAAAAGAGAGGTTTTAAGAATTATCAAGAAGGGGCCCTTTTAAAGAATCAAGCATAAATGGGATTTCAATGATCTTGAAATCAAATGGTGGTTAGTGATCCTATGAGACGCCACAGCTTTACCATGAGACATTCCTGAAGTACAACCACCAGGATATCCTGACCTATATGTTGTTCAGGCACCACTGTTTTTGAGACAAATGAGCCATCACCTCCAAAGTTCTTTTTCACAGTTTGGGGGAGGCAACATATTAAGTAGTTCAGCTGCTCAGCCGTGTCTGACTCTTTGCGGTTCCATGGGCTGCAGCATGCCAGGCTTCCTGCTCATCACCTCCTCCCAGAGACTGCTCAGAATCAAGTCCATCGAGTCGGTGATGCCGTCTAACCACTTCATCCTCTGTTGTCCCCTTCTCCTCCTGCCTTCAATCTTTCCCAACATCAGGGTCTTTTCCAGTGAGTCAGTTCTTCGCATCAAGTAACCAAAGTATTGGAGTTTCAGCTTCAGCATCAGTCTTTTCAATGAATATTCAGGGTTGATTTCCTTTAGGATTGACTGGTTTGATCTCCTTGCAGTCCAAGGGACTCTCAAGAATCTCCAACACCACAGTTCAAAAGCATCGATTCTTCGGTGCTCAGCTTTCTTTATAGCCCAACTCCTGCCCTATACTCCTGACCTATAGCATATTAAGTACCCAGTCTCCAAAATCCTAATCTCACATTGGCCCCAAGATCTCATATTGGTTTTGCCTTAAGTTTCTTTTTGTCCTCCTGATGGATTGTTTTGCTGTTGTCTACTATATCATGATTAAGTTTTACTTTCTAAATTTTATTTAGTTTTATTATTTTGGCTGCACCAGGTCTTCATCTTGGCACAGGTTGCCCTGAGGCACGTGGAATCTTAGTTCCCTGACCAGGGATGGAACTCAAGTCCCCAGCAATCAGAAGGTAGAGTCTTAATCCCTGGACCACCAGGGGCATCTCTCAATGTAATGTTTTTAATTCTTGGGGGTGTTGAGAAAATTCAATAAAGCAAAGGATGTAAAAAGAGAGAGATTTTTTAGAATGATCCCAGAGGCACTCTAGAACATAGTCTCTCCCTTTTTCAATGCCATAGTTCACCTTTCCCAAAGGTTGGAAAGAGAAACATATTCCTAGAAATACCCAGAGCTGTGATTTCAGCTATTTGTCTTCATTTTGCAACATTCAAGAGGCATACAGGAGGGATTATCTAATCATTTAAAGTCATTTTGCAGACTTTTCAATAAATTATCAAAACAGAAAATATTAGCACAACATCCCCCAGAAGAGACTTTTTAAAGAGAAATACTAAAAGAACATCATAAAATTAAATAGCCATTAAGAGACTAAATACCCAGACAATGACCAGACCATAAACAAAAGCAGAACTCTGACCCACAGTCATCAGAAACCTGTCCAGAATGCCAAGCCTTTATCTACAATAATCAGCCCAGAAAACCAGACTGCTATAAGTCATACTTGCAGGAAGTTAGTTCTATAATATCTTTAGGAACAATTCAGGAAGCAAGACAATAACACCTGTAAAAATCAGTCCCAAACCACCAGGACCTGATAAATAACTGAGAGTTTCCCTAATTTTTGTCCTTGCTTACAACTTAGGACAAACCAGAGAAAGCCAAAAACATGCTCCTAACCAGTCACGTCAAATGATGCCCTACTTCTAGTTATCCCACATCTCCAGCTTTCCCCATCCCAGCAACCACCAGGCAGGGTATACCTGAAACCTTCCCTGCTTTGCACTATAAAGTTTTCCCACTCCTCTGCCTGCATTTGAGTCACCGTCAAACATAAGCGATGGTGACTAACTCCCTTACTATATAGCAAGCTCTAAACAAATATCCTTTGTTTTTCTCATTTGACTAGTTTTCATTTATTTCCACACCATAGAAGAACCAGGAAAATGCCATGACCAACTTGTATAAGAATTCATAAAAGGCAAAGTCATTTAGTTATTGCAAAGTATGTATCATGGAATTTATGTATATGACATACAAGGCAAGAAACACATGTAAACATTAAAGAGCACCGCCTTTGAGAATCTCTGTACCATCTCTTTTTAATACATTCTCACATAGTGTTCTCCAGGCACTTTAAATTTTGTATGCTATTAATAAATTTTGGCAAGTACTCCCAAAATATAGATAACTTATTTATACATGTAACAGATTTAAACAATTTAGAGGATGAGATAAAGTGAAATAAAACTACTTTTAAACATTTGGTGAACCATGATGACTTCACACCATCAGTAGCTAATCCCTTTGTTGTGGGTGTAAATTCACATGTAAAAAGCTTTCTTAATAGCTTCTAAGCTTTACATCTAATAATATGATGATTTTATTGCTATTGCTTTTGCCTCTTAGATGGCTAAATATGAACTCATATTAGGGGTGGGTAAAATGTCATCACTGCCATGTTCTAGATGCTTGTCTATGCCTAATCACTGCTATCATTATATTTTATCTCTGTGTCTCTGACAGATTTTTTTTTTTTAGTCCACTTTCCGCCTAAAGACTGAAATGCAAACATGATAATATCCTTGGTAAAACTACTGTAACAGGCCCATATAGACTATAAAATTTCACAGGCTACAGAGAGCAGTCAACAATCTACCAATATCCAATCGTTTGCAAAACACCCCAAAATAAATATCAACCAATAATTAAACATTAGTAAACTTTCTAATTTTAGATAATATATTAATAGTAAATAAATAGATAAATAGAATTTCTACTATTTTCCTCCCACTGCTCGATGGATACTTGTGTGGTGATACACTCCGTAGACCAGTCTATTACACAGACGGATTTCCCAGGATTTAATCAACAAACATGGTTTTATTCTTTCTTTTGAAAATAAAGGTGAAGAGGAAATGAAAACACAAGTATATGCACATCTCCTTAGTTTAAATTCATATTAGAAAAGGGATTATGGGTAACTTTTTGTGACTACTGGCCTTCTGAGCTAAATGGGAGGAGAGGTCAGTCTGAAGAATAAAACCACAGGGCTATCAAATAATTTGTTATTTCATCTTCCCTGCTTTCCTTATTTGAAAATTGGCAGCTCCAGACTTGAATGTATTTCAATATCTAGTTCATGTTAAATTAGCACAATTATCTTATAAAAATTATGCATCATAAGTGGTTTGGTAAGCACATTAGCTGATTCTCATATTACCCAAGAGGAGGCGTGTCAACCACATGTGCTGATAAATCGAAGTTCAAAATTTCTCAGTACAAATAGTCACTTATCTGCGTTTTTAGTAGCCATGTTTGCAATTTCCTGCGTTAGTCATTAGTGCTCTAAACTTCACTTCTTATTTTAGTAGTGACAGGATTTAAACACCAATATCTCAACCATATTTGAGTCATTCATATTGTACATATCTCTACTGATTACTGAACTTTTAAAAAACTTTTATCTACTTCTTCTCTGATATATTTATGAAAGTTCCATTATCATTATCTTTCTCTGATAACAAACTCCGTTAGCTCTTTAGCTATTATCTTTTCCTTGTCAGTCATAACTAATGGGGCAGAATCTTGTTTAATTTTTTTCCATCTATTTTATTCCTGTCATGCTTTTACTTCCCCCCTACATATAGATCTTAAAATAAGTCAAAGGAACCAGTTCATTAAAAAATTATTTGAATGCCTCTCACAGCACACAGGCTTTCATTCTGGCATCAGCTCGGATTCTTTATTTCATTCTAATTCTCCCAGTTGGATCTCTTTCCTCATATGGAATACAAGGAAACTCTTTAAAATCATCTTTCTTAAAGTCTGATACCCAATGTTTTGATCTGTAGAATCAATTTGTATGATAGTCAGTCTTCAGTTAGCCATGGAACCTGAGGAAATATTGACCTGTTATAATTAATTGAAAGCTCTTGAAAGGAACCAGATTTCACGCAGGGCACAGCTCTTTACCTTCCACCAAACCTGCTCCAATATTCAAGTAAATTATATGCATTTGCGAGGCGGTATCCTGAACTTCTCCATTCATTTTCCAGTAGGCATGATAGTAAATATTAACTTAATTAAAGGGAGAAGTCTAAGATAATAGCCCCAAAGGCAGTACAGACTATTGACACCAGTTTTTAAAACTGATTACTTCTGGGAAGGAATGCATGTTTGAGGAATGAGAGAGACAGTGAAGGAATATTCAATTTCTGCGTCCCCTCTTCTGCATCAGTTTTTTATAGACAACTCGTATATTATACCATGTAAGATGATAAAAAGAAAAAGAAAGGGGTATATGAAAAATAATCACCTGTTCAACTTTACTAACTGCATGACCAACTGTAAAAATAAATTAATTGCCTGGGTAAGTAACTAGCCATTTCCAGCAAAGAACATACATTAACATTATAGTCAAAGCATTTTTTTTTTGAGTTAAATATAGCTACAAATAAAATTTAAACATATTAAATTTCTATTTTGCATATATTAAGTAGACTTAAAATACATCAATATATATGTTTACAAGTCAAATATATCTCATACAGTTTGCAAATTATATCTTAAGACATTATATGGTTGAAGTCTAGATAGGCAGTAGTTAGAACCTAGATGCCTGCTGTACCCTAGGCATTCAGTTCCTACCTTCTCTACCCAGGAAAGAATAAAGAGGTTTATCCAGAGCACTTAAACAAGCAGCTCTGGAGTTACTGGCCAGGCAGAGCTGAGCATTGGGGTCATGCAGAAAGCTGAAAAGTGGGAGATTACAGTGAAAATGTACATTCTAAACAGTGACCTCCAGTCCCTTTCCTGGTTACCTTTCAGAATGATGACAAACAGACTCCTAAACTGTTCCACACTAGCAGGAAGCTAGAGAAACTCACATGACCCAGTGGTGGTGTCAGAGAAGCCACCAACAAAAGGCCACCAGCTGGCAAAGCTGCATCACACCCTAGAGATTCCATTCACCTTGAATGCCTGTTCTTAAACATGATCACTACAGTTCACCACAAACAAACAGAAAAGTCTAAGATCAAAACAATAACAACACAAAAATTGCAGAAAAATAAGAGAGAAAAACACTTTTAAAATTATAATTACATGTCCAGATATTAGGGAAAATCATACGCATGGACTAAGAAGAGAACACTATTTTTTTAAAGGAGCTTAAGAAGGGAAAAAAAAAAAACTTTTAAAATAAAAATATGACAGGGAAAAAATGAATGCTCTAAAAAAAAAAGTTAAACTCCCTGTGCTCATTTTCCCAGAAACCAACTGGATGATATATTCCACCAAAATGAAGAAATAAACTAAAAATGAGGAGCACTCGTCAGACAATTCATTTGCATCCTGATTTATACCAATCTATTTATCTATCCAGTATTTTATGTATGATCTTTCAGGAATGATATCACACTTTGCACACTATTTTATCACCAAGCTCTCTCACAAAATTACTTATCAACATCCTGTCACAGCAATCAGTACAGATTTACACCTTTTCATCTTTATTTTTAAGCCCCGTCCAGTAAGGATTATATACATTATTACTCATTAATCCCAATTTCCTTTATATACATGGAAAAACAGTAGCATAAAGATGATGGAAATGTGCTTAATTGGGTATCCTGGTGGACTTCGATGTCTGGGGGCACAGGGACTGCTGTAACACGTCTCTTCCATGACTTCTATGATCCACACACTGGAAACCACTTTACAGGGAAATACAAGCCTTTCGGCAACAGTAAGGATAAAAGTTATCAGCGTCATCTATTCATTCAGCAAGTACTCACTGAAGATTTATTGTGTTGCTGAGCATGGTGAACCTTAAGGACCAATAGTACAACAAGGTACTATAAGCAGCTTGGAGCAGATGGAAATGGGGGTGGGGCTGGGAGTGGGGAAAAAATGCTAAAATAGTAGCCAAAATGTTACCTGTGTCAAACGTCTATGACTCAGACATTTTACAAAGGGGCAGCCCTGCTTGAGACCTGCCACAAAACCACTCAAACAGATGTCCCCTAGACCTCTCTTCCTCAGAGGAGACGGACTTATGTTTGGACCAACTCTGCTGGGAAACATGTTTCTTCTTGTGTTAAGGAGAACTTATGTCCAGGATACCTACAGCTCCTTTGCAAATATTTTATGGACTGTTGGTATAATCACCAGTACCATAGAAGGAATTTTTCATACTTCCTCACATATCACTGTTCTCTTCTTTGGGAAATTTTTACTAAGAAAATTCGGGGAGACCATGAGGGGTGGGAGTCAATAAGAGAAACTCTTATTGATGGCTGAGCTTTTGGACAATACTGTCAGAGCTGGTCACAGTCCCCAGACAAATGCTTTGTACACATACTTTTCGGCAAGATAAAATAACAAGAACAAAGCCTAAGTCAGAAGCACTGAGGAGCAAGGAGGGAAGCACTCCTGCCTTGCTCGGGAAGATTTCAGTTCAGTTGAGTTTAGTCACTCAGTCGTGTCCGACTCTTTGTGACCCCATGAATCGCAGCACACCAGGCCTCCCTGTCCATCACCATCTCCGGGAGTTCACTCAGACTCATGTCCATCAAGTCGTGATGTCATCCAGCCATCTCATCCTCTGTCATCCCCTTCTCCTCCTGCCCCCAATCCCTCTCAGCATCAGAGTCTTTTCCAATGAGTCAACTCTTCGCATGAGGTGGCCAAAGTACTGGAGTTTCAGCTTTAGCATCATTCCTTTCAAAGAAATCCCAGGGCTGATCTCCTTCAGAATGGACTGGTTTGATCTCCTTGCAGTCCAAGGGACTCTCAAGAGTCTTCTCCAACACCACAGTTCGAAAGCATCAATTCTTCAGAGCTCAGCTTTCTTCACAGTCCAACTCTCACATCCATACATGACCACAGGAAAAACCATAGCCTTGACCAGACGGACCTTTGTTGGCAAAGTAATGTCTCTGCTTTTGAATGTGCTATCTAGGTTGGTCATAACTTTTCTTCCAAGGAGTAAGCGTCTTTTAATTTCATGGCTGCAGTCACCATCTGCAGTGATTTTGGAGCTCCCCAAAATAAAGTCTGATACTGTTTCCACTGCTTCTCCACCTATTTCCCATGAAGTGATGGGACCAGATGCCATGATCTTCGTTTTCTGAATGTTGAACTTTAAGCCAACTTTTTCACTCTCCTCTTTCACTAAGATTAAGTTCTGTCAATTCTGTAATTTCACCCTGAAAATGACACCTTCATTTTGATGAGGGACAAATAATATCTTAAGTCACATGATGTATATGTACATGCTTCCAGAATTAAATTAAGGGTAAAGCAGTTGGAAAAAAAAAAAAAAAACATGTGCATCTCAGTCCCATGTCTCCTTGTTAATTATGGTGCTAAGTTTGATGAGAATGTGCCTTGATGTTCTTAGGTAACAAAGGGAAAATTACATGGAGGTGCATCACAAAAAGATGACAGGGAAAGTGCTGGGCAGCAATATCATCTAAGCCATAATAATAATAATAATAAAAGATTTGCCTACTCAATTAGCTGAGAAAAAGACACTCTGATGATTACAACAGTTTTTAAAGGCTGACTGGAAAGAGGCAATATCTGATCTGAGATCACTCAACGAGTGAAAATATTTGTCCAGTGGAATCTTGAGTTCTGTACCATCATTCTCTCTTTCGGTTAATCGATCAGTCAGTCATTATACACCACACCAAGTACTTCACTGAATCCTTACAAATAAACCTATAAGGTAGATCTAGTATCCCCATTCTGAAGATGAGGAAAATAAAACCAGAAAAGTTAACTAATTCATTGAATGGGATAAATTCAGGAAAGAGCCCATCCATACTGCCAGCTTTTCCTTACCTGCCCCTTGACAATAACTGACACAGATTCTGAAGCTTTTCCTCCTTTTTCAGCATTAAAATGAAGGTATCAAGAAGGCACTAAGGTCTAATTGAAGGTCTAATCCAGTTGAAATCAAAACTTCAGTCTCCCAACCAAATAAGAACATCTCCCCTTCTGCGCCTTTAATCTTAACTCACAATTTTACAGACTATCAATAAAGAGGGGAAAGTGGCACCGTCTCTTCTTTTCCTCCCCTTAATTCAAAGCCTTCCTCGTCAACTCACGGTCGCCTTACCTCCTCTGTGGGCAGTAGGTGGAATAGTAGTTAAAAAGTAGATGCTTCTTTTCTTAGTTGATGCTTTTCCCAGTTCTCTTTGATATGTCTAATAATGTCTGCAAAGAAGTCATCAAATTCTGGCTGTTCTATGGGGTTCAGTGTACATTTCTCCAAGTCCTCCTCAGAGACCTCTCATTGTACCATTTCTCGGTACAGGGAACGCAGTTTCAGGCTAACCTCTTTAACTTCACCTGAATTCCCATTCTCTGTCAGGGCTACCTCGTCCCAGCAAACTCTCCTCCTGGACAGGTTTCTTCCAGCAGAGTTCACGCCTAGCTATCCTGCTCATCATGGTCAACATGGCCTCCAGGAAACACTGTAAATGCCTCTCTAGCATTAAAGTGCAGGTCTCTCCCTGTCTTAGCCTAACTTCCCAAAAAGTAGGGTCCAAGATAGAGCTTTGCCTGCAGGTAGTTTACTTGGGAGTAATAATCCCAAGGAGCAAGAGAGCAGGAGAAGAGAGAAACAGAAGGAGGCAAAGCCAATATACATATACATTATCAAGCTGGCCGGCCACACAGGACAAGGATAGGGATCATGTCAGGACAGACTGCAGACCTGTGAGAAATGCACTTCAGGGTTGTGGAGTTGGAGGCACTGAGGAAAGTAGGAAGCGTTTATCCACCATTTTTCTTCCTCCATTGGTCAAGTGTGGCCCCACTGGTATTAATGCCCTACAATTTCAAGTTGAGTGTAAATGAATTCATAGCAGTTATATCAGAGAGGCCCTAGGGCAGGAAGGGAAGGCTATGCAGTGTGGGCCTGGGGTCAGGCCCTATATTGTACCTGTACAAAACACCAGCAGTGATCTCAGTAGAAGGTGAGGGGTCAAGAGAATTCTAAAGAGATACATGAAAGGTGCCCAACACACTTTCTCTAACACTCTCCTTTCCTGGATGTTAAAAGACAAAATTGTGACTCCCGTGCAAATATAAAATGGACATTTATTAAAGATGACCTCAAACTTAATAACTAATGAGGGACTCAGTAAGATGGCAGAACCTATTCAAAGGAGAATTCAAAGTACAGATAGGTGTTTAGGACCTTGGGAATACTGGAATGAAATAAGGCATTTGCTTAGTTTATATAAAACTAGCTTCTTTGGAGACAAAAGAGAGAGGAATCAATTGCATCTCCCTCAGATAAAATTCACTTGCATCTCTATGAACAAGAGTAATTTCCACTACTATCAATATTCTATGATTTACAGCGTCATAAAGTAACCCAAATAACCAAGAAGAGAGTTCTAGGCAATGTCTAACTTCCATTTAAAAACACCCAGTTTGTTTGGTTTTTTTTGGCCCACTTCAAAGTCCTTCCCATTTTTCTTGACAAGGTCATTATGGAAGACCCTAGCCTTCATTTTCTCATCAAAAATTATTCTAGGAATTCACTTGTGATCCAACCCAAAGAACTAAAGGTAAATCTCTAAGTCAGGGATTGGCAAACTGCGACCCACAGGCCAAGTCTGACCAGTAGAATTTTGAAGAGTAAGTTTTGTTGGAATTCAGCCACACTGACCTACTGCCTAGGAGTCCTTTCACTCCACAACAGTAGAGCTGAACAGCTGCATCTAGGGCTGAAGAGCCCACAATGCCTGATGTATTTACTATTTGGCTCTTTATAGAAAAAGTCTGCTGACCTCTGATTTAGGTCATCAAGCAAATAGCAAGATTGTGAAATGTCAATTTTCTTTTCCATCAGATGGCCCCTGTCTCTAACAATCATTTTCTAGGGTTTGAGGCCAAGAAGGAGGCAGAGGAGAACTATCCACCTAGCACTTTCTAATCCTATTCATACCCTTCAAAGAATCCCCCTTTTCTCTACCACACCAACTAACTTTCTGTGATGTAGATTGGAGCTGGACAATGGGGGCCAAGAACCGAGAGTTCAAAGACTAGTTTTACCATTTCCTAATAAGGTCTACAAAGAAATGTCTAGACTCCCTTTACAAGGTTATAGGCACTTACAGCCCGTTGTCTCCCATTTATGAGTCTTAATTAAAATTCCAGGATCCCAGGAAAGGTCCTGACCCATCACTATCCCAAGACAAAGCTGCTGATAAACCATTAGAGGTGAGACTCAAATCCAGGTCTGACTCGACTCAAAGCTTGTCCTTGCCTGACTCTCAGGATAGGCATGATTCTTAGGGACTTACCTCACATGAATGCCATCTACTTCAGAGCCATTTTGCTGTTATTTTTAAAGACGTTGGAAGTGGCAAGAGCACTGGGGTGAGAAAACATGTTTTAGGCAGAATGCTTGATACCTCCTTGCTGCTTCCCCAGCATTCGGAAGGGGGAGGAAACACGGGTCGGCTTCCACACCAGCCTGGCAGAGGAAACAGACATCTGTCTCAGGACGGTATTTCTTACTCTTGATAGCAGCCAGGAGTACTTTCTGATCCAAAAGAAAAAATGTGCTTCAGCTAAGAAATATGAGATTAAAATTCAAGCATATTGAAACTAAACTTTGAATAAGTTTCTCTCCTTTTTTTTTTTTTAAAGAATGGCTTAACAACAATGAAGAAAATCTTCACATTATTAAAGCACCAGGTAGGATGTTTCTAATTAAGTCTTGGAGGAAAAGCACTCAGAAGCCAATTAGTGGAAGGTAAGGGGTGGATCATCAACATGCAGCATCTTCACAATCGGGCACCTGATCCCATCCTTTGAACACAGAGAAAAGCCAGCATAATGCTTCCCTTTTTTCTTTGGTTGTATAACTGGAAAATGAGACACTCAGGTTTTCATTTCTGATGGTATGGATGGGAATTGTCAATCTGAGTGTCAAGACTGTTTCTTGAGCTGATGTTTGCAGATCATAAACCATTTTCCTCACCGTCTGTGACAGTCATCCCTCTGATTGTTGTCACTTACGGAGGTCAAGCGTTACATTTAAAGCAATTGTGAGGACGTTTTGGCTCTTTCTCTCGAGGCATGATGCGATAAAATAGTTGATGGAGGCCATATATAGTTTCATAATGCACTGGGAAAAAATAAAGCTTTTGGATTCAAGTTTGGGTTCAAACACTGGCTGTGTCCTCTACTACCTGTACGATTTGGCATTGATGTTTTTCATATCTTTGAACTTTAGCTTTCTCATCTGTGAGTTAGGGAGAATAATCACTTCCTAATTTTTGTTGTGCGATTTAAATAAGAAAGCATAGGAAAACCATAGCATAAACCTGACACACGGTAGGTATTTCAATAAGTATTCACTCCCTCCCACTCTACTCTGCTATGTTACCATGCTTCAGAGTAATTTTATGAGTTCTGATGGTGCTACTACCCAAAGATGCACTCCACTATACTATTAATTTCTCCTGTCTATGTTTTATCCCATACCTATCACAAAGGGACTTGTGTTTCTTTTCAGTTTAACAGGAAACTTCTTGCCTAGGCAGAACAAAAGGAAACACATCACTAGGTCAGGGTGTGATTAAATAATTGGCCTATAGGTCTTCAGTATTAAAATATCAGAGAGCAACCTCAGGAGACAGTGTGACACAGTTGAAGATAATTAGGAATGACTGGCATTAGAGAACAGGAGAACTTGGCTACAAGAAGAGAATGCTAAGCTTTGTAAAAGTTAACCACTCTTTCTGTGTAAAACAGACCAGCTGCTTTGGTGAAAGATAGTTTTAGAACAAAGCCCTTCAGTGTTTTGAATTCAAAAGGAAAAGGATTAAACAGCATGGTGATAAAAAATACTCACAAAATTTAGGGGAAATGGTAGCTTTTCATTTTGATGCAGATGGACCTTTTTATTTTTATTTTTAAATGAATTTTTTTTTAAACAGTACCAGTGGGATGAATGTAGCTTCATGTTGACTTTTAAGCTCCTCAGTAGATTGAAAGTAAAAGTTACATGATGATTTCAAATTGACTTTTCTATATCCTTCCAAACCAAATAATTTTACAAATTACATTAGGGTTAGAATTTGCTGGAAGCCAAGAATGTCCTTCTATACAATCCAAAATGAGGCACAGTCTTTGCCCAATATGAATATCACCAAAGACGTCTGCTTTCAACTCCATAAATGGTTTTATGGTATTTCCCCTAGTTATTTCTCTGGAAAGTCCTTGTTACCATTAGCAAATAACTTCAGTCTGAGAGAGAAAACAATCAAGATCATCTCAAGTCTGTAAACGGGCTCACAGTGATCCAGTACAATGAGAGCCAAGAAGACCATAAAGATGACACTTCCTAGTTCTTCCCCTCTTGACATCCACTTCAAATAGGCTTTCTACCATTAGTAACTGTCATCATCGAGGACTTTCCAACTGCATTCAAAACAGTGCAATAATCATCGTAGTGGAAAAGTATGTTCTCATCAATCATGCTACCTTAATTCCAAGGATAAATAGTTATGTTCCAAGTTAAGAGGTAGGAAAAGTCTGCTGGCTCAGGCTGCTAACCAGTTACTTATTCTTTCCTAAACATGCGTCATCTTCAGGACACATATGTTAATGTAAATGTATACAATAATATTTGAATTTCTCTGGTGATCACTGCCAGTTGAAAATAAAATTCACAAGCATAAAACCACTAAAAATGTTAAGATATAACCATATCCCCAGCTCTTAGATGAATGTCTGGCACATAGAAAGCACTCAATAAATGTTTGTGGAGTTAATGATGGTCTACAATAAAATGGTAGTTAAGCCAAAAAAGGAAATAAGATCATCCTTGGAAAGTGTGAAGAGGGAGAAAGGAAAGAAGAAATGGAAAGAAAAAGGAAGGGAAAGTGGGCCTTGGAAGTAACTGTGGAAATCACCAAAAAATAAGAGGTAGACCTAAGTAAGAGGTAGCCAAGGAGGCTACCAAAAAATTGAGTAAGAGGACCTGGAGAGAAAGAGAAAAAAAATCTCAGAAAACATGAGGTTATACAGGAGTAAAGGTCAGACTATTTTAGGCATTTTTAGACATTTTCCTCTTTTCCACCAGTTCTCTTCTTTTTGAACAGTCTTATTAGTAAGCAAATAGATCTATTTTCAACTTCAACTTTCATTCTGATTCTTTGTACAAACAAATTCACATATCCATAATTTGACTGCAATATTAAAAAAGTTAGCAGAACAGAATTAATTGCAATAAAACATTTTCTCTGATATTGAGAAAGATAGATGACTAGATAGATGGTCACAGATCAATAAATCAGTAATTGATAGATCAATACAGGTACACGAGAGAGAGAGAGAGAAGATACATATGGCTTAAGTACATTGTTAATAGTATAGATTTCATTTTTATAGAAAGTAGCCTGAATAAGGGAATTTCTATAGTTCAGCTGGTAAAGAACCCACCTATAATGCAGGAGACCCTGGCTCGATTCCTGTGTTGGGAAGATCCCCTGTAGAAGGGATAGGCTACCCACTCCTGTATTCTTGGGCTTTCCGGCTGCCTCAGACAGCAAAGAATCTGCCTGCAATGTGGGAGACCTGGGTTTGATCCCTGGGTTGGGAAGGTCCCTTAGAGTAGGAAACGGCAACTCACTGCAGTATTCTTGCCTGGAGAATCACCATGGACAGAGGAGACTGGCTGGTTACAGTCCATGGGGTTGCAAAGAGTTGGACACAACTGAGTGACTAAGCACAGCACAACCTGAATAAAGCAAGAGTGTTCCAGCAAACACTGGGACTCGCCTCTTATGACTGGTCTTGGGAGTCCCATGGCAGCCCACACTCTATTGGTTTAAGCAGTCACAAGACTACCCAGATTCACAGCAGGAAGAATTAGACTCAACCTCTTGGTAGGGGGATAGAAGGTCACACTATTGTAGAAGCACAGGGGACAAAATATTGCTGTGGCCATCTCTGGAAAATACCATGAGCTGCAATGACTTCTGAAGCAAGTGAGGTCGAAGGTCTGGAGCCATCTTCTCTATAGGCCTTAATTCTACTGTCTTTCCCCGGGAAGGGCCCTTACTCCCAGACCAAGAATTCTTCAATAGTTACAGACTTTCTTGTTCAGCTGGAGTTATTGTATTTGATACCATCAACTTAATTCCTCAATCAGTCTCTGGACCACAGGGGCCAGGATGGGGAGGCGAGAGATTTCCCTTTTTACATACAGGTCTTGTGGCAGAGAAATAAAATCATGGACCAAAACCAAAAGCTTAAACTCCTTCCTGCTCCCACCTCTGACTGAATTAGACCTTCCTTTTCTTAGTGCCTCATTTAATAGCTATTATCATTGTCCTTACCAAATTTTATTGCAAGAATTTAATGACTTGTCTCTCAGGTCCACCTCCCAACTAGCCTTTGGAAAAAGGAACCATTTCATCCAACTTTGCACGTGCGAATAGTAATCAAGCACTTCTGTCTTGAAAATCATGATGCTATCATCTAAAAAGTCAGGACTTAGAGACAGCAAACCTGGATTCCTACCCTCGTTCTTCAGCACTCCAGCAGGATGCACTGGGTGGTTCACTTAACCTCCCTGAGCTTCAGCTTCTCCACCTTTAACACGAGGACACGGCAGTCCGATCTGCCTATGTCACATAAGGGTTGAGAATCAACCAAGAGAGTAAACTGTAAAGTTATAAGACGTTATCATTTGCTATTAGTTTCTAAAGAATAGCAATCGTACCTTTCTTGTTAAAGCTGATTAGATTTCAGCACTTGGCACTCAATATTCTCTTTATTCCATCAACCATACCAGACCAGATATGATATGCTGCTGATTTTAAATGTTTAAACAAATCTAAGCTACATAGGAACTCTTAAAAATGAATTTTAATGAGCCAGGCAACAGTTTAAAACATATATAAAGTGGCTGTTTCATAGAGTATTAACATTCAAAGCAGACAAAAAAAATTGTAAGTAGATTCAGAAAGGATTCCTAAAGAGTATGAAAGAAACAAAAGGGTGCAGTGGATCCCTATTCACTTACTAAAAAAAAAAAAAAAAAAAAAAAGCAACACTTTCCCAAGATTTTACTCAGCATTTTGTACTTAGAAAGTCCTCTTAAAAGGACTTGTCAAGGAAACATGTTATCAGCCCTCATTCGTTGTATACTACATTTTTTTTTCAGAGAAATAATTTACCCTCAAATCAATGAATTTTTGCTACTTCAAAAGCAAGAAAAATTAAAGCATGCTAATAACAACTCTTTCTTTCAAACCTCAAATCTTATTTTCACAAAACCAAAACTTAAATATCAAAAAAACTGTGACATTACTGCATTTAACAAAAGCAAGGAACCAAAGTCTGAATAATCCACATTAAGATAGAATTGGTATATCTTTCTGGGAGAATTTACAACTCTAAAATATATGATGGATCAAATACAATTTTTGTATCATTATCTCTATCAGAGAGAAATATTGGTTTAAAGCCTCAGATGGTAAAGAATCCACATGTAATGAGGGAGACCTGGGTTCAGTTCCTGGGTTGGGAAGATCCCTTGGAAGAGGCCATGGCAACCCACCCCAATATTCTTGCCTGGAGAATCCTCATGGACAGAGGAACCTGGCGGGCTATAGTTGGGGTCACAAACAGTCGGACATGACTGATCGACTAAGCACAGCACACAACTGAGAAAAAACAGAAATTAACTAATATTTATGCTTACTTAGTTTCCACACAGGATAGTTTCCAACCAGATTTAATTCTGTCAAGGAGCATCATCCTGTGCTCTGTGGTGGTATCAGCCTGCAACCTCAGGGCTCACTGGGCAAAAGATCCTGGGAATTGATGTAAGCCATGCCAGAGAGAGATCCAGCTCCTCTTGTCTTGGGTCCTGCCCAACAGAAGGTGAGCAGACCTGAGTGGAAGAGGCTGGACGGGTGTCACTGGATTCCCACAGGCTGGGGCAGGAGTTACAAACGGCCAGCCAAAATAGAGAAGAATCCGGATAGCTGACGGAAGCTGCAAGAGGAAGAGTCCAGCAGAGCACCTCAAGCAGCACAGGAAAGCAGCCATGGGGAAAAGGTCTATTTAACCATCAGTAACTAACTCAGGCAGGCAGCTGTAGGCTCAGGAATAACAAAGCTGCCAGCCTAGTGAAACCATAACATTCCCTTCTCTCTCCTTCTGTCTTTGACCTTGGCGAGGAACCAACAGGCAGAAAAAGTGCGAGAGGAAGGCGGGGTGAACAGGGAGGGGTGGGGGAGAAGGAGTAAAGACGGGAGGACCATGCCTGAAGCAAGTCAGAGCTGAAGGAAGGCAAACAACTGAATGCTGTCACGTTCTAAGTTTTGATTAACATCTTCGCCGTGACATTCTAATTACTGAACTAAGATTACGTTTGCAACCTAAAGTGACCTTGGAGGATCTTTTTTATAAGACTGGAGGCAAAAGCATAAGATCTGCCAGAGTTGACATCCTGGGGCAGAGGAAAATTAATCTCACTGAATCAAGCTTAAAGTATGATGGGGAAAGACTACAATGCTGTGTTTTGTTTATGTCAAAAGTGAAGCTTGTTAAACTCACCAGCGACATATTGTTGAAGCCGAGTTTTTGACTCTTGATGATTGATATACATTTTTTCTGGTCTTGCCCACACTTAGGAGTAGGTGAAATTCTTCTGATTTCAGTCACTAGATTCTGGTTGTGACCAGAAAGACACTGTAGAAGTTGAGAACTGTTAGGAATCAAAGAAAACATTGGGGTCTAAAATATACTCAGACTAGGGGACACTTCATGCCTCCTTTCAAATTTTTACTGACCACATGCACTGAATGAGATATGCCCACTCCCGCCACTCACTTCCAAAGTCCTCTCTTGTTCCATGGCTTCCCTATCCAGGTGCCCTAGCTGAGGTGTCAGGAGGTGAGGACAAAGTCTGTGCCCAGGCCCTCATATTTTTAATCTCCATGTATTTTTATGAGATTTACATATCATAAGCATTCTGTTCAATAGTCAAAACTCAGACTGTCTTGAGAAAGTAGAGATGGAAATTGGTATCAAGATCTAGAAACTTGTCTAATACTTTATTCAGTTGGGGGCCCTAATAGATATAGAACATCACCTAGGTTTTAAAACAAATGCCCTCACCCCCAAATTAAAATAGAATAGCATAGTAGAAGAAGAATCTCTGTACTCACCTTTTATTTTTGAACTATTGGGCCCTGAGCTTAAGATATACATAAATGATTCAGTTCAGTTCAGTTCAGTCGCTCAGTCATGTCCGACTCTTTGCGACCCCATGAATCGCAGCACGCCAAGGCCTCCCTGTCCATCACCATCTCCCTAGATTATTATTTTAAAACAGCAATGTCAAGTTTTGCCTTGGGGCTGGGGAGGCTACTCATTGACCAGCTGATATTACAGGTAGCTTGTTGGTTACATTATCCCAACATCTACTCAGGCCAAGCCTGTCCAAGCCAGGTGGTCAGATCAAAGCTTCCCTCGCAAGGAGGAGTCGGCCTCCGTACTCTGGACTAAGGCTAACAGGGAAGAGAGAGGAGGAGAACATTTCCTCCTGGAAGCCGAAGAGGCCCTCCCCTCTCTGCTGCCAAACCCAACTCTCCAAAGAGCAAATGAGATGCTAGTGAGACCTTTAAAGCATGCCCCCCAGCCCCTACAAAGAAGGCTATTTAATCTCTGAAAAAGCAAGGACAAAGAGACCATCCAGTGGAAAAAAATGAGAAGCATTGGTTGCTTAGGAAGGAAAGAGGCTGGGACTGGCTTTCAGTAGAAACATTTGAACCTACAAATATCTCTCCTCCCTGGGAGGACTCATCTGCTGTTGCCTCCATCCATCACACAAATCTTAGCATTTTTAGAAATGTTTAATGTTCTCAGTTCAATCTGAGAATGGAGTGATTTTGGATAGTGAATTCCATTCTTAATCTCTCCTTATTCGTTTTAAGGTAAGCATGACTGAAGATACAATATACAACTTAGAAACTGCTCCACAGATGTATTCAAACTGCATGGGTTATCGAAACCCCTTTAAGGAGTTACCTGATAAGGGATGCAGACTGATGCCTTTACTTTGGAAGGAAACGTGGAATGTGTTCTAGAAGCACAGACTTGAGGTCAGAGATTGATAAAGAGCTGAAACCTACAGGTGTCTCCTATAAGTGGCTCACTCAGGCCACCTGCTCTGTGGCTTGGAAGGGTGATCAGTGATACCACCTCACAGGGCTCTCCCTGGCCCTGGCTGGTTCGTTTGTCATCATCTGAAACAAACACTTAAATCCTTAGTAAGCAAATAGTTCAGACCAGATAATTTAGGAAAACAACCCTCTGGAAACTGCCAGCCACAAGTCAAAAATTGCAAAACCAAAACGATTCCTAGTAATAGAAGGACATGAAGACGGCTTCACCTCCCCCTGCCTCAGTTTGTTCCTTTGTGCAGAGCGGATCAAATTGGTGCCCACCTCACAGCGGTCCTGGGAGGAATAAATGAGTTAAGGCAAGCAGCGCACTTAGAAAACAACGCATGGCCCATAATAAGGGCACAGGTACACACAGGATATAAGAATAAAGGTCAACCATCAGTCTCTCTGCAGCAGCCTTAGATGCAGAATACCCAGCGCCCTGCAGACTGCATGGCCTAAGCCACCTGGGATGATGGAGGCCGAGCATAATTCGATTCCCATCTCTTTGCTGCCAACAGAAACCACACAGAGAGAGAAACGGGAAGGCTTTCTAAAGAGAGGACCCTCGTCAGCAACAGCTTGTGTCACCTTGCATCCACAACCATCGCTCTGAGCCATTTCAGGGTCAACCACAGTGATGTTAGAAAGCATCTCAAAGGACCACAACACAGCCAATCTTCACCTTGTGTGCGTGTGCTCCGTCACCACTAAGGAAACCCCAGAAGTCTCAAGAAGTCTTGCGTGGTATGTGAATGGTCACACACCTTTAGGGTCACTCCTCTACCCTTTCTGCTTGAAGGGACCACACATCACAAGCCTGCTCAAGGAAGAAAAATCCAACGTTCCAAATGTCCTGCCTGGGGCTAAGATACTTCTCACCCTCCTTCCCTGATTTCCTCGGGACTTCCACCACAAATCTGGAGACTAGTCCCGTTATGACCATTGGGCTCTACAGAGGACTGTTCTAAGGGAAAGCAGAGGAGAGCCAGCCTCTTGGAGTGGCCACCACGTGGCAGAGCCCTCACTCACCCCATCTCAGCTAAATTAATTCATGCAGCTAAACTTCACAGAAGCACATTATTAGAAAATCTCTAGATTTTGATACTTCCATTTCTGCTTTCTTAAGTGAGTCTGCCTTTTAGCTATTAACAGAACACGTGTGGTTAATCTTCTAAAAACTATACAGAGACTAAGTCTGAGGGTTTGTTGGCTCCTTCTGACTCATCAGGTGGGCATGTGTATATCCAGTTTACAGATGAAGAAATGGAGGCTCAAGGAGGTAAAATGACATCTGAGATCACACAGACACTAAGCTTGCAAACCAGGAGGATTAAAATGGCTGACATTCCACTCTACTGTCCTCAGCCCCGGGGGGTGCCTATGGTTCATGCAGGAGCTAAACAAAAGGCAGAACAGAAAGTGGTTACCAGAGCTCCCATGTTGGGGTCTGTCAGGCAGAAGAATGTGAGCCGGAAACACCTGGTCTGTGGTTAGGTGGAGTTCTGCTGGTCATTTCTGAAGCAGGGAGAGGAGTTGCTTGATATTTTTCTCATTTTTTTCTTTGTCTGGCTTGAAGATAGACAGAGGCAGGAGATGGGCCAGCAACATGGTGGCAAGAAGAAAAAGTAAAGCAATGTTTCAGAAGTGAATCTGAGGGAATTTTCTCTGCTTCTTTCCTCTAACTGGAGGGCACTAGTTCAGCAACAAACATGGGGAACCCAGAAGCCAGGCAAGCAAAAACTCTGATGTGGATGTCCACAGGAGTCTTGGAGAAGTCTCAGAGAACTCTGGACAGGTTAGGGCTAGGAGTGTAAACCAGCCTTGGGTGAGGCAGCTCTGGAAAGGGAGCCTCTTGCTTCCCAGAGGCAGAGAGTGAGGAGAATGAGCTGGGGAGCAGATATTCCAGGCAGAAGAGTGCCTACAGGTGTAAGGGTTGTTTATATACTCATATATCACTTGTATATATGTGTGCTTTTCCTCTGCTAATTTATTTCTATAAACTTGTATTTACTGGAGTACTGATAAAAGATTTTTTAATCCTTGACTATCTGGTAATGGAAAAGAAGATAATACACCTCAACTTGAGCTCCAGTAGTGGTTCTGAATAGTCCACTTGTCCTGGCATGATCCAATAGAGATGGTGCTCAATGCTCTTTGCAAACATTGATTTTCTTGCCTGGTGTGGGGACGTGGACATTTGCCAAGGCCTTTCCTCCCCACGAAGTGGCAGCATGAGCTGCAAATGGGACTAAGGCTGCAAAACTTATGAGTATTTAATTGATGTCTCACAAAAAAGTGGACTTCTGCATAGACTCAGGAAATAGATTCAGAGGCTCATGAAATATGTCACATTCAAATCCAGAAAATGTTCTTCCTGAAGAAAAGCAAGGGAACAGATTATTAAAGCAGTTTTTTTTGTGTTGCTGTTTTTTTTGTTTTGTGTTTTAAAGAACTCATAATGAAAAGAAAGCCCAGATAAGAGGCTGGTTTCTCCTTGTAGACACTTTTTCTATTTCTCTGTGTTATTAGAGGTAAAAACTGTTAAGATGAAGCCTGGCCTACTTCATAACTTGGAGGTCTTGCCTTAAGGGATCATAATTATTTTAGTTTCAACCTTCTGTGCTGTCACAGCTACAGAGTAAGAAGGGAAAATGCCTAGACATTTTTTTTTAATGACATTAAAAACATACAAGAACAAACTATAAAGTACACACTATAAAGTACACAAGGCATGAATTCTAAAATGTGAGGGAAAACAGTGTCAAAGCTTATGGTAAAACATAGCAGGAAGAAATAAGGATGGCTTGATCTTGTGCAAACTAGAACACCATTTTATTCCTTTACTGTTTCTTTAGAAAATATTTCTTTACTATTCCTTCCAGTTATTCATACAGTCTGTTCATGTCAAAGCAGAAAACAATGTTATATTGATAAAATTCCATCTCTTTTATTCAGACCCAGAATGGGTCTTTAAGCTCGTGTATCCCATTTTATGTAACAGACAAATTAGGTAAAAAGTTGACGTACTTTGGATACAGTATTATAAATGTGTACGAAAATGTCACTATTTAAAAGTATATAGGTATTCAGCAAATTATTTTGTAATGAGCTTCATCTTACAGATGCATTTTTTAAAAAGAAAAGTCACTTTATTTTAATGAATTCACACCAATAACATCAGAAAAACATGTTTAAGAGGTCACACAGACATCTGCCCAGCCCCAAACTCAATACCATCTCAATGAACGTCTATAGAGTGAAAACACCCTCTTCCATTGCAATCCTGAAGCACAAAAGGTATTAATAATTGAGAAGAGGTGGTTTCACACTGTATGTCTTCACCATCAATTATATTTTTAATGTTAAATCAACATGATCATGAGAGATGATTTTGCATGTCTCTAATTGGAACTTCATGATTAAGCTAATCTGTTCACCAATCTGCACTGTTTCAGAACCCTGATGAAACCCTCAGAAAGCTTAAGGTCACCCTGGTTCTGGACATGTGCCAAAAAGTTTTACCTGAAAGAAGCATGGGCCATGCTGCTACTGCTGCTCTGACAGCTGAGTTCCTTGAGGCTCCTGGTAAGTGATGGCAGGCCTTGCAAACTTCCCCCTCAAAGCCCCCAGTGATGGCATGACCCAGAGTGTGGCCGAACACAGAACCCACAGCCAAGCTGGCTGCGATGGCATGGCCATCAGACCCGGCTGCTCGGGAGCAGCAGTAGGGGAGCCCACGGCAGATGGTGGAGTCACTGCTGGTGGCCGAGCTGTGGGTGCTGGCCTGGGCACAGCTCTTGTCCTGTGGTGTCTGCTGGCCAGAGGGGCCATGCCGAAAGTGCAGCTTCCAGAAGAGCCAGAGAGCATCACTTTCAATGTATCTGAATTTTCACATACTGAGATTTCCTACAGAGAGGAGGACTGTGTTTTAAAATCTGTTACTTCTGATTGGCTTGATTTTTTATTTTTTTGTATTGTACAATACGTACTGCTGATATAAAACACAAGTACAAACCCAATAAGTGAGAAGAGATAAACTGGAGGTACTGGGGTACTATACAGTACATTAACTCACCCCTGACTTCAATTTTAGCTCATAGACTGAAGTCACAGCTGGGTGGAAAGTGGTTTCCTGCCAGTCAGTGTAGCTGCCGAGTCAGAAGAGAGAGGGACCACTTGCTCCTCCGTGGGAAGGAAGGCAAAAGTCCCTTCATGTCACACAGAGCTACAGAGAGCCATCTGTACCCCAGCCCTGGGCATTATTTAAACTGTACATTCAGTTGTGAATTACAAAGATCCAAAATAATATGGATTTCAAGGAAGCAATTTATTGCTCACCCATAAACGGATAATTTAGACGACTCTCTGGAGGCTCCTCATTTATCTGGGAGTCAGGATTCTTCTAGACTTTCGCTGCTCCATCACTGGGAAGTGGCTGCCATCCTCATGGCCCAGCATAGTAGGCCAGCGATCATTCCATTAAAAAAAAAAAAACTATTACAGAGGAAAGACCGTGGAAGAAACTTCAGGCTGTTTTCTAGTATCTAGTCTCCCTTTCCAAGTAATTGAAGCCACTTGGATGCTTGGGAAAAAAATTCCATTCCCAGCCACTGTTGTAGCAAGAACTTCTGGTAATAGGAGGTGAGAGATGAGAGATTCTTGGGTGTGTCATTAAAGACAGTGGTAATGTACCACCCCTTACTCCTTTTGCTCCATCATGGACAAAGAGGTCAAAGGCCACCAGGACATACAATGGAGGCATTACACCAGCCTTGCACTGCCTTTTATGTGAGAGAGAAGTCAACTTGTATCTTTTTAGCCCCAGTCACTTGGGTCTCTGTTAAATGCTGCTGAGACTAAGGTGTTCCTAACACACTCATCTTAAGAGAAATTCATAAAAAAGTTAGTATATTAATTTACTAGGGTCCAAGAGTTAGCTCCAAAGTTTCACCCCAGCCCTTTCTGTTGCACATCTAATAAACATTTATCAAGCATCTGCAATGTTCTAGACAGTATTCCAGGCCTTGGGGCAATGCAGCATGACCATGCCCCGATCCTTCCCTCAAGGAACTTACTATCAAATAGAGGAAAGAATTAAGGGAGTGAATATGACTGAATGCTGGTCACATGCCAGGCACCACTGTAGTTGTTTTCACATGTTTTATCCTTTGCATCTTGCCGGGAGCCAGCGCGAGGAATCCCACCCGTGACAAGGTCATGAGGCAGAGATCTGATGTGCAAGGTCGAGTCAGATCTCAGGTCCCCCCCCTGGTATTTCCTGAGCATGTACCCCCCAAAATAAGAATCTGCCTGCCTTACTGTATTGTACTTTTCCACTCTCCTGACACACTCTGGAGAAAGTCATCTCAAGGCTTTAGTCTTCTGCATTTGAAAGGGTGTGGGCTTCCCTGGTGGCTCAGAGGTTAAAGCATCTGCCTCTAATGCAGGAGACCTGGGTTTGATCCCTGGGTTGGGAAGATCCCCTGGAGAAGGAAATGGCAACCCACTCCAGGATTCTTGCCTGGAGAATCCCATGGACAGAGGAGCCTGGTGGGCTACAGTCCATGGGGTTGCGAAGAGCCGGACACAACTGAGCAACTTCACTTCACTTCACTTCTTCAATCCAAAAACCCCTCTGATGGCTTTCTAGCTTGCCTGCAGGACTCATACAGCTGCGCATGTGATTGTTTGAGGCCTCCCGACCACCACCACCGGAGGCACAGGTAGCTTAAAATATCCTAGGAATGTAAGGGCTTCTGAGGAGTCAAAATCATTAGAATAGGACTGATTAAAGTTTCATTTGTTGAGCCAATACTTGCTGCCAAATTTTCATATCTTTTCTTTTTAGATATAGTTGATATATAGAAAAACAGGTAGTAGACCTGGTATTAGCAACTTTAGATCTTTGAGTTAAGTACTTTCTTTGTTATAACCCACTGCACCTTTGTTCTACAGGAATGTAACTTTATTTAGTACTTTGAGGGTGATGCAAAGTAAAGAAAAAACACTTCTAGGGCAAAGGAGTTTTCTGGTTGATAGACAATTATCCAGGAAGAGAGCCATAAAAATGTTAACAAGCCTCTTGGCCAGAAGATAATGTAAACCACCTGAGACCTTTTGTATACGGGAGGGTATGCAAAAAGAAAGCCTTGTCTCAGTGAGGGTCAGGACTGCTGCCCCTGCATAACTCTGCATATTCCATTATGTACAACTTGGGGTATATAAGCTGATTTTGAAAAATAGTTTTTGGAATCTTTCACCGATGCTGGGCTTCCCCATGTCGTTCTTTTCTCCCTTTTTCGGCTGAATTTCCATCTGGGGCACGGAGGTTCACCATGTTTACTTACTTGTCCCGGCTTCTAAGATCCGTAAGAGAGGGAGCCTAAGGCGGGGCAGCCTTCGATATTCAAGTGGGAGCCGGTGGCCTAACGTAGATGCTGCAAACCTTATCTCGAGGTTTTATTGGTTTTCCCCATAAACCAAGTTATTCAGCCTCTTTTCTCCACTTAATTTTCCTACTATACTATTTCTTCCTAATCTAATCTTATATCTCTAAATAAGCAAGTTTTTCCTTGCCTATCCATCTCCCCTTCGAATCACCCTGGATCCACTGGGGCTAGGACCCCAGCAGCATCTCATGAAGTTTCTATGGAATCCTCACTTTATAGATGTGGGTGGACATTGTAGCTCCAAAGGGTGATAGAATTTACTTGGGGCGACACCTGTAACACGTGATAGAATCAACATTTCGGTTGGATTCATGAGTCGACCAGCGACCAGGCTGCTTCTTGGACGTGCATTTGGAAAGCAAACATGCAAGGCCCCATGTGACAAGACCCAGCCAGTTCAATGGCTTCAGCTTCTTGTGTCACTTCTTGAGAGGTTAACCAGCCATTATAGTTGCCCCAATGTCACTGTGTGTCCTAGACCAAGTACAAGCTTATTCTTTTCCTCCTATAGGGAATAGTAAACCCACTTAGGGCCACCACATCTCCATCAGGAGCACAAAAGTGTCACTTACAGGTCCCACCACTGTGGCTACAGTCTGCATTTTATCTTCTCTTGCTGCCAAAAAAAAAAAAAAAAAAATCATAAAAAACAAAAAACGAACCAATTCACTGGACAGCTCCCTTCCTGACCATCATTTTTGTCTGCTCATCTACTTTGGACTCTAGTCTTTTCCCTCTGGGCATTTCTGTCTCCATATTCCACATACATAAAATAGCATTTGGATCTTGTATCCTCCTTCACCCAATAGGCTTATTGTTCGTAATTGACCCCAAAGCATATAAAGCAGCCTGTCCAGACATTTATAGGATTATATCATCTCTTAAATCATATCACACCTTCTGCTAAAAATATCCAGCTCTGATATCAATTGAAGAAGTAATTCAATGTTCAAAGTCCCAGACAATCAGAAAGTCTACATGGGATGAATTTTTTTTTTTTAATTCAGTTGAAGCATTTATGTGCGCTCAAATTATAACAGCAACTCAGTGATCACCCAGCACATGGGGCAAAACCTGGTTTGTCTATCCATTTTGAGGGTAGTAAGAAAAGATGATAAATCCCTCTTTTTATGCCAAGCAGACTTGTCCTAGATAATTATCTGAGTTCAGCCCAGCAGAGTCCTTTGTCAGCAGTTGCTTTGAAGAAAGGGGCTGTGATCCCTTATATTATTTTATGGTAAAGTAAAAGTAACAGCCCCCAGATCTCACTAGTTTCTTGCTCACATCATCTTCTGGTTGGGATTTTAGTGGCCTTCAATGAGGTGATTTGGGGACCCAGGCTCCTATCACCTGGTTGACTCTTCAGGATGGTTCCTCTGCATTTAGCCCAAAACAAGGGGAGTGACAAAGTGTGGACATTGTGTTACTGGTTTATGGTGAGGTCTGTATATCATGTCATGTCCACCATGTTAAAGTTTCTAGATCCCAGATCCTATGGCCCAATCCTAACTGCAAAGGAGGTTGGGAGACACAATCTCCCAGTGTATCTGTGATGAGGAATGGGACTGGAGACCAAAGAGCCAGACTCTGCCCTACTCCTGGGGACAAGATACTGAGGGCTGGCTGCCAGGTGAGATGGCTGGCATATAATTGCTCACTCTCCCAGATTGCCAGATTCAGGTATGTCCAATTCATATGAGGCGCTGGCATTCTGACACAAAGGGAAGGGCAGATCTTGGCCATGAATTTGCTACTGCTGGTTTCTGTTTTTTCAAGTAGCCCAGCTATTTGACCTTCTCTTGGTATCCTCACCAGCCATTTCCTATTCACAGCCACTGCCACTCGAACATGCCTTTTTCCAATTTTGGAAGCAGAACTTTGAGTATCCTTGCCTTCTGCCTCCACAGATACCAAGAAGACCCACAAAACTTCATCCTGAAAAGAGGATTTTATTTCAAGGCTATGATTTTTGTTTGAAATAAGTGTCCTATCTTTAGAAGGGATTCTCTCCCAAGACCATCAAGAAAGAAGCCTTCTCAAAGTGCTGAATCCTTATTAGAGGTGAAATGGCAGATGCGCTGACATGTGTATTCTTCTGGACCTTGGGAGGAGAAGCAGCAGTGAACTCAACATTTGGCTATGGTTGTTAGAAGTCAGTAGGGTCGTCAGATCTGCTCATGAACATTCAGGTTTTCTTTCCAGAGACATAGTAAGATTGTACTTCCCTAACACTCTTGATGTTAGCAGAGCCTGACCAGGTCAATAAAATGCGAGTGGAGGTGACCTACCATTTCCAGGGAGCAACTTGAAGTGCTTGACTTGTCCTGTTCCTTCTCTTCCTTCCCCTCCTCCCTTTGGTGATGACCTGGTGATAATTTTTTCCACAGGCAGTAGTCCTAGAGGCTCTGAAACACAGAAACTCTGTTACCCTCAGTCACCACAATAACCAAAGACCCCTGGTGATTCTCACTGGACATGTAGCCATGAGAGAAAAATACACTTTGTTTTATTAAGCCAATTGGAGATAGTTTGTTAGCTTGATTAACTTAATGGAACTCATCAGGCAGATAGAGGTCTCATAGTTTCCTTTTAGGAAAAATATTTTTTCCATTATTATTTTTTTTTAGGACAAACTTTTTCTTCCATTTATTTTGTCTGAAAAGTTCATGCTTGCAAATTATATACAGACCATATCTGTCTGATTTTTTAAATGCACTCATGTAACTACAACCCCGATTCAGAAATAGAACATTACTAGAACTTCCAGATTTCACTGACTCACTGATTTACCTCCACTGATTGCTCCTTGCTTTCCCTAAAAGATGATAATTATCTTATTTTCTGTTAATAAATCAATTTGCATTTCATAATCATTTTATCTCACATGTATACTGCCTAGTTTTGTATATCACTTCACTTTATTCAAATGAAATAGTATTGTATGTATTCTCCTAGAACTTGCTTTTTTACCTAATTTTATGCTTTTAAGATTTAATCCATGCTGACACATAGTTATATTTTATTCTTTTTTTTTTTTTTTTTGCTGTAATTGGATGAATTGTAACAATATGAATTTATCCCTTCTCCTAGTAGCTGACCACTTGAGTTTCCTGTTGGGAATTTTTGCCATTAGGAACTACAGTAGGACTTCTCTGGTGGTCCAGTGGTTAAGATTCCACCTGCCAAGGCAGGGGACATGGGTTTGATCCCTGATCCAGGAAGATTCCACATTACCTCCGGGCAACTACTCCTGTGTGCCACATCACTGAAACCTGCCTGCACTAGAGCCCTGCTCTGCAACAAGAGAAGCCATCATGATGAGAAACCCATGTACCACAACTAGAAAGTAGCCCCCACTCGCTGCAACTCAAGAAAGCCCATGTGCAGCAATGAAGACCAGCATAGCCAAAAACAAATAAGTAAACCACACTACTAAGAATATTCTTGTGTATAGCCTAGCGTACATATGTAAGCATCTCTGTAAGGTGTACCCCTGGGAACAGAAATGCTGCATTATATTCACATGCTTTACTGCATAGGATCAAATTATTTTCCAAAGCCGCTGTACCAGTTCACACTTAACCACCAGCTTGTAGGAGAGTTCTCTTTGCCTCACATCCTTACCAACACTTGGTACTGTTACCCTTTTTCTTCATTTGCCCCTTCTGGTGGGTGTAAAATAGTATCTTATTGTGGTTTTAGTTTGCAATTTCTTTAGGGTATACTTTCATCACATGTGAATTCAAGAAACCAAAGTGAGAAACCATTGAAAATGATTTGCCACAGTTATTCCTAACAACTGGATAAACTTCACAAACCAGGCTCCTTTGTACAGAAGAGGTCAAATCATTGAAAAAGGCACAATTATTCATTTTTGGACTTAGAAAATACCAAAGGGCTTATGCTACTGTTTGTGTTGTAGGTTTAACAACTATTTCATAAATGGCTCCTTTTAGAGGGTTAACGGTATTATCTAAAGCCAGGAGGAAAGCAAATACATTTCAAAGAAATTATAAACATTTCTTTTATCTTACCAGATAAAGAGATTCAGTATAAATCCTAATGCACCCACTTGGCTGTACACATTTATAGCAGATGAAGAGTTTGAAACACTTTCATGTAAACAATCATAGATTTTTTTTTTTTTTTTGAAGGTTGCTAAAAGGTTCTTTGACACTCTTTGTAAGTGAGGAGCATTTCAGAGTAAGAACTGGTTCTGGATAATATCTGAATTCATTTCCCACTAGCAAAGCAGCTCCATTAAGCACTGCTTTCATTTCTGAAGCCTTTACTTTTATGTAATGTTTACATCATTGACACCTTCTGTTACAGAATCTCTAATATAAACAAGGGATATAATAAGCTCTAATGTATTTTAATGAAATTTTAAGAGATATGGCTATGGGATGAGGATAACCAAACAGGAGTAGAGATTAAAGCAAACTTTTTATTAAACACCACAATTTGTGTGACAATGACAACTCTAAAATCAAGTCTGGGAAAGAATCATTCTCCCTGTGTTTATTCACCCATTTAATTCGATGAACTCCAAATGTCATCTGACTAGCCAAATTCTGTAACACAGCAATTCAGCAGAAAATTAGAAATTCAGCCCTATTGGTAGAGAGATACAAAAATAAATGTATGCTACTTCATTAACATCTACATGCTCATGTCAACTGTGAGTTTCATGAACCACAACAGTAATCCTGTACGAAAAGCAAGTCTTTGTAACTCACCATCCTAATGTAGTAACATGAGAAGGTGATCCACCCATGAACAAACTTTGCTTGATATGGCTCAGCTAAAATGGGTTATTTGAAAGTGTGCTTAGCATTGATACCTGTATGACCAAGTTAAATAGAAGGGGTGGTTCCTGATTAACTCTGATATCTATGTCATTATTCTCTACGAGGCTCACTGGTGTTCTGTGGGAAAGATGCATGAATTCCAGACATCAGCAGCAATCATTCTGGCCTGAGGAATACCAGTGGACTAGAGAGCTATGGCTTACATAAGTGTTACTCAATGTGTGGTCCACAGACTGGTACCATCCCACGAACAAACTGTTACCAATCTCCAATTTAAAAAAAGGATGACAACAAGTTGAGAACTAAGTGTTTAACACTTACATAGCAAAGGATATTGCTGAAACAGCCCGGGGAATGATTACTGAATTTGTCTTCATGTCTATGATGTGTTACAAAAGAATTCAGTTCAGCTCAGTCGCTCAGTCGTGTCCAACTCTTTTGTGACCCCATGGACTGCAGCATACCAGGCCTTCCTGTCCATCACCAACTCCTGGAGTTCACTTAACTCATATCCATTGAGTCGGTGATAAAATCCACCCATCTCATCCTCTGCTGTCCCCTTCTCCTCCTGCCTTCAATCTTTCCCAGCATCAGGGTCTTTTCCAATGAGTCAGTTCTTTGCATCAGGTGGCCAAAGTATTGGAGTTTCAGCTTCAACATCAGTCCTTCCAATGGATATTCAGGACTGAGTTCCCTTAGGATGGACTGGTTGGATCTCCTTACTGTTCAAGGGACTCCCAAGAGTCTTCTCCAACACCACAGTTCAAAAGCCATCAATTCTGCGGTACTTAGCTTTCATTATAGTCCAACTCTCACATCTATACATGCCTACTGGAAAAACCATTGCCTTGACTAGATGGACCTTTGTTGGCAAAGTAATCTCTCTGCTTTTTAAAATGCTGTCTAGGTTGGTCATAAATTCTCTTTCAAAGAGTAAATGTCTTTTAATTTCATGGCTGCAGTCACCATCTGCAGTGATTTTGGAGCCCCCCAAAATAAAGTCTGTCACTGTTTCCACTGTTTCCCCATCTATTTGCCATGAAGTGATGGGACCAGATGCCATGATCTTCGTTTTCTGCATGTTGTTTTAAGCCACCATTTTCATTCTCCTCTTTCACTTTCATCAGGAGGCTCTTTAGTTCTTCTTCACTTTCTGTCATAAAGGTGGTGTCATCTGAAGATCTGAGGTTATTGATATTTCTCGCAGCAATCTTGATTCCAGACCTGCTTCATCCAACACAGCGTTTCTCATGATGTACTCTGCATATAAGTTAAATAATCAGGGTGACAATATACAGCCTTGACGTACTCCTTTCCCGATTTGGAATCAGTCTGTGTTCCATGTCCAGTTCTAACTTTTGCTTCCTGACCTGCATACAGATTTCTCAGGAGGCAGGTCAGGTGGTGTGGCATTCCCATCTCTTTCAGAATTTTCCAGTTTACTGTGATCCACAGAGTGAAAGGCTTTGGCATAGTCAATAAAGCAGAAATAGATATTTTTCTGGAACTCTCTTGCTTTTTTTGATGATTCAACAGATATTGGCAATTTGATTTCTGGTTTCTCGGCCTTTTCTAAATCCAGCTTGAACATCTGGGAGTTCACGGTTCATGTATTATTGAAGCCTGGCTTGGAGGATTCTGAGTATTATTTTACTAACACGTGCTGCTGCTGCTGCTGCTGCTAAGTCATTTCAGTCGTGTCCGACTCTGTGAGACCCCATAGATGGCAGCCCACCAGGCCCCCCCATCCCTGGGATTCTCCAGGCAAGAACATTGGAGTGGGTTGCCATTTCCTTCTCCAATGCATGAAAGGGAAAAGTGAAAGTGAAGTTGCTCAGTCGTGTCCAACCCTCAGCGACCTCATGGACTGCAGCCTTCCAGGCTCCTCCATCCATGGGATTTTCCAGGCAAGAGTACTGGAGTGGGGTGCCATTGCCTTCTCCGACTAACATGTGAAATGAGTGCAATTGTGCAGTAGTTTGAGCATTCTTTGGCATTGCCTTTCTTTGGGATTGGAATGAAAACTGACCTTTTCCAGTCCTGTGGCCACTGCTGAGTTTTCCAAATTTGCTGGCATATTGAGTGCAGCACTTTCACAGCATCATCTTCTAGGATTTGAAATAGCTCAACTGGTATCCCATCACCTCCACTAGCTTTGTTTGTAGTGATGCTTCTTAAGGCCCACTTGACTTCACATTCCAGGGTGTCTGGCTCTAGGTGAGTGATCACACCATCGTGATTATCTGGGTCATGAAGATCTTTCTTGTACAGTTCTTCTGTGTATTCTTGCCACCTCTTCTTAATATCTTCTGCTTCTCTTAGGTCCATACCATTTCTTTCCTTTATTGAGCCCATCTTTGCAAGAAATGTTCCCTTGGTATCTCTAATTTTCTTGAAGAGATCTCTAGTCTTTCCCATTCTTTGCATTTCCTCTATTTCTTTGCATTGATCACTGAGGAAGGCCTTCTTATGTCTCCTTACTATTTTCTGGAACTCTGTATTCAAATGGGTATATCTCTCCTTTTCTCCTTTGCTTTTTGCTTCTCTTCTTTTCACAGGTATTTGTAAGACCTCCTCAGACAGCCATTTTCCTTTTTTGCATTTCTTTTCTTGGAAATTGTCTTGATCCCTATCTCCTGTACGATGTCATGAACCTTCTTCCATAGTTCATCAGGCACTCTATTAGATCTAGTCCCTTAAATCTATTTCTCACTTCTGCTGTATAACTGTAAGGAATTTGCTTTAGGTCATACCTGAATGGTCTAGTGGTTTTCCCTACTTTCTTCAATTTCAGTCTGAATTTGGCATTAAAGAGTTCAGGATCTGAGCCACAGCCAGCTCCTGGTCTTGTTTTTGCTGACTGTATAGAGCTTCTCCATCTTTGGTTGCATAGAACATAAGCAGTGTGATTTAGATGTTGACCACCTGGTGATGTCCATGTGTAGAGTCTTCTCTTGTGTTGTTGGAAGAGGGTGTTTTCTATGACCAGTGCATTCTCTTGGCAAAACTCTATTAGCCTTTGCCCTGCTTCATTCTGTACTCCAAGGCCAAATTTCCATGTTACTCTAGGTGTTTCTTGACTTCCTACTTTTGCATGCCAGTCCCCTATAATGAAAACGACATCTTTTTTGGGTGTTAGTTCTAGAAGGTCTTGTTGGTCTTCATAGAACTGGTCAACTTCAGCTTCTTCAGCATTACTGGTTGGGGCATAGACTTGGATTACCATGATATTGAATGGTTTTCCTTGGAAATGAACAGAGATCATTCTGTCGTTTTTGAGATTGCATCCAAGGGCTGCATTTTGGACTCTTTTGTTGACCATGATAGCCACTCCATTTCTTCTAAGGGATTCTTGCCCACAGTAATAGACATAATGGTCATCTAGTTAAATTCACCCATTCCAGTCCATTTTAGTTCGCTGATTCCTAAAATGTCAATGTTCACTTTTGCCATCTCCAGTTTGACCAGTTCCAATTTGTCTTGATTCATGAACCTAACATTCCAGGTTCCTATGCAATATTGCTCTTTACAGCATCAGACTGCTTCTATCACCAGTCACATCCACAACTGGGTATTGTTTTTGCTTTGGCTCCATTCCTTCATTCTTTCTGGAGTTATTTCTCCACTGATCTCCAGTAGCATATTGGGCACCTACTGACCTGGGAAGTTCCTCTCTCAGTATCCTATCATTTTGCCTTTTCATACTATTCATGGGGTTCTCAAGGCAAGAATACTGAAGTGGTTTGCCATTCCCTTCTCCAGTGGAACACATTCTGTCAGACCTCTCCACCATGACCCACCCATCTTGGGTGGCCCCACAGGCATGACTTAGTTTCACTGAGTTAGACAAGGCTGTGTTCCTAGTATGATTAGATTGACTAGTTTTCTGTAATTATGGTTTCAATGTGTGCCCTCTGATGCCCTCTTGCAACACCTACCGTCTTACTTGGGTTTCTCTTACCTTAGACATGGGGTATCTCCTCACTGGCCCCCCTCCTGACATTGAAAGTGGAATAGCTCCTCTAGGAGGCCCTTCTGCGCCCATGCAGCCAATCCTCCTTATTGCCAAATTCAGACTTAAATTGAAGAAAGTAGGGAAGACCACTAGACCATTCAGGTATGACCTAAATCAAATCCCTTATGATCATACAGTGGAAATGAGAAATAGATTTAAGGAACTGGATCTGATAGATACAGTGTCTCATGAACTATGGACTGAGGTTTGTGACACTGTACAGGAGACAGGGATCAAGACCATCCCCATGGAAAAAAAATGCAAAAAAGCAAAATGGCTGTCTGGGGAGGCCTTACAAATAGCTGTGAAAAGAAGAGAAGCAAAAAGCAAAGGAGAAAAGGAAAGATATAAGCATCTGAATGTAGAGTTCCAAAGAATAGCAAGGAGAGATAAGAAAGCCTTCCTCAGCGATCAATGCAAAGAAATAGAGGAAAACAACAGAATGGGAAAGACTAGAGATCTCTTCAAGAAAATTAGATACCAAGGGAACATTTCACGCAAAGATGGGCTCGATAAAGGACAGAAGTGGTATGGACCTAACAGAAGCAGAAGATATTAAGAAGAGGTGGCAAGAATACACAGAAGAACTGTACAAAAAAATCTTCATGACCCAGATAATCACGATGGTATAATCACTCACCTAGAGCCAGACATCCTGGAATGTGAAGTCAAGTGGGCCTTAGAAAGCATCACTATGAACAAAGCTAGTGGAGGTGATGGAATTCCAGTTGAGCTATTTCAAATCCTAGAAGATGATGCTGTGAAAGTGCTGCACTCAATATGCCAGCAAATTTGGAAAACTCAGCAGTGGCCACAGGACTGGAAAAGGTCAGTTTTCATTCCAATCCCAAAGAAAGGCAATGCCAAAGAATGCTCAAACTACTGCACAATTGCACCCATCTCACACGCTAGTAAAGTAATGCTCAAAATTCTGCAGGCCAGGCCTCAGCAATATGTGAACTGTGAAATTCCAGATGTTCAAGCTGGTTCTAGAAAAGGCAGAGGAACCAGAGATCAAATTGCCAACATCCACTGGATCATGGAAAAAGCAAGAGAGTTCCAGAAAAACATCTACCTCTGCTTTATTGACTATGCCTAAGCCTTTGACTGTGGGGATCACAATAAACTGTGGAAAATTCTTAAAGAGATGGGAATACCAGACCACCTGACCTGCCTCTTGAGAAACCTATATGCAGGTCAGGAAGCAACAGTTAGAACTGGACATGGACCAACAGACTGGTTCCAAATAGGAAAAGGAGTACATCAAGGCTGTATACTGTCACCCTGCTTATTTAACTTATATGCAGAGTACATCACGAGAAACGCTGGGTTGGAAGAAGCACAAGCTGGAAGCAAGACTGCCAGGAGAAATATCAATAACCTCAGATATGCAGATGACACCAACCTTATGGCAGAAAGTGAAGAACAACTAAAGAAACTCTTGATAAAAGTGTAAGAGGAGAGTGAAAAAGTTGGCTTAAAGCTCAACATTCAGAAAATGAAGATCATGGCATCTGGTCCTATCACTTCATGGCAAATAGATGGGGAAACAGTGGAAACAGTGTCAGACCTTATTTTTGGGGGCTCCAAAATCACTGCAGATGGTGATTGCAGCCATGAAATTAAAAGATGCTTACTCCTTGGAAGGAAAGTTATGACCAACCTAGATAGCATATTCAAAAGCAGAGACATTACTTTGCCAACAAAGGTCCGTCTAGTCAAGGCTATGTTTTTTCCTGTGGTCATGTATGGATGTGAGAGTTGGACTGTGAAGAAAGCTGAGCTCTGAAGAACTGATGCTTTCGAACTGTGGTGTTGGAGAAGACTCTTGAGAGTCCCTTGGACTGCAAGGAGATCCAACCAGTCCATTCTGAAGGAGATTAACCCTGGGATTTCTTTGAAAGGAATGATGCTAAAGCTGAAACTCCAGTACTTTGGCCACCTCATGCAAAGAGTTGACTCCTTGGAAAAGACTCTGATGCTGGGAGGGATTGGGGGCAGGGGGAGAAGGGGGCGACAGAGGATGAGATGGCTGGATGGCATCACTGACTTGATGGATGTGAGCCTGAGTGAACTCTGGGAGTTGGTAATACACAGGGAGGCCTGGAGTGCTGCGATTCATGGGGTCGCAAAGAGTCACATCCAACTGAGTGACTGAACTGAACTGATCTAGCAGTACTGTTAAAATGCAGATTCTTGACCACCAGTCCCAGAAATCCTGACTCATATGATGTGAGGTGAGATCTGTGAGTTTGCATTTCCAGCAAGCTTCCTGGTGATGTTGATGCTGGTGGTCAGGACCACATTTTAAGTAGCAAAGATCTAGGACTTCCCTGGTGGTTCTGTGGTAAAGAATCCACTTGCAAATGCAGGAGACACACATTTGATTCCTGGTCTGGGAACATCCTGGGCTTCCCTTGTGGATCAGCTTGTAAAGAATCCGCCTGCAATGTAGCAGACCTGGGTTCAATCCCTGGGCTGGGATGATCCCCTGGAGAAGAGAAAGGCTACCTACTCCAGTACTTTCACTTCACTTCACTGGGAAAATCCTACATGCCGAGGGGCCACTAAACCCATGTGCTAGAGCATGGGGGATGCAACTATTGAGCCCAGGTGCTGCAACTACTAAAGTTTGCCTCCATAGAACCCATACTCTGCAATAAGAGAAGCCATTGTAATGAGAAGCCCAACCACCACAACTACAAAGAAGCCCCCACTCACCACAGCTGGAGGAAAAAACACACAGCAGTGAAGACACAGCACAGCCATAGATAAATAAAATTATTGAAAAAAAAAAGTAGCAATAGTCTAGACCCATCAAAATGCAACACATTCCCCACCATCTGTCACTGGTGATTAACAAGTCTGGACACTTTAACTTTGTGGTCTTGGAAGGTAACACCTTTTGGGTATTTATATTTGGCACCTTCTGTGCTTTTAGGAGAATGTGAGAGTTACCACTGGGCATCCTCAGAGTGTTCTGCTCTTTAAGACTTTCCCAGGTTATCACCTTCTACTCTCTTGAGGACTGGCACTAGGGTGACATTCTCCTGAATTTTTAGAGCTTCCTCTTCCACTGTTTGAAATCTTTGCCAATGTGCTAACAGCCTACACATGTTGGGTCTCATAACCACAGCAGGCAATGCCTTCTGGAAATAGACATGGATTATAACTGATATTGGTATTGACCCAGATGTTAAGGCATGCTTATAAAAGAGGGGAAAGACTTGATCTCTGGTGCTGAAAATCAACAGTGACTACTGCTGAAGCTGTTCAAGTAACATTTTGACAACTCACCTGAGTTTCTCTGCTGCACTTTCTAGAACACCAGCCAATCCAAGTTCTCTTCAAAATGAACAAAGCCTTGCACTTAGGAAATTAACTGCCTCTGAATGCAGTAGTCACCTTCTCTGCCTCTGTGAATATTTAGGAAGAACAACCCAGCAGTTCCTCGGCCTCTTCAAGACCTCCATCAGCATCACTGCCGCAGAAATGCAGAAGATTTCTGCAAGGCAA
This sequence comes from Capra hircus, assembly GCF_001704415.2. Taxonomy (NCBI): domain Eukaryota; kingdom Metazoa; phylum Chordata; class Mammalia; order Artiodactyla; family Bovidae; genus Capra; species Capra hircus. Next base: position 55,562,040 of record NC_030815.1, on the reverse strand, counting down.
TCCCATTGCTAAGTCAATTATCACAGGATGTGGCAGGCTTTTAGAGAGATTAAACTGCCCTTTCTACTGAAAGAAAATGATGAATTCTCAAATGGGACCCCTCTAATAACCCATTTGCTCAGCTACAGTATACTCCTGTTGGCCAATTATCTGGTTTGATCCACATTGTTTGAATAAATGTCTTAGAATTCTGGGAAGGGATGCACAATTCAAAGAGCTGCTTGTGCATGGAAAAGGGGCTAGTGTCCTTGGAGGAAAATGTTCTCTAGAGTCTGAGAGATTGAAACCAAATCTCTAAATCGAAGCCATGTAAAGGAAGTTCTGAAAGAGTAAGTTTTAAATTCTGAGTGTATCTCAGTGGCAGTGGTTCCTGTAGTTGGATTTAGCTGCAACTAAATATTCATGTATTTACCCTTGGGCCTCAGTTTCCCCAAGGGAAATGGGAATAATAATAGTACCTACCTCATAGAGTTGTGGTAATGATTAAATATGCTTGAATTTATAAATATCAACAGTTGAAAATAGTCCCTGGTATATAGTAAGCACTAAATAAAACTTGTCAGGATCAGGATCACATAGTTACAGAAGATCTTAGTGAACTGGTGCATGGCCAACTCATCACCCCCTACCTCTGCTCCTAGTAACTTGTATCATTTAGCCTAAATATGAATATTTTATAGGAAGACTATAGGCCAAATCTGTCCAATAGAAATATAATATGATTCACATGTAATCATGTTTTTAGTGAAACTAATTTTAATATTTAAAATATTGCATCAGAATATTATCCTTTCAGGGAATCCCCTGGTGGTCCAGTGGTTAAGAATCCATCCACCAATGCAGGGGACACAGATTCAGTCCCTGTTTTGGGAACTAAGATCCCGCATGACTAGGCCCTTGCACCACAACTTGAGAGACTGTATACTGCAATGAAGATCAGAGGTGGCCAAAAATAAATATTTTTATATTTAAATATAAAAAATTATACTTAAATATTTAAAAAATATATCATCATTTCTGCATTTCATCAATATAAAAATTACAAAGGAGATAGTTTACATTCTTTTTTTCACAGTAAGTCTTAAAAATGTGTTTATTGTTACATTCATGGTACATTCCAGTTTGAATGCTAAATTTTTATTGGGACCAGTTAGTAAGAATCTAGAGTTCATAAATATTACATTTGAAAAGTACCTTAAAACATCCTTGAAACTTTTCCAGTAACTGAAGTGAGTTTTCTAAGGACTGAATTTGTTTCAGTTTAAAATTAAACAAAACTATAAATTCACTTCTTCAGTCACACTGGCTACATTCCAGGTGCTCAAGAGCCATGTATGACCAGTGGGCGCCATACTGGCTGGCACAGGTGCAGACTTTGAAGACAGGCCTGCCACTTAATTATATGGCCCTAGACAAGCTGTATGACTTTTCTTAGCCCCAGTTTCCTAATTTACAATTTAGAGATTCAGTAATTTACAACAAAAGAAAATGCAATATCTACTATAAACTGTTATCTTTAGTACTTCAGGTAATAGATCAAATATGCATAGCACAGTAACTAACAGACTGTAGTAAGTCATCAATGAATGGTGACTGTTTCTTCCTAAGCATTTAATTAAGAATATATTGAAATACACAAACACACACACACAAAAGCTGAAGAATTGTAGAGTGAATCCCTATATATTCACGACCTAGATTCTACATTCTCAACATTTGATTATATTCGCCTTATTGCATTTCCATCTATATATCCATACATCAGTCCATGTTACTTTCTCATGTATTTCAAAGTAAATTATAGACATCAGTACAATTCACCCCCAAAACTCCAACATGCATATATCATTAATTAAAGTTCAGCAGTCATTTTTATTTCTTCCTTTCTCTTTGACCTTTTGTCTTCCTGCCTATTTCTATATAATATAGACAGTGAAATGAACACTTAATAAGTAAATCATTGTATGAAAATTGGTAATGCATATGATTATGTAAGCCAAATCTCTATCAAGATATGGAACATGTCTCTTCTCAGATTTAAGAAGTTCTTCTGAGCCTTCTATGGAGAAGGCCAAACCTTTCTAACTCCTTCAACTCTTCTATTATTTTAGGTTCTTTCACATTTATTTGTTTTCTTGTTTACTATTTCATCTCAGTTCAATTCAGTTTAGTCACTCAGTCATGAAAGACTCTTTGCGACCCCATGGACTGCAGCACACCAGGATTCCTGTCTATCACCAACTCCTGGAGCTTACTCAAACTCATGTCCATTGAGTCGGTGATGCCATCCAAAATAAAGTCTCTCACTGTTTTCATTGTTTCCCCATCTATTAGCCATGAAGTGATGGGACTGGATGCCATGATCTTAGTTTTCTGAATGTTGAGTTTTAAGCCAGCTTTTTTACTCTTCTCTTTCACTTTCATCAAGAAGTTCTTTAGTTCTTCTTCACTTTCTGCCATAAGGGTGGTGTCATCTGCATATCTGAGGTTATTGATATTTCTCCCAGCAATCTTGATTCCAGCTTGTGCTTCATTCAGCCCAGCATTTCTCATGATGTACTCTGCTTATAAGTTAAATAAGCAGGGTGACAATATACAGCCTTGACGTACTCCTTTCCTGATTTGGAACCAGTCTGTTGTTCCAAGTACAATTCTAACTGTTGCTTCTTGACTTGTACACAGATTTTTCAAGAGGCACATCAAGTGGTCTGGTATTCCCATCTCTTTAAGAATTTTCCACAGTTTGTTGTGATCCACATAGTCAAAGGCTTTGGCATAGTCAATAAAGCAGAAGTAGATGTTTGTCTGGACCTCTCTTGCTTTTTTGATGATCCAGCGGATGCTGGCAATTTGATTTCTGGTTTCTTTGCCTTTTCTCAATCCAGCTTGAATATTTGGAAGTTCACGGTCCACATATTGTTGAAGCCTGGCTTGGAGAATTTTGAGCATTACTTTGCTAGCGTGTGAGATGAGTGAAACTATCTCATCTATTAAACTACAAATTTCATAAGGCAACACATGTCTATTTTATTCACCACTATACACCCAGCACCTTTGCAACCCCAAAGAGTTGGACATGACTGAGCAAATAAGGACACATACACATGCACACCCAGTACCTAGTACAATGCCTGGCAATTAGAAGGCTCTCAACAAATACTCCTGGAATGAATTAGTGAATAAAAGAAGTAAAAAACTCATCTCTAAACATGTTTAATTTTGTCTATATTTTAGTACATATGGGACAACAGGCAGATGTTAAAGAGAGGCAGGACCAGGAGCTTGTGAAAAGGCACTAAATTCCAAGACACACCTCAAGGAATGCAGCAGTCAAGTACACTGACTTCATTCCTGGCCATCAGTACAATCTTGAGCCCTTGTCTCCATCACTTTTCCAGTGAGCTGAATGGATAACCTAAAAGAAATCTGAAATTTCCCTTCATAACCAAAATCAATTCTAATTCTAGCTGAGCCTTTGCTTTTATTGTCCAGCCCTTCTTAGATCTTCAGAATAAGTAGACACTGCCCTCTTCATCTCATGCCCCAAGTCCAAATGTGTAAGATATTTTTTTTTTAAATTAATTTGTTTTGCTCTTCCCTGGTGGCTTAGAAGGTGAGGAATCTGCCTGTGATGCAGGAGACCTGGGTTCTATCCCTGGTTTGGGAAGATCCCCTGGAAGAGGAAATGGCAATCCACTCCAGCATTCTTGCCTGAAGAATCCCATGGCCAAAGGAGCCTGTCAGACTACCGTCCACCAGGTTGCAAAGAGCCAGACATGACTGAGCAACTAACATTTCCTATGTATTTTTTCCCTCTCTTCCAAGTAGACAGCCCAGTCTTTGTGTCCAGTCCCTTGCTTTAGATGAGTTTGCAATTCATAAATGTGGAAGCTGCCTTTTGATAATTTGATGCTCAGGCATGTTTTCCAGAAGCATGGGATTCCTGAAGGAATCATCCTGGAAGGAGAGGCTGGGGAATTTGAAGGTTGCTAGAGGAAGCAGAGGTACTTTCTCCAGACTGGAAAGGGGTTGGAGCAGACTCCTCACAGAGTATGATGCAAACCAGCCCTCCTGCACCTTGGCAGGCGGTGGGACCCCATAAGGGAATGACTGAGGGATCCTGAAGAGGTTAGACTCCAACCACCAGCCTCTCAGGAGCAGTCATGACTGGGTCCCAGCTTTGTGAGGAAGCTGCAGAACTGGTTACCTTCACTGAGTCCCTCAGCTTGGGACACAAAATTTCGGTGATCGACTTGAGGTCCTATCATGTGAGGGCCTTTTGATACCTGTGTAAGCTTCCTGGTTTGTGACAGGATCCTAAAGAAAGAGGAGGATAATTCCACCTTCATGGCCTTCTCCACCCTGGCTAAGATGGGCTGTTCTTGTCATCTGGGAGATAGGGAGCCTCAGAGATGGATTTGCTTTGATCTCCCCCAAATAAAAAGATTATATTTATTAAGCATTTTAGATAATGCAATAAGACTTACTTTGAGATAAAGCCAAAGAGGAGAGAAGAGAGAAATAAGAAGGAGAAATAGACACACATCAAAAGGAGGAGAGACAAAAAGAAGGAAGAGTGAAGGAATCAAGACAAAACTTGGCAGGTTTTCAAATGGAAACCCACAGGCATAGCTCTAAATAATTATAAGACTTAAAACAAGTTAACCTGTTTGATAAGACCTAGTCCACCCCCTTCCTGGATAAATACATATTCACAATAATAGAGTGAAAAACTTTGTTTAAAGCTATGGTTTTCAAATGACTGAAAGCCAACAAACTCTCATAGATGACTGGATATAATTACTTTGTGCACGTTTGAGTGTTATATTGATGGGATAGCAATGTTTGATAAGTAAGAGCACTGTCATTAACTCACAAAGATATTCCGTAAAATTTGCTTTTTTATGTTATAATCAACATTTTCATATATTTTATGTTCTATTGACAGTAATTATAAAATAGACACATTTCTTGAAATATTATAGTCCTATGGCAAATTTTTAATTGCTAATTTCTATGTAGAGAACATTCACTCTGTAAGCACAATAGTAAGGGAGTTGTTAATAAAATTCCTTTATATGTGACAAGCAAACATTGTATTTAGATGTGCATGATAGATTATTGCTACCACAAAAAATTACAGAGTATTTTTAGTTTCAGTATATAAATTGGCATATCATGGTTTTCACCATCTTTTAAATCAATATCTAGACCCATGTAATAGTATAAAGAAAAACACTTTTCACATTGTACCTAGATCCACATCCGTATAGACTAGTAGTATTTGGATTATTTAATTTTAGAAAATGTTCCTCAACCTTCATGTACCAGTGCTCTGAACATTGAGCTAATTTGTAAATACCTCTGGAACCACAAAGAAAAATAAGAAAGTAGATGATCAGCACCTCTGGGAAATGATACTTGATCACACAAGACTCCATCATATTCATGCTATCAGAGAAAAATTATTTGACAAGTTAATTAATTTGTCTTTTTTCTTACCTAAGCACTTCTGCTGCTCAAATCTTCCCACATTACTCCAAAGCAGAGTTTGCCTCTAATGTAAGCAGCAGTGGTACAGCCTGGAAGACTTCATGGCATTTGGATGAAGTCACCTTGTTTAAGAACAAAGAACAAGGAATGAGAAGTGATTTCCTGGGGACTAAACATTGTTCATTCTGAGGGTGAATGTTTAGGGTGACACCACCCCTGCATGGACCCCTGGGTCTCCATTGATAGAGATGCTTACGTGTTCCTCAATGAGTTCATTAATGGCTGTGATAAGTTAGGCTATCTAAAGTGTGAGGGCAGGGAAGGTACAAGCTCAGAACTGAAAAGAAGGGGAAATGAAAAGAGGGAAAGAGACTAAAAAAGAAATAGATGAGACAGAACTGAAAGCTACTTCTCAAACCCCCAAGAAATTAAAGTTTCTACCCTTAATAGTCTCAATCAAAAAATGCCCCTAAGCTCAAGATGATATCTGAGTTGGGAAGATCCTCTGGAGAAGGAAATGGCAACCCACTTCAGTATTCTTGTCTGGAAAATCCCATGGACAGAGAAGCCTAGCAGGTTACAGTTCATAGGATTGCAAAGAATTGGACATGACTGAGTACACATACACACACATCCAACTAATGCAACAGATAATTAGATTACATGTAATTTAAATATATGGGCTTCCCTGGTGGCTAAGCTGGTAAAGAATCTGCCCGCAAATGTGAGAGACATGGGTTCCATCCCTAGGTTGGGAAGATCCCCTGGAGAAGGGAACAGCTACCCACTCCAGTATTCTGGCCTGGAGAATTCCATGGACTATATAGTCCATGGGGTCACAAAGAGTCGGGCATGACTATGTAAATATATTTTCTCTTCTTGAAGAGGAAAATATATTTTCTATATAAGATAAAAATATATTTCTATAGCAAATAGGATTTTCTTCTTCCCAATTCCTTCTACTTTAACCTTAGACTCTCTCTGTTGATGGAGTTTGAAGATGCAGGTCTAGGATGGTAGAGACACAGATATCACACTTGGCATGACTGTTTCCCAGATTTAGGATTTCTGGGAACCTGAAAATTCATTAGGAAATTTGAGGGGGGTATAATTTTAGGAAATCATATGGAATTGACCAATTGCTGAAGGGGAAGGGTAAAATGAGTTATTGAAAACAAATATCAACCATCTATGAGTGAAGTCACTCAGTCGTGTTCAACTCTTTGTGACCATATGGACTATAGCCCACCAGGCTCCTCCATCCATGGAATTTTCTAGGCAAGAGTACTGGAGTGGGTTGCCATTTTCTTCTCCAGGGGATCTTCCCAACCAAGGGATCAAATCTGGGTCTCCCGCATCGTGGGCAGACACTACTGTCTGAGCCACCAGGGAATTGACCATCTATAATTTCCATCAATTCAGGAAAAAGACATTTCTAATATACATGCACATAGCCATGAAGGACATAAAGAGGATTTCTTTAAATTGATTCATTTTTTAAAACTTATGTTCATTTATTAATTTTTGTTCATTCACTTGTTGCCAAGGTCTGGTATAAGCCTCACTGCAAACAGTACCATGTCCTTGGACCAACTTTTAGGATCCAGTGCCTGGGTGTGTTCAAACACGTTGAGCCAATGGAGCTCTCGTAAGGTCTCTGCTGAAGGGTACTACAGAGTTCTGATTCTGCAAGACACTTTTTTTTTGGTTTGTTTGTTAATAGGTTGGTGAGGAATTTTATTAGTAAACTGATTATAGAAGTCTAGAAATAATTGAATACTGTCATCGTATTAGCTTCAAATAATCCCTATGATTGCATCAACTAATTAAGATGTTTTTGGCTTATTTAGACACTAAGCAGAAGAAAACAGTAGTATACTAATCTCAGTTGAACCAGGGGATAGGGAAGGAAAAAGAAAGGAGCACAGATGCCGCTGTGAGAAACGTGGCCAGGTGAACAGCACAAACTCTTGTGCTCCAAGGGCCCATATGACAGCCAGACGACAACGGTCCCAGAGGAGTGAATAAGGACTTTTCGTTCAGCCTGAAAGTTGCAAAAGGCTAACAAAGTGTTGACAGGTGGTTTCTAATCTCCCTCTATAAAGCAGGCCTGGTGTGGAACTATGTGGCCTCTGGACAGAACTGCCAGAGTGCGCAGGCTTCTGAACTGCCATCTCTCCTCTTGCAGAGGTGTGAAGACCTACGTGAAGCCCGGCCACAGGCAAACAATGGTGCACTGGGTCTCCTAGGATAAGCTGGCTCTCAGCACTGCCCATAGCTGTGCTTTCCTCATGGGGAAAAGGTGAAGCGACGTATCATGGGCAGTCAAGGTCAAGCTGGGTAGACTAACCACACCACTCACTGGTTTTAGACTCTGAGCCAATCCCTCCACTTCCCTGAACTTCCATTTCTACCCATTTAAGATGGGCTATGCCACCTACATAATTGTGTTACTGTAAGAATTAAATAAAATGTTGCAAAGGCAGTAACCTACTCAGTAAATATTGTTCTTTTCTAAGGATATGTATTCCTAACCTGAATATGGACAGCCCATAATTCTCAAAATTTCTATGGACCCCTCATCTCATAAAATAACTAGCAGCATCAAAAAACAAGAAGTACATGCCTGTCACCTTGGAGGATGAGCTGTTACCAAACAGCTACAGGTGCATGTGAAACTCTATGATCCTCCAGAACTCCCTTGGCCTCCTCTGACACTCTAGCTGGCCCCAGCATCCGAGGCCAAGCATGAGGAATCCTGCTACAGAAAACATCCCGACTCATCAAGGAGAACATCAGAGAATCAGATGCTCAAACTCCTCGAGAATGGCTCTTTACTGGGCCCCTTTTTTCCCTTCTGTCACTACTTGCCAGCTCACGACAGCTGAGCTGTCCCATCAAATACACGCTAGCTGCCTTCACACACGCGCAAAACACCAAACCGAAGCTCCCACTCTATGGCATGAACCAGATTCCTTCTATTTATAAGCAGCAGCCCAACAGGCAGGCTTCAGTCTATAACTTGCAGTTCTCAGCAAGCTGCACTAGAATAGAGATGTGTTCATACTTTCCAGTCACCCAGATTGCCACTTCAAAAAGAGAGTGATAGACAAATATGGCGCAACTCGTTTATAACATTTTCCCATGTTTAACTTCCAAATTTGAGAGTCTCAAGCACAGTTGCCAAAAGCAATTTTTTTTTTTTTTTCTAAAAGCAGTATTTTTTTTTTTTTTTCGTTCCTTGGTCTCTTAAATGGTAACTGAATCTTCCCCTACTCTTTCTTCTTAGAGGCCAAGAGTTTTTCACTCCCGGTCTGCAATACCCTGCCTGGGCTATTGCCCAAATGGCTTTCACACTTAAAGTGAGAAAGAATTAAGTGCTTCTGCAATTGAAAAATGGTTCTGTCTGCCTTGGAGTCACAAAGCTCTCTTTACTGAACTATTGCTTGGAGACTTCAAAGCTAAGAGTACCGATGAGCCTATGATGGTGCCAAGAAAGTAACTAGAGAATGAAGGAAATCCTTTTCCAGAGCACACTCAGGTATATTCACCTAGTTTCCCCCACAAATGTTTGGGAGCAGGGGTGGAGATTTTAACAGCTGGCGCTGGTTTTCCTATGAATTTAGCACAACCTCAAATAACTGTCATCTTTATATCATTTGCACATAGTAATAGTCAGCTGGTTGTTGACTAATAAATACAATAATTTAGTTAGATGATTACAGTGTGCTTCCAAGTTCAAGTTCCAATTGAACTTACCTGAATGCCAGGAGAAAACACTGATCTCCAGCATTGATTATTCTTTTGAGAGCTAAACAAATCCCTTGCAGGACTTGGTTCTGTCCAAAATGTCCATTGAGACATTTGGCCCATGACTCATTACATAATATGTGTGCTGCAGGCTAAGTCGTTTAAGTCGTGTCCAACTCTATACAATCCTGTGGACTGTAGCCCATCAGGCTCCTCTGTCCAGCAAGAGGGATTCTCCGGCAAGAATACTGGAGTGGCTTGCCATGCCCTCCTCCAGGGGATCTTCCCAGCTCAGGGATTGAACCTCCATTTCTTACATCTGCATTGGCAGGCAGGTTCTTTATCACTAGTGCCACATTTAAATTGGTTAAAGTTTTATTTATATTATCTTTACTGTAATCGATTAAAAATTCAGCAAGGTTACTCTTGAACGATGAGCAACTGCTCTTAACTATATATCTACCTGATTACTGGCTTTGCATTTGTCTGTTTCTCAGTTATATCAATTTGATTGTGTGTGTCCTGTCATGAAGTTGGTGGCCATATTTGAGCGTGAACACCAAGAACCTGGGTGATAAATTGTTCACTGCTTTGCCGTTCACAGTTTAACACTTCAATAAATCTCCAAATGAAGGATGATATACTACCACCAGCTTCTGAAGTGAGGTATGTCAGCCTTCCAGTGGATTGTTTGCCCTGTGGTTCAGTACTGATATATGAACATTCCAGGTTTCTTCCAAAAATCTTGGAGTTTTTGATCTTCTACCTCCCCCATGCCTTCTGGGAACACACATTCTCTCAATGTAATCTATGGTCATCTAAACTCTTCTTCATTCTCCACAATGCACTCAAAAGTTTCAATTACATCTTCCAAAGGTAAAAACAGAAGTCCAAACAACTTAAACACACACTTCTGGGTGTTAGTTGCTATTCTCCTATATTTGTGTGTTAGACCCAAAGAAGATACATTTCTGGCACAGTGATGATGAAAAGTGAAAACAATCATGTTTTTGCTTGTGCATGTGGTAAGAGTCATCAAATCACATTAGTATTTGCAATCTCAAAATCCATCATGCACAATAAAGGGTTATGGTCAAGATTTCTTTCCCACATAAATACAAGTACTTTTTCATATATGTGTTGACATATCTTGAAGTGTCTTCTCACCTTTTCATTGTTAGTACATAGATCACATAAAATAACCCAATATCACACTGTGCACAGGAAATAACTGTGATAATGCCATCTTAAAGATGCCATCACTGAATAATGGGGAACTGGCCTTTAAATTTGGAAAAGGCTGAGTGTCGAAGAATTGATGCTTTTGAAGTGTGGTGTTGGAGAAGACTCTTGAGAGTCCCTTGGACTGCAAGGAGATCCAACCAGTCCATTCTGAAGGAGATCAGCCCTGGGTGTTCTTTGGAAGGAATGATGCTAAAGCTGAAACTCCAGTACTTTGGCCACCTCATGCGAAGAGTTGACTCATTGGAAAAGACTCTGATGCTGGGAAGGATTGCGGGCAGGAGGAAAAGGGGACGACGGAGGATGAGATGCCTGGATGGCATCACCGACTCGATGGACCTGAGTTTGAGTGAAGTCTCCGAGATGGTTATGGACAGGGAGGCCTGGCATGCTGCGATTCATGGGGTTGCAAAGAGTTGGACACGACTGAGCAACTGAACTGAACTGAACTGAGTGTTGAAGAATTGATGCTTTTGAAATGTGGTGCTGGTAAAGACTCTTGAGAGTCCCTTGGACAGCAAGGAGATCAAACCAGTCAATCCTAAAGGATATCAACCCTGAATATTCATTGGAAGTACTGATGCTGAAGCTGAAGTTCCAATACTTTGGCCACCTGATGCAAAGAGCCAATTCTTGGAAAAGACCCTGATGCTGGCAAAGACTGAGGGCAGGAGAAGAAGGGGGCAACAGAGGATGGGATGATTGGATGGCATCACCGACTCAATGGACATGGGTTAGAGCAAACTCTAAGAGATGACGAAGGACAGCAAAGCCTGGCATGCTGTAGTCCATGGGGTCCCAGAGTCAGACATGACTCAGCAACTGAACAAAGAACAAAAACAATTGTCCAAGTTGTGTAAATGAGAATTCTTATGTTATCTTGAGCACCAGAATTGTGCATAAGAAATAGTTCTCCACATGTGGTCACTTTATGCACCTCAGATATTTCAATTTCATGAGATGACGTTGGGTTTGGGGATTGACATCTGCTTTGAATTCTGTTTACTTGCCTTTTCAATGAATTCATTTGTGGTAGCATTAATAAGGCCTCTTGATTGCTAATGTCATGGAGACTTCTTCAAAATACCCGTGATGATGTTTCATTTCATTCTTTTCTGCACATCCTTTCAACTTATTCTGGGTTTTTCTTACTCTCCCTTCAACAGCAATATTGTGCTTACGTTCTTCCATCTCATCCTGGATGACAATGCTATCCAAATCCTGACTAGTTGTACACTGGGCATTGCAGATTCTCCTCTGTTAAAGGAAAAGAAATGGAAAAAACCACTATAATGCAATGCTGGCTTTTCTTTTTGTGGGTATACTATTTATGCCATGTTACAATGAGAATTTTCAAACAAAGATGTCACTTTGTCAAGCAAGTGTGTGTGTGTCCTTTCTTTTGTGACTCTCTGACCAGTGGTCACTGGTTTATTGGCAAGGGAAATCTTACTGATGTCTTATAGATTCAATAAGCAGTTGATCCTACTGGATCAGCCAGTAGGAAGGCACCAGCTGAGGGTGTGGTGGTAGTCCGTGCTGATAGACAGTCACTCCCATTAAAACTATACAAAGAGAGGTCATAATCCTTGTGGTCTACCAAGATTGTACCTGTATAGGACATTGATTCAAGGGAAACATCGCCCATTAACCCTGGGCAATGGAATAGCTGTAGGGGAGTTAATTAGATGCCCAGTATCCTCCTCCCACCGGGTTCTTATACCCAACAGCTGTATGGCAGGAAAGCCATACCTGCTTCTCACTCCTCCTGAACATGCTATCTGGTCCACAAAGTGTTTACATCAACATATTCTCTGCCCCTTTTACAAAGCAGCTTGACCAAGCTCCCCCTTTCAAATTCTGCCCTCACTGAACAACCCACGCACATTCAACCAAATGCCGTTAATGGACCATTAATGTAACAAACATATCAACATACCTTTCATTGTAAGATCCATCCTCGACTTCTTGCCCTCTGTGCGTTTCTCTAACTTATGACTCCTCCTCGGTTTACACAATTAACATAAATCTTGCTCCTCTGCAAGATTTGGACCCTGACCCATCTCCCGAGCCTATGTGCCATTACCAGCTACACCGTGGAGGCAAGAAATATTATTATTGGCAATATAGTCACAGCACAATTATTGGACAAGTAAAACATGATAGTATTTTTTATGTATTATCTTATAAACCAAAGTAAAAATAAACATTATCAGATATTTGAGCCCAGGAACATGTTCTCACTGTGGATGTTTTGACAGGACCAAGTATCAAGGACTATTTGGCATGAGCCAAATACACTCATGGATGTTTTCAATAGGGACAAATTTCCAGGACCTTTTGTCATGGGCCAAATGTTTCAGTGGACATTTTGGACAGGGTCAAATGTCTGCTAATCAACAAATCTCTTTATATCTCAAAAGTATATATTATCTATAATCTGTTATGTCTTTTACAAAGCAAACTTGCCAAGGGGAAGAAATATTTGAATCAGTATCCTTAAACATCCTTTACTATTTCACTAAGCATTACTTACCGTTTTGCCCCTGTAATGGTATCCTTCTAAATTTCAAATTTTGTTTAAGGCTAACCTTAGAGCTGTGGGTAGTGGTCTAGTAAATCTTTTAAGAGTTTGCCATCTGTAAGAAATTCCAGATATTAGTTTTTTATTATTGTGTTTTCTTTAAAATAAAAAAACTGTAAATATTTAAGCCATCATTTCCTTAAGTGCTCCCCCTTATGTAACTTTAAAGCAAGGAAGTCTAATGATGTTTTACAAAAGCAATTTAAAAAATTCGACAAGGATCAGTGAGGCCACTAAACAGTAAAAAAAGTAGAGATAAGATCTATATTTGAAACTGAGAAAGGGACAGCCCTGAAAATCATAGAGTAGTCAATTTAGTTTTCATACTTGGAAAATACTAGAATAAATCATCAAAAAATCAATTTGCAAACACCCATATGATCACAGGATCCTAGGTAATAATCAACATTGCTTTGTGAAGAACAGTCTTGACAGAACCATCTAATTTCCTTCTAAAACAGAGTGACAGGCCTGGTAGATCAGAGGGATGAAAAAGATGTAACAGAGCTTGAATTTTACAAAGCTCCTGAATCTGCCTTCCATGTGCTTATCAACAGATGACTGCAAATCAGAAGAAACTTGCTGTACAGGTTTACTGAAAAGCGCAGCTCTGAAGTGTTTCAGCGTTCAGTTGGCAGGTAGGAGAAATTTGGTGTGTATTTGGTATAGAAATAAGTCACTCATGGACCCTTCATTGTGCTCACCAGTCCCAAATATAGTCCTAGCCTGTGTTCAATGACACTAATCCAGAGAAGGAATAGTGGGTAGGGAAGCTACTGCTTGGGGAATAATCACAACTCTAAGAGGAATGGATGGTCAGAAACTAGAATATTGGAGAAGACTTTCCCCTGCCTAAGAAAAGTCAACTCTCTAAGGACATCTGAGACAATTTAGGTATGGAATTTACATTATTTGGGATGTTTCATTACAAATTATTTTGACATTTTTTTATAAATAAGCAGAAATGATGGTATACATTTTGTTTTGAAGCAAATTGAACTTCATAAACTCAAGCTTTATAAAATGCAAAAACAATGGTAGCACTAAGGGAAAGATAAGCCATATCTTTAAAATGTTTTGGGGTAAAAATTTTGAGAAAGGTTAAATGATATAAGGAGATAGCATATACAAGTCAGGGTTTCAAAACTGGCTTGAGTACTTGCTAGTTATACAGCTTTGGGTAAATTATATAAATTTGCTCAGCCTTCCATGTCCTTCTATTAAAATGGGCCTACTGAGTTGAAATCAGAAATGAGATTTCCTATATGATGTGTGTATATGAATGCTATATATTTATATATGCAATGTATTCAGATATTGAGGTATATAGGTAACTTCCCCAGAGTTAAGCACACTGCAGGCATGTGATAAAAATTCCTGAGGCTTCTCTGGTAGCCCAGTGGCTAAGATTCCACGCTCCCAATGCAGAGGACCTGGGATTGATCTCTGGTCAGGGAACTAGATCCCACAACTAAAGATTCCACATCCCGCAACAAAGATCATGCATGCCCCAACTAAGACCCAACACAGTCAAATAAACATACACATATGTTTTTAAAAGTTCCTCTCTTTCATTTACATGCAGGAGAGTCCACTTCAAGAAAGTAACTTAGAGAGGAGATTCAGTGAAACACCCACAAACGTCCTGTCTTCTGCCATCAATCGGAAGTCACCAATGGTTATCTGATTTCACTCCACTTGTTCATCCCCACCTCCCATTTCCATAGTTTGGACATTATACTCCATATAGTGTCTGGCTTATAACATGGAAAAGTTTCCATTGGCAGGGTTGCCTGCCTAGTCACCACATCCCTCCTCCTTCTCCAAGACCACACAGCTATGACAGAAATGACCATGTTTTCTCATATCCTTGCCATCTTAGACACAACTAATCCATCTAAATTGGGTACATAAGTCAACAGACACCAGCTGCCACCACTGCAATAGACTATTCCATGGGTGAGCTTCAGATCCAGACTGAGCCTTCAGTCTTTCCATAGAACTGTTTGTACTAGAACTCACAAAGTTGGAAATTGGTCATACCCTCTCCTTTGTTAAGAACATCCATTGGATCAATGCTTCCCACTGTGAGGAAAAGCCAGTCTGTCCTAAAAATAAAAGAACACCCAGAAAGCAGCAGATAAGGGTGATGGGACAAGACATGGAAACATTCAAGCTCTGATTCCAAGTGTTCCTGAGATTCGGTTACATCTGCCTTTCTGTACCTCAGTTCTTAAAACCTTTAGATTCCCCTAAGTGAACTCTGGGAGTTGGTGATGGACAGGGCGGCCTGGCGTGCTGTGATTCATGGGGTCGCAAAGAGTCGGACTCGACTGAGCGACTGAACTGAACTGAGACAATAAACTCTGTTTTTGCTTATGCCTTTTCAGGTTGGGTTTCTGTCATTTGTATCCAGATTTCAAAACAACAACAACAAAAAATACCTTATGTCCTCAGATATTTTCTTAATGCAAACTCATAGAAATTGTATTTTTGAATCAAAACTAATACACATTATTAAAATGACTGAAGTACATTTCCCAAAAGTGTTTCAGAAAAGTTTTATTAATTTTAACTCTCATCTGCAATATATGACAATGTCTCTAAGACTGGATTTAAAAAAAAGTATTTTCCAGTTTGATAGGTGAAAAATATTAGCTTCCTCTGATTTTTATTAGTAATTTGGGGGGAGATCAGAAATGAAATGTGATGCAAAGAGAACTGGAGAGTGGAACTGAATCAATGGAGGAGGAAAACAATCGACAAGATCTAAGCTACAAAGAGCCTGTTATTTATTGCTATGTAATTGCCTCAAAAGTTAGTGATTTAAAGCAGCAAACAATTTATAATCTCAGTTTATGTGGGTCAGAAATCTGGGAGCAGCTGACCTGGGTGGTGAGGGTTCAGGGTCTCTCGTGACTTCACAAACAAGGTGTGACTTGGGCCGGGGGTCTACCTCTAAGCTCACTCACACAGGGGTTTAGCTGAAGACCTGAGATGCTCATGATAACGGACCTCTTTACAAGGTGCTCATAACATGGCAGCAAAAGAGGAGCCAGTGTCTTTCATAACCTCCTATATCCTGCACATTCTATCAGTCACACAGATGGATTCTGGCAGTGGGGGAGGGAGGCCACACACAAGTGTGAAAACCAGGAGGTGGGGATCATCGGCAGCCATCACAAAGCTGGGAGAATACTGCCCATGTTCAACTTATTTTACCTCCCTTCCTTGTAGACTCACCCACCTTCATTCTATAGATTCTGCCAAGCCTTTCTCCCCTGCATACTACCACCATCCTTACACCATCCCCTCCATTCCCATGGATTCTATTACAACGTGATACTGATGACTACCTCCTCAGCCTAGACATTTTTCTCCGATTCTAGACTTGCATCTTCACTTTCTGTGTATGCCCAGTACTAAATGCCATTCCCCAAACCGGTCCTTTTCCTCTCTCGGAGGAGGCACCACCATCACCCCCATCATCCACACCAGGGATCAAGGCCCACACTGGACATCTCCCTCTCTCACTCCCTGCATGCCACTGGGCTGTCCACTGCTATGGCCCTGCCCCTTGCTTCCACTGTGCTGGTAACAGAACACATCCCCAGCTGCACCCTGAGATTGAATTCTGAGTGAATATATCTGAGAGGCGAGAAACGATTAGAACACACACATATTATGGCAGCACTCTAGGAAAAAAGCAGCCCCTTGGACTTCGGACAACTTTAAAGAGATGAAGTTCTCTGCTTTCTGGACCCAAGGCTGTTGCCTTCCAGGAAATCCCTTTGTCACTTATATTAGACAAGGTCACTTTCTGTTGAGTGCTAATGGAACAGAAAAATAATTGAATAACCACCGTAATTCAGCATGCAATAAATCACCCAGTCCTGGTCAAGTCTATCCCCTTCTGGGTTTCCGGGACCTGTTCACACTCCCGGCGTCACCATCCTTGTTCAAGGCTGGCCTCCTGTTTCACCTGAGTTGCTGCTATAGCTTCTTAAGTAGTTTCTGGGCTTAGCTCATTCTCCTTCTGCTCTACTCTTCATGGGTACCTGAGTGATCCTCTCAAAATAAGTACCTGACAACGTTACTCCTCTGCTTTGAATCCTCTATAGGCCCTCACTGCCCTTAATCAAAGTTGAAGAGCCTTAAGTGGCTGATGAGGGTCTTAGGGTCTAGCTGCCTTTGGTTATTGAGCTCCCACACCACCCCTGCACCCTAATCACCAGCCACATCAAAGGGCTCCCAAGATTTTGGAAGTCTCCATGCTGTCACCTCTGGGCATTTGCATTTGTTTCCTTTTCCATTATTTCGAACACCCCCCACCCCCACCCCCAACCACCACCATATACACAAACTACCTATCTGACCAATCCTTATGTATTGTTCAGGTTAGGGCTTAGATATCACTTCTTCCAGAAGCCTCCCTGACCCTACACACCAGTCTGGGTCATGTTTCCCTCCATGTAGTCCGATAGTGTCCTGAACTCCCCTGGGTGTCCTAGGCACCCACCCGTGCTGTAATCACTTAATTGCCTACACGCAGGCCTATTCCATGCTACAGTCCATGAGGTCAGGGACCATCTCTCTTCTGTGCATGCCTGTATCCCCAATGCCTAAGTCAGTTCTTTAAAACACCGAGAAGCTATGTAATAAGCACTTATGAATAAATGAATAGACATTTAACTCCTCTCAGATTTGTTCTCAATCATCTACCAGCCTAATTATAAAGCCTAACCATTTTCCTGGGCTTCCCTGGTGGCTCAAAGGTTAAAGTGTCTGCCTACTATGCGGGAGACCTGGGTTCGATCCCTAGGTTGGGAAGATCCCCTGGAGAAGGAAATGGCAACCCACTCCAGTACTCTTGCCTGGAGAATCCCATGGACGGAGGAGCCTGGTGGGCTACAGTCCACGGGGTTGCAAAGAGTCGGACACGACTGAGCAACTTCACTTCACTTCAACCATTTTCCTAAGTCACCATGATGGCACACACACGTGCAATAGGACTTTTACAACTCAGCATTAGCAAACTTTAGGTTTTAAGGAATTTAACTTGAGCCACATGGATAATGCTAAAAAAATCTCAGAAAGATACGTGGCAAAAAAGAGCAACTTTCCCATCAACATCCCTTTAATATTGGGAGCCCCACACACGTCTGATAGGGTATTTGCTTAGATATTAAGATTTGGTCTTAGAAAACATTGGATTAGAAATTTTTTAGAAAAGTCTCCACCTGCATTGTAAAAAGTT